>NC_035109.1:303962078-304607286 GCF_002204515.2 Aedes aegypti
CGATAGAAATTGCAAACGATGTCCACCCCACAGATGTGGATCAGTGGGAGAGGAGGATCCTTATTATGGATCAAATTGACTCAAAACACTATAACAGCAGTTTATCTGCGAGGTAAACGAATGGTGTGCTAGTGAAAGCATACGTTTTGGCGTTTGTTTCGGAATCGTCGTATCTTTGATTCATAACTGTGGTATGGGTTTCAATTCCCCACAGTTATGAATCAACGATTCTGGGAATACGGTTGACATTTTATTTCCTACGGATGCTTAAGCATATTACAATTGATTACGATGCAGTACAGATTTATGGTTCACATAAGTAAAATGGTCTACGTAATTGCAGTTCTATTTAATAAGATATTCCCGTTTTAATCCAACTCTGATCCATATCTGTGTGCTATCCATAACTGTGGGGTGACTGTACTTGGGATGACCTTAGGTGTTGAACATAGCTGTTTGGTCTTGTGTGAGTATGAATTGCAATGATAAATCTTTCGATGATTACAAGTTACCATTATAAATCTTCAAAGCTATACTCCAAGAAGCTTATGAATCCAACTACTCATCTACTACTACTTAGATAATCACGAATGATATGGTTGGGTACTGGTAAGATATTCTTTTGGTTTAGTACAAGTATCAATGTTTCCAGTTCTCAAAACATTCATAAGTAAGTGTTGAGTACGTAGCATCAAATGCATACAAATTACATGTATTGTTTATTATTTAAATGGTGGTTTCAGTGTACTTGATCCATTCCATATATTCATTGGCTAAGACGTTTGATAATGGACAGTTAACCTATCATTAAATGATAATCAGATTTCAATAATGTGCCAACATACTTTTCGCCCACTTCAAGCCCTCAAGCATGGATTTCTATTTGCCGATTCCAATCCGGAAAAAGAAACCCACTTCAAACATCGCAACAGGTTGGCTCGATAGACGACGCGAAAATGACGACAGAACAAAGTGGTCAAGTAGACAGACACCAAATGGGGTTGTGTTCCATCACCACCACCGGTAACGTCCTCGTCACTGTCATCCAATCCAGCCAGCCCTCCCCGAGAGATGTTATGTTGATGCAGGTTGTGGTCGTCAGGGTTAAGCTAAGACCGGCACCGGCACAGTACACACAAAAACAGCATTTCCATACGGCAACAGCCAAAGCTGTCGTTTTGACGCGCCGGGCCTTGACACTGTCTCATGGCTCACGGAGTTCCAGGTTTCAAAAATATAATGCAAAACGCCAATTTCCAAACATAGTCTAAAGCATAAAAACAAAGTCAAACACTATCAGATAGTTCAGAACACATACAAGTAAAGAAAAGAGAGCCAGCGATTGAAATATTGTTACTTTGTTGCACAAACATGATGTTTGCATCATGCCGTATACGTCAAAATCGTAGATCATGATTAAGAAAATTCATTGCTCATCCAAAGTTTTAAGTTGATCTTACTCAGCTTTATCTCAGCTTTAGACTACAAAATTCAAAACTTACGGTGCACTAATGGTCAAAAAATTCACGGTGCACTAATGATCAAAAATTTATTAGTATCAAATGAAAGCTGTTTTCCAAAATATTTGGCTACATCCCGAGCAGGTAAAATAAGCTCAGCAATAGCTAATTTTGATATGGACATCTAAAAGTGATGTATAATTGATAGATATAAGAGATAAAAGATCTGAAAATGATATCTAAAATTTACTCCTAGAATATCATTAACAAATCATATTTAGCTTTTGTAAGATCTAACCAATATCAGCGAGCTATTAATTTGATCTGCAAACATCAAATTTTGATATGGCTTAGAAATTCCAAGAATAAAATTTAGATATTATCTTCAGATCTTTTATCTCAATATCTCGATTTGATGGTCAGAACTTCGCTTCTGCTCGGGATGGCTTACGAGGGGTCCACTTATTTGAGTTAATCAAAACGAACATCCCCTAGTTGTAGCATATTCTTAAATTTATAGGGTAACGATTAAGGGTATGCGATATGGTTTTTTTCTATGTCGATACGAAACGAAACGATACGCGGAATATCTTGCGCTGATAATGACGAAACGAAACGAAATTTAAAAATGTTTCGTGTAACTCGATACGAAATCAAATATCTCACGGAATTTTTCGAAACGAAACGAAATTTTTGAATTTGTTTCGCGGAATACACGTTTAAGTTTTTTTTCCTTGTCAAAAGCTGGAAATTTGACAATAGGCATAAACAACGTCTTTTTAAATCCTCTCCATTATTTTGTAGAGCAAATACTGGAGAAATGATCCTATTCCAAAATTTGTGAAGGAATTTCTGTACGATTTCTGGAAAAATCAAGGATTGTTGATATTATCTCATTTTCAGATTCTTTGTTTAAAACTGACTACAAAATCACATATTCACTAAATTTTGAGCCTCGAGAGTATTTTAAAAAATATTTGAAAATTTATAAAAAAAAAGTTTGTAACCTGGACTACATAGCATAGAGGAATCGCAAATAAGATTGACAAGTTCATCCATGTTTGTTCAAAAACGGATTTTCAATGAGCTAAATTTAATGTTTGGTTTATTTTTTTTTTTTCGAGATTAAGGTAATTATAGAACAAAGCCACACCTCAAATTTTCAAGAGCACAAGACTTGAGAACCAAACAGCACTCCGCTTTGAAAATTTATCCCAGTGGTTACTACCAGAAAGCAAGTAATTTGATTGATTTTTAACGCGAGCTATTGTCAGATTCTCCAGTCTTGTGCACTTGAAAATTTTAAGTTCGGCTTCGTTTTATAATCACCTTAAGATGTGCGAAAATCGAAAAAAAAAATTGTTGCGCTTTTCCATTGTGAAATACCCTAGGTTCCCCACCCAACTTGAATCTAAATCCGGAACCAATTTTGATGTGCATGCAAATTTATAACTGATTTGTGATTTTTACTAAAACAAATCATCAAAATCGATCGAAAAAAATCTATCGAATCTGGCGAATCTAAAGAATTTTGTAATGATATATTATAAATATTCGCATTTTTTTAAATTGGGGGTCGTGAGGAAATTATGTCACGCTATAAGAAGAGAGAGGGAGTTGGTGGTGTGGTACAGCGTGAATAAACCTAGATTCATTTTTCGATATAAAATAATGTATGCATCTTCCTTGTTTAAGGTGAATATAAATCGAAGGCATACCTCAGAATTTCAAGAGCACAAACCTAACGTACCCGACAGCGATTCAAGCTGAGCACTTGATCGATTGGCCATCGAGTAACCAAACGATAGAGTTTTCAGCTTGAATTGACGTCTGGTTCTTTAGATTTGTGCTCTTGAAGATTTGAGGTGTGGCTTTGGATCACCCAAATCAACGCGATTTTTTACGGCAGCAGCGACACTGTAGAATTTCATGACACAACAAGGAAATCGCGGAGAGCCTTTACTCATTGATGCGTGCTATTAGTTTTCTCTTCTATTCTCCCGCTGTTCTTATGCAGAGTTAAAAGTGACGTCATAGCGGGAAAGCAAGAGAGAGAACTAATGCGCGCATCAATAATGTGCACCACCTGAGCAAATCCAGATCATCAGGGACTCACGCTCCGCAGCTTTTTTTGACATTTGTGTACAAACAATTTTTGCGATATATTAACGGATTTGCTCAAAAGGACACGCGATGTTCCCCGGAGGTAACCGTTGTTTTGCTCTCTTCATTCTTGTGGAAGATAACATTGCGGTAGTTCATCAAACGCAGTTGTTCCCTTCCTGGGCTATTCGCCGCGAGGAATTTAGGGCAAATGGGCGTTTTTGGAAACTTTACAACGGCAGTGCAGTTTATCATATCCTGCGGACCAGTCAATACTACAGTCATCCAACAGTTATGAATAACACACAGATATGGATCAAAGTTGGATTAAACGGAGAATATCTCATCAAATAGAGTAGCAATTACGCAGAACCCATTTTACCTACGCGAACCATATATCTATACAGCATCGCAATCAACAATAACACATTTGTTCCATTCATAGGAAATAATATGTCATACATATGCCTAGAAGCGTTGATTCATATATGTGGGGTATAGAAACCCATACCACAGTTAAGGTGCAAGAAAAAATGAGGCAAATGTCAAAAATGAAAAAGCAGTTTTTGCCCTTGAAATCAACAAATCGAAAAAAATAAAAACACACAGCCTTTTTATTTTGCAAATAAAACAGCTGTGTGTTTTTATTTTTTTCGATTTGTCGATTTTAACGCCGAAAACTGCTTTTTCACTTTTGACATTTGCTCCATTTTTACTTGGGCCTTAAGAATCTAAAATAAGACGATTCCTAAAGAAACGCCGAAACGTATGCTTTCACTAGCACACCATTCGTTTGCCTCGCAGATAATTTGCTGTTATAGTGTTCTGATCCATGATATGAGTCGATTTGATCCATAATACGGACCCATTTTTGACTGTAGCTAGCAGTAGAAGCGAACGCTTTGCTTTTTTTCGTTCGAAATTTAACTCGAATTTCGCGAAATTCCGTTTGTTTTCAATTTTCCGTGGAAATATTTTAACAATTTTGCGAAACGAAACGAAATAGCAAAATATAAATTTCGCCTGTGCGAGTTCCGTGGAATTCCGCGGAATTTCGTTTCGAAGCGTATTTGACGGAATCTTTCGGTATTTCGCATACCCTTAGTAACGATAGGTGCCAATGGCGGCCTGTTTTCAGCGAAAATACGTAAGTTGCGGAATTCTGGCTATGATTTGGTTTTAAATCAGGACCACTGCGTGTCAGCGGGTCGGTCGGTATGTTCCGTGTTGGAGAAAGACGATGGTCAACGGCGATAGCAGCAGCAGCAGCAGCAGCGAGGTCGACGGTCAACCAATGTGAAGCGACACCATGATGGACGCGGCACGGGACCTCGCTCGCCTCCACTGTCCTTTGTCTTTGTATGAGGTTTGAGAGTGATTATATCGCGTTTTGTCTCTTTTTGTGGCGGGTTTTGACAGGATGAAATTGACGGAATGTCAGAGGTTTACTTTATGGCACTTGTGTACCACCCTTGGGAGGTGCCTATTATGTGAATAGTTTGACAGGGTGTATCAAGGTGGGTGTTTTATGTTCATCAATTGAAAAGGGTTAAAAATGACTCTACACTCGAGGGGTGCATGAGCTTAATACAATTCTACATAAAAACCTTATTATTATTGTATAATATCGTAGATCTAGCATAAGCTTTTAACAATTCGCACAAATTCGTAGATTACAAAGTCCTAGATCATTGTATGAGGATGGTCTATTTCCCATCTAATATAAAAGCCAATGGTATAGGATTGAACCCTGACATTGTCAAAGTTAAAGAAGTTGCAATCACATGATAGAGGACTGGTTCAAGATGCATCATGGCAGGTCTCTTACATCGAGTTTGACGGTGATGTAATTTAAGTGGCTAAAGGGTCCCATACCAATCTACAAGTAAGTTGATTACTCTCATAAACCACATGAAAACAAAAAGAATCTATTCCAATTTATGACAGTTCAATTCAATTTAGAAAGTTATCAACTGTAAAATTTCTTCGTGTTGGACTAGTGAGACTAAACGTCTTTCACGCTCAAACCCAAAACTCACAGGAACAATTGTCGTAAAACAATGCCAGTCACTTAATCCTTTAAGTGAACACATTGTCAAACACAATCAGTTCGACACAATGTAGCAATCCAAATTTCCGCCACTTATTCGGAATACAAGCTGCTGCATTTAAGCTTTTTATCAACTTTCACTTCCACTCCTTCTGCTCTCCTCATCACTGTGGCCAGGTGGCTGCAACAAAGTCAATTGAGCTGGAATAATCCGTAAATCCGTCACACCATTCTGTTACAATGTATCACGTCATACGTACAGAACCCACACGCTCGTACTCGTAGAACCGGAGTGCAACCGTATCACTCAAAGCTCCTCCCGGATGCACACGATGATCTGCAACGTAGCATTATCACATATCGAGGAAGGATACCACACCGGCCGCCGAACAGCCCCTTCCCGCATGACTTAAATCCCCATCAACTTTTTCATCATCACATCACCACAATCGGCGGTAGGAGTGAAGTTGCAAAATTCGCGCTCCAATGGACCGTTCCAAATGCTTATGTCCTGCAACGTACCTTCCTTCGGATTGGCGGTAAGGACTGTAAGTAACGAAAATTTAACACTTTCTTTTATGTAAAGCTTTTCATTTCATGGGTATTAAATATGAAATTTTAGATAAAACTAGTTCAGAGTGCAGTGTTTACATGTGCAAAATTTCGGCACAAGCTTTCACGACCCAGCGACAAGCTGACAGCGGCCTAAGATCAAAGACCCGTGACCTCGTGAGGCAATGAAGGCTTGAGATTACTTCAAGCGCAATCCGGACCTTCCGAATTGGAACGTGGCCAAGAAGGTCCATTCTTCCGTTTGATTCTTCCAGCTGACAATAATGGAGCGGGCTGAACTTTATATCTTCAAGGTAAGTAAGGCATCTAACCGAACCGATAAACAGAATACGGTGATTGAGTTCCGCTGTAGGAAGCTGTACTGCTGGTAGTTGGTGCAGCCTAAATGGATCGTAATGGACGACAAAACGTAAAATGAAGCGGGCGCAACGAAATTCCGCGACCTGGAGTTTTTCGTCGACCAGTCCCGCATGGATATTCCAGAGAAGTTCTGGAAGAAGAAGATCGACAAATTTGCTAAGGAGTACTTGTTGCGGCAAGAAATCTGTGGGTGCAGTAAACTCAGCAAAGTCGTACATAACGACCTTGGAATGGTGCGAAGCCAATGATGTTGTTTTAGTTCTTAAGGAGGCAAATTCATCAAGCTCACCAGAGTTTTTCCCTGAGAATTAAAAAATATCCGAATCAAAATGAAATTTTGAATCATTTGTATCTGTTGTAGATTTTTTTCAGCACAGTCCTCATATGTGCTGCTTCTGTTTCCCGCCTAGAGTGGATCTGGCATTTCCCAGTTTGAGTTCCGTTCGACAGTTGGAACAAGTGAAGCAGAAGTCTTTTTCCCTTTTATTGTGCTGAGCAGTAATCCTGCCTGTGATAGAAAGTGAAATATCGATTTTCATTAAGCGGAGTGGGTGCCACCTCAAGAGGAAATGTGAACGTAAGTTCATTTATTGAAGCTTAGAAATTGGAACGGATAGTGATGGAGAATTTTCTGAATGGGATTGTGAAATATAGCATTTGACTCATTCGCCATACTGCCCATAACTGCATAACAGTCACATTCGATATTTTTGACAAATTGGAGTTAATGCCATGGAGAGTCATCAAATGATAAATACTTTCGATCAACTTACTAAAATCGGTGAGATTGTTTTAGAAAATTCGAAAAAATACCAAGTTGTTTTGTCACATTGGCAATTGTAACCGCATAACAGTCACATTGAGATTATACATGAGCCTCATAATGTAGTAGCAACGAAATTTCTATCAGAATAATTTTCTGACTATTCACCCAATATGCGATATGAGTTGTACAAAATTTCAGATAAGCTCTTTCGAATTCTTAATGATTTTTGAAATTTTAGTTTCCTCCCATACTGCAGTAAAATGCAAACTTGGTATCCCATTTACTCAATGCCTACTTTTGTCGAATGTTACAAATATGCAGTTATGGGCAGCATAGGAAGCGCAATTGGCTATAAAACTGAAGATAATTTCTATCCCGAGCAACACACATGTTATAATTGTGTATTATTAACTCAAATATGACTAATTTTGGTAATATATCAGTCGATAATACACAATTATAGCATGTGCGTTGCTGGGCATACCAAAGTAACACAACATCGTCATCTTCTGAACCATCACATAATGTGTGTTATTTGACCACATTCTGAATAACCGATTTTATGCTTCTCTTCTTTGGCATTACGTTCCCACTGGGACAAAGTCTGCTTCTCAGCTTAGTGTTCTTATGAGCACTTCCACAGTTGTCAACTAAGAGTTTTCTTTGCCAATGTTTCCATTTAGGTATTCATATATTATGTAGCAGGTACGATGATACTCTATGCCCAAGGAAGTCAAGGAAATTTACATTACGAAAAGATCCTGGACCGACCGGGAATCGAACCCAGACACCTTCTGCATGGCTTTGCTTTGTTGCCGCGAACTCTTACCACTTGGCTCAGGAAGGCCCTGATCTCTATTTAATTTTCTAGAATTTACTTAATAATACGAAGTTTCTTTACATAACTACCGCATAACACCGACAACCTAATTCCAGTTTCAAAAATACCATTTTGAACTATATTACAAACTGGTAAACAAGATGTTTTCGGCCGTTTCAGTTTTAGAGAGCAACAAAAACAGTATTGCTTCGCTATCCAACGGTTTCGGTAGTTTATTTTACCTTTTTCAAGGATTAGAAACTACGTTATCTTGTGTGTGTATATGGTGGTACCCTACATACATAGTTCATACATAATATTGTAATGGCGCCCGCTTTGGTGCATGTGTCGCAATAATTTTGTATTTCACTGTATCGTGGGAGGCTTTTGCTATAAACTTGGACGCTTTGAAATTTTCGCTTTAAGCTTTTTGCCTACGCTTTTAATACGTGACAGCTTCTTTGGTGATTTACGCTAACATTATCAAACATACAAACCACTTAATTTTCGAATAGTGGGTGAAAATTTTGCACTTGCAACATGGCTTATTTGAAATAAATGGAAATGTGTTGACTTTTCTTGTTATTATTCCGGATGCTCCCTCCTTCTCGCCTTATATTTCGGACACTTTTATTCGAATTACGTACAGCTTATGGAAAACAATAAAAGAAACGTCAAATCATGTAATAGTATAACCCAATCTCTAGGGAAATGTCGAAGCCAGTTGGGCGTCCCTAATTTCAATAAATATCTATGAAAAATGTTGTTTGAATCAGAACGGTATACAGTTTGTCCTGAACAGTTGCTAGAAACTATTTGAAACAGGTCGTTTCTCACGACAGTCTCATCACTCGATAATAACGCGTACTATATCAATACTTTCTCACTTGCCTAACTATCTGATATACATATTGGCTTTGGTAAGTTACTGACCTCTTGCTAAGATATCACACAACAATCATTTTTCATCTCCGGGATGTTAAATTACACCTAAAGGACAATATTATAATATCGCATATAAACTATCGGAATGATGTAAGAAGGAAATATGTATAAGAAATTACAATTTAGCCCAAAACTATCTTTCTTTTCATTACATCTCTCCGAGAGCGAGTAATGGCGCTCAACCCTTGGAATGTGATTTGAGCCAAAACACTAGGAGGAAATTCCAATGTTCTAATCCCTAGACTACCCCTGGATAACTATGGAGTGAAAATAATCATTCTTAGCAATGCCCAACGATCATAACCCGGTCGAATCACTCGCATATGGTGAATCCTAGACCTTCTCCTTCCCACCCATCCAAATATTTGATATCAATGAGGGCGTCGATGAGTCGCTGGCCTCTTGCTAAGTAGATATCATATTATCATTATCCTATTCTATCTCAATAACGGAGAAAATAGATGTGGCCAGCAAAGGAAGCTCTCATCTTTTTCAAACTCGGAACTCTGATCAGATGGCTATTCACTCCAAAATTCACTCCACTGTTCATTTCAAAATTGCTTATTCTCTATGAGCAATCGGAATAAGATTGAGAAAGCAAAAACATGAAAGCTCTCAGTGTGCAATCTACGACTTTACTATGTAACGCAACGGAATGTTATGTTTTAATTAGTCTGTCTCTTGTTCTGTTATACTTATTAATACACATCAAAAGATAAATTTTAACAATATATCACATAAAACTTAAACGTGTTCGGTCGATGCTAAGCAACACAAAACTAGAAACAAATTGAACTTTTTCCTTCAGTGTGATAAGCTGACTGAGAGGTGCCGGCCGCAGCTCTCACTCGCTAGATCATGGTCTAAATCCTGCTCAATCTTTTACATATCTCTTGTTGATTCCTCAAGCCGATTCTACCCATTCCTAGACCCAGAATTTGAATATTTTACATTTAAAATATATACCAGACAACCAGAAATCGCATAACAATTTACGAACAAAGTCGTTTACTCATACAAATTACATCACATCCGCACTAAATGGTGGATGAAATCGTTTCATCGATGAGTTTTCTCGCATAGAACGCTATTTTAAGAGCTGATATGTACATTTCGTTTCGTCCCGTACACTCGTACAAAGTGAATCGGATCAATCCGTAGCAGCTGTCAAATAAATGTTGTTAACATAAATTAAGTAACATAAGAGTACAAATTAGTTCGTTATAAAATTTACACACTCGCATTGAATGCTATCTTTCATCATATAAAATATTCACGTATATTGCCTCTACTTTTGTATGCATAAGGCCTTTTCACGACATACGTGAAACATTGCACATATTAACATCGCATAACGCAAAAGGTGATTTCATTATACGTGCATTCTAGTTGTCTGGGATAATTGTACACCGTAATGTCATTGTAAAGTGCCAGATTTGCAGCTAAAATGACGTGATATTACAATTTATTAATTTTTTTCTATGTAGGGAACTTGGATTAGGAAGTTGTACTGGAGCTTATAATTTGTCTTATAATAATCTGCCATGTGATGATACATTATCTTAACAGATAATACTAAATCAACAATTTCTTGCCACAATACTCGGTTCGTAGCCGCATTTTTCCATCCTCGGTCTGTCCCTCGCTTGCTAAATCCATACGCAGTTGATCCTCCCACCAAGCTCGCTGCGCTCCAACGCTTTCTTGTACCAACCGGATCCGACACGTACACCCTCTTTGCAGGGTTGTTGTCCGGCATTCTTGTAACATGTCCAGCCCATCGTATCCTTCCAGCAGCTTTGGCCACCTTCTGGATACTGGGTTCGCCGTAGAGTTGGGCGAGCTCGTGATTCATCCTTCGTCGTCAAAGATCGCCCTAAGCACCCGGTGTTCGAAGACTCCAAGTGCTTACAAGTCCTCCTCGAGCATCGTCCACGTCATGCTGGTATTATGAGTGCTTTGTAAGTATTCCTTATTTTTTCTATATTTTACCCTACACTTTTGTTAATACTTTAGCGGTAGATGAATTCTACAAAACCAATTTTTAATCGGATTCAAAGGAAGAATTGTATTCAACAATATTTAAAAGCTTTCAATTACTTCTCGAAATGCATAAGTCTAGCTGTTTCAGTTATAAAACAAAAATGAATATTTGTGGAAAACATATAAGTTCTGTCCTTTTCTAAACCATTTCCCGGAATACCCCAGTTCCCGGGAAGACATTCAAGAATAATGAAAATAATCATCCTCAAAAAAAACTTTTAAACAAATAATGTTCTGTCGTTTGGGGTGACATTGCACCAAAAGTGTGACTTTGGACCACTACTTTTACAGCAAAATAATATCAGAATCATGGAATAAAATGTGGCATTCTGCAAGAATCCTTTGTAAATGTAATTGGAAAATAATGATTATATCCACCAGGATTTTGCAAGCTTAGTTTAGTAGCATGTAGACCAATTTTCTAGATGTCATATCCCTTCCAACTGTAGACTTACTTTAAGACAAAATAATCTGACATTTTAAACCTCTAATATGGTACAATTTGCAGTATGTGAGGAACTTCTCACCGGTCCATTTTCATGTTATCATTGTCCATAGAGTCTAAATTTTCATTGGATAGTAGCCCTTCTTTCATACAAAGGCTGTTCTTTCAAGATATGTCATAAGAATAAATAGCAATATTCAAACAGATATACAAATCCATAATCATGAATTTCAATTATAGCTACTGTCAATGAGATAAACTCAGAATGTTCTTCGCCTATTGACTAAGCAACTCTTTGTCCTCGAAAATAGAAGAATTTTCCTACCCGAAAGTTTCTCGACCGGCAGAATTGGATTCCCGACAATTACTTAGCTGTGGTTTTGCTGAATAGCTGCGCGTTAATCTCTACGAACATTACACGCAAGCAAATGGACTGTCGACATAAAAAAAACCCTTATAAAAAATCGCTCCGTTAAATTGGAATCAAAGGCATACATTTGCTTAATAAAAAAATTGAAAGCAAAAAATGTTTTTTGCGGTAACCTGGAATTTAACCAATAACCTTGCGATTGACAGGCCTGTGCGTACATCACTCACCTTTCAACGTTTTGATAAAGAGCGACGTTTTAGCGTTCGTATATCAACAATCATTCCATCTCAAAATGTATAAATTTCGATAGAGCAGTTCGCTGCGTGTAGGACTCTTGCCGTTCAGTTCTGACATTAACATCGCAAAAACTAATATCCACCAATGTTAATTTTTCGTGCATTCCGGGAAATGGGTTATGCCGGGAAATGGATACCGGGAAACGGTATTCCGGGAAATGTCATAGAATCGACAGAACAACCTTTGCAAATCGAAGCTCATCAAAAAATGTACGTCGATCATCATGTACGCATTGTATAATACAGTAAGGACCCGATTTTGTCAGCCCCTCGATGAATTTTAGGCTGACAAAATGGGGAACCCGACAAAATCGGGTCATTTGTTTTGTTCCTGTTTTTCATATTTTGACGTGTTACATGGTTACATGGACTTTCAAGAGGGCGATGGACATGGGCGTAGCCAGTTTTTTTTTTATCAGGGGCTCCCCCCTCCCTTATATTGGTACAGGTATGTTCCGATTTTATCACGTTCCGATTTTGTTACGCTCCGATTTTGTCACGTTCCGATTTCGTCAACAAATTATTCCGTTTTTATCAACACACAAAAAATGATTTTTTTAATATTCAAAATGTTTAGAATATAAGCTTAATACTTATTTTCAAGCAGTTTAAATGCTTTTCAATAGCCTCAGAGTTGAATTTTCGACATAATGTTAATGTTGAGTACCTACGATACATGATAGGTGCCAAGTCAAATACAATTCAATAAGTTGTAACTCCTTCGTATCCATTAATCAATTGGAGTATTCAAACTTAGTCTGTTGGATAAAATTGACCCATCCTTCAACAATCGAGAATTACTCTGGTCATGTCCTAGCTACAACTGGAATTTGTGATTGGTTGAATACGTACTTAAGAGAGTTGTAGAGACCTCTCCTTTTTTCTCATATAACATGGCATCAAAGCATTTTCTATGTGAATTTGATAGACATAGGGGCTGTCCATTTATTACGTAAGACAATTTGGCAGTTTTTCGACCTCCCTCTACCTATGGTATGATTTTTTGTATGAACATGAAAAATAATTTGTATGGCACGTAAGATATATCAAACCCCCTTACTCCCCCATTACCCCTTATGTGATTAATGGACGATCCCATATATGTTCAGTTTTTTTTTATAAGGGATGCACTTGGGAATGAACACAAGAATGTTTGGGCAACGGCAAGAGATATGATCGAGTTTATTTTAATTTTGATAGGACTGTCGACCCTGTCATATTTTCGATGGCATTGCACAAATCATAGCAAACAGCCATTGATTACATTCTGTTCCAAAGGGTAGGGGAAGAGGTCCAGCAAAATTAAGCAATCTATAGAAAACTTTGGAATCTCCATGTAAAATATTTGCATTGAAGAAGAGGGTTATTTGGGCATATTTTGTTTTCCGTGTCCCTTCCGAAATGTCAGTTAGGAACAACCCCAGTGTTAAAACTAAAACCCCTGTGGTGTTTTTTTGTCGACTAAGCGAACGTCAAACATGATCAAAAGTGTCAAGGTTCATTTATGAACCCAATTTTTAAATTTAAGTTTAAACATGATATAGCCGTTATTTGAACGGTAAAAATTACTAAGGTAGTTACAGTACCATGCTCTTACGTGTTGTTAAATAAAAACAAGATTTCATTAAAAAATTTAGGACCCAATTGCTGATTATTTGAGAAACTGTTGATGCTAGACGTTCCCACGTCACGCACGTTGTCTTCCCAAATTTGCTGGGATCTTGATCTTTGAGCTGACTGTGGTATCCTAATATTAGAGTGTATGCGTATGCAGCAGGCTATGGGTGGAGAGAGAGGAAGTTGGACGAGTGCGTGAGATAGTCGGTCACTGAAATGGTGCTTGTAGTGCAAAAACCCGCAGTTTAGTTCCTGTAATAGACAGGATATCACATTGGCGATCCTGCCATGAATATGGTTAAAGTATGCGGAATAGAATCTGCGAGAAAAGTGGTTTTAGAAATCGAAAAGAATTTGTAAGTTTGTTTGTTTTTTTTTTCGTGGTGGCGAGTGAAATGAGTGTTTTCAAAGCTGTCATATTCACATAAAAACGGTAAGAGTTCATGCGACATGGTTGCCAGAAATGTTGATTAGCAGAAACTTGATAACTTGCGTAGAGTTTAAGCTCATTACCAAGTATCAAATATTAAGCCAGGTGATGCCCAAGGCCAATGTAAATGGACGTGTTGAGTCGAGTTTAGCTCATGGCCAATACAATAAAACATTGAAGTGGAAAGCTTGCGTAGAGTTTCAGCTCATTACCAAGCGTTTTAGACAGTTGAGTCGGGTATAGCCCATGGCCAACGTAGGTATAAGCGGAGTCGACTGTGGTTGAGTCGGGTAAAGCCCATGGCCAACATAGGTAAATGTGGAATTGACTGTAGTTGAGTCGGGTTAAGCCCATGGCCAACTTACGTACTGAGTCAAGTATAGCTCAAAACCAGAAAGCGGGAGACATCTATGAAAGTAAACACGTCTAGACATAAGTTATTACCTATCGAGATTTTATATCCCTTAAGTGATAAAATTTTACATTATGAGAATTGAAAATGATATATATATATATATGTTGGCTCTATTTTCTACTATTTCATCTGACCACACTGTTCAAGTTCAAAAAGAAAGACGAAGCGCAAACATAACAGTGTTCATTTCATATGCCTTTGTGTATGTGCACATTAGCTTCACACGCTAAGCAATTTTGACACAAAGTTGTAGCGAACTGCGTGAAATCAAGAAAGGGCGAATGTTTGAATATTGTACAAAATATTAATCGTGAATTATATTGAAAACGTTTGGTATATGTTTGGATGAGGTAATTTATAGGCGAGTTGAATACAGTTTTAAAGTCAACGAAATATATACAGTATACTTGGATCACCTGAATTAATAAAAAAAAGTAGCGTGGATGGAATGTATTTGATTGTTAAAAGCAGTGCCGGTCAGTGGGTGAACACTAATCAATGTCTTTCGGTGAGTGCCGGGTAGAGGTTGTGTTGATTGCTGTGTGTGCAGTCGGACTCAAGAACACACTATGGGCGATCAGGTGGCCAATAATCAAAAATTGAATTCAATTCTCCCAGCATTGATGTTACGAGTGGCAATTTCAATTTGAATTGTTCGGATTGATGATGAATTTCATTGTTTTTAATTGTTCGCAAAACTATATAGTTTGTTTTTACTTAACCGCAAGTTGAATTTACTAGACTTTCGAGTAGCGTACAGCTTTCTCAAAACTAAACCTCCACGCAGTTCAGAAACAAAAACTATTCAACGTTGAGTGGTTTCAACGTAAAACCGTAGTTGAACCCATAAACCTAAAATTGGCTAAATTTTCAAGGTTATAAATTGCCGGATTATATGTTATGATTGAATTTGCTGTTAAGTTGTTAAGAACCCACAATCAATTTCGCCTTATATTAATGTCCCATCAGGAAAAGTCGTTTGGGAATCAATTATCGATGCACAACAATGCAGTGGTAGGGTCCCCTTCTTAGTGCTGTTGAATGCTAGTTGATCGCTGGGTATTTATTGATTGCGGTTGAAATAGTTTGAGATTGAGTTGCAAGAAAGTGATACAAAGTTAATTTGCTGAGCTATTTCTTGGATTTCTGGACTAAACACACGTTTTTCCCTAGCGTACTCTATGACAAAGGCGCATTAAATTTGGCAATATAGAAAAGTAATTTTAATTTAAGTACTGTATGAACATTGAATTTATTGTCTTGGTTTTAGAATTAGTAATATGCTTATTCGCTTGCCAACAATGCTGTAGGCAAATTAAAATCGCTGTATTAATTTATAAATATTTTATTTTGGAACGGGGAGGAACAGTTGGACTAAGTTACGCACTTAAAAATAAGATGTGTTATTGACAATTATGACACATTTATAATAGCTGGAAGAAAGACAGGATAGAAAGTTGCTAAGAAAATTATGTTACAACTATCTTTCATGAGCGATAAATAATTTACGCTTGGTTCAACTCGTATTGTAAATGTTTCGATATAATATTTCAATGCCAATTAATTGATATTCAAACATTTGTGGCAAAGGGAGGATGTGGTATCCTAATATTAGAGTGTATGCGTATGCAGCAGGCTATGGGTGGAGAGAGAGGAAGTTGGACGAGTGCGTGAGATAGTCGGTCACTGAAATGGTGCTTGTAGTGCAAAAACCCGCAGTTTAGTTCCTGTAATAGACAGGATATCACACTGACATCAATCCCTTCCCCACATGGAGACTAAAAGATTGATTAGGAGTCCTATACCAACGGCCATACGCTTATTCATAAAACTTCACAAGAGAGTTTCTTACCAACATGTTCTAATATGGTGATGCTTGTTCTTGAGTTACACTTTTGTGGTTATGATGAACTTCTATATGAATAAAAATGGAGTAGTGTTTGTATGTCACGAAATGGCTTAAGGACGGTCTAATAGATTTACATGATTATTTCACTGTTGCGTTGGCCCGAGTGTTCCGACGTGTTTGAGTAAAGGAAACGATTTAGAAAATTCTCTGGAATAACTGGAAAAACAACTGATAACTAATCTGTTGTTTTGTATGGGAGATTGCATGTAATTTTTAAGCAGCCTACTTGATGGCAAAAATAACAAAAAAATATCTAATTGAGAGCAATATAATGGAAATCGTGTCAACTTTTCCTAAATATCGGAGGTTTTGAATTCAAACTTGTTTTTTTTTTAAAGTTATTTACTGCACTGAATGATTGCAGCGTGCAAAAAACAACCAATTTATGAGCCTTCATATATGAATTTGTTCACAAGATTCGCTATAAAAGTATACTAGTAGCACTGGTTTTAGTATCGTCAAAGTTATTGACTGAAAAGAACGGGGCAGTCTTTGTTGAGCTGTCACGTCCTGTCTTAGTTTTTACTAAACAAAAAAGTAGAACTTTAGGTTAGTTTATTGCCATTTATCCCTGTTGAAGTTGGTAGTAATAACTTTAGCAGAAAGATCACCAAAATAATTTTACTGATCAAATTTTAACAATTCAAAGCACAGGGAAACCGTTAACATTCATTTCAGTTTGCAAAACTTTTGCAACATAACTCCACATTTAATCCACAATCGGGTGTGGCCAAAAATGAAAAATATGTACCTTGGTTGATAACTGTGGAAGTGTTTATAGGAACACTAAGCTGAGAGGAAGGCTCTTTCTCAGTTGGGATGTAATGCCATAAATAAGGAGAAGAAGAAGCAGAAGGATGCGAATAAACAATAGAAAAAGAAGTTGTTTCGTGTTTAATATTTCTTGAAAAAAAAACAATGATCAGCTTGATCCACTTCCTTGTAGTTATTTTTTACAAATATGACGCACCTTATGATGCAAAGGACGTTTATGTAATTATCGTTTAATATTTTATATTACGTTTATAAAAATTCCAACCAAAAAAACTAGAACTATTAATGATTTATTACAAAATAATATTGATTGGTAGGAGTATGCAATCAACTTTCATTACGAACCTATAAGAATGAAAAATCTAAATGTTGTGTATTATCCAGACAAAACTGCAATTTTCTTTTCAAATTTGTAAAATATTTTGCCTAAGAAAATTATTCCGTTTTTGTCACGGTTCCGTTTTTGTCAACTGAAAATTTCCGATCGTGTTGATAAAAACGGAACATACCTGTAATATCAATTTTTAACACGTAATAAAAGGCATTGCCATTGCCCCCTCTGGCTACGCCCATGCGTGCATGACATCAAACATCATCATCAATTTTAATGTAAACGTGATAAAACATGACGATAACATTTTTTTGACAAATTCAAAATAGGCTGAAAAAATCGGGTCAAAAAGCTGACAAAATCGGGGGTAGACAAAATCGGGGGCAGACAAAATCAGGGGCTGACAAAATCGGGTCAGTACTGTACCTACAATAATTCTAACAAATCTGAATGTAGTAAAAAAGATGGGGACTAGTATTGTTTTATTCCTTACCAATGGTTCTCTTCTCTTAGGCCGCATGCAATTAGGTCAAAGGGTCATTAGACCAAAAATAGCCGATAGTTCTAATGAACCGAAAGGTCGAATGGGATAGGTCAGAATAATTTGTTTTGCCTAGAATCCACCGAATGAATGTTGAGGTCGAATGGATTGATAGTTGTTAGATCAGGATAATTTGCATTACCTATAGAAGCTGACAATATTCGCTGTGAAATATATCTAGAAAGAACAGCAAAAAACACTGATGAATGTGTTATCCATTTGATAGAGTAGTAAATGATCAAATGTTACTTCAGCCTTACGACCCTCTCGACCTAACGGAATTCGGCCTAACGATCTGCACCCTGAATTGTCGGGCAAGTTATTGACCGATTCTTTCTTGCAATCCTAGAAAACTATTACAAAGCTATACAGTAAAAATTTCAAATGCTCAGATGATGTACAGGAATATCCTTGACAGATTCCTTTTGAAATTCACAGTGTTTTTGGACGAGCTGCTTCAAGTCTTCTTGGATAAATGCGAAAGATTTTTTTCTTAATCTTGATCGTAGAATGAAACTACAGAAAACCATACCAAATGATTTCTTAAATCTTTCGAAAAGAATTACCCAGTAGATTCCCACAAAATATCCAACAACGATTTGAAAAGAAACTTAAACTAAAAAGGAACTTCGCTAAGTAATCCTGTAAGGATTTTATCTTATATATGTGGAAAAAACCTATGAATATTGAAAAATAAGAATTTAATGGCACTCATGTCTTGGATAAGCTCTAATTATCTCGATAGAAGATAGACTCTGATCTCTCTGCAAACCTTATTGCTTACCATTACAATGATTGAGGATCCCAAAACATCAATTTCGTCTCTTGGAGCATTTGCTTTTAATTGTTAATGAAAACTGCCAATGACTACTCGTAGCATTTATTAAAGATTTTGTCACTGTTGATTATTAGGAAATTATAGAACAATTTGGCATTATTCAATTGTTTCTCCACTAATTTCTCATATTTTTAAGCCGAGAGGCAGTCTCTGCCCCAGTGAGAACGTAATGCCAAAGAGAAGGAGAACAGATGAAAAAAATATTCAGGAAGATACATTGCCCCTGTTCATAATTTGAAATACAAGATGCACATGACCAAATATCCAGCATCTCCTTCAAACCTGCTCTCCGGTAATTCGATATTTCCCATCAAGGACGACCGCAAGAATAGGTACGGCTGTCATAGTCTCCGTCTTCGTCATCATCATCGACGATGTCGATGTTGATGTGATTGGGGGGTTTCAGCTTACTTTCAATTATTTTCGAACGCACGTACCTCCGTCGAAGGAAGTCGGTACATATTGCCAAGTGTCCCTTCAGGGTAGGAATTAAGAAGAACTTAATGACGCTTTCAGACACGTCGTACATGGAAGCTTTCTAGAAGAGTGAAACAGGTTTCCACCCGGGAGAGGTTCCATTATCCTATCATTATTGGTATTCCGTCTTGGTTTGCCGTGACAGCGAGGATTTTTTTTTTTTTTTTTGAAACGTGTAAGTCGTAAGAAGGGGCCCAAATAGCCGTAACAGTAAACGCGCAGCTATTCAGCAAGACCAAGCATAGAGCCGGTCCAGGATTTTTCAACCTGCCACACGATGTACAAAACTTGTCAAATGGCAGAGAAAACTCTCAGTTAATAACTGTGGAAGTGGTTATAATAACACAAAGAGCAAGCTCTCTCTCAGTTGGGACGTAACGTCAGAAAAAAAAAAGTTGTAAGAAAGCGAATTTATTGCATAAGATGTACCGAAATAAACAGACTTGATGTCTAGTTTCTGATACATCAGATAGTGTTTTTTCATATTATTAGGAGATGGTTGGCGTATCCTATCCAAAGTTCTGTTTGAAATGATCCGAGTTACATGAAATTTTGGCGGAGAACTAAAAATTAATATACGAAACTTGTCAAGATTAGACTCATGATTTTTGGTAGTTATTTAGCAAGTAATCATATTTAATGGGATTGACATAAGATGTTTGCAATTGATCTTCCAAGGTTCAAAGGAGTATTATTTGTAAGATCGTAAAAAATTGTCAAGAATCTCTCCACGAATTATTCCATTGATATCCACAAAACTCAGGAATCTATTATTTATGTTGAAGTTTCAAAGTATCACAGAATGGAATAATTCAAAAAGTTAAACCTTACGCTACTGGAAATAAATGAATGAATGAAAAATTAATGAATCTGTCAGAGGCTTAGTAAAGAATACACCTTCATATTCATATAGGATATTTGCAAGAGTTCATCAAAGAATTCTATTTAAATTATCTTAGGATCTTTTTGATGTGTTGCCAGAACCTTTCAATCTACTTGTAAAACTCTGCCAATAATTTTACAACAAGATTATATGATTCCACTGATTATCCATTAAGCATGACCTGCTTTGGGGAGGATGGGATTGTATAACAATTAATGTTAACTTGCCACACTTGCGAACAATTCATAAGATTTAACCAGACTAAGAACTGGAATAAGTAGACGAGAGTGCTTTCAACGCTTCGCTAAAAGCCTTATTTTTCATTCCAGACAAACTCTTCATCGGAGTAAATACATTTGTACTGAAAAATTCTGCCAGAACGATACTGTTCCTTGCGAACATTAATATGTAGCATAACCTCACACTTGTGAGCATGCATAATGCATTGCGGCTCTCCGGTGCAGTATATTCCGGGACAAAAGACATGGAACATACCGTAAACTCTTTCTATCGGTTGCAAAGTACATCATCCCTCGAGGGGATGAAACGAATGAAAAACGATGTCGAGTGGAAATGTTCGAATGCACATCACCCAGGACTATGTTGGACCGTTTTACGAACGTATACTCATTAGGATGGCCCATAATGGTCAAACTGCAATAATCTTATGTTGAATCTACAACATTTGTTCATTAGGACTCCAGAGCTTGAATCTAGGTTGAAGCTTGGAGTTATCTAGACAATTGAAATGTACGAATGTATAACGAAATCACCTTTGGGTTATACGATGCTTAGATGTGCAAAGTTTCACGTCGCAAAGTTCTTGTGTTTTTTTGATTTGAAATTTTCCATGTGAAAATGGACCACCTCTATCCTCATTTTTTCGTTTCGCATCCCGACTTCCTCTCACAAACTAAAACCTCCCTTATTACAGATCAGCTTGCAAACACTTTTTTTCCAACCCCCCAGCTAATTGCTCTTGGCTCAGGTTCAAAAATGCAGCATACATATATCGCTTCGTTTTCCCCACATGGGAACTGAACTCAACGTACAATTTAGAATGAATGGCTTAACTTCCGCCCTTTCGTATCGTCAGTGCAATTGGTGTTTACTTCCCCACATCCAGTACCATTTTTGAGAGACCCTCTACCACGTTTAACTCTTAGCTATTGAATAGGTGAAGTGTCGTTTTCTTTATTAGCAGATACTCGAAAAGATTGTCATCACCCATTATGCCATTCATCGCGATGGAGAGAGACATAGAGACATACTGCGAGAAATCAACACCTATGATGATGGAGACGATGACGAAGTTTGGGTGGGGCGCCATCAGCTACCGTGAAAAGGGGGTAATTTTGATAGCTTTTTTTTAGGGAAACGACGACGTTGACCCGCATATAATTTAACCTCTTTTGGCACTGTCCAAACTTTGCCAACAGTTAATCATCTATGTTGACTTAGTTTTCTGTATGCTCCATTTTTTATAGTTCCAGACATAGGTGCATTTGAGGTTCAAAGGAATTTACAATAAGATCCTTGACGTATTTTTGTCGAAATCGTTGGTGGATTACTAATAGAGCATTTTTTTTCCCAAAAGGTTCGATGAAAATTGATGGAGAAATAAATGAACAATGTATTTTTTTCTCTGATTTTGAAATAATATACCGTCGTTGGGGGTGACAATGGGTCAAAAAGGGATATGTGCGATTTATTTTTTGAATAACTATCGCACTTTAACTCCAATAAACTTCAAATTTGGTGTGTATGTACTTTGATGGTACATTAACAACTGTTCAAAAAATCAAAGACAAATATTTATTAACAGCGGCACCACAAGTAAATGAAAAGTGACCCAATCTCACCCCATAGAGGGGGTGACATTGGGTCACTGTAATTAAAATAACTTGTTTTTGAGAATATGATTTCAAAACCATTCACAACTGAAAAATATTGATAAAAAACGATGCAAACAAGACGAGAAGATATCTAAGATGTTTCACAAGTATGATAAACCCACTTAAAAGAAAGATTATACAGAAAATTGAAGAGCTATGAGAAAAACTATGTAAACCCAACATTTATCGTCAAGTTAACATACATTTTCTTGGTTTTTCCCTCAAATTGTCTTCAATGCCTCATTCCCATTGCTATAAAGCCCATTCAGTTTTCCCAAAGGTGTACTGAAACAGAGATTATTTTAAACCTTCGCAAATAGTTAAATTTTGAATCGTGGTGCGACATTCCACGATCAATAAATTTCAGGCAGAAGTTGACGTCATAATCCCAGTATTTCAGCGATCCAACTCATTTGTACTTCCGTGAGATGTTTCTATTATATGAAAACACTGATAAATAATCAAATTTAGAAAAAACACCCTTTTGATAAAAATTTACGATGTTGCTGCGCACGAAACACAGTTGCTGGTTTGAGAAGTTGTCAAAATGCGTTATATTGTTATTCAATGCACGGAATACTCAAGTAGACTTGTTTGATGTTTCAGAGATGCTGTATTTAGAAAGAATAAACACATCCTAATGAAAAAAGAGAACACCCGGCACCTTAATATGTCAAAAAAGTGGACTTGGAATTTCATTTACCGTAATTTCGGGTGAAATTGATCATTTTTCACGGTTTTTCTAGTCTGTTTTCTATAATGTTAACAATGCCAAACAACTAAATGCAGGAAAACAAGTACGAAGGTGAGCCTCATCGACTTATGTACCGAAATTTTCTAACAAATGTCATTTTAGTGTTAACAAATACCTCCAAAATAAAAAATCAGAGGATCTCATTTCGGGGTGAAATTGATCACTTGTCAATGCCATTAGTTTCCAAAACAACTCTATATGATAAATTTGAGCTCCCTGAATTCGAATATGCTTGTAAAATTCTTAACAATGCAATATTTATATAAATAACGAATAGTTAAATTTCAAGAATTATGCGGAAAACGCCTAAATGTATGCAATTTCCTAAAGAATTCAATTATATCTAACAGAAATTCAATTATTTCAACCAAATGGGCTAATTGGTACGAGTTTTGGTGATAAAATCTGGTTTGGGGATATATCTCAAGCATCCTCACAAACTTTCAGGACTATTCCATGTTCAAATCCTTGCTTAAATAGAAGTTCACAGTTGTTTGTCAATACTGCACCGTGCATGATTTTGAAATTTTACGTTATTTTCATAGTAATAAACATTCTTTAACGCAAAAAGCTTCACAACACACAATTCTACAATAGTTACGACAAGCAACGTTCATTTACTGCAGCTTACATTGATATTTGTGCTCCATTACGAATAAATAAAATCGTGTGGTACGATGATCAATTTCACCCTTCTGATCAATTACACCCGATTTTACGGTACTATCGTTCTTGCTTGACCCAATCTCACCCCCATTTTCAATGTTTTAGACATCGTACCGAAAAAAATGATTTTTTTGTGGGAAAATCAAACAGATTCCGGAAAATACCTGTGATGTGTAATGAAAAGACTTTCAACATTCTACTAATCCAACGATAGAGGCTAGAGTACATGTGTGATACTTTGTACTGGAGAAATTTATTGTTGTAAATTTTATCTAGTTTCAACATGCAAGTTTATTGATGTAGTAAACAAAAACTACTGTTTCTAAAAATGTATATTGTTATGAATTATGTGTAATAATATGTTCCTCAACATATGAATTAATATTTTAAGTAATAACAGCGTTATTAGCTGAAATATTTCACAAAACATATTTTTCCGTTTTGACCCAATCTCACCCCCTAGACCTATTGTCACCCCCATCGACGGTACAATAAAAAGGTCTTAAATAGAGGCTGCGGGAAATCATTGATCGTATTCACTAAAAGTTCTATGCGAATGTTTCGAGAAAACAGCCTCTGTTTCAACCTTTTTTATCCAACCTAAGTCCAATACTACTTAAACAAAAATATTGTATATTATAAGAAATAGGAAAAATTAGATGACCAAGTGATTATTGAGCAGAAATCGAATTCAGGTTAACTTTTGCGTCCATGAGTTCTCTCGTGGTGTAGGGGTAACGCGCCCTATCTAGTGAACAGGGAGTCGTGAGATCGATTCTCACTGAGCAGACGTGTAACTTTTTTGTAAATTTCAAAAAAATGTGTGCATGTAATGCAATTGAAAGGATATGTGTTGTTTAGTTTCACGGTACACTTTCATAAGTTATTCACTATTCTCCATCAAAAATAATAAGTCAGAAAAGAGAAATATATATGTAAGTATGTATTGTGATTAAGAGTCGCCACCAGGGCACTTCTTGCCATGTCGTGCGGGAATCTATGACATTTGGTCGTATGACGTTTAGTCGAATGACATTTGGTTGAACGGATATTTCGTCGAATGGACATTTGGTCGAAAAGAATTTAATTGCTTTGACAAGCGTATGACATTTGGTCGAAAGGGAATTTTGATGATTATTTTACAGAGTGACATTTTGTCGTTAGTACACAGTGATTGAATTACTTGTATTATTTTTTATGTTTTTTGCTATCATTTCTCATTCAAGCTGATTCTGCGAGTCGGATGAATTGCGACAAGATGATTTCAAATCAAAGTAATTCAACTTTTATCACATCAGTCAACTCTTCTCACCTCACCCGATACAGAGTCTCTTGTCTCTTGTTTGATTTCCTTCGTTTGAATTATTTATCCACTTATTATCATTCAAAGTCGGCGCACTGTCATCATATTTGCTCTAGGAATACATGTTTTTGACTTCCAGACAACAACCTGATTCACAATAAGCGGAAAAACGAATCATATAGACGGCCCTTTTGATGCACTTCATCATAAGCAATGCAATGGTCAGCTAAATTGGCCCAAGATTCGATGTATAAAATTGCATTTTATGCAGACAATTCGATGTGTCTAAATAGATCTAGGCCCATTCCAAGTCTGGCCCCCGCATTCCATATTCTTAACCAACTTCAAACGCTTTAATATCTGAAAATTAGATAATTTTGCCAACACTTGCATTGAATATCATCAGATAGATATCAACAGTTAGATATGAAGAACGGTGGAATTTTGAAAGATTAATAAATTCAAGCTCGAGCAAAGTTTGATATTCTTTTTACTGAATAATAACGAAAATATTAGGAAAGAACAATAAATTCAATAAAAAAAAAATCGGTCAGCTCGCAAAAAATAATTTCTATAGTTAATCGGGTGAAATAAAACGGTCCGTCTGGCTATCCAACAACAACTGAAGAATGAAATGATTAACAAGAATAGTTTACTCTTGATAGACAGTTGCACTAATACTAACCTAATAAATAATAATTATTAAGATAAATTCGTCATTGACTAACAATGAAAAGTATGCTTACACTAGATTCGATGTTCTTTTATTGTGCAAAAGTTTTGGTTCCGTCCAGCTGATGAAGGACCAAACGATCCTTTAACAAATCATTAAAAAAAATCTTCCGACCAAATTCCGTTCGGCCAAATGTCATTGAAACAAATCTCATTTGAAAAAAAGTTCTAAAGCTTTTCGATCAAATGTACTTTCGACCAAACGTCATTCGATCAAACGTCATTCGATCAAACGTCATTCGATCAAATGTCTTTCGACGAAATGTCCTAAAGCTGTCATGCGGTTTTCCTTATAGTGTATAATAAGTTTTCCGTCTGGTTTAGCTTTCAGATGCTCGACGCGGGCTGTTGGAGAAGAATGAACGATTGTTCTTCGCGATTCAGACCTGGTTTCCACGACTTCCTCATCTAGTCCGCGAAATGCCTGCCAATTTCCCACTTGTAATATAATACAGTGAAACCTCCATGAGTCGATATTGAAGGGACCATCGACTCATGGAAACAGCAATCCTTTGGAAAACTACTTCTAGGGACCAACATAGTAACCATGAAATTTTGTTTTTAGTATGGTTCTATGAGTCGATATCGAGTCACGGAACATTGACTCATGGAGGTATCACTGTAATACATTGAAGTTTTATTAGGCGGTTTATTTTTGAGAGCTCTAGGACGTTTCGTCGAATGACATTTGGTCGAATGACGTTTGGCTGAATGACATTCGGTCGAAATTACATTAGGTCGAAAGGAAATTTGATCTAATAAACATTTGGGCGGCTTAGAAACATTACGTTGAATGGATATTTGGTCTAAATGCAATTTGATAGAACGGACTTTGGTATTCTTAAATGGTTGACTTAGGATTATGCGATCCAATATGTTATTTAAAAAAAACTGTTTATTTCACTGTGGAATGCATGTTTCGAATTTTATGACATTTAATCAATAATATTCTGTAATTATAATAATTTATTCTAGGTATCTATTTGATAATTATTACCTATCAACTTATGCTTTTGAATAACCTATTTTTTCAACCGTTGTTTGTTGGAGAGAGGGGCCGTTTTCAAGGATGGAAATCAAGTGATCATGACAAAATCCATGATGCGTCGCAGTTGTTCTTTATCGTGCGATCAAAGCAACAACGATTAACCTTTTGTCGTTAAGTAATCACAACAAACTGCGCTCATCGAATAATGCATCGTTCTGAATGTGCACTAGCGATTAATCGTTCACGGGTTAAAGTTTTATTATTTTGATTATTTCTTCGTTTTTCCTTTGTGATTTGCCTTTGTAGGTACATGCTATTCATGATTCTAAAATCATTTGCACATGGTCTGCGCGAAAAATAATAGCGTGAATGCGGCATGATTCGACTTGATCGCAACTTGTAACATTATCCGACAAACTCTTTGTCCCACGACAAACGATGCATCGGATGCTTCATAATCGGTGAAACGCACGTGTAGTGAAGTGCTCAAATCATGCTGCTGTCAGAGCGACGACCCTCTTAGACCGTTCAAATACCGTGTTGTTTGTCGGTAAAGACGATTTTTTTTTCTATCCTTGGTCGTTTTATTTTATCAAATTTTGGAGACCTTCAATGTTGATTATTTCAAATACTTTAAAATCAAGCATAAGCATAAGCATAAGCATAGATGACCGTACAATTCGTATTTGCTACTCCATGATTGACCAGAACAATCAAAATTGCACAAGGAACCAACAGATGCAGCTTGGGAAAAGCTTACCATCCTCAGTGTACACTTCTGAGAGTCTGAAAAATTGCGAAGTCAATGATGGCGCCGGCCACGTCCTTACGGTCATCGGGGAAGGGAAGGAATGTCAGTGCGACGTCCGATGTTACTAGAGACCGAGATCACCTCTGCATCTCCACGGTTGTCACAGGAAGGGCTTGGTGTTAGTGGGAAGGGATATAAAGTCATATGTTCAGGATTCACCTTGGAAAGTGATGCGACTCATGCGACCTCAATTCAAATACATCAAATTTCTTATTCTAAAGTAAACCACATGTATGTTGACACTTCTGGTGACAAACCTTTCAAAGGTTTTTACACATACAAAAACAAGCAAAAGAAATGTGAATGTTTTATTTATAATGGAAATCATGAGTTTATGTTAATGCCGACACATGTAGCGACGAACTATTCAAAGTGTTTCTGATAAATTAAATGATAAAAAAGTATTTATAAATAATTGAGTAATTCAAGAAAAACATCAATATAAAAATGTCACAATTTTAATAATAACATGGAACGAACTCACCAATTG
This sequence comes from Aedes aegypti, assembly GCF_002204515.2. Taxonomy (NCBI): domain Eukaryota; kingdom Metazoa; phylum Arthropoda; class Insecta; order Diptera; family Culicidae; genus Aedes; species Aedes aegypti. The sequence continues at coordinate 303,990,164 of NC_035109.1, forward strand.
ATGAACTGAAGCTGGATACTGTGAACGTTGTCGTATGTTGATAGTTTCGTGCAAAATGATCGGTCAACGCGCAAACCGGACCAAAATGCCACTTCTATCGGAATAGCCGAAACGCACTGCAAAAAGGTTTTCTTCGCTCAACTCTTCTTCTTGTCACTGATTATTTGGTGTAAATTTGTTAAATTCCTGCTAAATCACTAGGCAAAACTTTTTCACTACATTTTTTGATTAGCAAAAAAAACCGTGACACTTGGCAAAAACACGCCCCACCACGGCTTGCTGCAATTCTGATTCAAATACTTCAAAATCAAATTGATTAACTCATTATGCGTAGTAAAGATGGATAAATTATGCGTGAAACTATGAAAAAGTCCATGTGCTTGGCTGGGATTCGAACGCAGGACTCTTGTATGCTAGACAAGCGCTTTACCAACTAAGTTACCGAACAACATGGTGACCCGTTAACTCAGAATGTTACAAGTGTCCAATGCAAATCCCCACAGATCATGCAGACCCTTTTCATAGCCCATATACATCCAGCTCGTGTATACTACAAGCACGTAGAGCGTTAGAAATCGAGTCTAGCACACGACACTGAAGACGGCCTTACAGTTGAGGTCGAAATACGCGTATCTGTCAAAGGATGCAATTTCTAGTGGAATTAAATGGTATAGTACTAAATTCGGTTTTTTCATAGATTTAAACTAAATTTTATCGTGAAATTTCAACTATGTTGAATCTAAGTTGAAAGTTCAAGTCCTATTTAGCATGTGTGGTAAACATCAATTAAAACCAGTGTTTTATACAACTTTGGCAACCTGTCACTAAAAATTGTGACGTGCTGGAACATTTCTGAGTACGGCATCAGATACAGCAACAACCCCAAATCTACTAGAGACACATAGTTTATCCTTGAGACACGCAAAAATGTCATTTTTGTAACGCTGTGTAACCTTTTAGTTTTAAACATTTTACAAGGTCCAGGAAGTTTGTAAAAATGCCTTTTCACTGAGAGATTCAAAACCGAAACCAAGTTTCATGATTTCTGAGCTATCAATTATTATTTGCGAACTCTTCAAATCTTCAACATATTTTTGATATTGACGGTTTTCATCCATAATGAGTCAAAATTCCCGATAGTCTTCGATTTGGAATAAATTTTGGACTTGTTTTCAGTATGGTAGAATGAATGCTTTCAACAGAAAAATCGATCATTTTATCTCAAGAACAAGTTCTTCAAATGGCCTATGCTTCACAAAATTTATTTTAAAAATTCAAGCTTCAAACTGTTGATTTTAGAGAAAAACATTATAAGATGAATTTGTAGTGAACCATAAGGGTTACATAAAAAAATGTACAATAAAAAAATATCTCATTTTGTACCATAAAAATTCAAAAATAAAGCTTAAAATTTAATCAACACAAAACATTTCTAATATTTTTCAACTTTCATCATGAAATATTGGTAGGAAATAAGGAAATAGATGTTAGCGATGAAGTTTCATTATGGGACTTTTTTTTAATATTTTTTTTTATAAGAACATATTTTGGTCGCTGCAAGTGAAGGCCTTGCCATGTCGTACGATATTTCTTTTAATTTATTTTAAGATTTTCGTCTGACGGTTTGTCTCTTAGACGCTCGTCGCGGGCTGTTTGAGAAGAATGAGCGATTCTTCTCCGTAATTGAGACCTGGTTTCCACGACTTCCTCATCCAATCTACAAACTGCCTGCCTATTTTTCACTCGTAACATACATTTTTTGTGTTTTTTTTTTTACGCGGGACCAGTTTAAAAAACTACCATTTTTCTAGAAGGCAATCTTTCTGGGCATCTTAGTATACTGAAAGATTTTCGTATTGATTAAACAGTACAGATGATCGAAGACTGGATGGAAAAAATCCTGAACCTAGATAAACCATATGAAGTGATTAATACGAATCGCCAAATATGGGAATCAGGAGGGCCTATTATTTCACCAGAATCGATTATTTTTTACACAGATGGTTCCAAAATTAATGATAGCGCCGGAGCTGGTATTATAGGCCCGGGGATTCATGTTTCAATACCTATGGGAAGATGGACAACCGTCTTCTTTACAGAAGTATACGCCATCTTAGAATGTGCATACAGTGAGAGGCAAAATAAAGTGCCCACCTTACCAGTTTTCGAATTTCTCTCATTGATTTGGTTCAAATTAAAGTTAACACACCTAAATCTTTTGTGATATTTTATTTTTGATGTTCTTTTAAAGTTGCACTTACGAAATTTTGATAAAAAAAAGAATTTTACTTAAAGAAAAAGAAAATCAATTTGTATTGAAAAAAAAGTAGTGACAAAAATAAGTGCCCACTTCCTTCTTGGCCCCAGAAAAGATGATTTAAGAAAAATAAAAAGCAATTTAATAGTTAATGTGTCCTCCTTTGGCCTTAAGGACTTGCTGGAGGCTCTTCGGCATGCTTTTCACCAGGTTTTGTAGGTGTTGTGGATCTAGTTCTTCCCAGGCGCGCTCCAAGGCTTCAAAATAATTATTTTTGTTGGTAACACCAGTTTTTTCAACCCTGGCATCGAGAATCGCCCACAAATTCTCGATGGGGTTGAGGTCTGGGCTTTGTGGAGGCCATTCCAGCGGTTTAATCCGACAAGACCGGAAAAAAGACTTGGTCTTCTTTCCAGTATGCTTCGGGTCGTTGTTCTAGAGAAATATGAATTTCTCTTCAAGGCCCGTCTGGATCAGCGAAACCTCCAGATTTTCCAGCAAGATGTTAATGTAGGAATCTGCCATCATTATTCCGTCGATTTTCACGAGGTTTTCTACTCCACTCCATGAAAAACACCCCCAGACCATCACATTTCCTCCTCCATGCTTCACCGTTCCTTGGATGTGTATTATTATTTTTCTTAAATCATCTTTTCTGGGGCCAAGAAGGAAGTGGGCACTTATTTTTGTCACTACTTTTTTTTCAATACAAATTGATTTTCTTTTTCTTTAAGTAAAATTCTTTTTTTAATCAAAATTTCGTAAGTGCAACTTTAAAAGAACATCAAAAATAAAATATCACAAAAGATTTAGGTGTGTTAACTTTAATTTGAACCAAATCAATGAGAGAAATTCGAAAACTGGTAAGGTGGGCACTTTATTTTGCCTCTCACTGTATATATGTTTGAAAAGAAACTACAGACATGCAAGGATTCGCATATTTTCAGATAGTCAGGCGGCTCTGAATGCATTAAAATGTTTTACATGCCAATCAAAATTGGTTTGGGAATGTATAACAATTGGCTATGAAAAACCAGGTCCATCTGTACTGAGTGCCAGGCCATTGTGGGATTGAAGGAAACGAGAAAGCCGATTTACTTGCCAGACAAGGCGCAAGTTCTCAGTATGTAGGACCAGAACCTTTCTGTGGAATATCTAAATGTGTAACACAATTGGAATTAAAGCAATGGAAGGACAATATGATTCAGTTCAATTGGAAAGCTATAAAAAATTTAAGGCAATCAAAACTCTTCATAACTCGAAACAAACAAATAATGGAAAAAATCTTGAATTTAAATAAAAAATCACTAAGAATATTTATTGGGCTGCTTACGGGACACTGTCCGGCAAGATATCATTTGAAAAAAATAAGTCGAAGTCAAATTGATGTCTGTCGGTTTTGTGGCTGTGAAAAAGAGACCTCTCAACATCTGCTTTGTGACTGTCCAGCATTATTTGCAAGTAGGAAAAAATATTTCAACAAGGGCATTCTAAATCCTTCTGAAATTTGGTTACAGAACCCTAATCTAGTAGTTAAATTTATTTTAAAGGTCATTCCGGATTGGGATACCTCGCACCATCAGATAACGGCAGTTATCCTGAATGGTAACTCTCCGTACTGAGCACGTTGCGATAGTAAACAGGGGTATACCGCAATAGATCAATTAATGGTCGCAGTGGTTCAAATCCCAAAAAAAAAAAGTTTAAAAAACCGTGTTATTTCATATAACAACGTTATAAAAACCTGAGTCAATTTTTATCCGTTTAAAACAATGTTCTTCATTATAATTCGAATGTCATGAAACTTTGAAAAACACAGAGCTTGTTCATGTCGTTTTTTTGAGCAATTCGGTTTTACCGTCGTTTTCTGAAATAACGCGGGACGTAAGACAAATTTAGTGTATTTGTATTTTGTACAGCATTGAAGAATGTAAGATCAGGATGAAGAATGCAAGAGAGAATAGCGGTATAATGTCTGTTTCTGGTTCTAGCGATTGCTAGTACATACGAGTGAGAGTGGAATTAATGAAAGATGAAAGATATCGATATATACAGATTACACAACTACATGCAGCGAACTGGACTATCGAAATTCATACTTGTTGTTTAACAACAGGTGGGGCGGTTATTGCAACTCGAACGCCTCATGTGTCGTTTTAGCATCACTCCACAACAAGGCTTCAAAAAGCTAATGGTGTACGCATGGGCCTAACAATTGCAAGGTTCTTTTTTCGATTCTCCAGGTTACCGCGAAAATATGTTATGTCATCAAATTTTAGGCTCTCCATCTATTTCGATTGTCCATTTCCCTCAGTGTAGTTAAAAAAACCCTTAAAAAGTGATCTACCTGCGGAAGAGACCTGGGATTGAACCCATGATCTTCAGCTTACCAAGCAGAAGCGCCATTAAGCCACTAAGTCCCCCAAATAAGTCAGCAAAAATAATTATGATCTATACTAGTAAAAACCTATTGTGCTCGATGTAGAATCACACAAAAAGTAATAAGAATGGCATATTTTATTATATAATTAATAAATTTTTGCATAAATGACTCGAAAATGACTACTTCTGGAGAAGTGGTCATGACAATCTGTTCAGAATAATTTCAAGATAAATATTCGATCATTAAAACGAATTTATGTTAAGGCTAAGTAGCCCGTCATTCGTTTCGGCAACAATGATGACTTTTCAGCTTGCATTTCAAAGTGATAAAACTCAGTCTTAATAGTTTATATTGACTTGAAAATGTATTAGTGTACGCACAGTTGACAACCGCTCTCCGTGCGCGACAGACGCCTTTTCGTACATAGCTCTTACAAATCGTTAATTGAATCACCCGTGACACCTGCTGCGGAAGAGTTTTGTAGTCCATGCAAAATGTCTTCCCACAGGAGAAACACTCTTGTCGTCGACTTCAGTGTCCTGCCAAGACGGCCAGGAATGTCCCAAGTGGAGGAATTCATCAAAGACATCCTCAAAATCGACATGGCCGATGTGAAGAATCTCCAGATCCACAACCTGAAGAGCTGCGTTTACATGGAAATGAACGACCCAGGCATCGCACCACGACTACAAAAGCAACATTATCTGCGGCACTGGTTCAATCATGAAGGTATTAATTACCATATTCCAGTGTATGTAGATGGACCAACTACAACTTTGAGGATCCACGATCTTCCACCGCAAATGTCCAATACTGTCATAATGGACCATATGCAACAGTACGGCAGAGTGTTGTCCATCCACAACGAAGTATGGAAGAAGTTTTTCCCAGGAGTACCGAACGGCGTACGAGTGGTAAAAATGAAGGTAGAGAAACCGGTACCGTCTCATATTGTGATCGACAATCAAACCACACTCGTCACTCATCCGAAGGCATGCGAACAGTCATCTCTCAACGACAAACAGAAACAACTCCCCACACCACGAAGCGCCGAGAAACAGCAAAGTAGAAATGAAGATAACCAATGCGGCATTGTTGATCCACTACCGGACCAAAGCGACACTAGTGGATCGGAGTCAGATGACGACACGGCAGAGAGCAACAATAAAAAAGCAGACGTGCATCGCACTGAAAGTGAAAATGAAGCGGAGATAGACCTAGAATGCGGCAAGAGGCGGTTGTCAACTGGAACATCGAGTGGGTCGAAAGAAGAGAATGAACCAAAACGATCGTGCGCGCTGAATGGCAATACAGATGATGCGGAATGGAAAGTTCATTATACTAGATCCAAGAAGAAACATACGAAATTGTAGTATAGTATATTATGTTATTATAATTGAATTTAAAATACGACACGAATGCACTTCTCAAGTGTAAAGTGTCGAAAATAAAACAAACAAACAAACAATTAGTGTACGCGCTTACATGCATGAAGTATGCTGATACTTTTTCATCTGTGTCAGTGCAAAACCAATTGATTTTCTTTGATTCGAAATCGTGAGATGAATTAGCAACAATCATCAACGACGCGTACAAATTTCAATGACAGCCTACTTCATCTTAAGGCTAAGTAGCCCGTCATTCGTTTTGTTAGCTGTGTTGATTTTCCAGCTTGCAATTTTAAAGTGATAAAACTCAGTCATCATAAGTAATCTTGATTAAGAAAAGAATCACTACTAGCGCTTATATGCAGAAAGTATGCTGATACTTTTTCAGCTAAAGCAGTGTAAAATCAAGTGATTTTCTTTTATTTGCAATTGTGAGACAGATTAGCCACAATCATCGATGTCCAATACAAGTTTCAATGACGGCCTACTTCGCCTTAACAAAAACCAACAAAAATCGACCGAAAATTGTTTACGAAAAACTTTTTTATTGAAAAAGGCTCAATCATAAAACTTTGTCCCAAGTATTCCTATCAAGAGAACATGGCAAAAATTTTAAAAATATTGGTAATGGGATTTGTATCTCAAATTGCTCACTACAACTTCTCCATAGATCGTTTTTCATCCAAAATTTATAGTTCGGAGCTAACATTTTTCAAATAAATGACATGTGAAAACCCACAGACCATTCTCAGAAAGTCAAAATGATCGAAAATAATAAAAAATACTATTTTTTCTTAAAAAAAACATGAACTTAATTTAAGGTTCAAGAATCCATCATTCAATCATAAGCAATAATCGAAAAAAAAACAAGTTTTTTTCGTTCAAATTTAAAAAAATCCTCATGAAATCTATCATTGAATTAAATATAGAGAGTGTAATGCAATGATAGATTTTCATGATTTCGATTTTGAGCGAAAAAACTCGTTTCGAAAATTTGAAAATCGATGGTTATTTTCCTTTTGATGCTAATCGAAGATAGTCGAGTACTGTATTTGATCGATTTAACATGGAATTCATTTGTTCGTGTAAAAGGCATAAGATGTACTCAATTCCAATGAAAATATTTTCTTCGTGAAGTATCATACAAATACTGTCAACAGCAGTTTTGTTATTTGTGGGATCCGTACTATATCAAAGATACCCAGTTTTACGGTAACACTTTTTCAGCTCAATATCTACTTCAGTTAATCTGGTCCTTGATGTTGTGTTTGATGTTATGCCGTGTTTCGTATTGTAATTGTGTACTGACAATTAGATCCAATTAACTGGCAATTTGCTTTTCGGTGTTTTGTTTTATGCTGTTCGGTGTGATTCGTCTAATTGTCAGACAATTCAAATCCACAGCCAGCGTGGCGGAAGATTCAAGGGTTTGAAGTTGTCATCATTTATAACGTCTCTATTTTTGATTCTATTCATCAGAGGATTGTGGCTGGGAAGATTTGGCGGGGCCTGGGAAGCCTCCAGCGAGAAAGCTCATAAATCCATCAGTGCCTGTCGCGGTTGTACGTCAGCAAGAAGCGATTGCGACGATTCAACACAGCTTCATTGCAAGTGGATTTTCTGCGAGAAATTGGTTGTATAAAATTTTATTTTTACAACCGGATGGAGATTATGTTGGATGCGGTGGTAATGTTGTAGCCTGGAGGTGCAGTCACTGGTTTGATATTCGAGAAAAAGACGATGACGACTGCGACGAGTGTTTTGACAATATAAGTGATTTTGACGGTTTGGAGCTGACAGCTTTGTGACGTGCTTGAAGAAGACAAGGCTGTGTTGATTGTTTTCATGGTGTTGAATGGAGTGATGAGGATGGCTCAAGAATTGGATTGATAATTTTATCACATTGATATTTCAAATAATTAATGACTTCCTTACCACGGAGGTAGCTTCAAATTTTTGTTTTTGAATTCCATTGTAGAACTTTTTTTCCTGGTGTTTCAACAGCTAGTCTATTTTGATATAGTATACAACAAGGCATGTTTAATTTTTTTCAATATAAAAATAATTTTCATGAAACAAAGTTTTGAGTTTTTGTCAATTAATAGATACAGCAATTATAAATGACGGGGTTGGTGGTCTGATGGCTACCGCTTCTGCTTCATATGCAGAAGGTCATGGGTTCAATCCCAGGCCCGTCCCTTTCCTCGTACTTTGTAGTTGTATATCTCTCACTTGCTTCTATCTTCCATTCTAAATATATCACACTCAAACTATTCGTTCATAGCAAACGCTAGAACCAGAGACGGACAAGAAACCGTTTTCCCTAACGCTTCCTACTTCCACGCGCACGCCTTTCTTACGCCTGATACATAGGCAGTCTGCTAACCACAAAAGCAAACCTCTCTGCCATGCCTTTCCCCCAATCCATACACTCCCGCATGAACTGACGTGGATGCAGTGGAATATACGGTCTACGTGGGAGTCAGTTCAATGCATCATCAATTCCTCCCCCTTCCCCTCATTGGTCTGCATTCTGACGTGGCAGGTGCCATTGTTGCCTAAAAATAGAAGATCACCAGCACTTATACACTGAGGATGCCTGTTAGTCCCAAGCAGTCATTCGGTTGGTTCCTTGTGTAAGTGCAGCTGATCTGGCGATACTGGAGTGCATTCACGGGCGGCCAATCAAGCTCAAGCTCAAGCTCAATTAATAGATACAGCAATTTTATATATGTTACATATGCCATTTAACCTTAATGTAATTTCTTAAAGTATAATATCAATCAAGCCTTTATATCGAGCATTTTCGAATGCTTTTTCTAGTAAAATCAATTAAATAGGTTACAGATTTGTTGGAACAAATCGAATTTGTTACACTTAAAAGTAGATGTAGTCAAATGTCTATGTCAGAATCTGAATTGTGCATTGGCAAACTTAAATGTAAAGTATGGTTCGACTAATATTTTTTTTCTAGAATTTTCAGAACCAATAATTCATGTGCTCTTTTGAATTCGAATAACATAAGAACCTCAAAACTTAAGCCAAAATTATATTTTTTTTAGGTGATGCAAGGGTTTGAGAATGAACGTTTAAGTTATGAACTTCGGTGGAAAGTTTGTAACTTTAGCATCAATCATTTTAAAATTAAATTTATTGAATGATTTTAGAACTTGTTATTTATTGTGTAAACTAAGACAACTTGTCAATAAAACGAATCGCATGCAGTTTAAGATCTCAAAAGTTCATTGATTCATTCCGACAAACGTTTTAGCATAAAATAATGCATGGAAGATAAAAAGTGGTTATTATTATATTTAGAATCGTTCTTTCGTTGCTGAGGGCATGAGTGCGCAAAAATTGCACCTTGGTGGGCTTTTTTGCTCACCCGGAAACATTGGCGGCGTTTGCAATCATAAAAGACCTCAACATCTTGTTTGGTTCCAAAACAACGAAAAACAAAACCCGAATCACCAATGGATTGGTTGTAAAAACACCCTCTTTCGCTAATCGGAACCCATTCCAAAACACGTCCACAATTGTTTTTAACGATAATGATATCCCGCCATCAAAACCCGGTGATGCCGGTCGTCAATGCAGCTTTCCAATCAGAAATGTTGATCGATCAAGAGCAATTTTATCATAACAGAGAGGCAAAAAATGATGCTACAAAAAGTGAACACTCTCGAAAATCGATGACTTGGCAGGGTGGTGGCCGTTGGCAGTCAAGTGATAGTTTTTGCCTCAGATGCACCTCAGTCGCAGCAGCAGCAGCAGCAGCAGCCAACAGGTTCGCCCAACGCGGTGCAATTCACAGTAGGACGAAACTGAAATAGACGGTCAAGAGCTCACCAGTTGGTTATCCATTCTCAACTGGATACGAATATCATTTCGTACTAGCATGGTAAATTAACCTTCCTTAGCCGAATGGTTAGAGTCCGCGGCAACAAAGCAAAGCCATGCTGAAGATGTCTGGGTTCGATTCCCGGTTGAACAAGGATTTTTTCGTAAAGGAAATTCACTTGATTTCCCTGGGCATAGAGTATCATCGTATTTGTCACACGATATACGAATGCGAAAATGGTACCTTTAGCAAAGAAAGCTCTCAGTTAATAAATGTGGAAGTGCTTATTGAACACTAAGTTAAGAAGCAGACTCTGTCCAAGTTCAGAGAGACAGATATGGACTGAATGCCCATGAGCGATTTTGACCGTATATTTTCAGATTCGCCCCGCAGTGCAACGGTGCAACGTTTGTTCACTTTTCTTTTTTGTCACTCGTGGCCCGCGGGATGCGAATTCGAAGCGTTTGGATGCAATCAGGCACCATTACACACTCCATTACCCGAGCGAACCTCGAGCGAAGCATGGGGCCGTGGACGAAAAGTTGTATTCTGGCGAGATTGATATCAACCGGGTGTTATTATTTTAAATTGCCACCAACAAGCGACCGAGAGCGCGACTGTGTGCAGCTTCAACTTGGCGGTATGCTGGTTGATGTATTAAGGGTATGCCATATGTATTTTTTCGTGTCGATACTAAACGAAACAATACACAGAATTTTTGACAGTGATAATCGAGGAACGAAATATGTTTAATGTATTGTGGGCTTCGTTTTCCGACTGTGCCACTGGGCGTTGCATAGTAGTCCGTTGTCTAGTGTGGTGCTTCCTTCAAAGGGCAAACAGCCCACTGGAAGCATTAACGTGTAGTGTAACTCGATACGAAACCCGAGCAAAGTCTTACCGCAAAAAGAAAGTCGAAAACTTATTTGTTGTCAGCATCAAATTGACATCATCATTTGAATTATCACTATTGTATTCGATATATCATATAAAGGAAGAATAAACTAAATTTCAATGGATTTGGCCACTCCAGAGCACCTTACACAGGTTCCACCAGGGACATTATCGTATTTTGTCGGAAACATACCGTGCGACGTATCAATCTTCGTAAATTCTAGAGAACATGTCAATAAAACAAGAATAAGCTCGGTACGAACAAATGTGGCCACTCCAGATGTCCAGACACAGGTTCCACGAGGGCTTCTTGGGGAACATTTCCATTTTATGACCAAAAACATACCGTGCGACATCTCAATCTTAATGAATTTTAAACAACTTGTCAGTAAATGAAAAATAACACGGTAATAAAAGAGTTGGCCACTCCAGAGCTTCTGGCACAGGTTCCATAAGGGCTTCTTTGTGGATATTTCTGCTTTTGTCTCAATCTTTGTGAATTGTAAAAAATAAATCATGACAATAAAAGAAGAATCAACTTATTAACATGTGATGTGGCCACTCCATATAGAGTTACTGCGCACGTGCAGGAGCCTCATTGCTTGCAAGCGCACGGGCGCGCTGTACATTGTGAAACCCTTTTTGGTGCGCCTCATTTTTCTTGAGATGTGTCTCACTGAGGTCTCATGCGCTCCGTCACATGTGCTGTTTAAAAGTCAGCGCAATGATTGAAGTGATTACAAAAGTTTTCAACTAGGATCGAAATTGTAACTCTTGGATATATCTTACATATCTCCGGCACGGTTCCGAATACAGAATTGTCCATTTATGACCAATAACTGAAACCTTTTAAAAGTAACCCGAGAGTAGTTTCAAAAAAATCAAATGGAAATTGACGAAATAGCAGCTGTTTGAAAATGCCTTGTCGGAGGCCGGTAACGTAAAGGTTAATTTGACTTTTGTTTCAGAAATTCGAACGAAAACTTTCGCAAAAAATCCTACAAGAATCCCACGGTATTCCGGAAATTCCGATACAGCGGTACTTTACGGAATAATTTGAAATACCTCATACCCTTAATATATACCTCAAACCAAACGTATCGATGCAGCAACGATAAGATGTCGTACAAGGCTTGCGCGGTGATCGTACCTGAAACGATAAGTGGGAAAATATTCAAATTAGTACGCTTTGGACACAATTTCTCTCCGTTGCGAGTTGTAGTTAGTAATTACATGGCATTAAAAAAGACGAACCGAACATTTGTAAGCCATCTAAATCCTTTCCGGCGTGACACGCTCGAAACGTACCAGCTATTAATTAGGATTTGAGACACATGCAGCGGAAAACGTCACCATTCAGGCTGCAGTAATGACCGCAGATTTTACAGCGAAAACGCGTTCAACCGGGTTTTAACAGATTGGCAAATGAAATCCGTCTAGTTTCGCATTGGAAATCGTAACGGCTGCATCATCGTTTGATTCACGTCGGAACCCGATGACCACCCATATGTTATGTGTAACATGTTATGCGCCGTAATGTGTCGGTTAGGTATGACATTAATGTAGGCTTTTATGAGACAAGTACGAACCGACGGGTAACACTTTTTACAGCCAGTAGCTGTGCCGTGATATGTAGCCAGAAGGTGTTTCCGTGTCACATCAAGCTCATAGGGGATGTGTTTCAGTTGGTGATAGATTCCACACGTTTTATGTACCTTTTAATTAGTCTGTCTGTTCGAATAATTGAATATGCACTACTTTCATACCGCCAAATGGGAGAAGGAAATGATTACCAATCATTGCTGAAGGCGCTCGCCTAGATCTGTCGGAGAGCCGTTCCAGTTCATTAGTAATCAACTCCAACATTAGAAACTTTCATCAATTTCCCTCTGGGTCGAGACTTGACAATTATTTTTCAAATGAATACACTATCTTAACACGGAATGTCTGCTAGGTATCAGAAGGTACCCAGACAACCAAAATGTACGTATAACGAAATCACCTGGAGGCTTTATATGTGCAAAATTCAACTTATAAGATGTCGCGAAAAGGGCTTCTACGTACAAAAGTGGAGGCGATATGCGTGCATATATTATGTGATGAATAATAACATACAATGCGAGTGTATAAATATTCTACCGAACCAATCTGTGATCTTATGCGACTTAACTTATGATAACAAATGTTGATTTGACAGCTGCTACGGATTGATGTGACTTACTTTGTCCGAGTGTACGAGACGAAACAAAATGTATAAATGAACTCAGAAAAGAAGTGTTTTATGCGAGGAAACTCATCAATCTGACGAGTTTATCCACGGTGTTTTGCGGGTTTGATGTAATTAGTATGAATAAACGAGTTGTAACGTGAACTTTCATGCGATTTCTGGTTGTCTGGGTATCAGCAGGTCAGCTCCAGAGGCACGTCTCCCGACAATTGGTAGATTTATACTGACATATTGACATTTGTACTACTCCTTATTCTTAGTTTACAATATTGCATGCAAGTTATTGATGGGGAATACGGGGAATACTCTTGATAATAGAGAGAAATTTCACAAATGAAACGTTATCGAATATGTCATTATCTGAATTGTTGTTGTTGTGATCGCTAGGACTTATTGACGATCGTGATCACCTCCCGAAAAAATATTTAATAATTATTCTCGTATTTTAACAGCATCATACAACAATGGGTTCAGGGGCAGTGCAAAAAACCATAACATAGTGAAAACTTGTAGCTTCTGAAGTTCCTGCAGATTCAAGTTCCTGAAATCAGTTCCAATTTTTAAGTGTTTACCAAGTACTTGCAATTATCGTTATAATCTTTATTAAAAAGTTTTTCAGCTCAAATAGTGACTGGTTTATGTCTGGAAGATAAACAAATGAGTCTATACATTGAATATTTACCATGTTTAATGGGAAATGGCCAGTCAACGCTTTGACCAGGAGTCTGCAATTCTGCTTTGAAAGGTTTACTAAACACTTTTTCACCCTTAGAGATGACTTATGATGTACAATTTTGTTTGGAGACATGGGTCTTAACTATTCCAGTGTTGTTTGTACTGAGTTATCGCCCAAAAACTGATTTGAAGCCTCACCCAGAATTTCGGGGTCAGGGTTAATGAAGTCATATGATGCTGAATTTTGAGCTAACTGATTAGCTAATCAATTTCCAGCAATTTAATAATTGCCAAGAACCCAATTACCAAGTGTACAGGGTTTGTTGAATTCAATTGTTTAAATTGAGTTCCATGCGATGACAAGATTCAACTCAGAGTTGGTCCACGCAAGAGCTTTCATAGTAGTCTGACTATCTAAGCAGAAATTCATTAAAAAGACAGCCATTTAGCTGCACAGACTGTAAATTAACACTAGACAACGGACAAGCATGCTCCAGTGGCACACCCGAGAAACATTCGTGACGAAAAGTTTCAATGGCTGAAGCGGGAATCAAACCCACACCACATGACATGATACCCTTAAATACGCTACTAAGTGAGTAAGTTGATAAACCCTCTAAGCAGACGAAAACATACACCAGAACTAGATCTACATTCAAAATAGGAACTCTCAGTGTTTAAAATGATGTCCGGCCATTAGGCCGAATGCCATCTGCCGACGGGTTGTTTGGTCGAATGACGTTTGGCAGTAAAACGTTGTCCACAAAATCCATCCATTTGTCGGGAATGCTAACCGTAAAAATGTAATAGATCAGAAGGAAAAAATGCAATTTGCTCTAATGCGTAATGTATAGCCGTTAATTCTGCGACATACAGTATTGCATACAAAATGGCCAAATTTGGTAAGCTATATCTCGGTTATTTATGGACCGATTTGAATGAAATTTTGGCAAAACATCAGACATAACTTGAATTTTAACATATATTTTTGAGTGATTTTTCCAATCACAAGTTCAAAAGCAGTAAAGGTTTGACTAAAGTGAATTTTTTGACGATTTTTTAAAAATGACATAACTAAGCATATTGAAGAAATAGATTCATGGTATCTTCAGCAAAGTTGTAGATTTTGACGAGATGAACAAGTTTGTTGAAGACAGGTTTTGTGCAGTGCTATCAGATTTTGAAATACATAGTTTTGAATTTTTCGTCGAAAATTACACTTTAGTTAAACCGTTATTATTGATAAACTCGTGATTGAAAAAAATATTCAAAAATATATGTTAAAATTCAAGTTATGTCTGATGTTATGTGGAAATTTCATTCGAATCGATCCATAAATAACCAAGATCTAGCTTACCAAAGTTGGTCATTTTGTATGGAAAATCGAAAAAGTTGCAAATGTTTTGTCCAATACTGTACACCGTTTTGATTCATATTACGGACAGCTACAAATTCCAGACACTCTATTTTGTATGGGAAACATTTCAAACGAAATGTTTCAATTTTTGCCGTTCAAAAGTTTTCACTTTCAAGGCTCGTTTTAATAAGCATTCCCATAGATATCCATGAAAAAGTATAATGCCCAACTTCCTTAGACGTCTCTCTAGTGGTTTAACAATTTCATTTGATGATTTGACTTTTCCATTTATGGTTTGTTTGACCTGTCCGGAATTCGAATCGAAGTGTCCGGAATATGACGCAAAATTAAGGCAGTGTCCGGAATAAGAATCATGTAAAGTCCACACATATCCTTTTATTTAAAATTATTTTTGTTTCGGAATCGAAATCTTCATTCACCATTCGAAAGTTAAGGGGTTAGAAGGTTTAATAACGTGGAGGAATCATACGGGGTGATTTATTTTACATGCTTTTTTGTGAGTTATACTTCACTGAGGCCTTAAGTGTCCGTAATATGAATCAAAACGGTATTTGTCCCGTCAGTGTAAAAGCTTCTGTTGCAGCTGACAGGGCCAAACTAGCGTGCACATTTTTTTTTTGGGATTTGCTTTGAATGAAGCAGTATTGAAATTCCAAGGAAATGGGTTCAACACTTCACAGCAGATGACCCAGACAACCAGAATGTACGAAAATCACTTTTTGCGATATGCGAGCTTATGTGTGCTAAGTTTCACGTAGAAGATGTCGCGAAAAGACTTTATGCGCACAAAAGTCGAGGCAATATACGTGCATATTTTATATGATGAAAAATAGCATGCTATGCGAGTGTGTAGATATTATTGCGAACTAATATGTACTCCTTAGCGACTTTATTTATGATAACAAAATTTATTTGACAGCTGCTACGGATTAATCCGATTTACTTTGTACGAGTACACGGGATGAACTGAGATGTACATATGAACTCATAAAATTGCATTTTTTTATGCGTCTTTTGGTTGTCTGGGGAAGAACCGTCAGGTGAAGATGAATCGAGGCCAAATCTCAAATTTTCAAGAGCACAAATCTGGATAAACGAGCATTTATTTGAATTGAAAACTGATCGTTCAGTGTATTTTGCATCTCATCGAATTTCCATGGAAAAAAATCACGTGCTTCTCAGCCAACAAATTGTACAAGTAGTTATTTGAAATCGGGGCAAGTCCGCAATGAGCAAAAAACTAAAAAGGGGTCCAAAAAGTCGTAGCGGTGAACGCGCAGCGATTCAGCAAGACCAAGTTGAG
Source organism: Aedes aegypti (assembly GCF_002204515.2). NCBI lineage: Eukaryota > Metazoa > Arthropoda > Insecta > Diptera > Culicidae > Aedes > Aedes aegypti. The sequence goes on from NC_035109.1 coordinate 304,006,510, forward strand.
GGTTGTGGGTACGAAATCCTGTCGAGAATCTTTATGGATAGACAATTTTATCGATTTTCCAGGGCATAGAGTACACAGCGTAACAAAAATTACATATTTGAGTGTCTCAAGGTCTAGTAGATTTGGGGCCGCTGAATTTGATGCCGTTCTCAGAAATGTTTCAGCCCGTCACAATTTTTAGCTATGGGTCCCCAAAGTTGCACAAAACATTGGTTCCATTGATGTTTACATAAAAATTAAACAATGATTTATCAAAAAAAATAGGATCTAATCCACCAAACATGCAAAATAGAACTTCGTTTCTCTTAGGTTTCTATATGGCAAAATACAATACTTTTCTAAACCAACCAAAAATATCATTTGAGCATCAGAAGTATTATGCACTTTATTAATAAGTATTGTTATACACATGAAGTTTGAGTTCTGAGGCAAATTAATCTAATTAATTGTCATACTAGCGGGCAAACTTGCATGCAAGTTGGCTGAAATAGTCAAATTTAGCATTTTCAACAGCCAATATCTCAAAAACTAGACGTGCTATGATATTTCTGAGAATGACATTGGATTCAGCAATCCTTAATTAGGTAGATAGCGGTATTTTGGTGCTTGAGACAAAACCGTATTCCACAGTGGCATCTTTGTGCCTGCCACACGATGTACACTCCCGTGCATAAGTTTGGGATCACCCCCTAAAAACATACAAAAGTGTTCAGTCCATATCTCTGCGATTACACGTTCAATTGAAATTCTCTTAGCCGCATTCGAAAGGCAAAAAGTTATTCTTGCTTCGTTTGTTTTTTTCCAAAAACATTTTTTGAATTTTGTAGGTATACTAAATTTTTGCTTAAATTTGGGACATTTTTCAAAAAAAAAACACACTGAAAAACATTTGTAATTTTCTCAGCATTGGATCGACCAAAATTTTAAAACAAGGTGTCATTAGAATCGTAATCTTATATTCTCTGGAGAGCGCTCACGAATTTTTTGCGGAAACATCTGAAAACTATTCAAAATCAATGAAACAGCCATTCAAGTCATTGTGCAAAAGTTTTGGTTCACCCCTCAGTATGGTGTATCGAGCAAAAGTTTGGTTTGCGTGCGGTTCAGGTGAACCCAAACTATTGCACGATTTGCATCATATTGAGGAGTGAACCCAAACTTTTGCACGATGTCTTGAATGACTGTTTCAATGATTTTGAATTGTTTTCAGATTTTTTCGCAAAAATTTCGTGAGTGCTCTTCAAAGAATACAAGATTACGATTCTAATCACAACTTGTTTGAAAATTATGGTCGATCCAATGCTGAGGAAATTACAAACGTTTTTCTGTGCGTTTTTTTGAAAATTGTCGCAACTTTAAGTGAAAATTTAGTATACAAAATTCAAAAAATGTTATTGTAAAAATTAGACAGTTTCACAAAAATCAAAATTTCTGGGATTCAACCAGTCACCCCCAAGTCCTAGTTGCAATACTAAAACAAACTACCAGACAAATTTTCATCCAATTTGGAGAAGATTAGGAGGTGCCTCAAGTCAAAATTGTGTTTTTTGGCTATTTTTTACATTCAAAAAATTCTACCGAGAATTTGGAAAAATGAAAATCAAAATAAATACCACTGGTTGAACGTATTATTAGTACTTTACAACTTTTGAGAACACTGTATGCCGATTAGAGATGGTTTTGACCTCATAAAATTGATTTTTGTTAATTTAAGTACCTGTAAAACATATATTTCTCTACAGTTTTTGTTCTAAGGGATTCTAAACCACATGCCTAATCATAAAAGTTCAATCGTAGAATCGTTCCTTTGTCATTTCTGAACATTATTGTAGTACATCATTTTTGTCTCCGAATTACAGATAAATTGTAAAAAATCGTCGGAAATACGACATTCCTCATTTCCCTGCATTTAGAGCTGCTGCCAAATGGCGCAATTGCTGACATGTTACAAAATTGAACATAGTAGCTTTGCTTTTTCAATGATGGATGATGATTGAAGAAAACATCTAGCAAATGTCATCAACGCAGTCGTGTTTCAAACAACATATTCATTTGATGCCAAGCAATTTCATATGTGATATAGCCCCGAAGTCAAGCTTCTCGACTACCGATCTTGAGGATCAGAGTTTGATTCTTTTTTCGAGTGAAACCAATGTTTATTATATGCAGCATATAAAAAGGACTAAAGGCGTAAATCACTACTTGAGCATTTCTCTTCATTCACTTAGAAGTGGGAGTTGTTCTATTGATTAAGACTCAGCCCTAAGATACACTTTTGAACAATAAATCGTGATGAAATTGGTTGGCCTCAAGTCATTTGGTCCATTGGAAAAAAAGAACACTCTAAATGAACTCGCGTAATCAAACTCTGATCCTCAAGATCAGTAGTCGAGAAGCTTGACCTCGGGGCTATATCACATATGTGAATACTTGGCATCAAATGCGAATGTTGTTTGAAACACGACTGCGTTGATGACATTTGCTAGATGTTTTCTTCAATCATCATCCATCATTGAAAAAGCAAAGCTACTATGTTCAATTTTGTAACATGTCAGCAATTGCGACATTTGGCAGCAGCTCTAAATGCAGGGAAATGAGGAATGTCGTATTTCCGACGATTTTTTACAATTTATCTGTAATTCGGAGACAAAAACGATGTACTACAATAATGTTCAGAAATGACAACGGAACGATTCTACGATTGAACTTTTATGATTAGGCATGTGGTTTAGAATCTCGTAGAACAAAAACTGTAGAGAAATATATGTTTTACAGGTACTTAAATTAACAAAAATCAATTTTATGAGGTCAAAACCATCTCTAATCGGCATACAGTGTTCTCAAAAGTTGTAAAGTACTAATAATACGTTCAACTAGTGGTGTTCATTCTGATTTTCATTTTTCCAAATTCTTGTTAGAATTTTTTGAATGTAAAAAATAGCCAAAAAACACAAATTCGACTTGAGGCACCTCCTAATCTTCTCCAAATTGGATGAAAATTTGTCTGGTAGTTTGTTTTAGTATTGCAACTAGGACTTGGGGGTGACTGGTTGAATCCCAGAAATTTTGATTTTTGTGAAACTGTCTAGTAAAAATACATACGAAGTAAGAATAACTCTTTGCCTTTCGAATGTGGCCTAGAGAGTTTAATTAGACGCGTAATCACAAAGATATGGACAGAATACTTTTGTATGTTTTTTAGGGGGTGAACCCAAACTTTTGCACGGGAGTGTACATGGATAAGTCTGATTCCCAAATCATTGCTTTACAATTCATGAAATTCATGAATTGGCTTGGTCGTTATATCAGGAAGACAAATCGTGACTCCTGGAATCATAATCATTATTCTTCATATTGTGGCGGATACACCCCTGACTACGCCTGTGGAACGCGATCGGTAGAAGTAGAAGTCGAACGACAGAATGTTATGCTGGATAATCATAACATTCAGCCGTTGTAGAACGATGAACTACCAAATGCTTACACAGCAGAAAGTATGTGTCACGCCACTCAGTAGGTAGGCTAGCGTAAGAAAATGATTTTTGAATAAAGCAGATATATACGAACCACCGACTGGACAACATCATTCTATCCAAACTAATCCAGTCAATGCATGGCGATCCTAAGCCAGTATTAAGACCATAAATTAGTGTTTAGCACTAAGTGAAAGTATTCTACACTCAAGTGTAATGAAAAGTTTTGAAAAAAGAAGTGTTTGAGGCCGATATCACCGTAACAGTTGTGTACCAGAATGAACATTACGCGTGACATTAATTGCAAATTAAATCGCATGGGGAAAACTTACTGAAACGATGGGTTGGTTTTCGGCTGACGAAATCGTCGCCCCAACCATCACCGCGTCAGCACCGAATAGTCACCACGTAGCACAAACCATTGCACTTTGCGTAATGGCTGGCGTAGCCGTGGGCTACATATTGGCAAAAAGTATTATCAGGTGCCACCGCCAGCAAACTGAGCGGGTTGCCGAACGTACGGCACGGCTGGCGACGCTCCCAGCTTAATAAGTGAAAACGAGAAACCAACGTAACAAGTGAAACATGAAAAAGACTAGTTTTCTGGTGCTCCGTTAATTTTATTTTTCGTGTCAAATGTCAAAAACTAAAATTTTAAGAGATTTTTACGATTACGCGGTACACAGTGACTCGTTGCATCGAGAAACAGTAAAGTGCTCGTCAGAGAAAAACAATCGGCTTGATAAACCAATCGAAAAGAAGAAGTTCTCGTTTCGGACTAACCCCGCAAAGAGATGAACAATGGCAGAGAAACGGACGCTGCACGAGGAAACTGATATTGATTAGCTACGAGGAAGTCCAGGCCAAACAGCAAATAGGTGAGGCCGTATTTGGAGTTGCAGCAGCAGCATTGGCGAAAATCGAGCCACAAAGCACCCGGACGGGATGGCGCGAGACGCTGTTGTTTGAATATCGAGAACTCAACCAGACAATGGAAAATTATTAACAACAACAGAGCAGGGGGAGTAACCAAATAAACTGGTAAATTAAAAAAAAAAACATATTTACACAAAAAAAAAATTATTTTAGGTAACAAGGATAACGAAATCAAAACAACCAAAAACATGAAAAACTAAGGAAAAAGAAGAAGATTAACGATAAACAAAAGAGAGAAAAACAGAAATGTGTGAGTAAACCAAAATTTTTTAAAAAATTGATATCTTTTGAATGGATAGATTTTTTATAATCCAAGATGCAATTCTAAGATTGCATACTAGCTTGAAAAAATGTAATTTCGGACTAGAGAAAAAAAATAGCAAGATTAAAGAATTACTAAAACTCAAAGATAGATTGAGAATCATAGTAAAAGATAAAAAAGTAAGAGTAAATCTATCAAAACAATATAGAGATCTGAGAGTGATCATAAATGATTGTATCAAATTATTAAAAAGTTCAAACAAAAAGGACCTATCCATTCAAAAGATTATTAGTGAAGAATCAGACTCAGAGGAGGACCACTCGGAATCATCAGACGGGGAAGAAACCTTACCCAAGATGGCTCCAAAACTAGATTTGGGCACTGCCCTAAAGCTGGTAGATAAATTCAACGGGGAAGCTAAAAAGCTTTCCAGTTTTTTTGAAACTCTGGACCTCCTTAAAGATTATAACGATGGAGTTCCAGAAATCGAAATTTTGAAATTTGTAAAAACTCGATTGACTGGTCCCGCGCACGGTGTAATAAACACGGCGGTGACCATGGCCGAAGCCAAAAGGCTTCTAAAAATTAAATTTTCTGTAAAATTTAGTCCGCAGGCCATTGAGTCGGAAATGGCCACGATCAAACAAAACAAGAAAACTTTAACGGACTACGGGAAGGAGATTGGTGAGCTAGCAGCAAAGCTTGCAGCTGCTCACGTCTCCAACGGAACATTCGCAGATGAGGCGGCGGCTGAGGCCATCGTACAACCCATCGCGATCCGAAACTTCATGCAGGGTTTGAAGGACTCTAGGACGCAATTTTTCCTCAAGGCAAGGAATCCAGGCACACTTACCAGAGCGATAAGTGATGCTCTGGAGGTGCACACCAATGAGGAGGAAACGGCTATGTGGATGCATGCCGGCCCCTCAGGGTTTTATAGAGGAAACTATCGGGGAAGAAGTTCTAATTTTCGGACAAGAAGAGGAAGCAGAGCAAGAGGTTTCGGTTATGGCAGAGGCCGAGGTAGAGGCTTCCACCAAAACCAGCAACCTCCCGGAAATAGACAACAACCCAACAATAATAACAACAACAAAACCGTGGTAACAACAACAGAGGTAGACACGGACATGCCAATGTAGCTGTCCAAGAACCTCAACAGCGACCAAATCAACAACAGGAAGAAGATGTTGCGAATATTATCGAGCTTTTTCGTGAGTAATGTAGGGAAAAGGCTACCATCGATAACATTCAACATCAAAAATGAACAGGTACCATTTATTTTAGACAGTGGAGCAAGTTGTTCTATTATTTCAGCACATCTTGTTCCCCGTGAAACAGCAATTGACAAAAATGACAAAATTAAAATAAGAGGAATAAATGGTTCAACTTTGTCGTCAGGAAGTATTAATATTTGTCTTTGCTATGGACAAACAGTTTTTGGAATCAAGGCTTATGTTGTCAAGGGATTACCCCCTAGCATACCTGCCTTGCTTGGAAAAAATTTCTTGTACAAGTATGAAACAATATTAAACTTCAAGGAACAAACACTAATTGCATACGTAAACAATTGCAAAATTAAAATACCATTCAACACACCAAATATGTCATTTATATGTGTACCCGCTAGAACGGAGATCACAGCATTTGTAGAGGTAAATGTAAACGAACCTCAAGTGTTATTAAGTGAGGAAGTCAAACCATACGTTTTTATAGCTAATTCAATTGTAAAACCTAACAATGGGAAGATCCCAGTAAAAATTTTAAATGTATCAAGAAAAACAGTTCATTTGCATGAACTGCAACCAAAAATGGAAAAGCTTGATCAATATAATATAATTCAACTTGATGATGTCAAAACTGACTCGAATAGAGCTGAAAAATTGTTAAAGGAATTAAAAATTTATCATTTATCTCGTGAGGAAAAAGCCACGATTCGAAAAATTTGTCTGAAGTACAACGATATATTTTGTCTATCAGACGATAAGCTATCGGTAACCAAAATTTTATCACCATCGATTGCCGTTAAGCAAAATACGCAACCAGTATACACAAAACCATATCGGTTGCCACAATCACAAAAAGAAGAAATTGCCAAACAAATTAAAAATATGACTGACAGTGGTATAATAGAGGAAGCCCGTTCCGAATGGAATAGCCCGGTGCTCCTCGTACCCAAAAAGTCATGCGATGACAAAAAAAAAATGGAGGATGGTAATTGATTACCGAAAGGTAAACAATTCCCTTCAAGATAATAGGTTTGAATTAGGAAATATCGAAGACATTATAGATTCTCTGGCAGGGGCCAAGTACTTCACGCACTTGGATCTCTCGCAGGGATACTATCAATGTGAGATAGATCCTAAAAGTAGACCTATAACAGCTTTTTCAACAGCCACTGGTCAATTTCAAATGACCAGGCTGCCAATGGGATTAAAAATTAGTCCCCCAACTTTTTCAAGATTAATGACAGTCGCGATGTCGGGACTGAATATGGAAAAATGTTTAGTTTATCTAGACGATATAATAGTTTTTGGCAAGACACTAGAAGAACACAATAAGAACCTTATTGCCATTTTTGAAAGACTTAGGGGAGGTAATCTTAAATTAAATCCCGCTAAGTGCAATTTTTTGCAGCAAGAGTTGCTTTATTTGGGACATTTCATATCGGAAGAAGGAGTTCGACCTGATCCTTCGAAGATAGAAAGTATAAAAAATTGGCCTGTACCTAAAACAGCCGATGAAGTTAAACGTTTTGTTGCTTTCGCCAACTACTATCGAAAGCACATAAAAGATTTTTCAAGGATTTGTATTCCATTGAATCAGTTGACAAGGAAAGGTGTAGTATTTGAATGGATACCAGAATGTCAACAAAGCTTCGAAATATTGAAAACTAATTTTGTTAACCCACCAATTTTGGATTACCCGGATTTTGAAAATTCTTTTAAATTGCAAACTGATGCGTCAGGGTATGCTTTGGGAGCAGTGCTGTCTAACCGAAAAAACGGAAGACCAGTAGCATATGCATCCAGAGCACTGAACAAATCAGAATTAAATTATGGAACTATTGAAAAGGAACTATTGGCTGTAGTTTGGGCGATCAAGCATTTCAGACCATATCTGTATGGAAGAAAGTTTGATTTGGAAACAGACCACAGACCATTAGTCTATTTGTTTTCAATGAAGGAACCTGCTAGTAGGCTAACTAAATTCAGGTTAGCACTGGAAGAGTATGATTTTAGTATAACGTATATTCCAGGAAAAGACAACGTATTGGCAGACGCCTTATCTAGGATGACAAGCGACAATTTAAAAGAAATAAACAAGAAAGTTGACCAAGATGTTCTAGTGACCACGCGAAGTAAATCAGCAAAAGAGAATTCTGATGGGGATCCAAATAATGAAATGGCTGGCCAGCATTCATTATCAGGATTGTCAATCGAAGTAATCTTTAATGAAAACAATGTAATACCTGAAGTAAGATTTGATGCTCCAAAACATCAAATTAAAATTAATCCAGCTAAGACTCTAATCCAGCTACGGTGGATAGTAGTAATGCTGAAAGAAATGTGCAAAATAAACAAAATAAACGAGCTCGTAATAAAGAATACTGATCCAGGAAAACAATTTTACAACATGATACATACCAACAACTTAAATAATGGCATGCCACCATTGAGAATAATGGATCAGAAGATAAAGCACATTGAAAGTAAAATGGAGAAAGATCTCATAATAAATGATTTTCATTTACTGCCTACGGCAGGCCATGCAGGTATCGCGAAAACACTAAAGAACATGCAAAGGCGATATTTTTGGTCGACTATGAAAAAGGATATTTCCAATTCCATTTTGCGAATCTTGCCAGAAAAATAAACACATAAAACCCAAAAATGTACCACAGATCGTAACAACAACGGCAAATAGTGCATTCAGCAAAATCTATTTAGATTTGGTTGGACCACTTGTGCCTAGTTATGAAGGTCATTCATACATACTAACAACACAGTGTGAATTGACAAAATTCATCACTGCGACACCAATATTAAACAAATCAACCAAAATTGTTGCTAAAGCTTTTGTAGAGAATGTTATATTAAATTATGGAGTTCCCGATGAAATTGCTACTGATCGAGGAACAGAATTTATGTCAGAGTTATTTACAAAAATTTGAGAACTTTTAAAAATTTCTAAATTAAATTCAACTGCTTATCACCATCAGTCGATAGGCGCATTGGAAAACTCGCATAAGAGTTTAGGAAATTTTTTGAGAATCTATGCAGCAGGAAATCCTGGAGAATGGTCATCATGGACCAAGTTTTATCAATTTGCGTATAATACCACAACTCATCTGGAGACTGAAAAAACTCCATTTGAGTTAGTGTTTGGAAAACATTGTAAACTGCCATCAAGTTTAAGCGATCCTCCTCCGATTCTGACACCCATTTACAATTTGGACGATTATTCAAAATTACTAAAAATAAAAATTCAAGCAACACAACAAGCAGCACACAAATCATTAACTGAAGCAAAAACAAGAAGAACTCTAAAATTAAATACAAACACAAAAGAATTACACTATGTCACTGGACAGTTATTGTTAATAAAAAATGAAACAGGGAACAAGTTTAGTACAGTATATGAGGGACCGTACCCTGTAGTAGAAGACAGAGGACCGAATGTAGCGATTCGAATAAAAGATAAGGTAGATTTAATTCATAAAAGTAGGACAAAACCTTTTATAACAAATCCATCAATTTTATAACCAATATAATACAGTAAAATATTTTTAGGACGTGTGGCGAATGAGCTCGCTACCACTTACGTTTTTAATAATACCAAACAAATATCATTCCATTTCACATAAATGAGTATCTCTAATGTTAGTTCTGTAGAGTCTTGAGAAGACTGAGCTGGAGATATGAGATATCAAAGGCGATCTACAATGGATCACATTAGTTAAACACATTTACATTTCGAATTATTAGAATTAAAAATAAACATGTATTTCAAACTAAATGTTTTACGTTTCAACCATTATAAACTAAATGTTTTAAATTTTCAACTATAAGATAAAAATTTAAAAATAAATAAATAGGGCGTGTGGCGGATACACCCCTGACTACGCCTGTGGAACGCGATCGGTAGAAGTAGAAGTCGAACGACAGAATGTTATGCTGGATAATCATAACATTCAGCCGTTGTAGAACGATGAACTACCAAATGCTTACACAGCAGAAAGTATGTGTCACGCCACTCAGTAGGTAGGCTAGCGTAAGGAAATGATTTTTGAATAAAGCAGATATATACGAACCACCGACTGGACAACATCATTCTATCCAAACTAATCCAGTCAATGCAATATATCCAAAGTGGCAACACTAAGTGTTGCACTTTGCTTCAACTCATTCGAATCAATCACGCATGAATTGGTAGTGTGGTAAAGTAGGTACGTTGCTCTCAATCAGAAGGTTCTTGGTCATCATGGTGTATTTTCATAAGATAAAAACACGCTGGAATCATGATATCCGGCTGCATAATCATGATTTCGGGATTCAGATTTCTACCCGTGAACTTATGCAAAAATGGTCAATTGGCAAAGAGAGCGCACAGTTAATAACTGTGGAAGTGCTCTTAAGAATCTCAAGTTGAGAAGTAGAATTTCTACAGTTGGGCGTAGCACCAGGCAGAAGAAGAAGATGCTCATTTGTTTCCAAATATATCTTGTTGTTCCTATCCTGGGAGGTCTGAAATTCCTGTTCACGAATTGTGTGTTCCAATTATTCGTGACCACGTGAATCCGCTGATCGTGATTCAATGTAATTTTATTTATATTTCAGATTAGATTTGATAGCCAACTTAATTCGATTGATTCCCAATACGAAATAGACACCCACGCATCATTCGTCATCATTGAGACCCACCACGCTCAAAAACCGTTCATTAGAATGCAACAAGCATCGAACGGATCGAATCGAAATGGAAATTACTACTCCTACATCCACCCAATTCAAAGCCTAAAACCCAAACCGTAAAAGTCGAAGCGATGCTATCGTAAAAATCTGCATTTTATGGTTTCTTTGACATTTGTCTATGCCCATTGCCATCATCACGATTTATATCTAAATCCGAATACAGTCCGGTGTCCTATTGGACGCTGCCACCCATTTTGCGTTAGAGTGACTGCCTCAGTCACAAATGAAACATCAGCTTCATCTGGGAAATTGTGATGTGAGGAAAGTGGGTGGTAGCATCCCAAAGGAAACCTGACTGCATCATGATGCGATGCCACCACCCTCAGCGGTAAAGTGGATAGTCGTCTTTTTGTTTTCCATAATTTCGTTAAGGAAAAATGTCAACATAAAATTTTGTATCTTCTTTCCGGTTTCCCAAACCGGAGGGGAAGCACTTCAACACCATTCTTCGCTCGAGGGGAAATCCGTTTCCTTACGGTTTGCGTGAATCACTGCTGCTGTTGTCGTCGTCTGTTGGATGCGTAAGGCAACGCCAGCTTGTGGAAAATCAATTCGTCACGCGATCCGAATGGTTGGGGTGCACCGTGAAAAATTCACCGCTCGGAAATTGCAGCAAATTGACCCTTCGCTATGTTTGTGCTTGATTGTAAGTATCGCCATTTTCGTCGGTGCACTCTCACTCGCTTGACTATCGCCCATGGCTACCGCTTCCATATGTGGTTTCTCTTATTGCTCCTCCGAAAAAAAGAAGTCATTTTTGATTGGTCTGGTGTGCACAACCATGGATAGACGCCGAAGACTATAATTTTGTAGGAAACGGAAAGCCAGCATTAACGGCTGATTTACGATCGCCTAGAGCACCGTAAAATTTCCAGACGGCTCATGTTGTGACTGTTCTTGAGGATAAGTAACTATGCTGTCGTAAGTACCGAGAGGAAAGTCCCTTTACTGTGTAATAAGGCGGGAAGCATTTAATTTTGGATAATGCCTTGCGGCTAAAGTATACTTTGCCATCATCATTGTTTGAAGTCTTTATAAGAATCCAGGCCACACATTTTATCCGCAACGACAAATATCGATTTCAAAATATCTTTTGGAAGTACATGGCTTTCACTTTCGACCACAACCTTATAAAATATTCAAATCACGAAGTACGATTTCCACTTCTGCGTTGTTACTCCGGTACCGAAATGACAAGGGTTAAACAAACGAAGCCTACGTGGCCTGGAAGATACCACCCACATACACCACCAATTAAGGGTATGCGAAATACCGAATGATTCCGTCAAATACGCTTCGAAACGAAATTCCGCGGAATTCCACGGAACTCGAAAAGGCGAAATTTGTATTTTGCTATTTCGTTTCGTTTCGCCAAATTGTTAAAATATTTCCACGGAAAATTGAAAACAAACGGAATAAAACGGAATTTCGCGAAATTCTAGTTTAGTTTCGAACAAAAAAAGCAAAGCGTTCGCTTCTACTCCTAGCAGCTACAATCAAAAATGGGTCCGTATTATGGATCAAATCGACTCATATCATAGATCAGAACACTATAACAGCAAATTATCTGCGAGGCAAACGAATGGTGTGCTAGTGAAAGCATACGTTTTGGCGTTTCTTTAGGAATCGTCTTATCTTAGATTCATAACTGTGGTATGGGTTTCAATGCCCCACAAATATGAATCAACGCTTCTAGGCATATGCATGACATTTTATTTCCTACGAATGGAAAAATGTGTTTAAGCATGTTATTATTGATTGCGATGCTGTAAAGATTTATGGTTCGCGTAAGTAAGTTGGGTTCTGCGTAATTGCTACTCTATTTGATGAGATATTCTCCGTTTAATCCAACTTTGATCCATATCTGTGTGCTATCCATAACTGTGGGATGACTGTAGTATTGACTGGTCCACAGGATATGATAAACTGCACTGCCGTAGTAAAGTTTCGAAAAACGCCAACTGCGTTTGATGCACTACCGCAATGTTATATTCCATAAGAATGAAGAGAGCAAAACCACGATTTCCTCCGAGGAACATCGCGTGTCCTTTTGAGCAATCCGTTAATATAGGTATCGCAAAAATTGTTTGTACACAAATGTCAAAAAAAGCTGCGGAGCGTGAGTCCCTGATGTTCTGGATTTGCTCAGGTGGTGCAGATTATTGATGCGCGCATTAGTTCTCTTTCTTCCCGTTATGACGTCACTTTTAACTCTGCATAAGAACAGCGGGAGAATAGAAGAGAAAACTAATAGCACGCATCAATGAGTTAAGGCTCTCCGCGATGTCGTTGTTGTGTCATAAAACTCTACATGTAGCAGCGAGTGTTTGTCGCTGTCGCCGTGAAAAATCGCGTTGATTTGGGTGATCCAAAGCCACACCTCAAATCTTCAAGAGCACAAATCTAAAGAACCAGACGTCCATTCAAGCTGAAAACTCTATCGATTGGTTACTCGATAGCCAATCGATCAAGTGTTCAGCTTGAACCGCTGTCGGATTCGTTAGATTTGTGCTCTTGAAATTCTGAGGTATGCCTTTGATTTATATCATTATAATCTGTTCAACTTCTTCTCTGGTTTGTACAAGGAAGAAGCAGCGGACAACGATGACGGGTTTGCATGCGAGCGTGTGATCCCACCCGATGACCCCATCAACCAAGCCTGCACCGACGAAATCACCACCGCAGAAATCCTCTCTGCCATCCGAGCGAGTTCCCCCGGCAATGATGGTATCCCACGAGAATTTTATTTGCGTCTCTTCGACGTGATCCATCGGGAGCTCAATCTCCTACTCAAGGAAGCACTAGCAGGCAACCTTCCCCCTGCTTTTGTGGAGGGCATCATCGTGCTGGAGAGCCATGTCTTCAAAGTTTGTACGGATAATTTGCAGACACCCTGTACATTTTGGTGAATGGAAAGTTGGAGCACCGAAAACTCCTCTTCGTGATGCGGAGATCAGACAGCGAGTTCTGTACACATTGCGATGGACAACAAGCTGAAACGCTTCAGCACAAATTTTGCGACTGTGCTCGTGTCGGCCCGGCTTGGACGGTCCTGCAGCAGAGGCTGGCAGTCGTAATGAATGGTTGGAGGCGGCTATCTTTCGAGGACCTGGTGAGACCAGCCTTGGCAGGAATAAATAGAACTAGACGCTTAGAAATATTGAAATTGTTCGTAAAATACATCTGCTTTGTTAACGAGTGTAATGGAAGAATTGATGTAAATGAACTCAATTTTCACTTAGATCTAGAATTTTAAATTGTAAACAAAATCAAATGAACTGACGAATAAAACCAAATTTTACAAAAAAAAAAAAAAAAAATCATTGCAAGTATTGGAAGCCAAATGCCGCAACGCAAAGGTCTTAACCTTTTCAATACCGACATCAAGTTTCAAAATTCTTTAATTTCGCCATCTTTCGATCGATTTTGATGATTTGTTTTAGTTAAAATCACAAATCAGTTATAAATTTGATTCATGCATTGCAAGCACCATTAAAAATTGGTTCCAGATTTAAATTCAAATTTGTAACTGCTTTTCGACCCACTTCTTAGTTGTTACATTTAAATTAAACCCACTCATTGCCTTGTGCGAGTGTCAGATATGTTGAAATGAAACCTTATAAAGTTATTAAGAAGATTTCAAACAAACAGAAAAGAGTTTTACCAAAACATGTAAGGATTCCGCTGAGCAACGCTAAGGTTTCCATATGGTAGAGGATTTAAAAAGACGTTTTTATGCCTATTGTTAAATTACCAGCTTTTGATGAGAAAAAAAAAACTTAAACGTGTATTCCGCGAAACAAATTCGAAAATTTCGTTTCGTTTCGAAAAATTCCGTGAGATATTTGATTTCGTATCGAGTTACACGAAACATTTTAAAATTTCGTTTCGTTTCGTCATTATCAGCGCAAGATATTCCGCGTATCGTTTCGTTTCGTATCGACATGGAAAAAATCCATATCGCATACCCTTACCACCAATCGTTTTCCTGTGAAGCCGCTCAGAACATACCAAACCAACCAGGTCGGGCCTGGCATGTCATGAAGTGAAAGTTGGTTTCTTACGCCTACAACAAATAGGAGAAAATCGATACAGGAAAGATGATGCTTGAATCATTTTTGCCAAAGACGACCCCACCCCCGTCTATCCGACACAAATGGGAAAAGTTGTTTACGATACTCGATTCGACATGGTCCTTCTTCGGGGCTGATTGACGAAATGACTTCAACGGGTTCGGTAAAACGCAGGAAAACGGAAATGAAATAGCTGCTGATTTCGAATCGGGCACGTATTGAGTTGAATTGGAGGAAAATGAAAGGATGATGATTTGAAGGAACGAATCACCTATCAGGGTAGGAGGGTCAGCGTTGCGAAAATGTAAAATTCTTCTTTCTTATGTTTGAGATTTTTCAGGCTTGAGTCAATCTGAGTTCCTTGCGGCATTAAACTTCTAGGTTATATAAGGATGAAGTACAATTAGTCGGCGTTAAATCAGAGTGGACCAAGTGACATTTTTCACATTTTGAGAAAAATGGGTTTAAAGTCTAACGCTCTGTAATTTTTGAACTCGTTTAAATTTTGGTTCAATATTTCTACACATTTTTGTGTTACTTTCAAACAATATAATGTGAAGTGATAATCATGAAAAATCATAATCTTAACCCCTGATAGAACGACATTCTATACATACACCATAGAACTACCATAAACTTCTATCGGACTCTGGAAATGACTCAAAAAATGCAATACTCAATCAGTTTATTGCTTTTAAACACTTGGTCCACTCTGTCTGCACAGAAATTGTTGCAATTTCTGACCACCTATCCCAATATGGTGAATGGTCAAAAATCGAAATAATATCTAGGTAATATTTATAAATTTCTATTGATGGATAAACAGAAGAATCATTCTATGTCGAAAAATCTGATTTATCTCTTGGAATGTTTTTTTATTTCCTCGCATTCTTCAGCGCGCTGATCATGTTCGCTGTTATGGTAATAAGCACAATGATAACTCCAGAGACTTATTAAGTAATATGTCCAAGAGTATTTATCCAAATTCCTTTCAAGGATTCCTTCATAAATTTTTCCAAGGATTCCTTCAGGATTTCCTACAGGAATTCTTCTTGAGGTTTTTCAGTAATTCGTGTGTAAATTTGTCCACATATTCCTTCTGGTACTCCTCCAATTAATCTTCCAGGGGTTCCAGAAGAACTTTTCTCCTGGAATTTCTCCCGATTTTACTCCGAGAATGCAAGAATTTTCTTTATGATTTCTTCGAAGGATTGCTTAAAAAAATCCTCCAGGATACCTTAGAGAAATTCCTAAAGAAATATCTGGAGGATTTCTCGTAGAACTACTATCAGGAATTCCTGGAGTAGTTCCCTGAGAAAAAGTTTGCGCATTATCTGGATGAATTCATTTTGTGTCGTGGAAAGGATACCTCAAAGACTTCAAGGACTCCTACGGGAGTTTTTCCAGATATTTATCTAGCAAATTCCGAAAAAAACTCTTGAACAGATTCGTTAAGAGGTTCCCGATGGAAATCCTAGTGCAACTCTCATGGCATATTCTCCAGAGATTTCCTCCTCCAGTTATTCCTCCAGGAAATTTCAGGATTTCTCAAGGATTTTCTCAAAGCATTCACCAAATGATCCCAAAAAAAAATTCTTCCAGTGTTCCAGGGATTTTTCTAGATTTTTTTTCAGATTTTTTTGCAGATTTCCTCCTAATAATTCTTTATGAACTCTTCCAAGGAATCACAATGTTCTCCACGCATTTTTCTACGGATTTTTCAGTTATTTGTCTGAAGATTTTTCTACTTGTTCCGTCAGAAATTCTTCTAACATTTACTCCAAGGAATCTTCCGTAAATTTCTCCACGAATCCGTCCAGATTTTTCTCTTCAAATTCCAGAGTTTTTCCAGCGATTCATTCATGATTTTCTTCACACATACCAACAAGAAATCCTCCAGGATACCATACAGGAGTATTTGGAAGAATATCTGAGGGATTTTCCGGAGACCTACATGGAGAAATCCCTGGGGGAATTACCTGAGAAATATCTTGCAGAATTTCTGGATGGATCCCTGTTTGAGTTACTGAAAGAACTCCTTCAAGAGTTTCTTCAAGGAATTCGTTAAGAGGTTCCCGAAGGAATTGGAACTTCTGAAGGAATTTTAGAAAAAAAAACTCATGAAGGAACTCTTGGAGTATTCTTTGAAAGAAATCCCTGAAGGAGCTCCTGGAGGAATCTCTTAAGAAACTTCAGGAATAATGCTAAGAGAAATCACTGAAAGAACTCCTGGAGGTATTCCTGAAGTCCTGGTATAATTACTAACGCAAAATCAGGAAGAATTCCTGAAGGAACTCTTAGAAGAACCCCTGGAGGAATTCATAAGGGAAACTCGCTGGAGCAACTCTAGAAGGGATTCTTTAAGGGATACCAGGAGGTATTCCTGGAAGAACTCCTTAGGGATCTCTAGCAGAACTCCTTTGGGAATCCTTCGAAAAACTCGTAGAGGAATCGCTGGAGAAAGTCCTGGGGGAATTTCTGAAGCTACTCCTGAAGAAATTCCTGAAAATAATCCTAGAGGCATCCCTGAAGGAACTACTGCAGGAAATCCTGAAGGAACTCCGGGAGGAATTCCTGAAGGAATTTCTGGAGGAATTCCTGAAAGAACTCCTGGAGGAATTCCTGAAGGACTCATGGAGGAATATTTGGATGAATTCCTGGAGTAATCCCAGAAGAAACTCATAGAGGAATTCTTGAAGAAACTCCTGGAGGTATTACAGGAGAAACTCCTGAGTTCTTGGAGGTACTCTTGGAGGAATTCCTAAAGGAACTCCTGGAAGAATTCCTGAAGGAACTTCTGAAGAAATTCCTCTAGGTACTTTTGGAGAAATTCCAGAAGGAACTCCTGGAGGTATTACAGAAGGAACACCTGGAGGAATTCCTGAAGATACCCCTAGAGGATTTTTCTGAAAGAACTCCTGAGGGAATTCCTTGACGAACCTCTGGGGTAATTCCTGAAAATACCCCTGGAGGAATTCCTGAAGGATTTTCTAAACGTGTTCCCAAAGGAACTTCTGAAAGAGTTCCTGAAAAGATCCCTGGAAGAAGTTCTAGAGGTATTCCAGAAGGAACTCCTGGAGATACCCCTGGTTGAAGTTCTGAAAAAACTCCAGAAGGGTATTCCTGGAGGAGCTCTTGGAAGAATTATCGACGGAACTCTTTGAAGAATTCCTGAAGAAAGTCTTAATTTCTGAATTTCTGAAGCTACTCCTGAAGAAATTCCTGAAAATAATCCTAGAGGCATCCCTGAAGGAACTACTGCAGGAAATCCTGAAGGAACTCCGGGAGGAATTCCTGAAGGAATTTCTGGAGGAATTCCTGAAAGAACTCCTGGAGGAATTCCTGAAGGACTCATGGAGGAATATTTGGATGAATTCCTGGAGTAATCCCAGAAGAAACTCATAGAGGAATTCTTGAAGAAACTCCTGGAGGTATTACAGGAGAAACTCCTGAGTTCTTGGAGGTACTCTTGGAGGAATTCCTAAAGGAACTCCTGGAAGAATTCCTGAAGGAACTTCTGAAGAAATTCCTCTAGGTACTTTTGGAGAAATTCCAGAAGGAACTCCTGGAGGTATTACAGAAGGAACACCTGGAGGAATTCCTGAAGATATCCCTAGAGGATTTTCCTGAAAGAACTCCTGAGGGAATTCCTTGACGAACCTCTGGGGTAATTCCTGAAAATACCCCTGGAGGAATTCCTGAAGGATTTTCTAAACGTGTTCCCAAAGGAACTTCTGAAAGAGTTCCTGAAAAGATCCCTGGAAGAAGTCCTAGAGGTATTCCAGAAGGAACTCCTGGAGATACCCCTGGTTGAAGTTCTGAAAGAACTCCAGAAGGGTATTCCTGGAGGAGCTCTTGGAAGAATTTTCGACGGAACTCTTTGATGAATTCCTGAAGAAAGTCTTAAAGGAAATCCTGAAGGAATTCATGAAAGAGTTTCCGGAGCAATTCCTGAAGGAACTCCAGGAGTAATTTATAAAGGAACTCCTGGAGGGAAATTTGGAGGAATTACTGGAATAATCTCTAAAAGAACTCCTGGAGGAATTCTTGAACGAACTTCTGGATCTCTTAGATTTCCTGAAGAATTTCCAAGAGAAATTCCTGAAGGAATTTTCCGTAAATATCTCCACAAATTCGTCCAGATTTTTCTCTTTAAATTCCAGAGTTTTTCCAGCGATTCATTCATGATTTTCTTCACACATACCATCAAGAAATCATCCAGGATATCATACAGGAATATCTGAAGGATTTTTAGGAGAACTACAAAGATAAATTCCTGGAAGAGTTCCCTGGGAAATATCTTGCGGAGTTTCTGGATGATTCTCTGTTTGAGTTGCTGGAAGGATTCATTCAAGAATTTCTTCAAGGAATTTGTTTAGAGGTTCCCGAAGGAATTCCTGGTAATTTTTTTGATGGAATCCATGAAAAAACTCCTGAAGGAATCCCAGAAAAAAAAAACTCATGAAAGAAGACTGGGAGTAATCGCTGAAAGAAATCCCTGAAGGAGCTCTTCAAGGAATCTCTGAAGGTACTTCAGAAAGAATGCTAAGAGAAATCCCTGAAAGAACTCCTGGAGGAATTTCTGAAGGAACTCCTGGTATAACTACTAAAGCAACTTCAGGAGGAATTCCTGAAGGAACTCCTAGAAGAACTCCTGGAAAATCGCTGAAGGAACTCTAGAAGGAATTCTTTAACGGATACCAGAAGGTATTTCTGGAAGAACTCCTTAGGGATCTCTAGCAGAATTCCTTTGGGAATCCTCTGAAAAACTCGTAGAGGAATCACTGGAGAAAGTCCTGAAGGAATTCTTGAAGCTACTCCTGGAGGAATCCCTGAAAATAATCCTAGAAGAATTCCTTAAGGAACTCCTGGAGGAATATTTGGAGGAATTCCTGGAGAACAACCTGGAAGAACTCCTGGAATAATCCCAGGATAAATAAGAGGAATTCTTAAAAAAAACTCCTGGAGGTATTACTGGAGGAACTGGATGAATTCCTGAAGGTACTCTTGTAGGAATTCCTAAAGGAACTCCTGGAAGAATTCCTGAAGGAAATTCCTCTAGGTACTTTTGGAGAAATTTCAGAAGGAACTCCTGGAGGAATTCCTGAGGATTTCCTCAAGGAATTCCTAAAGGAACTTCTGAAAGAGTTCCTGAAAAGATCCCTGGAAGAAGTTCTAGAGGTTTTTCAGAAGGAACTCCTGGAGTGGTGGAAGTTCTGAAAGAACTCCAGAAAGGTATTCCTGAAGGAACTCTAGGAAGAATTCTTGAAGGAACTCCAGGAGTAATTTGTAAAGGAGCTGCTGGAGGGATATTTAGAGGAATTACTGGAAGAATCTCTAAAAGATCTCCTGGAAGAATTCTTGAACGAACTTCTGGATCTCTTAGATTACCTGAAGAATTTCCTAGAGAAATTCTTGAAGGAACTCCTGATCGAATTCATGTAGGTACTCCTGGAAGAACTCTTTGAGGGATTCCTAAAGGAATTTTTTGAAATTGGTTGAATTCCTGGAGGAACTCATGAATCTCTGTGAGAATTCATTAAGGAATACATGGAAGAATTCCTTTACAAATCCCTAGAAAATTTCTTAGTTTACTGAACTATCCTTTCAATCTTAATGAATTCTTAAGCATCAAAAGTTTAATACCTAAATGGAAAAATTCGTATTATTGTAACAGAAGAATTTTATTACGATACTTATAAACGAAATTTTCCTACTAAAGTATCTCACGCTGAGCGAGAATGTAATTTTACCATCCTGGACGTGACACCAAACAGGACGATTCGAAGGTTGACAGAGTGATGAGGGGAACTCCAAAGTAAACGAAACAGCAAAAACATCAACACAAACTCATTTTGCTTCTCTTCCCGGAATTCAATGGTTTTGCTCAGTTTTTGTTTGTTTGTTTTGGACTTCGAAAATGTTGGGTTGCAACAACTTCATAATGTACTTACAAGTAGAAGAGAACCGTGGTGAAATTTCCGAATTGATACATTTCTATTTTTCCGGTCCCAAATTTATTTTCCACAGCAAAATCCATCCACAAAATTTTCGTGTGGAGTTTCAGAAACAGTTTGATAACAAGCTCTTGTTTCGAATAAAATAAGCTTCCATAAATGAATAAAATCTTTTCCATACTCGAAAGCTATACAACATCACCATTGTTTGCAGTTTGTTCAAATTGAATTTCACAAATCTGCTTTTTCAAACAAACTCAATTAAACTCTTCGTATGAATAATACACACACCTAGCAGAAGATAGTATACAGCTCCAGTTTTCTACCATGTCACATCCATTATCTCACTTGATACCGAATAACATAAAGCAAGCAACTGTTCCAGCAAAGACCGGGTTGCAAAATGTTCACCTTTCTAGCCGGTTACCTACGTGCCATCCCCATCGCCAGCCCCCGCGGGAGTTTTATAATTCCGAAAACCGGATGCCGGCAAGTCTCGGGAAACTAATTCAATTTCTGCTATTTTCACTCACACCGAATACCAAGGGGGGATAAACAGATACATTCTGCTCGACAAAGGAGCACAGGTTACCGCGCCGTCGTTGTCGTGTTAAATTGAACAAGGTGCGGAACGTTACACGCAAGGATGCTTCACCATTGTCTCATCTGATTGTAGTTTCGTGGGAGCTCTCATTTAGGAAAGCGGAACCTCTTGATAGCAGTGGGGGCCTTCCTTAGCCGAGAGGTTACAGTCCGCGGCTTTAGAGCAACGCCATGCTGATGGTGTCTGGGTCCGGTCGGTTCAGGATCATTTTGAAATGGAAATTTCGTTGACTTCCCTGGGAATAGAGTATTATTGTACCTGCCACACGATACGCGAATGCGAGAATTTTAATTTCGGAAAAGAGAGCTCTCAGTTGATAACAGTGGAAGTGCTCATCAAACACTAAGCTGAGAGGCAGGCTTTGTCCAAGTGACGACGTAATGCCAAGAATATAGAAAGAAACTTCTTAGGTAAGTAGCTAAACTGTTACGCAACGCGTCAGAGAAGTATATCCAGTAGGTAGTCATTTTATTTCGAAGATATTTGATGTTATGTAAGCTACATTTTCAACGATCGAACCTTTTTCATTACAATCCATCTAAACCGCATTGCGTAACAAGTTTCAACAATTTGTCCTCATGAAGGTCGACGAAGACCTTTGCTTCCAGAAATTTATCTGATAAGTTTTCTACCGGAAGTGTCGACATTGTTTGTCACTACTCTTTTAAGGCTAAGTAGCCCATCATTCGTTTTGGCAGCCATGATGACATTGCAGCTCGCAATTTCAAAGTAATAAAACTCAGTCCTCATAATTGATATTGATACGAAAATGTATCGCTATATGTGGTTACATACAGAGAGTATACTGATACTTTTTCAGCTATATCACCGCAATACCAACTGATTTTCTTCAATTCGGAATTGTGACATGATTCAGCAACAATCATCAACGACGCGTGCAAATTTTAATGACGGCCTACTTCGCCTTTAAGGTGAAACAGTTTGAAATCAACTTCAAAGATTGCACTAAAACTGCAAAGGCACAAATCTATCGAAAAAAGGATCCAAAAGCCATGCCCTTTTTATTTTAGCTTTGTTCACTAGCAGAAAGCTTAAAATAAGAAGATCAGAAACGTTTTTCAACTGTTTCTCTAGTTTAGTGCCTTTGAAGACGTGAGTAGGAGAACAAGTCGGCCATTGTGCCGGCCATCTTTGGATTACGAGATGTTTCACCTTAAGAGTAGACGACAATGCTCCGAAATTTCGAGTGGACTAATGAAACATTCGTCACCATCCAGATAAAACCTTGACAGGCCTCCAAGTACGTTCGAACATTTCCATCGAGCCATGGGAAGTAGACTCAGATGTAAATTCTTGACTTGCGTTGATCCGGCTATGGACACAATACCCCGTCAACCTTGGCATGACCGTTCTGCAAGCATAAAAGAATAAGTATCAACATCAGCGCTTCTCAAGAGAGTCAGAAAGGACCTGAGGTAAAGGATTTTGGCGCGAACGCAGTAACTGGTTGTTACGCATCTTCAAGATGAACAGTGCGGCAGTTCAGTCAAATGGTGGATTAGTTATCCGATTAGTTGATCGAACGAAGGTCAATATTAATTATAGTAAACTTCAATGCCAGGATTCTGTTTTAGAACAGCAGGAAACTCTAAAGGTGTTGGATATAGGATTATGAAAGGAGGCAGCGTTGGCACATTTCGAAGAATTTAACCTATTTCTTTAGCACAGTGGTTCCCAACCTTTTTCAAGCTGCAACCCCTTTGGAGTTCCACAAGCCACTCACGGACCCCCAAAAATGGATGTTCTTGAAATCAACGGTTTTGCTGACCTATCGAAGATCTCAGAATATGTTAACAAAAATACTTACCACTTACCAGAAAATCTTTTCAATAGTCCAAGAAGGAACTTCCAAACTTTATTACGATCAAACTGTTTGAAACTCAGCAGTAAGATGCTGTACAAGACATATTATTGCAAAATATGATCTCAGTAGCTTTCAGAGAACCATCTGCTGACGTGAATAAAAAGTGCGGGGAATTTCTTGAGAACACTCTTAAAAAAAGTACGCTAAAAATTAGGCTAAGATATTCCCAGGAGTTTGAGGATTGTCTCAGGAATCATAACTGAGCATTTTTGATAGATTTAAAAAATATGCTCAAATATTCTCCTAGGATTTTCCTAGAAATCCATGAAGATCCCACAAAAAAAATGTGGGATATCCACCAGGCATCATCTCTGTCAGTTATCTTCAGTAAGATGAATTCGTTCTAAATTTTGTCAGAAATTCTCCAAAAACAGCTTATCACATAACAAGAAACTGCATAAAAATATACCAAACATCACTATTTCGGATAGGGTGCAGAGCTACTTGGGCACTTCCATGATTCACTTTGGCATGGGGGGTTTTCATCGACCGAATTGTCTGAAACATTGCTATTAGGACCGCTTTAGTAGGACGCATATTGTGGCCGAATATGAGCTTTGTAGCTTTCAAAAAACCCCACTGCCGAAGTGAATCTAAAGTGCCAAGAATAGGATCTGACTCCCTATCAGTCAAAAATCTAAACAAAAAGAATTAAATTTCCCTTAATAATTCAGCCGATGACTAACAAGATACGAGGAATTTTTAGAGGATCTTCCAATGAATCTTGCAAAACACAGCTGGCAAAGAATAAATCGCTAATATTTCAGGATTTTTCTATAATCTCCTCTAGGAACGATCTTAGTGCTTCAATTTCATGCTCACTGCAAAAAGTTTAACCAGCGTTGAACAGGTGATGTACCTCGGCTGCATATCGATTTATCATACCCAGGTTTCAATCTCTTATCGTCAGAATGACATCAAAAGATTTTTGTTTAATAAAAAAAAGATAAAGTTAATTTCAAAATATTTGTTAATCAAGAATTTTCAATTGGTTGTATTATAAACCGAACTTTGAAACGAACTTAGAAAGAGAAACAATTCATCATGAAAAAGCGGTATTTATTTTCAATGGCTTCGCGGATTTCCTGAAAAGTCGTCACGGGGTAGGGGTCTACAGACCACTGGTTAAAAACCCTGTTTTAGCACATCCACCAGCAGTTATTCCTGTGATTCCTTCAAAAGTTCTACGAGGAATTCCTCCAGGGATTGTACCAGAAATTCCTACAAGGAATCAATCAGGAATTTTACCATAAATTCCTCCAGGAAATGCTGCAGGAATTTCTTCAGGAGTTCTACCAAAATCCCTTCATGGGTTTCATCGGTAATTTTTTCATGATTCCACCAGGTCAGTGATTTAACAACGAAGTCCTATAATTTGTTTTTTGAAAATCCCTCCGGAAGTTCTCCTGGAATTCCTCATAAGGTTCTTCAAGAGATTCCATCAGGAGTTCTTCTATGGATTCCTTAAAAAGTTATTCAATGGATATAATCAGGAGAACTTCGGAAGTTTCCATCAGAAGTTATGGTGAAGATTCCACCAGGAATTCCTTCAGAGATTTCATTAGGAGTTCCTCTAAGGATCAGGAGGTATTCTACGGAATAAAACACGAGTTCGTCCAGATATGCCCTCAGGATTACTTCTAAAGATTCAATCATGAATTCCACGAAGGATTTAATCAGAAGTTCCTTCGGATTAACCATCAAGATACCCTCTATGCATTCCATGGAAAGTTTCTATAGGGATGCCATCGGAAGTTCCTCTGCCGATTCCATCGGATGTTCCTCTAGGGATTCTATCAAGATTTGTTTCTAGCGATTCCATCAGGAATTTCTTCAGGGATTCTGTCTGGAATACGCCCAGAAATTCCATCAGGAGTTCCTTTAGGGATTGCACCTGGATTCCATCAGGAGTTCTTCTAGCAGTTCCCTCATAAGTTTCTCCAGGGATTCCATCAGCAGTTATTTCAGAGATTCCACCTGGAATTCTTCAAGGGATTCCATCCTCCGGGGATTCCATCAGGAGTTCTTCTAAGGATTCTATCAGGAGTACCCTTAGGGCTTTCATCAGAGTTCTTATGGGGATTTAATTAGGAGTTCTTCCACGAATTCCATCAAGAACTCCATGAAGATGTTTTCAGGGATTCTATCTGGAATTCCTCCAGAGATTCCATCAGGAGTTCCTTAAGAGATTGCACCTGGATTCCATCAGGATTTCTTCTAGTAGTTCCCTCATAAGTTTCTCCAGGGATTCCATCAGCAGTTATTTCAGAGATTCCACCTTGAGTTCTTCAAGGGATTCCATCATGGGTTTTTTCTCGGGTTTTCATAAGGAGTTCCTCCAATTATTCCATCAAGAGTTCCTTGAAAAAAATCTTTAGAAATTCCTCCAAGGATTCCATCAGGATACCTCTAGGGATTCCATCAGGAGTTCCTATAAGGATTCTATCAGGAGTACCCTTAGGGCTTTCATCAGAGTTCTTCTGGGGATTTCATCAGGAGTTCTTCCAGGGATACCATCAAGAAGTCTATTCTGGGGATTTTATCAGGAGTTCATGAAGAATTCCTTCAGAGATTCCACCTGGCATTCTTCCAGAGATTCTATTAGAAGTTCCTCCAGAGATTATATCAGGAATTCTCTGAGGAATTCTATCAGAATTTCATCTTGGAATATCATGATGAGTTCCTCTAGAGATTCTATAAGGAATGCCATCAAGAATCTTATCAGAAATTCCTCCAGGGATTGAATTAAGAGTTCCTCTAGGGATCCCATCAGTATCTCTAGAGATTCCATGAGTTCCTTCAGAGAGTCCACTTGGACTCTATATATTATATCAGGAGTTCCTCAAGGAAATGCATCAGGATTTCTTTTAAGGATACATAAGAACTTCCTCCAGGGATTTCATTAGGAATTTATTCTTGAATCTTTTCAGTTATTTCTTCAGAAATTTCAACAGGATTTTCTATAGAGATTGTATGTAGTTTTTCTATGAATTACATCAGGAGTTCCTTTAGGAATTTCATAAGTATTTTCTTTAGATATTCCACCTGGTATTCCTCCAGAGAGTCTATCAAAAGTTTCTGTAGTGATTACATCAGAAGTTCCCCTGAGTCTTTCAACAGGAATTCTTGTAGGGATTTCATCACGAGTTCCCAAAGTATTCCATCAGGAGTTCCTATGGGATTTCAATGAGAAATTTCTACAGGGATAACAACAGAAGTACTTCTAAAGATTACATCAATATTTCCTCCAGCGATTCCATCAGGAGTTCCTTCAGAGATTCCGTCTGAAACTCTTACAGGGGTTCTTCCAGAAGTTTCTCTATGGATTAAGAGTTCCTTCGGAGATTGCACCTGGTATTCTTTTGGAGATTATATCGGGGGTTCCTCAAGAAATTTTATCAGGATTTCTTCTTGGGATTTTACAAGGATTTCCGCCTAGCATAGTACCAGGAATAAGTCCAGGGATTTCATCAGGAGTTCCTTCAGAGATTTCATTGGGAGTTTCTCCAGGGATTACATTAAAAATTCTGCAAAGGATTTCGTCGGCAGTTCATCCAAGGATTTCATCAGTACTTTGTCAATAGATTTCATTGGGAGTTTCTTCAGAGATTCCATCAGAAGATCTACTATGGATTCCATTAGAAATAAGGGAATCTGGGGTAATATGCACCTTTGAGGCAAAACGACCCACGATTCTCATATAGGCTATTTGCGTAGTGATTGGGAACAATTTTTCATCAAAGACTCATAGTAAGGATTCTCAACATACGATTTGACAAGAAAAATTCCACGGAAAATGTCTAATTTTTTTTTAGAAAAAAAAACCTTCAAGAAACACTGGAAGGAATTGATGGATAAATTCATTATGGAATCTTCTGAGAAATTTCTGGTAGATGCTTGAAGCAATTTCTACACAAATTCCAGGTCGAATGTCTCGTAGAGTCCCTTCAAGGATACAAGGAAGAATATTTAAAGGAAACACTGGTGGAATTTAAAAAAGAATTTTTTGAAGATTCCCTTAAAGAATACCGGAGGATAACCTTGGGGAAGCTCTCAAAAAATTGCAAGCGGAATCTCTAAAGGAATTCTTGGTGATATTCCGCGCAGGAAGTTTTGATAAACTCTTTTGCAGTATTTCTCGTGAAATCCTTGTAGGAATTTTTGGTGAAATCCCTGAAAGACCCGACTAGAAGATTACAAAAGAGTTGTAACAGATTTTGTTACTCAATAAGCGCATATTTTCTAACAAAACATGTTATAATTTTGGCTGATTAGTTGTAAACATAACAAAAATTATAACACAATATCTCCCACACTTAATAAAAAAGAAACAAAATATGTTATAACAAACAATTATAACAAACAAAAATATAACTCATTTTGCTATTTTCCATAACTGGATTATAACAAATTTTGTTATATTTTACATGAATAAAAACGCACATGTATAAGCAATTGCTCTCAGATGTTTTTGTAACAAATCGTGTTATAATTATGATATAAATTGAAACCATTTTGAATCAGCTTTTGTTATTGAACAAAAAGGAAAAAAATGTTGTTTGTAACAAATCTTGATATAATTATGATATAATTTTGTTGTAATCCACTGGTCGGGGAACATTGTAGGAGTTCCTCGAGTAAATCTCTGCATGTATATCTGTAGGAATTTTTGAAGTAAGTTCTATAGAATTCTGGAGGAGTTACTAGAGAAATCATTAGAAGAATCACTGGAATATTCTTGATAGAAGCATTTGCGAGTGGAATTTTCGATGGAATTCCTATATTAATTTCTTGTAATGGTTTTTTTGAGCAATCCTTTTCCTTGGTGAAATCGCAGGAAAAAATCCTGATAGAGTCTGCTTAGAGATTCCTGATGTTTCGTTAGAGGAATTCTTAAATAAATATTAAGAGGAATTTTTCTAAATAAATTCTTGAAGGAGGCATTGGATGAATCACTGAAGAAATTCCACGAGGAGTTTCTCTTTAAATCACTGGAGTAATCTGTAGAGAACTTACTAGATAGAACCGCTGAAGAAATTCGCTGTGGAAGTTCTGAAACAACTCCTCGTGGAATTTAAGTAGGAAGCCCTGAAAAAAGTCTTGGTGAAATTCTTGGGAGAATATCTGGTGATGAATTGCATGAGGAATTCCTTGAGGAGGATCTGAAAGAATTCATGATGTAATGTGTGATGAAACCGTTCGAATTAACTTCTAGAGGAATTCCTGAATAAATCATAAAAAAATGTTATAGAAATCTCTGGAGGAAGGCTTGGATTTAGCCCTTAAAAATAACTGAAGAAATTACTTAAGAATTGTTTTGGATTGATCTTTGAAAGATTCAGTGGAGGAAATTCTGAATAATTTGTAGAGGAACCTTTGAAGTAATCTTTGAAAGAATGATATTTGAAGGTATACCTGAAGGATTTTCCTCGGAGGAGTTTTTGGTTGAATCTGTGGATACATTTCTAGAAGAATTATTGAACAAAATCCTAGTAGAATTCCGGAAAATTTGTTGGTGAAATCCCTAGTATAACCCATAGATTCCTAGAAAATTTTCAAAGTAGAATAACTAGAGCAAACTACAAAAAGAGTCTGGATATAATGTTTGAAAAGAATCTTATAACCATTCCCATATCGATGGCTGCTCAGAATAATCCCTGATAGAACCCCTCATAATTTTGTAGTTTTCCGGAATACTTCTTGCGAATTATAACTGGGATTCCTCATCCATATCCATTTTTTTCAGGTACTTTTTCTAAGTTCTGCTCTTCCTTATTACGATTATGATCCACAAATTTGTAAAGATATTCTCCCCACAGCGAGCGATTAGTGCAAAAAGAAACGAAATCATCAAATGCATCATATCTCTAGAAAACATTGAAATAAAACGCACATATTTCTTGAAAACATTTGCAATTTGATTCTAAACTGATCAATTTAACCCCGGATTATGGTACTTCCTTAGTGATGTGTAACACGCAGAGATCAAACCCGTTGAAATGTTTGATCATAGTTCTGGAATCACCCCCAACTCGATATGATCGATCATCCACTCGGTTGATCCCTTCCATACGGTGAGACTCCCACCGAGCGGGAAATTCAATCCCAATGCCATCGACTGAAATCTCTATTACAAACATTGATCGATTTCACGCTGTTAGATCGCGAGCAGCATTCTTGAATCATCTTCCCAGATACCGTCTTTTGCATTACCTTCTCCGATCAATCCATTTCATCTCGCACCGAGATTCAGATCGTCAGTCATCAACATGATCGGTGCGTTTCTGTGTATTATTGGAATCGGCTGCGAGGCTTCCAGCTGTATCCAATTACCAAACGAATCGATGGGTGAAGGTGGATAGGAAAATTTCCCTGGAAACACCGTTGAGAAGATCAAGAACATCATCACTCGCGTGCTGAGGTCGGATTTTAGAACGATGGTATGCATCTTGGTGAGTGCCATTGATGAAGATGGAAATTTATTCATCCGTCACTTTTACTGTGATCATTGAGGGATCAGTTCCTGTATTGTTTTTAGAATTTGTATGTCTTCAAATTTGTGTGTATGGTTCCCATCAAGCACAGCAATCCGAAAGTAAGTATTTTTGTTTGTTGTGCTGTGATTGAAACTTCAGAACAAATTAGTCGGTGAGAACCATTCAATTGAGAGGGTGTCGATTCTGAATACTCGTTCTTGCGAGAACTTCATTACCATAGGCCTCCACATCGCATCGTACCGCTGGACTCATAATTATCGACATACGAACCAAAAAACGACGACGGTTAATCTTCCAAATTTTGCCGCAAGGGGTAATGATTGATGATGCTTGAAATATCTTCCCCTCTGGATAAAGTTGGTCCAACCAGTATCCATTTTTCAGATGTCCAAATGCACCCAAACATGGCACTGCGGAATGGGGTCAACAATCAACTAACGATTCATTTTGTGACGCGCGCTGTGTGTAGTTAATCGTCTTGAGTTTCGAATTGACATTTCGAGCCATTTGCTACTGAGAGTTACAACAAACGAACCGTTGTAGCATACGAAACTCTTACGAGTCTGAAAAGAATCGATTCATTTACCATAAGCTGTGCAGTTTCGCCGGAGGAAGGTCACAAGTGCAATCGATCAGTATCGAGGAAAAAAAACAGACTTCAATGCAGAGGAGGTAAATCGTGTGAACAGCGCCAGTGATGGATTCGAGCAGCGTGATTCAATGGAGGAGAGCTGAAAATAAGCGTTTTGCGAATGGGATTTTCATGGGATGGTCTATACCACCCATGAAAATCCCATTCGCAAAACGCTTATTTGCAGAATAATCTGATTATAAAGCGAGAACTGAAACCGTGTTCGGTTGGAGTTCTCGGAAAAAGTGGAAGAGCGTTGTCAAGCTTGCCACGCCAATTCGACTGAGGTGCCCTCCAGTGTCAAATCGTGCAAGCCTAACTGTGATGTGTTCAATCCCTTCGTGCTTGATCAGGATTAGCGGTGGTGCCAATAACTAAGCTGAATGGGCCAATTTAGGCTCGATACTTTTTGTTTATATTTCAGGGTGGTGTCTAGTAGGGGGAGATCCCCCAGTGCCGGACAGCACCCAATACCGGACAAAGTCGATATATTGAGAAATCGTGGCCCAATCAATATGGTGTATTAGTAGAAAAGAAAGCTATTATGTAGACTAATGTTTGCGTAGAATAACGAATCCTTGAAATATGCATGCCTTTTTAAAAAAGTAGAAAAGTTTGAAAATCTTTTAAAAATTGACGTATTCTCTTAATGTTGAGCCTATTTAGTAATTATTTTGAATATGAAAAAATTACTTTGGATCACACAAGCATGATCGAACATAATCCTAATTTGATAGAATGAATGTATTTTGTACCATAATTGAACTAAATATGGACAAATTACAATTTTCGTTAAGCACCTCCTGTCCTTCAGTTTCGGACAGCTTCATTTGTTATATGATATCTTTGTAATTATTGCGTCAGTGTCTCAAAATACTTTCATTTTTCATGGGTTCCGTCGATCATGGTATCAAACATGCAATAAAATTAAGAAGAATGATTATTCAGAACAACATCGTAAAATGTGCTATTTTCCATCATATATCGAAGAGTTTTTTGATGGGCATCTTGCAAATTAAGAAAAACTCAAATTATTCTTGTAAATGTTGCAAATGCATTGAATTGGTAATTATAAACTATTCCTATAGTGAACACATTCAATGATGTT
The DNA here is from genome assembly GCF_002204515.2 of Aedes aegypti. Classification (NCBI taxonomy): domain Eukaryota; kingdom Metazoa; phylum Arthropoda; class Insecta; order Diptera; family Culicidae; genus Aedes; species Aedes aegypti. Next base: position 304,037,908 of record NC_035109.1, read on the forward strand.
CAAATTTGCAGAATTCGAGGCATTTCCAGATCGTGTCCGGTATTGGGTGCCACCTTTCAAGATCGATCAATTTGGTACAAAAAAACATCATCAAAATGCATTGTCAAAATTCATATTTATAATTTCAAATTTATTTTTGTACACTATAAAAATGATAATATTTATCACAAATGGGTAACACGAGCCCATAATATCAATAGTTTTCGAATTATGAATTTAGTGGCTTAAGTGTCCGGTACTGGGGGATCTCCCCCTACCAATGAAAAACTTCACTCGTAAGTTATTTTCTAACCGAACTAGAATGCAATGAATTCAAACACTGATTTGTACAATACAGGATTAAAATGTGAAGATCATTTTATCAATTCAATCGATGTTTTTATAATGTGAACAGAAGCGTACAATAATATAATTTAAAAGACACTTTGTTTGAAATTTCTTATTGGTTTTAAACTTGAATAAAAAAAAAACTTGAATTTTAAATTACACAAAAACCCCATTTTTAATATTTTTTAAATTTTTACCATCGAATCTTGATAGTAGAAAGATGTTTAGGACAAAGTTTCATGATGGAGAAATTTTTAATAAAAAAGTTTTTCTAAGAACAACTTTTGATCGATCTTCGAATTATGACGAGTTTAATGCAAACAATATTGTTAAAATATCGAAATAGGCCATTTTCATTTGTTATTCGTGATTCTCCATCAAGGAAAATAAGTAAGTGCAAAGAAATATGGTCTTTACTCTCGAAAACGTATTATTATTGATGGAGAAACGCGAATAACTTATGAAAATGGCCTATTTTAATATTTAAACAATATTTTTTGCATTGCACTCGATATAATTCGAAAATGGCTACTTCTAGAGAAATTATCCATGTAATCATTATGGCTTCGAATCATTTCAAGATGCTCACTGTATCATCAGAACGTATTTGTTTTGACAAAATATCAAAATTTTGAAAATTGATCAAAAGTTGTTCTTAGAAAAACTTTTTTTATTAAAATTTTCTCCATCATGAAGCTTTATCCTGAACATCTTTTCACTATCAAGATTCGATGGTAAAAATTTAGAAAATATTAAAATGGGGTTTTTGTGTAATTTAAAATTCAAGTTTTATTTTTGATTTTTCTATAAAAATAAATAAAATATTTTTTCAGTGTTTATTTTTTTCTTATAGTCCAAACGGTTCACTACAACTTCTTCAAAGAACATTTTTCTCTAAAATCCACAATTTCGGAGTTATATTTTTTCAAATAAGTTGCATGCAAAAAATAATAGGCCATTTTAAAAAGTTACACTTGAGTCAAAATGATATATTTTTCTATGGAAACACTTATTCTACCATAAAAAAATATACGCAAAATTAATTCCAAATCGAAGACTATCGAGCACGATTTTTATTTTTTTCGACTCATTCTGGATGGAATTCGTCATAAGACATCATTGCCTCCAAAATCATGTCTCATGGTAGAATAATCTATGGTCACCTTAGAAAACGCGTTATATAAGATCTTCTCCATCCTCTAAGACCGAAAAGACAGACTCATATTTTAAGCAATCAGATGCGTATTTTAGAAGTGAAAAGTTTATCACCACAATATGCAACATTCAATTGCTTTTTATGAAATTTAAAGAACAAACATTAAATATACATAATAATTTTCTTTGTTTAATCCTTCTACCAGCAGCTTCATCCGTGTCGGTGTTATTCATTGGTAATCAGGTTTAGAAGATATTTCAACGTTCCTTGGGGGACCGACATTTTCCATATGAAATGTCTTTGGCCGCCATTTTGTTTTTTGGTCAATTTATCAAAAAATCTCAAATTGGTGGACCTCTCGTACGCCAGCTAGCTTAACAGTTTGCGAAAAAGCCCATTTTTTGATTAATCTTGGGTATTTCTTCACGTGATATGTCTCATATTTCCCTTGGAACACATGGCAAACTTAGTGGCGTCGTATAGAGAAAGGATATACCTTTCATTTGAAGTTTAAAAAAAAAATTGGCGGCCATCTTGAATTTTGTTATAAAAATCGATTTTTCGCCATTAGCGCACCGCTCGTTTTGAATTCTGAGATCACCATCAGAAAGCCGAGGAAAAATTGCGTAAGTAAGGCTACAAAAACTAGGTGACCATTGCTTAGCCTGTGAAATGAACATGTTCTACGGTCAAAGTATATGGCGAGTGCAATCAATGTAAACATCATTTGTTGTACAACAAAGAAACAAGTTTTCAATCGTTGGTGTTTAATTCGAGTCGAATGAAGAATAAGAGTATTATTTTGAGTGATAACATCTGGTGGCCATTTTGGTTTTAAGTAGTAAAATTAATTTTCACCTCGATAGCACTCAACATGTCGAATTTAGAGGCTACCAAGAAAAACAAGGCTACGTATACTCTTCTTCCTATTATTTTTCATGTTCCTGACGCTACGTTCCTACCGTAACCGAACCTGATACTCAGTTTTATTAGTTATAAATACAGGTTATAAAATAGGATTTTTTTTATAATTCAATTTTTGATAACAGAATAATTCCTATAACCTATCTTTGAATTCAGATATAATGATTAAACTAATTCAATAAATAAAAACAGTTCAACAACATTGATTGAAATAAACAAACTTTTTTTACCATATGCATTGTTGTTCATTGAATGAAGTTTATAGATTGCGCGTTGGGACATTAGTAAGTTTTGTAGTAATATCTGTAGCTTTAACGTAAAACATTGCCAAAAGTGCATTTGTTTAGAATGGAAATCTTAAGTTTTTGAGCAAAAAATCCTTGATTTTCTGAGCCATAAAGTATCGTTTTACTAGCACCGCCCAACATACATGTAAAAATACGCGAAATTGAACAGCTGAGAAGCAGGATTATTATTTTCCAATGTGGGCGTAATGCCGAGACGCAAGTGTATAATTTTGAGGTTGGAAATCTGGCGGCCATCTTGGATTTCAACGCCATCTTGGTTTTTAGCAGTTGAATGATTTTTTACCATCTCAGTGCTCATCATGTTGAATGATGAGGCCTCCGTTAGAAAAAACAATCAGATTCTTTCTTCGTTATCTTATCTCAGCTGTTCATCTAATTGTTCATTTCTATCAATGGTTTAAGATCAAATAAATGACAGGAATAATGCTATTTTTCAACTCGAAGATATGCAGAAGAATCATTCAGGTAGCAAATAAGCGATAATAAATCCTATATGATAATTTATTTATTTATTTATAAGAACAAGAAGACGAGTTAGTGTAACGGTAGCATTAAAATTCAACATGTTTGTTTAGTGCTAACAAGGTGACAACTCATTCTACAACTTAAAACCAAGATGGTGTCAAAACCCAAGATGGCCACCAGATTTTCTCACTCAAAATAATACTCCAATAATTTTTCACTTGACTCGAATAATACACCAACGATTGAAAACCTCGTTTCTTTGTTGTACAAAAAATGATGTTTACATTGATTGCACTCGCCATATACTTTGACCGTGGAACATGATTGAGAAAATCGTTCATTTCACAGGCTAAATACCATTGCTCACCTAGTTTTTGTAGCCTATCTAACGCAATTTTTCCTCAGCTTTCTGATGGTGATCTCAGAATTCAAAACGAGCGGTGCGCTAATGGCGAAAAATCGATTTACATAACAAAATTCAAGATGGCGGTCAAATTCAAAATGGCCGCCAAAATTTTGTGAACTTCAAATGAAAGCTATATCCTATACAATGCCACTATGTTTGCCATGTGTTCCAAGGGAAATATGAGACATATCACGTGTAGAAATACACAAGATTTATCATAAAATGGTCTTTTTCGCAAACTGTTTAGCTAGCTGGCGTTCGAGGGGTCCAGCAATTTGAGAAAACCAGAAGGACCACCCTTAAGTTTTATCGAAAACTAGCGATCAGTGACATATCATTGGAATTCTAACGATGGGTGCCTGGTTTCAGCGAGAAATGCCAATATGTTTTTTTTTTTGAAGTTTTCAAGATCGTTACTTTACCAGCTTGGTATCAGAAACTTAAATGGTCATTACCCAAAGACGGCTGCATCAAGTTGCTTCAGTTTTTCACTACATACTCTCATTAATGTATTGTTTTGAAGAATTAATATCCGAATACGATAAAAATTCTCTAGCCTGAGAAATTTACGTGGGTTATGGCTACGCTTCGGTCCCCCAAGGAATTTTGAAATATCTCTGGATCCAGATGACTTATGATCAAAAGTAGATCTTAAAAATAGAAGAGTTTTTTCAAAACTCTTTATGGTGAAAAAATGAAGCTGCCGGTAGAGGGGTTGGGAGCCAAAACTTGAAACCCGTATTAAACTAGCGAATTGGGAAGAGAAGTCGGCAAATTAGTTCTTATTTCCGAGATAAGGTTTTATTATATAAGATTTGTTTACCTTTTGTCGCGTTTCCACAGTTTCAATAAAGAAAATTCGTATGGGTTTAACTACAATAAAAAAAAAAAAATAAACCTTAATAGTTAACCCTCTAATACCCAACCCCGCCTTTAGACGGGGTACACTTTGGAATTTTGTGTATTTTTTCGTAGCTCGGAAATCAAAATGATTTTATTTCTGGCTTAAACCATGACTCATAACACGCATATGAGAAAAGCTTTTATGACTTTTGAAACTTGTTTGTATTTTTGAAAATTGTTTGAAAAATTGTATTCTTATATAACCTACAAATGCCTGGGATTTATTTAACGTGTAATATAAAAAATCGTACCTTTTATATTTTTCTACTATTAACCTATAACAGAAGAAGGGCTTGGTGGTATTAACATAATTCCAAACCTGTGTTTCCGTTAATTACACGGAAAATAAAAATATTTTCAGAAAAATATTTGAAATTTATTATTTTTAAAAGTACCGTGACAACTTGAATTTTTATTGTTGTCAAAAATCAGAAACTAGAAGAGGCTTCAAGAAAAAATGAAAAAGGATAGGGATGTTCAAAAATAAAAATTATAAAAATCAAAAACCAAAATTCATAGATTTGCGAATAAAAATAAATCATTGCCCAAAACGTGTTTAGAACGATTTTAGATAACTAAAACTGATATTTAGATCGAAAATAAAAAATTGGGTATTAGAGGGTTAAGTCATGTTTATCAACTGCAAAATCGCTTCATGATCGAATCAACTGCACAAAATGTTTGAAACAACAATGCACTCACTAACTTTTTCTATTTTCCAATATTCTGTACTAAAAGCGAAACCGTTTTTGCTCGATGGTTTGATCCCAAGTTTCAGAACGATCTGTTGTTTATGTATACAATTCTAAGTAAAAATTGGCATCTCGGAAGAAAGTGGACTTTCAAGCGGAAGATTGATTTTGTTGCTGAAAAACAACAGCAGCAGCAACAACAGAAATAGTTTGAAAAATGCTGAACTTGTCCCATTGGGTTACATGCATGCCCTGATTCGCTACTCGCCACATAGTAACGCACATGCGCTAGTGTCTATGCACGAAAAATCGCTAACAGGTAACGCGAAAAATATGTATATGGCGAAATGCATCTAACGATTTATTTCTCAAAATTGGGAACATATTTTCGAAAAATATTTGGTACCGGTTTTACGTACAACTATCACGACACTATCAACTTTGATGACTATCACGCCTACCAAATATTTTTCTGATCAATGCTTTCGTGAAAGAAGTTTCCTAAATTGATCACTGGACAAATTCTTTGAAAATTCATAGATGATTTCTTGGAAAGAATCATTCAAAGAAATCCTAGCAAAATTCTTTAAGAATAAATAGTAGTTGTTCGTAGATACGCTTTCTAGCTTCTTTGAGGGAGGAAGCTTTTTAAGCTTATGTGAGAAAGCTTCCATGAAGAAGTTTTCTCAGGTTATATGAGGTTATTTCTTCAGCATCAGCAAGGAAACTTTTAAAGCTTCTGCGAAATAAATGAGGAAGCTTTTTTTCTGTGAAGATGATGAGAATGCTTTCTAGCTTCTGTAGCAATTTGATGAGGGATTTTCACAACTTTCCAGCTTCTGTGAGAAAGCTTTTCAAGCTATCGGAAAACAGTTTTTTAATCTGCTAAGAGGATGCTTTGTCGCCTAAGAAAACTTTTTCTGCTTCTTTGATCATAGTAAGGAAGACTTTTCTTTTGTAAGGAAATTTTGGAAGTCTTGTTTAAAAACATTTCCTATTTCAGTTTCAGTCATGAAGCATCCTAGCTTTAGTAAGAAAAACTTTTCCAGCTTCTAAGAGTAAGCATTAACAGCTTCCTCGGAGGGATCTCTTCTAGCTTTTGTTAGGAAGCCGTGAGAAAACTGTTCCAGCTCCCTGTAAGGAAGCTCTTTTGGCTTCGGCGAGGAAGCTTTTATAGCTTCTGTGGGAATGCTTCTGTAAGGAAACGTCGCTCCTGTACGGGAAAGTCATCCAGGTATTATAAGGAAGCTATATCTGATTTTATTTGGAAAGCTTTCCAGACTTTTGTCGTTAGCTATTGTAGGAAGTTGTTTATGTTGAAAAGCTTTTACATTTTTTTGCGAAAAAGCTTTTTCAGATTTTTTTGGGGAAGCTTTTAAAGCAACTAGTGTTTTTTTCCGAAAGCTTTTTCTGCTTCTTTAGAAAACCTTTTCCAACATCTGTGAAAATATTTTTCCAGCTTCTATGGCGAAGTTTTTCAAGTTTCTATGGGAAAGGTTTTGTAACTTCTGTGAGAAAACTGTTCTAGCTGCTGTAAAAAAGCTGTTGTGGTTTCAGCGAGGAACCTTTTTTAGCTTCTGTGGGAAAACTTCTGTAAGGAAACATCTCCATCTATTATGAAAAGTTTTCCCAGTACTATTAGGATTCCGTAACTGGTTTTATTCGGAAGGTTTCCCAGCTTTTTAGAAGCAGCATTTCCATCTTCTGAAAGAGGCTTTTCCAGTTTCTGTGAAAAAGCTTCTCCAGCTTCTGTGAGAAAGCTTTTCCAGCTTCAGCGAGGAAACGTTTCCATCTTTTGTAAGAAAGCTTTTCCAGCTTCTGTGAGAAAGCTTTTCTTTTTCAGCTTCTATCAGCTTCTATGAGCTTCTGCGGAAAAGCCCTGCTCCTGTGAGGAAACTTTCCCTGCATCAGTGAGGAAGCTTTCTCTGCTTCTGTGAGGAAGCTTTTCCAGTTTCTGTGAGGAAGCTATTCCAGCTTATGTGAGGAAGCTTCTCTAGCTTCCGTGAGAAATCATTTCCTGCTTCTATGAGGAAGCTTTTACAGCTTCTGTGCAAAAGCTTTTCAAATGTCTGTGAGGAAACTTTCCAGTTTCTGGAAAAAACTTTTCAGCTTGTACGCGGAAGTTTTTCTAGCTTCTATCAGGAAGCTTTTCAAGCTTCTGTGGAGAAGTTTTCAAGCTTCTGTTCGGATGATTTTTCAGCTTTTAAGAGAAAGCTTTTCCAGCTGCTAAAGGCAGCCTTTCGAGTTTCTGTGAGGAAGCTTTCCAGCTTCTATGATGAAGCTTTTCTCGCTTTTGTGAGGAAGCCTTCCTACCTTCTGTGAGGAAACTTTGCCAGCCTTTGTCAGAAATTTTCTCCAGCTTCTGTGAGGAATCTTTACCAGCTTCTATAATGAAGATTTTCAAGCTTCTGTGAGGAATCTTTTCCAGCTTTCATGAGGAAGCTTTTCTAGCTTCTGTGAAAAAGTTTTCCGAGCTTCTGTTAGGAAGCTTCTCTAGCTTTCAAAGGAAGTTCTTCTATTTTCTGTGAGGATACTTTTCCAGCTTCTTTCCAGCTGCTATGAGGATGCTTTCGTAGCTTCTATGAGGAAGCTTTACCAGCTTCTGTAAGGTAGGTCTTCCAGGTTCCGGAAAAATCTTATCCAGCTTCTATGCAGAAGCTTTTTTGGATTCTATGCAGAAGCTTGTTCAGCTTCTATAAGGAAGCTTTTCAAGCTTATATGGAGAAATTTTCAAGCCTCTGTTGGAAATTTTTTTTAGCTTCTAGAGGAAGTTTCTACAGCTTCTACAGGAAGCTATTTGTTTTTCTGTGAGGAAGCTTTGCAACTTCTATGATGAACCTTTTCTTGGTTTTGTTAGGAAGCCTTTGTGCTTCTGTGAATATTTTTTTTTCCTAAAAAAATGTTTCTAGTTTATGTGAGGAAGCTTTGTCAGCTTCTGTGAGAAAGTTTTTGCAGCCTCTGTGAGGAATATTTTTCAGCTTTTATGAGGAAGCATGAAGCATGAACTTCCGTGAAAAAAACTTTTCTAGCTTCTGTAAGGAAGCTTTACCAGCTTTTAAAGAAAGCTTTTCTATTTTCTATGCGAAAGCTTTTTCAGCTTCTTTGAGAAATCTTTTCCAGCTTCCATTAGGAAACTTTTCTAGCTTTTATGAGAATTTTTTTCTGATTATTATGAGGAATCATTTCGAGTTTCTGCGAGGAAGCTTTTTTAGCTTTAGTAAGATAAATATTCAGCTTGTTTGAGAAAGCTTCTGTGAGAAAGTTTTTCAAGTTTCTGTCAGGAGGCTTCTCCAGCTTCTACTGAAAGCTTTTCTAGTTTCTATAAGCAAGCTTTTCCAGATTATGAGAGAAAATTTTCTCAGCTTCCGTGAGAAAGCTCATACTAGCTCTATCCCCCAACATCTGACAATTTTCTATGATAAACTTTTTTAAGGTTTTGATTGAAAGTTTGTGGAGAAAGTTTTATATGTTTCTGTTTTGAGCGCTAAAACTTTTCAAGAAAATCTTTTATAGTTTTCTCAAAGAAGATTGTCTAGCTTCTGCATGAAAAAACCGTTCATCATCTTAACATTCGATGGCTCCCCATAGTCGCTCTGTAATCCGATCACGCAGAAAAATTAGCACACAAAAATTCCTGCCAATACGAGGGTCAATCGCCAGCTCCGAAGACGTGCGGAAGGCCAACACATGTTGATCACACGTAGCCCAAGATTATGACACGATCAAGTAGCATAAAAAGTTTATTCGAAAAATCCGTAGCTCCTCACATGCTCTGCAAATCTGCCCAGGACCGGATTCCGGCTTTCTCAAAATTTATGAACCCATATCATCCTGTTTTGATCGCATTACCCCGCACCTTGGCAGCGCGACAGGGCTTCCCAGAAGTGTTCGGAGGGTTGCCGCTGCTGACCACCGCCACCGCATCGTCATGCCGGAACAGTTTGTCGCTTCTGGCCTTGCTGGCATGCATGGCACTAGAAACCAGTTCTCGCTTGAAGCATCGTTGGGTAGTAGGGTGCGGCATGGTTTTCGAAAGTTCTCAATACCAAAAGTTCGTATGCCCTTCTGAATTTCAAGAAGAGAAACCTCAAAGTTTGAGCCAAAAATATTTAGATTAAGAGGTGGCGCAAAATAAAATATGGCCTTCAGTGAAGTTCACTCATCATCGTGATGTTTCAACCAAGTTAAATTGTTTTTTAGCACCTTCCTCTGAAAAAAAATCTCTGAAAACAAAACCTCTGGTAATTTGTAGTTCGTCATTAAAATTTCAGCAAATTCAGACAAACTTCACACTTAGGCATTGTATATGGAAAAACGGCATTTGCTTACCAACTTTTGTCAAGGACTGTGTGTAAGCTTAACAATCAATGAAAACTTCTTTATTACTAAACTTTAGTTAATGAAGCATCTTATGATATCTACGAGTTCGGTAGTATGTGGTTATTTACATTTTTGAAATATAAATCGAAAAAAATAAAAAAAAAAATAAAAAAAAATGAAAAACATGAAAACAGATTTAAAATTGGTTGAGTACTCATGAGGTTATAATCAAATAAAGTTCACGTTCTTAGTGAAATGAAAAAAGGAAATGAAACCTAGTTATAACTAGCACTATATAAAGTTTATAACCCACAAACTCTTCATATTTAAATTTTGAAGCCAATGGTGCTAAAGGATTCACAATTGTTTGAAAAATAATTGATTATATATCATATGTATTTCATAACTTCAAAATTCACGTTCATGCCACTTGCAAAACATGTGTTTCCTAATATTGTATGTGATTTGAATTGAAAAAAAGTTGACGTGTCCAAACTTTTGGCCTAAGATAACTTTCGGAAAAATAAACCCCACCCTACAGGAGAGGCCCGTCATTTGGGCCGCATGTAATCCAATCCCTTCGATCCCGACGCCAAGATATGCAGAGATTAATTAAATTTTATTTTAATTTCCCAGGTCCCTGCGTGAGCTCGGCCGGCCGGGTCTCTTATCAGCACTTGTCTCTTTTGATGACTTGCGGTCGTCGTCTTCTTGGGACGAAGCAATTCACAACAAGTTTTCCAAATAAATCGGATGCGCGTGGAGCGCGTCGGGCTGTGTATTTATTTGGGCTTTACAGTTGAAATTAGCATTTTGCGGCTTGTTTTAATTTGATCAACTTATCGTCTTCCACTGGGGTCTGCACGTTGGTTTGTAACGGAACAAACAGGTTGACTGTTCTTTTTCGGCTGGACAAATGCAGAGGAGAGGGATCAACTGGACTAACGGTGATTAATGAGTGCAAAAGTTTTGACAAGCTTGGGCCGTTTTAACACCCGATGTCAAGAGAGTCCAATTTTGACTGGAGATAAATTTGATGGTTTATTCAGAGAACAATATTTTCCTCCTTGACACCTTTAGGGCAGATGTGTCATATTGACCTAGCTTCTATATATGATAGTATAAAATAAAAGAGAAAATAAAGATGCAGACCTTCTTCTGCAAAGTTGGGCTTCCTCTCTTTTGTGAATAAAGGTGACAAGATACGGGTTTGATAGCATTTTTCACTTCAGGACGCTAGGCAGCGATGCAATATTGCGTCCTGCGACGAAAAAATGCTGACAAGTTTTCGTCTTGTCGCCTATATTCATAGAAGAGAGGATCGATGAAGAGAAATCGATCATGTGACTTACGCCCTTATTCTATTCACGCTTGATATGCACTCTGTATCGAAAAACCCAGAATCGTGGCGTAAATATTTTAAATTGGGTGATATTTTTACACTCCAACCTCTTTTTACGACCGTTTTTTACCGATAATTCTTTTTACTACCGAAATTCAGATTAACGACCGTTCTTATAAATGATCAATACCGTTTTAACTCATATTCCGAACACTAAAGGCCAACAGTGACTTCAAATGTATCTGGTGCGCATAAATTTGCTCGTATTTGTGAAAATTTTAATTTCTTCACAAAGTCCAACTGTTAGGTGTTGAATGAGCCAATAAAAATGTTTATTTAAAATTGTTTAGTATTGATTTAAGGTGAAAGTATAGAATATCATTTTGATTCAAATGCCGAACACTGAGTTCATTCTGTCTCATATTCCGAACACCTTGATTCAGATTCCAAACAGCACGAATAAATCGAAATGAATGAATAATTTTGCAAATGAATATATCTATGCTAGTTATACTGGCTTCGAACTAGAGAATCATCACTACTCCCGAGGTTTCAAGTAGATTTGAAGATGATTAAATTGAATTGTAATTGACTGCCATCTCCTAGTAATTTGATGACATATTTCAGCGAAACATTTCAACCACATCGCCATACAAAAACCGAGTGTTCGGAATATGAGTCTGTTCGGAATTTTAGACAAAACGGTATCTTAAAAAGTATTTAAAATAGGGGGTCATGATGTTCAGCATAATTGTTCAGTAGCTCAAGAACTAACATATAGTCATTGCATTGCGGAATTCTATGCTCACTAGCGCCGCCTGGTGGCAAAATCTTTTGGCTAGAATGATGATAGTCCTTGAGCAACTGAAAAACTTTGCCGAAGACGCCATCCCAACTAACATTCACTCATTTAACAAACACCATTATGGCAGTTTTATCCAGCATCATGTTTTATAACATTTTAAAAATTTCCATGGCCAACCTTTGTTAAAGCATTGTTCACACAAATTTGGAGAAACTTTAAAGGATGTCGTTGAATACCAACTTTATTTTTCAGCTTTAAAAATGTTTTACAAGCATTTAGTTCAGCTTTTATACGGCTGGTCTAAAAATAATTAAAGACTAATAAAAACAAAAAAATATTTTTCTAGGCACTTTATAAATGTAGAGTGCACTATTATTATGATAGTATAACAATCTTATTTAAAAATCGCCTGTATACTGGATTCGAACTCGAGACCTTCCAATCGTCAGCGGTATGCCTTGCCATCTGCGCCATTCTAGAATTGATGATTAAATCGTCCAGTGTAAAATATAAACTTCTCATAGCTGAATATTGACCATGTTCGAGCTTCTATTCGACAACGTCTAATCAACACATGGTACGCTAATCTACAACTGAACAAGCATATTATTCAGCTGCTGTTTAGTGCTGATCCAAGCTGAGTTCAGTCGGCAAAGTAATGTTTATTTACACGAAGTAAAAACAGTCTGAAATGATTAATCTAATTTCATAATAAGTTTTAGTTTGTTCAAAACTAATAAATTAACTTAAATAATTTTATAAATTATAGTTTGATTATTTTTTTATTTGTATTTTTCATAAACCTATTACATATGCATTGAAGTAAAAGTTCACTGTACGAATATATTTGAATCATTTGAAGGGTTAGTCCTCAGAACCCACCTGAATAGAAAAATATTATAATATCTTGATGCGATTTTTATTTTCAGAAATGGCCAAATAAATCATTTTTCTTAGAGCGCAGTATTTATTCAGTTGTGAAGAAATGTCATTTCAAATGTGGCTGGCTATAGAAATGTATTTAATCAATTCTGCCAAAGATATTTCCATTTTTCTTGTACGGGAAAACATCCCGAGCAGGCGAAAAAAGCTTAGCAATAGAAAATATAATATGGATAGCTAAAAGTGATATTGACTTGATAGATATATGATATAAAATATCTGGAAATGATATCTAAATTAAACTACTAGAACAAAATTGGCATGTCATATTTAGATTCTGCAAGATTTTACCAATAGCTGCGAGCTATTCATTAGATCTGCGTACATCAAATTTTTCATAGGTTTAGAAGTTCCAGGAACAAAATTTTGATATTGTCTTCAGATATGTTATCTCTTATGTCAATCAAGTCAATATCACGCTTTGTTTGTCAGTACTTTGCTCCTACTCGGAATACTTAGCTTAAATGTATATTTTTGTTTTTCACTATAAATCTGCATTTCTGGAGACTGATCATGTTTATTTTCTGAACAGCTATTTCAAAAGTTTTAAGAAAGCATAATTTATGAGCTTTGAAATTCGGAACTCAACACGAATTTCGGGTATTTTGTCCATTTTATGAAATTTAGCTATAGTGTGATCGCTTTTACAAGGCTTATTTATTGCTGAACAATGTGTTTGTTAATCGTCATTTTGGCCTCTATTGGATCAACTGTTTTTATAATATACTGAAGCTGAATTAGGATTTTATAAGATACTTATTCAGCTCTTATTCATGCTTATGTTAAACATGTGGGAATAGCTGAAGTGCGACGCAAGTAAAACGTTAGTTCGTCTTCTGAATATCCTTTTATACATACACATTTATTTAGTGGAATATTGGCTTTTTAATTGGCGGAAACATGTCTTGTTCAGCTCATTTGTAGAACAATCTTGACTAGTCGAATGAGAATCTTTGGAAACGTTTAATAAGTGGCGATTCAACTTTTATTCATTCTAATGCTTAACGTTGAACATTGATCTAAGTTTGTGTTAAAAAAGCACCTTCTCAGCTCTTTATAGAGCAAATTTTTTATTCAGCTGCCATTACCTTTATTGAACAATAGTTAAACATGCATGCTTGCTTGTGGCTCTGAATTGTTAGTTGGGATCTTTCTAAGTGGTCAGGATCCTGAGATATCCGCAAAACAAAAGTTGCATGCACACTTGTACTGCCTGGTGGCGCAATTTCACTTAAGCAATGTTGCCAGCTACGACAAAATTTTGAAACCTTCATGAAAAACTGGATAACAGTTGATTGCTATGTTGCTAAGCATTCTATTTTTCTGTTCCGCTCAAGTTTTTTGGTTTTGATCTTTTCTTTATTCTTCTTAAACAGTGTTGCCAACCACATGAACATTTGTGATTCGGCCGACTCTATAGCACGCAACACTTCCTTTAATTTTGGTGAACATTCGGTATCGTTATCTTAAAATTGTTTTGGTATTTGCATATCACACCCCTATAAAATTGGCTCTTTTGATAACAATCGAGCAGCGTTGCCATCTATCACCAAAATATGAAAACTTCAACGGCCATATTGGAAAGTTCTCAACCCATGCTTCAAGTTTGCCGAATATCTCGAATCAGTATTTCCGCATCTAGACGTTGCATTTTTCTAAAACATAATTAAAACCCTGATTTTTTTTAAGACCCCCCGATAACGATCGTTAAAAGAGGTTGGGGTGTATATGCATTTTGATGAGTCTTTGGTTGTGTTGATGAAGGCAAAGATGAAATTAAATGAAACTCACATTCACGCATACTTTGAAGCAAGGGGGTTCACACACTGGCAATGCACACACCTTGCTATGCAGCATCTTTATAGAGGATGCCTTATCGACAGAATGAAAAATAGAGTGAGAAAGAATTGATGCGATGCGCCGATGACATGATGATGCAGTTAAGCCAAGTTGTGTGCATTGGGCGAACATGGTCCAATACGCACTGATGGGCTAAAATGACTCACTTCATTGAACCATATCTAAAACGTTTAAATTTATATTCCTTGCCAAACGATGTTAAAATATGATTACCCAAGAGTTGCCGCTACAACCCTTGGACATGAACTCATATATTTTTCCTTAAGGGTAGATTCAAATATGACGTCCATCGTTTTACGGGATTTCTAGACCCCCCTCCCCCCTCTGTCACGCTTTTTCCAATACCTAATGCATGCACAATCACACTTTCGTTGATCCCTCACCTCCCCCAAATGTTGGACGTCATTTTTAGATGACCCCTAATTTCTCGGTGAAATGCCACATTTTTCACTTCTTTGCCTAAATAATAAGGTTTTCCGATAGTTTTATTAAAGAATAAGCGTTTCCATACCACAGAGCAAACTAATGGCGAAACTTGGTTGCTCACTACTAGTTCTCCATACTAAATGGCATTCTACTCCACCCATTTGGTCATTTTGAATCACCCCCCATTTTTCAACCGACTTTTCTACACGATTTAGAACCGCATAGAAGCTCAAATTTGGGATAGGTTTTCATGATATTAGCTAGCAAATATTGTAAAGTTACTGTTAGGACTTCGAATGCCGTTAAAATTAGGATCGTATTGAGAGGAAATGACACAAATCCTGAAAGTGCCATTTTGGACCATTTGACCCTACTCTGTAGCAAGAATAAACCCGCCTTGGTTGAAACTTCCTTCAGTTTGCCAACTTTGCTTTTGGGATGAACGAACGTAGCAAAATTGCAAAATTGTGTTCGGTGAATGCCGGTTACCACAAGCAGTACTGTCAAACTAGGTTTTTACAAATTTGAAGATCTAGAATCTCCAAATAAACTTGAAGCTCATTTAGATCACGGTCGTTTAAAATGCCCTTGACAACGCTAAGGATGGTTAATTTTATAAAGTGGAAACTTTGTGTGATTTTTTTTCAATTTCCTAAAGAAATCCTCGTTTAGAATTCTGAGGTTACCATCTGAAAAATGAGAAAAAACTGAGAAAGATAGGCTACAAAAACTAGGTGAGCAATGGTATTTACGCTGTGAAATGAACGATTTCTAAATCATGTTCTACGATATTGACACATAGGGCGAGTGCAATCAATGAAAATATCATTTTTTGTACAACAAAGAAACAAGTTTTCAATTGTTGGTGTTTTCTTCGATCCAAGTGAAGAATTAGAGCATTAATTGAAGTGAAAAAATCTGGCGGCCATCTTGGATTTTGACACCATCTTGATTTTAAGTAGTAGAATCAGTTTTTCAGTAGCTCAAGATCTATAATTATCCTACCAAAGAGATTCAAGATTTAGGGTTTAGGTGGTATTAGTGAGCATTAAATTTTTATTTTGAAGATATCTCGTGATCATGGCCACTTAAAAAGATATCGTTTTCGTAAAAAATGTTAATTCTAGCCAAGAGATTCGAGATTTTTAGCAAAAAATCATACTTGCTACTGCCGTCTGGGGGCAAAATATTGAATAGCATGGCTCGATCAATGATCACTATTTACTTACTGGACAAGTATGCCAAAGGCATCATTTTTCAAAGCAGTCAGGAACTTTGCATATTTGCAAAATAAAAGTTTTATGCTCGCTTGAGCCACATGTTGCCAAAAATAACATTTTTTCCCGAAGACGCATTCTTTCTAAGTGGTCAGGATCCTGAAATATCCACAAAACAAAAATTTCATAGAATAATGATAAATACCTAGAACATTACGCAAAAATCAATCGTAACTTGTTTTGCTTCTTCTACAAATTGTATGATGATTCTTTACAGGGAAATTCAAATGGTTAAAGCTTTAAAAACTTCAACGTCTGGTTTCGACAAATCCAGTATAAACTATTAACCCTATTTATTACCAATCTGAAAGTGTATTGTAGAACACTCTTGAAGAACTAAAAACAAAAAAATCGCTGATTCTTTCACGGCAGCTCAGAACACATCGTGTGATTCATCGTTCCACAGCTGTGAAAGTACGTCGCAAATCCACCAGACCGTAGCCGTTGACAAGGCGTCCAAGGAAAACTGAATCTGAGTGCAGGCACCGTAAAAATTACGACAAAAGCGATGCAGGACGAGAGAAAGCCAAACTCCCAAATCGCAGTTTTTGTGCTCGCTCGAGCGGCTAGACATTGGCTCTTTACTTATTCCTGGCAAATCGTTCCAAAACTTCAATGTAGCATAATTAAATCTTGGTGCGCTTGAGGAGCCGTAATTAATTGCTGCGTGCGATGAGGCGACATTATTTGCCCGAAGAAACTCACACCCGTCGCCGGAGTTTTCTGACGGGCACTTAATTAGA
The DNA here is from genome assembly GCF_002204515.2 of Aedes aegypti. NCBI lineage: Eukaryota > Metazoa > Arthropoda > Insecta > Diptera > Culicidae > Aedes > Aedes aegypti. The sequence continues at coordinate 304,054,804 of NC_035109.1, forward strand.
GCTGAAAAATGGGATCCAACTTGAGCCGGGATCGGCTTAAAGTTGGTGAAATGTGGTTTACAAAATTGTCTTTATAACTTCTTTTGTTGAAGGGCGGAAGAGTTTGGGTTACAAAAACTGGGCAAGAAGCTCATGAACCAGTTGGATCTTTAATATGAGCCGTCTTGACGTGGTGCATCAGAGTGCGGTTTTTTCACCACGATGACGGAGATGAAGACTGCTAATGAACGAGAGGTAACCTCATCAACACCGCACGATTTGGGACCGGACTCAGAACTTGAAAACATCGTTAGCTCAGACGTTCGTTCTGGTGTGTTTTGCAGTTGGCAGTTCCATTTTTTGTGCTAGTGGTGTCATTTTATGTTGACTTTTTCAGCTCAGCTCTTACGAAAGAAAGTACATAAACGAGATTTATTATGACTGCGTGTGGAAGAGTTTGCCCTTCTGAGAGTAACTTCCGTTTCGTCATCATACTCGTACCGTGTTTGGGTGGACGGTCCAAACACATGAGTATCTTCGCTGTCACGTTGTGATGGGCGATGGTTCTGGTGTGCGGTTCGTCATGCCATGAAATATCTTTCTTTAAATTAATACACCCGTGACTACAACTTGACTGAGTGACTGATTGATGGAATGTCAAGATAAAGCTAACGAGAATGTTTTACTCGGAAAATTTAGAATGGTTTGGTCCGAAAATACACGGGTAAAAATGCGACACTGGAAATAAGGAGAATGAGTCATGATTTCGGGAGAAAAGTGTGTTTTCATGTTTTGAAAATACACCATGACCAAAAGTCATGAAATCATGAATCATTTTACCGTAACGACGGCTATACGTTACGTTTTCAATTTTAAGCGAAGAAAAATGTTAGTTGAAAGCCTCAAACCATGAAGTATGTATGCTAGAACCATGAATAAAATTCATGGAAACATAAGCACAATTCATGGATATAGTCATCTATCATTTATGATTCCTATTTTTGATACGTAAAGTGGCAATTTTGGTCATGAAATCATGAAGCAGGATCTGATATCATGAACACAGTTCATGAAAACATAAGCACTTTTCATGTATCTAGATGCCTCTCATTTATGATTCCGATTTTGGTGCTGAAAAGTGGCAAAATGAGTCATGAAATCATGAAGCAGGAACCCTGAATCATGAACATCATACGTCAATTTAGATCCCTGTTTATATTTGCTATTTGTAAACAAACGAAATGAAGATTAAAATAGTTATGGATTTTGTGCCGGTAGTATTGTAATTAACCGTGAAAACATTCCACAATTTTCAACCTAACGATTGCCGCATCTTTGGCAAGAACGCGAATATCCGATGGTTAGGTTTGTACGCAAAACGTTGTTCCAAGCATCATTTGAATTGGGAAATGATCCCTGGGCTCACAAAATGCTGGTGGATTGCATGAGTGATGGAACACTTCTAACGACTCAGCGGATGTGGAAAGTGGAACTGGAACATCCGGCTGCCGAAGACCTCCTGTGAGCTGCTCTGTTATAGGACCTGGGGAATGCATCACATCCGAACTGTTAAAATCGCCGACGAGCCCGGTTGTGCATAATCAGGTTGAAGGCTTGGTGGTCGTCCATTAATGATGTAGCATTTAAGGGGGAGGGGGGGCTTCACGAATTTGAAACGATGTGTGACGAATGGAAGGGAGGGGTCCCAAGTAGTGGACGTAGCATTTTTAATAATGTCGTCGAAAAGATTATGAACAAAATGTATGTATGAAAAAAAAAATCACAGGTATTTTGTTTTGATTTTTTTTCTTCTTATTTATTAAACTTGGATTATTAAATGATGATTCAGCTTGAAAACATTATTATGACAAAATTTTAAGTTTTCTGATAAATTTAAAATTTGCCTGATAAGGTAATCGCATAGATTTCATAAAGTTATAAATAGATATGTGAAAATTATATTGTATTAAACTAATCTAATTTTTAACAAAACTAATTCATTTATAAATAAATAAACTCAAAATTTAATAAGTTAATTAAAAATCAATGCTTTATCTACTTGGAAAACATTGTTTTCCCATTTGTTAACAAGACATAAAATCAAACATTTTAGTTTTATTCACATTTTCTGTTGGAGCTTAATTTTTAAAAAAGAATACAATATGCTCATAAAGGTAAACATTAACGTTATTTTAGTACAACAAAATATTTATTGAATTGTGCGTTTAATTTTGCAGGAGATATCCACTCAATCAACTCATTGATTTATTTTGGTATATCAATCCACTAGATGGAATTGCTTGGATAGTAAAGAGGACATCATAATCACTCGGTAGTTAAGGGAAAGGGCTTATTTTTTTATTGTTTTATTGTTTTATTATGAGTTGTGTAAGAATATTTCAGGAAGGGGAACAATAATGAAGTTTAGTTGGAATATTATGAAAGATTAATAATTTGTATGAAAATCGCTAAGAAATCTTAACATTTCAAATATTACAATTGTCATTTTTTCTTTATCTGGCCTGAGTTTGCAGAATGGATTTGAACTTAAACATTAATGACGAAGATCCTTCTAAATTAAGTGATATGATTATTCACTGAAATTAGTCTGTTAAGCACGAATAATAATAATATAGTATAACGAAATTCCGGTTTAATATGATATAAAATATGTTGTACTCTTACTCATTACAGTTGGCTTTATCAATTCAAATAAAGATTTTTACTTTTTTCTACATCTTCAGCTGTGAACTTTGTTTAGGTTTACATGGTAACAACAGCAGAATACAAAAAATTAAATTAAACTTGTAGGAATAAACAGTACACCAAATTTCTGTAACCTCAACAGGAAATAAGTTTATATAAACTGTTTTCCAAATGACTTTTGAGCGCTACGGTATATCAAACTATTATTCGATAGAGCGATACGTGGGAGATTCTCTCAATTTTCTCAAGATTCAATCCCTGGTAGTGACACAATGTGAGAACTCACGGATATTTTGCCAAGAATGTCATCGATATGATGACAAAGTTCCGAAGAGCATTGTCTTCAATTTAAACTTTTTTAAAAACAAAACTTTATAATTTCACTATATAACACATCACCGTTCGCCATGAGATGCGTTGACTAGACTGTCACTTGAATAAAGTGGCAGTTAGATTTATGTTACGCTCTGAGCATACAAATTCTTGCATAATATTCACGATTTCATGACTTTAAGTCATGATATCATGATGCATACAATTTTCTAAATTCATGACTTCTTGATCATGAATCCGGCAACGGATTTTTTCCATGTAGTTAAATTTATGGAAGAACTATACGTGAGGAAATAATTAGCCATTCACTAAATTTTCCCAATCTTATCGTTCTGCTCATGGTTTAAAGTGAAGATGAATCGAAGCCAAACTTCAAATTTTCAAGAGCACGAATCTGGAGAAGCGAACAGCTGTTTGAGCTGAAAACTTAATCGGTTGGTCACGAGCTGGTGGTGACCAATCGATTAAGTTTTCTTCATAAATGGATGTTCGGTCCTACAGATTCGTGCTCTTGCAAATTTGAGGATCGGATTCGATTTATCTTCACCTTAATCCTAAGTGGCTTAATTGAAATCTTGGTGTGAATACCATGCCATTTCGTTTAATACCTCAACACAAACGTTATAACACTCGGCTTTAAATAAGAGAACTGATATTTTGAAATTGCAATTTAAATTGTTCTCTTCAAACGAATTTCTTGTTTGTTCCTGAAAAAAAAAACACTCATTAACATTTCTCAAAATATTCTGCAAATGAATCTTGAAAATAATACTGGATAATTTTCTTTAAGAATCTCAGAACTATTTCTCAAAGAAAAGTTCTAAGGGATTCTCTAATACTTAAAAAAAATCCTTCTAATAGTTCTTAAAGAAGTTCCTTAAAAACTGAAGGAACAACTGGAAGTGGCCCAAGCTGTTCTGGAAGAATATTTGTTTTGGAGAACTTATCCGTGGAGTATCTAGAGGTATTACTAAAAAACATAACAAAATTGCAAGACATGTTTCAGAGATGCGTTTTGAATGTATCGCTGCTGAAATTTATTAAATTCATGAGAAAATATCCGAATGTATTGAAATGAACTTCCGAGAAATGCATATTATCAAGAAAATTCGTTGCATGAGCTCTAGGATTAATAAAAAAGCGAAAGCGTTTTATTTTGAAAAAGATTATGGAAAACTTGATATTTCTTTATCTTGAGAATTGCCATCTAGAAAAACTTGATAATCATTTTCCAGAAAACTTGTCAAGCTTCCTTCTCTTCTTGGAAGTCTTGAAAAGTATCCTGCAAAAAACGATGAAAAACTTCGTCAAGAAAAGCTTTGATCCATCATAAAGATGAGATTTAAAAGTTTCCCCTAGTAAGGTATAAAAAGATTGTCCTACAAGCCTGAAAAGCTTGCTCTAAAAACTTGAAAACTATCTCTAGAAAAATAAACAGAAAACTCCTTTAGTTTAAAAAAAAAAGGATTGAGAGCTTATACAAGGAAGCATCTACAGGTTCTAGAAGGAAAATTTTGCAACTTCTATTTAAACATCTCTTTTGTCTTTTGCAAGGAAACTGCAAAAAAGCGAATTCTGCAAAAAATCTTGTCAACTGTTATTATGAACTTGTTTATATGTATTTTTAAAATTAAGCTCTTCCAGCTTTTGACGGAAGTTTAGTTTTCCAGCTTCTTACGGAAGTTTTCCCTGCTTCTGGTGGAAGCTTTTTCAGCTTCTGGCGGAAGCTTTTCCAGCTTCTGGGGGAAGCTTTTATAGCTTCTGGCGGAAACTTTTCTAACTTCTGGCGGAAACTTTTCCAGCTCTTGGCGGAAGCTTTTGCAGCTTCTGGCCGAAGTTTTATAACTTCTGATGAAGGTTTTTCCAGCTCCTTTCGGAAACTTTTCTAGCTACTGGTGGAAGCTTTTCGAGCTTCTGGCGAAAGCTTTTCCAGCTTCTGATAGAAGCTTCTACAGCTTTGGCGTACGTTTTTCCAGCTTGTAACTGAAGCTTTTCCAGCTACTGGCGGAAGCTTTCCCTGCTTCTGGCGGAAGCTTTTCCAGCTTCTGGCGGAAGCTTTTCCAGCTTCTGGTGATAGCTTTTACAGCTTCTGGTGGTAGCTTTTCTAGTTTCTGGCAAAAGTTTTTCCGGCTTCTGGCGGAAGCTTTTCTAGTATCTGGAGGAAGCTTTTTTTAGCTCCTGGCGGCAGCTTTTCCAGTTTCTGGCGGAAGCTTTTCCAGCTCCTGGCAAAAGTTTTTCCAGCTTCTGGCGGTACGTTTTCCAGCTCCTGTTGGAAACTTTTTCAGCTTCTGGTGAAAGCATTTCCAGCTCCTGGCGAAAAATTTACAAACATCTGGAGGAAGCTTTTTTAGCTCCTGGCGGAAGCCTTTCCAGTTTCTGGAATAAGCTTTTCCAGCTTGTGGCGGCACTTTTTCCAGCTTCTTGCGGAACTTTTTCAAGTTTCTGATGGAACCTTTTCCAACTTCTGGCGGAAGCATTTTCAGCATCTGGCAAAAGCTTTTTAAGCTTGTGGTAGAAGCTTTTCCAATTTCTGTCAGAAGCTTTTCCAACATCTGTTGGGAGATTTTCCAGCTTCTGGTGGGGGTTGTAGGACAAAAGGTCGAAGGACAGAAGGTCGAATGACAAAAGGTCGAAGGACAAAAGGTCGAATGGACAGAAGGTCGAAGGGACAAAAGGTCGAAGGGTCAAAAGGTCGAATGGACAAAAGGTCGAATGGACAAAAGGTCGAATGGAAAAAAAGGTCGAATGGACAAAAGGTCGAATGGAAAAAAGGTCGAATGGACAAAAGGTCGAATGGACGAAAGGTCCAAATTGTACCGTTGAAAGGATTATCGTTTATTCAGTTGCTAACATTTTAATCACAAATTCCTCCTTTTGCATCTGAAGTTTTTCCTTCTTTTAGATGATAGCTGTTCTTCAGAACTATCGTTTAGAGCAATAATTTGTATTAATGCTATTATTTGCCAAACAAAAGATTCATTTTCTGAATGTCGGTAGTTATTATTTTGATACTCCAAAGCATAAAGTAATTATTATTAGCTTTTTATTTGATACATTTTCAATAGAGATTTGTCCTTCTTTGAAACATTGGCTGTTCTTTTGGAGTTATACATTATAATGGTTTTATACTGTTGTAGACACTTGTATCGACGGTTATTCCTTCTTTTATAATCGACCGTTCTTCATAGATTTCACTTTTACATCTTGCCTGTATTTTTTTAAATACAGACTGTTCTTCATACTTTACAGAGTTTATAAGCATTTCAATTGCATTTCTAACAAAAGATTTTCCTTCTTTTGAAGTTTTGCTATTTTAGGGCTATGCATTAGAGTTTTATCTGACTGTTGGTTTCGACTGATTTAAATAAGCATCAGGGAAAAATAATCATCCTCTTTCTGGAATTAGGTCCCAACTAGGATAGAGTCTGCTTCTCAGCTACACTAGCATTTACTGAGAGCTTTTCTGAGAATTTGATCATTTTTGCATTTGTGCATCATGCTTTTTATTAGGAGATGATCTGCAACCGATGCAACACTTTATCATATGCAGAAGAAAAAGCCAAGGCAAACTGCTTCTCCTAGCTGTCTTGAACATTGTAACAGGGAACCAGCCTCCGCAGAGCGAACCCTCTGCTCTGCAGTCAACTCATGGCGGCACACCATAGGTGCTATAATTCCAGTATAATCTGAATGACAAACGCAGTTACTGCATTCCAGCACTCGGTATCCCAACACATAGCGGATCGAGTGCCATGCTCCTCGATGCACTTAGAGTTACATAATTAACAGGAGAACATAAATGAACTAACGAGTCTCCAACCAAACCGCCTTTCAACGCATCAGAATCGTAGTGTGCTGCGCTAGGTTCACAAAAATGAAAGCGCGCGCTCGGGTAGATTCAACACATGCGCTGCTCGGTGCTACGCTCGCCATCGGTATCCAAGTTGTAAAACAACTGCTCAGTAACGAAGAGTCTCTACAGCAATTTTTACCTTATTATACAGGTGTCTAGATGGTCTACATGGTATACTCGAAGACGCGCGATCCGGAAGCTACAATTTCGATTCTCGTTTTAAAATTTTGTCTTCACATCAATTGGTCGGGGTTCTGCTAAACCGCACCAAACGCCAATTTTTTCAAAAATGAGTTATTTTCACTAGATGATTCAGATTATCATAACCTATCTACATTTATGATATCGAATAATTTGAACCATCCCTCGTAGAGTAAATTCAAAATTTTTCTCTAGCAGGATATGTAAAACTGAAATTGTATCCAACCAGAGCGAACCATAAACCTTAGCTTGTCATTAGAGGTAATTTAGAATTTTGATTAAAGATGGCATTTTTTTTTAATTCTTCCTAAAATATTGCTAAGTGGTCATTCCGGACAACATACAGTAACAACACCAACGAATTTTAGTATGTCATGTAAGTTAACGGCTTTGTAAAATACAGTATTGTTTCGGTGGTGCTGATCTAATATCATTCCAATTTTGTTCAGCCACACCGCACCAAGTACCATTTATATAAAAATCTTGTTTTTGTTTGAAGAAAAGATATCAACATTCGCTAAACGCTTCGCTTTATATATATGTCGATAGGTCCATGCAGGAGCCGTGATGAAATAACAAGACATTTAAATTTGATGTTGTCTGAATAATTTGGAAGCACTTGGTGCGCTTTAGCTGTTCAGAAAATGACGTTTTCACCTGTTTTCTTCATCAAGCCTCCTTGATCAGATCGCGCACAGCTTGTTTCGAGTTATTCGCTATCAACTCAACAGTTCAAAATGACCGAAAGGTAGCACGCCTAATCACCACTCGGAGGACACGAGTTCGAATCCCGATTAATATTTTTTTTACGTTGTCCCTAACAGGGAGTCATAAAAAATCAATCAACTTTCAGCTTTTATGACTATTTTTGAACAATAAAGCACAAGCAGTTTCATGTACAACGGGAATGATGAAATGCATGCCATTCCTGGTATGCACTTCACATAAATAATCGTGAACTTGTTCAGCCAAAGTGTGCTAAAAGGGATTCATGGTTTTCTTCGATCGTCACATTCTTTAACTACATCATTATTGTCTTTATCAAATCTTTGAATGCATGAGGGACTTGGTTCAATAACTCTTCTGTTGAAATAGATAATCCATCAAGAGAAAGTCGGTAGAATACGTTAGAATACGAATTGGCTTGTACCAATTCATACCACTACATTGTGGCCAGTTCTATGGAAAATTACAAATCTTTTCCGTTCATAGTGCATAAACATTTGTGACAAGCATTCCTACATGTATGGCGATGATATGAACCTTTTTTTTCCTTTTTTTTTCTTTGTTCTTGGAAATCATGAAACACATTCAGCCATACCGAACTGAAAACCATTTTCTTCAATTTTTGTTCAGCCAGAGTGAACTGAGTACCTCTTGATTTGAAATCAAATCTAATTAAATGGAAAATATTTGATGATGTTTTTGAACATTCTATCTTGAGTTACTTATTGGACCCTGTTAGTCATTCGTGAACGGTGAAATTTTCAAAGGAGTCATTTGCGATTTACTCGCAGATGAGTGAACTTTAAACTTAAATATCTCAAAATAATACTTTTGGCACTTGGTGCGGTTTAGCAGAACCCCGACCAATTATTGTGCTGTTTTTGAACAACGTAGGTGACGAAGCGCATGAGACGCATTGAGATATTACCCTAAAAAAGCAAGGAACACCAACAAAGGTCTCAAAATGTACAGTGCACGGGTGAGCATGAAAGGAATGTGGCTCTTGCACATAAGGCTACAGCACGTACACAGTAACTCTGGATGCACTACGACCTGAAAAGTCTAACAAAATTTCACCCCGAAAAGATCGTTGACCAGCTGAAATTGAACCTCCCTCAGTATGGTCTTTCTGAAAATATGCGTGTTTTCTTCGCGTCTATTTTAGCTGTAGCGCTTGTAATAACTTGCTTTTTTATCTAAAGAGTATAGCCTTTTGTTCTTCCTAAATTGTTGTCCATTCGACCCTTTTCGTCATTCGACCTTTTGTCCATTCGACCTTTTAGCCATTCGACCTTTCGTCCATTCGACCTTTTTTGTCATTCGACCTTTTGTCCATTCGACCTTTTATCCATTCGACCTTTTGTCCATTCGACCTTTTGTCCCTTCGACCTTTTGTCCATTCGACCTTCTGTCATTCGACCTTTTGTCATTCGACCTTTTGTCCTTCGACCTTTTGTCATAGATTCTCTGGTGGGAGCTCTTCTATCATCTGGCGGAAGCTTTTCCAGCTTCTTACGGCAGCTTTTACAGTTTCTGGCGGAAGCTTTTCCAACTTCTGACGAAAGCCTCTGATGGAAGCTTTTCCAGCTTCTGACAGAAGCTTTTCCAGTTTCTGTTGGAAGCTATTCCAGCTTCTGGCGGGAGCTTATCCAGTATTTGGTGAAAGCTGTTCCGGCATCTCGCGGAAGCTTGTTCAGCTTCTGGAGGAAGTTTTTCCAGCTTCTAGTTTAGGGTTTTCAAGCATCAGGTTGAAGTTTTTCCAGATTCTAGCGGAAGCTTTCCCAGTATCCAGCGGAAGCATTTTCAGCTTCTGTCGGAAGTTATTCCAGCTTCTGGAGGAAACTTTCCCAGCTTCTGATAGAAGCTATTCCAGCTTCTGGTGGAAGCTTTTCTAGTTTATTGCGGAAGCTTTTCCGGATTCTAGTGAAAGCTTTTCCACCTTCTAGAGGGAGCTTTTGCAGATTCTGGCTGGAACTTTTCCAACTTCCGGCGGAAATTTTTCCATTTTCTGGCGGAAGCTTTTCAAGCTTCTCGTGGGAGCTTTTCTTACTTCTGGTGGTAGCTTATCCAGCTCGAGCAAGCTATAAATCGTTCATCTCATGGATTCAGGTAACACATATTCATATTTGCTTAAAAATTATACTATTGTTGAAAAAGGACATCATTAAACATTGATCTCATTCAATTTATTACAAGCTAGAATTCCGAATGGATTGTAAACCCCCTAATAATCCCTCATAATCCTATTTTTAACTTCCAATCTAAAACAAAAATCCCAAAATATGATAAACTTTTTTCCACTTTTCCAACCAAACGAACAGGCCATCATGCGTGAGTTTTCCCGAACGTGTGTTTTACTCGCAAATCTAGCTCAATTTATCCCACAAAATCATATTGTCTGTATGCAAATCAAACCACCATAAATAATAGGCACGCCAACTGGTTCGGACAAACGCGACGACGATGGCAAATTTGGCTTTCTGTTTCTGTTTTTGTGCACATATGGCGTGACGCATAGCAAACATCCTTATCCGGTTCAGTGACAACCGTCACACAGTGGTCCAAACTTTGAAAATCATGGCACATTCTTCATATTTTACAGGTTTGATCAAGACAACAAATGTGGAACATGTTTTTAGGTTGCATATCCTATTTTGGGCAAGTCAAAGTAACCACTAGCCCGCTAATTTGTCTTTTTGAGGTTAAAGGGCTATTGATATAGGGCATGTCATTAGTGTAGAAGCACTATGATAGCACACAAAGCAATTAAAGTGCTATTTGGATAATTTGGTAGTTATCATTTTTTATTTTCCATAGACCAAAAATTCTGTTTTTCATGCGTTTGCTGCATCATACAAAGTTGAAATAGTAGAGTTTTCAAGCAAAAATTAAGATGATTTGGACATGTGCTTGAAATTAGGGTCCAAACATGAAAAAAAAAACAAATTTCCAGCTTTTAAGAAAACTGGACCTCTGTGCATCTTTTGGTTCGAACGGGATAACGAGCCCGGGATTTGGTTGGGTGGTTTGGATTGGACCCGAACGACATTAAATAGTTTGCATAAATGTGTGGCTAACAAGGCATTACCTACTATTTTGCGTGCCGTGACGACAACAGAGGATGACGAAGGATAAGAGGGTTTTGCGGGTCCCAACAGAAGAGAGCTGACCCGGAAAATGTGTCCTTTTTGATTTTTGACATCGCCGTCGACAGTGCGTTTGATGTCATCGGTGATGACTGTCGTAAATATACATTTGCATGTTTGATGTTTGCCGTTCGGGATCAGAATCGAAACGAATATGAATTATTCAAATATTTATTCGGTTCCGTTGTTTATCAGCGACAAAAGCTTGTTTGATCCTTCGCCTGTTTGCGGATCGGCTTGTGTTTGGATGGCTCAATTTGAAACAAAGGCAAATACAAACTTGATCAACATGTTCATTTTCAGGATTAAATTTGTAAAACTTTGATATTTGTCAGATGTCACTATGTAAGAATTTAAAGTTCATTTACATATAAAATCTATAATGACATTTTTTATCAATTTTTATTTACTTCAGGTATTCCTTGTCAGACAAACCGTCGTCTTAATTGATTTAAACATTAAAAGGATTTTACAAACAACGACGAAAGCCAAATTGGGTTCTGTTTTTCATAATGATTACTTGGACTGGGGAAAATCAAAGTAAAGCATATATGCCATTTTTGAACTCTTCGAGTGACTTACGTTTTATGTGGCCCAGATAGTCGTAGCGGTAAACGCGCAGCTATTCAGCATGACCATGCTGAGGGTCGTGGGTTCGAATCCCACTGGTCGAGGATCTTTTCGTAAAGAAAATTTTCTCGATTCCCAGGGCATTAGAGTATCTTCGTACCTGCCACACGATATACACATGCAAAAATGGTCAATCGGCAAAGAAAGCTCTCAGTTAATAACTGTGGAAGTGCTCATAAGAACACTAATATGAGAAGCAGGTTTTGTCCCAGTTGGGACGTAACGCCAGAAAGAAGAAGAACGTTTTATCGTTTACTTATGTCATGACTAGTAAAAAATATGCTTCTTCTCTTCAAAATGTTTGAGAAGAGGTTCGCGATCTTTAAGAGTTTCCGGCAAAACGCGACAGTCTCCTTTCTTTGTGATTTGGAAGGAAACCTTAATCCCAAATGGAGTTCAAGATCTTCTGCCAAAATCCTCCAAATTCAGGACAACTGATCACGATTGGCGGCACTCTTTGTTTCCTCACTTGAACCAAAGAGCCTATGCTAGAAGCTGCTAAGTTTTTTGTTCGGAACATGTACCTAAAGCATATATATGATTACTTTGTTACGTTAAGTGTCAGTATTAAAACCTACTTTTTCGGAAGGAAGTTGTGAGTTCAAAGGTTCACCCTTTCGTGGTAGTCATCATATTTCATGAATAGTTTCTATTGCTTTAGTAATTTCTAAAACATCTGTCAGCAAAATAAATTTGTTTATGCAAAAGTTCAACGCTCACTGAAATTGATAATTGGTTGAATTGCCATTCTGGTTATCATAACAAGCTCGACACAAGGTTCCAAAGAAGTGCTTGCTACTACCCAGAATTCCAACAACTACAATTTTCCACCGATAAAATCGGATTTCATCTTTATTCAATCGTAAAATGCTACATTGTTACCAACCAGCATCCCCCCGCCTCTCAGCAGCCAAGTAAGCCAAGTCGGAAAGAAGCCGCGCAAGAGTGCATCGTATGCCATTATCATTACGCAAAATTACCGCACAGTTAGCGCAGGCACGTTATTTTCGCCTGTAAACTCATAAAACACGTTTCCCCGTGTCATTAGGTTGTGTTTTATATCCTCTCCGAGAGCTCCGATGCATCCAACAAGCGCTTTTCCCTGCTGCAAGGCACTATGGGCTAGAAATCAAACTATCGGAAAAAAGTCCTTAAAATTTATTTTATGAAATAAATTGTAAAGGCTAAACATTTGATTATTAAGAGCATGTGTGACTTTATTCCGATAATTTTATTTTAGCTATCGCAGAATTTTATTGCACTTAATGGAGTTAAACTTTGGTTGAATGTTTTTTATTAAAAATTGCATGGTGTACCTTTGCATACATTAAATATACGGCCTTTTGTTGATATGTTATATTGAAACTTTGCACATATAAGCATCGTATAACGCAGAAAGTGCTTTCGTTATACGTACTTTCAGGTTGTCTGGGTATTGAGTTGATGTTTGCTCATTATGAAAGAACTAGGAACTTTGTCCCGGAATCTCAACTTCTGGCCCACAGTGCAAGGTGTGTAATTTTCCCAAGTCAGTCACATTGTAGCCGACAGCACCGCAGAGTAAGTGCAAGAATGCCACTCTTCGGCGCTGTCAGCCAACCAGCCCCAGTCGGTCGGATAGAATGATAGGTAATAATCTTCGAAAGGCGGGTCCAGTCCGGGCAGAGGACAGTAATTGATTTCCAGCAGTGAGAAGCGGATCAACGCACGCAATAGCTGAGTCATTTTACGAGTTAACATAGTTGGATTTGCTACATTCCCCACCACATTGTGTGCCCCACCTCCTACTTAAGAGAGAGCATCAACTTGGTGCCTAATGGTTCCAATATCCTGTTGAATGACAAGTTGCAATGAAATGCACGTTTCTCACTCATCCAATAATGGCCCAAAGGCTTTCTCAGATGTGAAATTACATTGGAATAGCAAATAGCAGGGCTGTCATTGGGAAATGGCTAGTCATGAGGCGGCATCCATTTATTACGTAACGCTAAATATAGAAATTTTCGACCCCCTCCCCCCCGTCCGTAATGCTTTTTGTATGAAAAATTTCAAATTTTTGTATGAGCCGTAACGCTTGAGCCTACTCCCCCCCTCCCCCTAGAGCGTTACGTAATTTATGGATGGCGCCTGACGACGTGTAGCACGTAACGATTTATCAGAGGAATCAAAATGCAATTTGCTACAGTGCCACTGACTGAAGCCTTTGCAGAAAGTGGTATTTTGTCATCCATTCATGAGTCAGTTTGACGAATTACGCAAAGCGGATAATCCGGTATCAATGTTCTGTACTGTATTAGCATCGGTTACACATGATTGATACGGGATGATGTATCATTTGAATGCTGGATGCGATAAAAGCATTTCCATAGTTCCATAGTTTGTTAAACAATGTATAGGATCCACCCCTATTCAATTTTGATTCATTTGTTGTTGTACCTTATATACTATAGCGAACTTCATAAGATTGAAATATTTGGTAATGCTACTAGAAGCATTTACAGACCAACTTATTTATAGGACCACTGTATAGTGGGTTTCACGTGCCCTGAGGGATGTGATCATGTTCCGAATTGACCACATCTCTAAGGGCCGATTTCTTCACCTTCGCTTAAGCCGTAAACCACGTTTACCCATACGATTAAACCAGGTTTAAGGCCTAAGCGGTGGTGAAGAAACCGCTTATAAGAGCCCCTAGAATCTACTATAGAGTGGTTATTACATCTGAAAATGCTCCACATCCTTCAAGTCACATGAATTCTACTGTTCATGGTAGAAGGTGATTCTGAGCAGGTAAATGTACATACTTTGAATTGGCCACATCCCCCGGGGCACCTGGAACCTACTATAGAGTGGTCATGGCCGCCGGTGTTGCTGGAGATGCGTCGGAAAGTAAAACCTTTGAAAATCATGAAGTTTGATGCCCATATTGGTATGGTTCCAGATATGTTCCTAATTGACCACTTCCCCCAGGGAACCTGGAACCTATTAAAGAGTGGTCTGTGCATCTAATGGTTCTGAATATGCTGAAGGTTGATGCCCACTTAGATACAGCTTCAGATAAAATTTTCATATAGAGAAACTTTAAAGTAGATGGAGTACCGTGTAGCTTTTAATTCCGCTCCTAAATGCTTATCTTTGACAGATACGCGTATTTCGACTACCACTTGCAGTCTTCTTCAGTGTCAGTTACTCGTATCCACTCAGTGGATACGAGTAACTGACACTGAAGAAGACTGCAAGTGGTAGTCGAAATACGCGTATCTGTCAAAGATAAGCATTTAGGAGCGGAATTTAAAGCTACACGGTACTCCATCTACTTTAAAGTTTCTCTATTTGAGATTCTGCTCAGAGGATTCGAACATTCATTAAAGAGAAAATTTTCATGATCGGAAATACAAACATGACTGACCATGTTTTCCGGAGTCAGTTTAACGGAAATGGTCATACATTATTGGACAAAACATTAGCAACTGTTTCGATTTTCCATAAAAAATTATCAATTTTGGTAAGCTAAATCTCAGTTATTTAGGGACCGATCCGAATGAAATTTTCGCAGAACATTAGAAATAACTTGAATTTTAACAAAAACTTTTAAATGATTTTTCCAATCACAAGTTCAAAAGCATTAATGATTTGACTAAAGTGAATTTTTTGACATTTTTTTTATAAATGACATCACTAAGCATATTGAAGGAATAGCTTCATGGTATCTTCAGCAAAGTTGTAGATTTTAGCAAGATGAACAAGTTTGATGAAGACAGTTTCTGTGTAGGACTTTCAGATTTTAAGTTAAATAGTTTTGAATTTTTCTTCGAAAAATTCACTTTAGTTAAACCGTTGTAACTTTTAAACTCGTGATTGGAAAAAGTATTCAAAAATATATGTTTAATTTCAAATTATATCTGATGTTCTGTGAAAATTTAATTCAAATCGGTCGATAAATAAGTGAGATCCAGCTTACCAAAGTTGATTACTTTGTATTGAAAAACGAAAAAGTTGCAAATGTTTTGTCCAATACTGTATTTCTGAAGATGTCCAACAAATCTTAATGCGTTCGGCGGCATTCAACTTCCTATCAGTTCTAGTTTCTAGGAAAATTATGAAAATCTACACAACTTTATACTGCACAAAAATACAAGCGGCAGAAAAAAATAACATTTGGACAGAACCTCGGAAAATCCTGAACATCTCCGGTGTCCAGTGGCCAATATGCATGGCCAAGTATGTTACTGAAACAAGACCAAATTTTTAATAAAGGTAGAAGCATTTGAATTTTGGCAAAGTTTTGCCTATCCCCTGTATCCCTGTATCTCTAAACCCCTCGTTTAGTCGAATAAGTATACTGAATTTTATTTTTTTATGCTCTTAACTATTAATAGAGGTAAACGGAATATTGTAGTTATTTGTACCGACGATAGTGATCCTCTAAGAACACTACTGAATGTAGACTATATATCAAGATGTCACAGATACAGGCCCATGAGGAAGTCTATGGAACACAACAATTTAGAGATCTGAGTCTGCTAGACGTGTACCGCTTATAAATTTCGCATTAAATTCCCATTAAACTCAATTTACGTACTTCGTGAAGAAAGTAACGTAAATTGGGTGTACGTAAAATAACAGTGTGTATATCACGGAAGCTTTAAGAGCTTCCTCATATAAGCTTGAAAATCATCTTCAAAGAAGCTTGAGAAACTTCCTCACAATGCTTTGGAGCATGTTCACAGAAGCTTGAAAAGCTTCCTAACAGAAGCTTGAGCAGCTTTCTCGCAGAAGCTTGGGAAGCTTACTCGAAGAAGCTTGGAAAATTTCCTCACAGAAGCTTGAGAAGCTTTCTTACAGAAGCATGAAAAAAAATCCTCACAGGTTGAAAAGCTTACTCACAGAAGCTTGAGAAGCTTGAGAAGATGAAACTTGAGAAGCTTCCACGCAGAAGCTTGAAAAGCTTTCTCTCAGAAACTCGAAACATTCCTCACAGCTAGAGCTTAAAAAGTATCCTCACAGAAGCTAGAGAAGCTTTCTCACAGAAGCCTTCAAATCTTTCTCATAGAATTTTGAGAAGCCACCTCACAGAAGCTTGAAAAGCTTCCTCAAAGAAGCTTGAGAAGCTTCCTCACAGAAGCTTGAGAAGCTTCCTCACAGAAGCTTGAAAAGCTTCGTCACAGAAGCTTGAATAGATTCCCAACAGAAGCTTGAAAAGCTTCCTCACAGAAGCTTGAAAATCTTCCTCACAGAAGCTTGAAAAGGTTCCACTCAGAAGCTTGAAAAGCTTCCACAAAGAAGCTCGAAAAGGTTCCTCACAGAAGCTTGAAAAGCTTCCTCACAGAAGCTTGAAAAGCTTCCTCACAGAAGCTTGAAAAGCTTCCTCACAGAAGCTTGAAAAGCTTCCTCACAGAAGCTTGAAAAGCTTCCTCACAGAAGCTTGAAAAGCTTCCTCACAGAAGCTTGAAAAGCTTCCTCAAAGAAGCTTGGACAGCTTCCTCACAGAAGCTTGAAAAGCTTCCCCACATAAGCTTGAAAAGCTTCCTCACAGAAGCTCGAAAAGCTTCCTCACAGAAGCTTGAAAAGCTTCCTCACAGAAGCTTGAAAAGCTTCCTCACAGAAGCTTGAAAAGCTTCCTCACAGAAGCTTGAAAAGCTTCTTCACAGAAGCTTGAAAAGCTTCCTCACAGAAGCTTGAAATGCTTCCTCACAGAAGCTTGAAAAGCTTCCTCACAGAAGCTTGAAAAGCTTCCTCGCAGAAGCTTGAAAAGCTTCCTCACAGAAGCTTGAAAAGCTTCCTTACAGAAACTAGAAAAGTTTTCTCACAGAAGCTAGAATAGCTTCCTCACAGAAGCTTGAAAAGCTACATCACAGAAGCTTGAAAAGCTTCCTCACAGAAGCTTGAAAAGCTTCCTCACAGAAGCTTGAAAAGCTTCCTCACAGAAGCTTGAAGAGCTTCCTCACAGAAGCTTGAAAAGCTTCCTCACAGAAACTTGAAAAGCTTTCTCACATAAGCTTGAAAAGCTTCCTCACAGAAACTTGAAAAGCTTCCTCACATAAGCTTGAAAAGCTTCCTTAAAGAAGTTTGAAAAGCTTCCCCACATAAACTTGAAAAGCTTCCTCACATAAGCTTCCAAGAAGCATGAAAAGCATCCTCAGAGAAGCATGAATAGCTTCCTCACAGAAGCTTGAAAGGCTTCTTTATATAAGCTGGAAAGCTTCCTCAGGAAAGCTTGAAAAGCTACATCACAGAAGCTCGAAAAACTTCCTCACAGAAGCTGTATCAGCTAGAAAAGCGTTTTCACAGAAGCTTGAGAAGCTTTCTCACAAAAGCTTGAGAAGCTTCCTCACAAAAACTTGAGAAGCTTACTCACAGAAGCTTGAGAAGCTTTCTCACAGAAGCTTGAAAAACTTACAGAAACTTGGAAACTTGGAAGCTTGAAAAGCTTTCTCTCAGAAGCTTGAAAAGTTTCCTCGCAGATGTTTGGAAACCTTCCTGACGGCTAGAGCTTGTAAAATTTCCTCACAGAAGCTAGAGAAGCGTTCTCACAGAAGCTTTAAATCTTTCTCATAGATTTTTGAGAAGTTTTCTCACAGAAGCTTGAGAAGCTTCCTCATGTAAGCTTGTGAAGCTTCCTCACAGAAGCTTGAAAAGCTTCCTTAAAGAAGCTTGAGAAACTTCCTCACAAAAGCTTGAGAAGCTTCCTAATAGAAGCTTGAGAAGCTTTCTTACATAAGCTTGAGAAGCTTCCTCACAGAAAATTGGAAAACTTCCTCACAGAAGCTTAAGAAACTTCCTCACAAACGCTTAAGAAGTTTCCTTACACAGAAGCTTGAAAAGTATTCGAATAGAAGGTTGAAAAGCTCTATCACAAGAAGCTTGAGAAGCTTACTCACAGTAGAATAAGAAGCTTCCACACAGATGCTTGAGAAGCTTCCTCACAGAAACTTGAGAAGATTCGACACAGAAGCTTGAGAAGTGTCCACACAGAAGCATAAAAAGCTTCCTTATAGAATCTTGGGAAGCTTTCTCACAGAAACTTGAGAGGTTTCTTCACATAAGCTTGAAAAGCTTATCCACATACGCTTAAAAAGCTTCCTCGCAGAAGCTCGATTAGATTACTCGCAGATGCTTGAGAAAATCCTTTTATAAGCTTGACATGCCTTATCACAAACCTCTTCCTTACAGACACCTGAGAAGTTTGTTCACAAAAGTTTGAGAAGCTTCGTCACAGAAGCTTGAGAAACTTGGTCACAAACGCTCTAGTAGTTTCCTTACATAAACTTGAAAAGTTTCGTCACATAAGCTTGAGAAGCTTTCTCTCAGAAGCTCAAGAAACCTCTTCACATAAATTTGAGACGCTTCCTCATAGAAACTTTGAAAAGTTTCTCAAAGAAGATGAAAAATCTTCTCCACAGAAGTTTGAAAAGCTTCTTCGTAGAAGTTTGAGAACCTTCGTCACAGAAGCTTGGGAAGCTTGAGAGGCTTCCTCACAGAAAAGTTTCCTCATAGAAACCTAAAAAGCTTGCCTAACAGACCCTCACAAAAGTTTAAAAAGCATCCTAATAGAAGCTAGAAAAGATTTCTCAAAAAAAGCTTGTAAAGGTCCTTTTTTAACGCTGGGATGACAGCTCTAGAAGCTTCAAAAGCTTTCTCTAGAAACTATTGAAAGGTTTCATGTGCGGCCTAAAAATTGTTTTACAAATATGAAAATATTTCTCAAAAAATTTGGAAATTTTCCCTAGAAACTGAAAAGGCTTCAACCTCAAAAGATTCTTCATCAGATCATCGCTGCGTTAACTGATACAGTCAGTGAATAAGCCTTTTGACTGAGGGATCAATTTAGTCTTGAAGCCCTAAGATTTATATTGGAAACCATTGGAAAAACCGGAAAGTTTCAAAAAGTGTTACTTATCAAGAGACAAACATTGCACAAAAATTGACTGTACCTAAAGTATATATTTATTTCGACACTTATATATCTGGCTTAATTGCTATTCAGCATTGCAGAGTCGTATAGGATAAGCTTGTTTTACAAAGTCCAACATGTTGCAATCAACTACAATCAGTTTTTAAAAGGGTAAAATTTTGGATATTTTTACTGGTGGGTTTTCTGATTGATGAATTAACGTGAATCTCTTACTTCGCGTATATTGCAAGATAGCATCATAAGCGAAGCCCAATTTGGTGGTACATCAAATAGTTTTAAATTACAACTTTTTTGTGTAACTACGCATAAAAGAGTGCATCGCGAAGCCCGAGCAGGACGATTCGTTTTTGCGCCACCAGAGAAGTTTATTGTATTATTTGCGTGAGTCTTGCTGGTCCTTTGTAAAGCCCAAGCAATCCGAATCGTTATTCATTAAGCTCGCATGCGTTAGGCGTTCTGATGACAAAGTTGAAGTAATTTGAAGCTTTCCTTTCAACGATTGTTTAGCAGGATGGTGAGCTCGTTTCATGCTTCTATTCCCAATTTCCAATTTTTCGTGAACTATGAATGTTGCATTCACCCATGAAGAAGCAGAAGTATACTCGGTCTTTAGTAAAAATGGATGTCACACTAACATTCCTTCCCTTCCCCGATGACCATAAGGACGTGGTTGGCGCCGTTTTAGACTTTGTAATAAAATAATGGTTCCTTGTGCATTTCGATTATTCTGGTCAATCACAGAGTAGCAACTATGAATTGTACGGTCATTATTGCTTATGGTCTTGCTCATACTCAACTACGCAACTACTGACGAAAAACTTGTTTTGCTATTCTGTCAAATAGGAATTTAAGGTATTTCAATCGAAATTTTCAACAATTTCTTCCAACAGTCATCAGTTGGGTACAAAAGCAATGTTTTGTTGGATTTTGAAAAAAAAACTCGATAAATTAAAATACAAACAAATCCAGTGTTTTTAAGCAATTGACAGGTCATTCGTCAGAATACTCTTTATATGGAGCAGAACATGTAAACATTACGCAACTAGGGTTGTCATGTCTATTACAGCTTAAACCAGCCGACGGTGGTACTAGAAGGTACTGAAGGTACTAGACACAAAAGTCAATTTGGACAAATTAAGATGTAAAATTGTGAAAAATAACACAGCGCATCAAAAATGACATTTTTGCATGTCTCAAGTATCAAAATATGTGTCTCTAGTAGATTTGGGGTTGATGAATCTGATGCCGTTCTCAGAAATTTCTCAGCACGTCACAATTTTTAGCTACAGGCCGCCAAAGTTGTATAAAACACTGATTTTTGTTTGATGTTTATATGAAATTTAGGGTAAAGTTTATCAAACTTTTTTATGATCTAACCCACCAAGCATGCCAAATAGGACTTTAACTTTCATTTTAAATATAATTTTGTTGGAATTGCACGATTAAATTTTAATTCAACCGATTTTTTCAACATACTTGCAGTCTCCATACAAAATTCTTCCGATACAGATGCAATGTTAATCTTTTCTTGCTTTGAATGTGCTTTGGAATCAATTGAAAACGAATTCTCCAATACTTGGCCTCGAATATATTTAATAAAACGTTTAGCATTCAAGCTGAGATTTTATAAGTGGATAGATTAAAATATTCGGTTAGGGGATATTTTCCCATACATTTTGTATGGCACAGCTGCAAAATTGGCTTTTCTTGAATTGGAAATGGAAAATAAGCCTTAGAGTTGAAGTAATCCATTTTTCAATTAATTTATTTTTGTCGGTATAGCTATACTTATTGTCGTCGAAAAAAAAAACTGAAATACATCCAACATCGATAATAATCAAATCTTTGACACCGTGCCTCGTGAACCAGTTTCGAACCCAATCCAATCAGTTATGCACGAATTCATCGGATTTGGCGAGAGATTATTTGATTTAACTCTTCCCCTCCACCCCCTTCGAATTGGCAATGAATCACGTTAATTATGTGTCGTCTGTCATGACCACCGCCGCATATCCCATTCATTTTCCAATTGTTATGTAGTGACTTCCGTGCTCGGGCTGTCGACGCAATAATGACTTCTTTTATTTTTTGCAACAGTAAACCGCATCAGTGGCATTTCGCTTCGTTACATTCTGATAAAACATTGATTAATGGTGCTTCCATTGGCGGCACATTTTTCAACGAAAGCTGAAGTGCACATTAATAATTGCGCCAACAGTGCACAAATAATCAGTGTGCAAAGTAATGCGCAATAAAATGATATAAAATAAAGAGTGCTTTCACATGTCACTGACTGCCGAGCATTGATTGGTTCCGCACCCTGCCCTGTATTATGAAGCTGAACCAATTCCATTAGCCTCGATTTCATGAAAGGATAACCTGAACCTGGAAAACCACACAACAGCGTTCTCTCATTTTATAATGTTGCACGTGTGTTGATTTTACATTTGTTTCGAATGTGGTTATTCAGAATCGACTATATACGGCTTTGTTTGAAAATTTTCAGTGGAAAGTGAGTCAGTTTGGTCTATAGATTTCAAAACCGTATCATAATAAATGTATGCAATATTTTTGTGGTTTGGTCGATAACAGACAAAACCTATCGTAATTATATGGAAGGATGTCAGAAATATGACTTTTACGTCTAAATTAATTTGAATCTCCAATATTGATGTGGAATATCGATTTCATTTTTTTTTCAAGTAAAATTTCAATTTGAATTTGAAATCCATGTTTATGCCGAGGCAGGTAATTTCAATTTCGTCTCTTCATCAACCATGCTTGTTCTTTGAATAGTAAACAGGACAAGCTGCTTTTTTAACAGCTAATAACATACATATTGTAGTTGTTACTGAAACTTATTAGAAACCTGCATCCAAACCCAAAAGAGATCCAAACTTTTTCGTTTAGGGGCTGTCCATTTATTACGTAAGACATTTTTCGGGGGTTTTCAACCCCCCCCCCCTCCTCTCATGGTAAGATTTTTTGTATGAAAATTAAGAATAATTTGTATAGCACGTAAGAAATATCAGACCCTCCCCTCCCCCCATAAACCCTTACGTAATTAATGGACCACCCCTTATCGTAATGTTCGCCTGGATAGATCATGTAGTGGAGTTGCTGCCTACGAATGCAACATGTTTCCAAATATCTGATTCGATCACGATCCCTATTCGGTATGGAAGGGACTATGAAGTATCGATTTAAAAAATTACTCATAGTTTTGGTAGATGGTTATCGTTATGGTTGATAATACCAGACAAAAAAAATCGACATGTCTATTATTAGAGCTGGAATGAAATTTTTACATTATCAAACAATTATTATCAACTCATGGGTCATTTATAACGCTTTAAAAACAGCTTACATAATTACTGAGAGGTAGCTAAGCTTCCCTGCATTCATGATTACCTCTTTTATCCCAAAGCATGCATTATCCCTTTATCACCAAGTCATTAAAGCGGTTACACAAACACGCTCTTTCGCGCGCATGTCGATTCCAAAACAGGCCCTCAATCTGGACCGGATTCTCCCTTAACGTCGATTCCCATTCCGAAGCCACGCTTCTCAGCGAATTCTAGCACATTGCTCCAACGCCATAAAAACGAACCTTGTCCAATAAAACGCTAGGAAAAATCCTACTCCTATAAAACGTTAAATTACTTTTCGCTTCAGAAGCTCCGGCCAACTGGATCACTTTTCGAGTCCCATAAAAATGGCAAAATAGATGCCGGCGGGCGCCCCATCACGCAACCTTCAATCAGACGGACGTTCTCGGATAATGACACCTGGGTTCTGGCTTAACCGGAATATCATCTACATCATTTCTTTCACCTTGGGCCGTTAATAATGCTTTTTGATGGGTGAGAACCAGACAACAACAAACGACTAACTTCCGTTACACGCTGCACAAGAGTTGAATGACTGTTTGGTTAATTTCAGCAAACTTTGGGTGATTTACGACTGTTCTGTTGTTCTCGAGTCAATTAAATCCAGATAGTGGTCGTGAAATTTAGCACCTTGTACGATTATAGTACATCCAGATTTTATCAATGTCACAGTTCTTGCGCATATATTTTTATCAAATTAGATTTAAATTTAAATTTCAATCAAATTAAAGAAAACCTGCTTCTATTCAAATTCCTCAACAATTTCTGAGTAACACAATAAAAAAAGAATAGCTCATTTTATAAAATGTTATAAATAACTTTCGTGGATGGTTTCAACTGAATTCCATGACCTAAGGCTCTTTGGTACAAACTTTTTCTAGACCCACTTCTTTTACTGATTTCGTCCTTACTAAGACAGAGCCTGCTTTTCATTATAGTGTTCTTTGGAATTCACAGTTATTAACTGAGAGCTTTGTTTGCCAATTGACCATTGTTGCATGTGTATATTTAAGTGATGCATGCTTTGAAATTGTGGCTCCTCTTCGTTTAAACGATGTTAGTGATAGTTAATTTAATTGGACGTCAGGATAAATTGCTATTTATGTTTAAAAAAAGAGTTCACATGTGGCTGGCTCCACCAACTGTTCGGCAGGCAACAATGGAGCTCGTGACGGGAAGAATAATTCAAAGTAATACCAAATAATCCAGACTGCAATCAAAATTTAGTCTGTATCAAATTTATAGCTGGGTAGAATTTACTATGAAACAGTTCATTCGCTTGAACACGAAAAGTTGGCGTTTTCCATAGTAATATCCATGTGATCTTCAAATGGAGTGTTATAGTCCCTGGGAGGGAGAAACGGATACGAATGTTTTGTACAGTTCTGTTTCAAATTCTGAACATGACTAGTATTCCGAACAATTAACTTTTTATAGCGATTTGAAAATGTAGTGTTCGAACTGGCACATGCAAAGCTATTGGCTTGATCAGCCAAATTGCAACAGGAGCAATTCCAGCGCAACTTCATTGATCGAAACACTTTACAAGACTGGCGTGTCATTCGTCTTTTCTCGTTTGCTTAGTTTTTCATTGTTACTGAAACTATATGCTCTTCTGCTTAGGTTATATTTTCTCTGAAACCCCTCTCAATCCCTACATTATCCTCCTGATCTACTCTTATAATAATAAGATCGTGTCTTCTACAGGTCGGACTCGATTATCCGGAGTATCGATTTTTTTTTCACTCCATATAACCGACTTACTAGAAGAAAAATTAAAATCTGCGATAAAAGAACTTATATATTATCTTTTTTAAAGCCTGTCCACGATAAATTTCGGACACGGATGGCGGGTGTACCACAGAAAGTTCGAGAATTTTACAGAAAGAAGGATTAACATCCTTGTCAACTGTTTATTTTGTAGATATAACTCTTTTATTCTGAAATAAACAATTGTTTTTGTTGAATTATGAGTAACTTTTTTTTGCTGCCATTATTTGGGTGTCCGAAATTTAACGTGGACAGGCTTTAGTTGTTTTATTTGTATGCTGCAGTGGCGCAGCCAGAAATTATTTCTAGGAACACAAAAGGTCTTGAGAAAAAATTGGCCAAAAACACTCCTTTTTCAAACCCCTATTTTCTTATGTAAGTCCAAAACTGCTAAACCATTCATATTGTACAGACAACTCTCCATTACTCAATATTCTGTATCTCCATATTTTCCCTAACTCGATGAAATGGACGGTCCTTTCAATCTAGAATACTTTGATCCTCTATAAGTGGATACTTCTCTAACTCTATTTTCTCTAACTCGTTGTGATCGGTTTCAATTTCCTATGCAAGTTAATGTTAGATGTTAGTTGATTTCATATATTTGATAATAATGATTATAAAGTCAAAATTTTCAGTTGCCAAAAATGGAACCGTGACAAAATCGGAACTCATTTTTTGATTCCAAGAATATTATTATGACGTTGTTTCATCATCATTATGAAACAAAATGATGGCCAGACTTCCGAATAGTCCGTTTTGAAGTAGATTTCCATTGATAGGACTATGTTATAAATCTTAAGAACCGTCATATCAAATTGTTCCAGGCGTCCCTCGCACTTTTTATTGCTGAAATATCTTCAATGATTTTTCATGAGCTTTATGTATACTATTTGTACACATAGGCCAAGTCAAAACAATAATCGCATAAGTGATCTTTATTCAAGAACTAAACAATTTCTCAAAATAGTGTAAGAATACAGAAAAAACATTTCATTATAAACGTATTTACAAAAAAAGTTGTTACAAAACAAAATGATTCTTATTCAAGGAACTCAATAAAACAGTTTATCATTTAAGCCCATGCGTCAAATATGACAATATACGGAAATTATAAAATGGCTCCTTAAAATTATATTTTTTGAATAGTAGACCATCTCATACTTAATGATTAACTACAGTCAAAAGGGCACACAGAAACATATTGTTTTACGCAAAAGCCATGATATTTTTTGGAACAGAATATGGACCAAGCTTTTAATAGCATTTTCCGTTGAAATGTGGATGAAAAATTGTTATAGATTTTTTTATTCTTTATTTACGAAATTTTTAGCCCTGGGTTAGTTCATCCCGGACATAACGACTTTAATTAATTTCCGAAGGAAATCGGCACTATAACTTTTATGTTATAGTGTCTATATCTCGGGAATGGGATTCGATCCCAAGACCTCGGCGTGACTCTAGAAATAATCAAAAAATGATATAGAACAGTGATTCCGCAAGCCGCATGAGCACCCCAAGATCCATAACTATGGCCCATAATTTTGTAAATAAGCTTCTCATCACTTCAGTTTGGATATGAAATCAGTAGAATTCGCATGAACGCGCTAGGAGATAAGAACAGCCCGATGAGGATCTTCAGGTGTCCAATGTGTATCTACAGGATCCCTCTAAAACTTTGAAATATCTCGCTAGGAAACCACAGAATTTTAATTAGAATTCTCAGGGTCTTGGTAAAGAACCCGATAGGAATTGTCACCTACCCAAGCACTTGCTAGGAATTTTGAGGATATCGCTTAGAATTTAAGGATCTGCAGCGATATTGTGGAAAATTTTCAAGTCTTCGATCGAAATTCTCAAAATTTCATAAGGACTTTCCAGAACTAGAAGAACTCTAGAACTAGGAGTCGATAGTATCTCATAAGGAACATTTTGATAATTTCACGCGGCCCTTATACTTGATTAAAATCTTGATATAGTACGAAGTATAAACCAGCCTGAGCAACACTGATATAGAATGCTGGATCTTTTCTTAAAAAGTCGAACGTCATACAAATTATCTATCGTATTCATTGCACGCTTCAATGACCTTATTGAGTATAAAGTGTAGTTTAAATCCTGTTCACATTTGTAACGATGGCGCTATAAACGGCGTATAGAAGAAATTTGTGAGATACAGTGGAAGCTTGTTATAACGACATCGCAAGGGACCGTCGTAATAGAGAATAACATCATTATTACATCAACATATTTTTCAAGGGACCGAAAAATGTCGCTATAGAGAGCTTTTGTCACTATAAAAGATGTCGTTATAACGAGCTTCGACTGTATTTATTTTTCTACGTATTGTCAAAGTTATGGACACTTATGAAATTTACTTGAAATACGCAATTTATTTTATGAAATTCCATGAAAAGCTAAGAAACACGACTGTTAGGCTTCTACATATGAAATACATGTAATTGTATAATAGAAATAACAGTGAGTTCAGTTAAGTTGTTCCTCTTGAGTCAATGCGGCTTTGTTCAAATGAGCTGTTTCAAATTTGAAGAAACAATATGTTTATTAACTGTATCACATACCAGCATACTCAACGTGCATGCCTAAGTAAAGATGTTGGAACTCTAGTTGAGATACTCATAGAGCATAATAACTTCATGCAACGTTGCGAACACATGACTATCTAGAATTAAATAAGCGCGTACGGTGCTCCTAAAAATTGATGATATTTGGAGGAATATCGGCGGAAACTCAGCTCTGGAATGCGGTAAGGTGAAGCCGGCTTGCTTTTCAAATAACTAAATCAAAAGATACAATAATATTTAGAAAAATTACAAATTTCAATGGCCTTTAAAAATGTTGCCAAAAAACGGATCCATTTTGTTGCCAAAATCGGGAGGTGCTGAAAAGCGACCATGCCAAAAGCGTAATCCCACTGTACTGATAGTAAAATAAAGATCGACAAGCAATTTCAGTACGATGGACCATGGAGTTAGTATGGTTCCATAAGTCGATATCGAGTCATAGAACATCGACACCTGGAGATTTCACTGTAGGGGATTTTTTTTTATTATCGGACAATTTGGGCCGGAGGTTCTCCGATTTGCATGAAATTTTCACCAGAGGTAGAGCTCGTGGATACATGACCAAAAGTGAAATTCAAAAAAATTATAGTGGTCTATTTTCCAGGAAAACTCTAGATGAATTTTCACGATTTTTCTATATACCTCAAACTTTGAAAATTCATATCTCCTGAACTATGTGCATCGTAGAACAAAAGTTTTTTAGTGAAATCGAAAGGAAATTTTCTCATCTATTAATCTATTAAAAATATAAAAAGAAAAACATTTCTCGGAAAATATTTCACCATGGAGAAAATTGTCGGAAAAATAGCGAAAAAACTATTGTCTGTATCATGAAAAATTTTCAAAAAAATATGTTTTGTTTCATCAATCCATACTCTAACTTTCGTCCATAGACGCCAAAGTGTTATCTTTTACCGTTTACGCGACAGAACTGAAAAACCGATGACCACCCGCACGCTTCCCATAGGAAAATGTGTTCTATTGTGGGCCTCATAACCGTGCGCTAACGGCGGCAGTAATTTACACGCATTGTAAGTGTAACACAGTTAACCATCCTTTCTTTTCCAGTCAGAAGAAGCTTTTCGTCAATCGGACCACTCTCCATTGGTCAGTTGGGTGTTTTGTGTGCCCTTCATCAGCAACGCTATATAGTATTAAAGCTAACAGCCTCTATGAAAGCCGAACGGGAAGTTCTTGTTACA
The DNA here is from genome assembly GCF_002204515.2 of Aedes aegypti. Classification (NCBI taxonomy): domain Eukaryota; kingdom Metazoa; phylum Arthropoda; class Insecta; order Diptera; family Culicidae; genus Aedes; species Aedes aegypti. Next base: position 304,083,239 of record NC_035109.1, read on the forward strand.
ATCAATCATTATGGTAACGTTTGAAGGATCAAATCTCAAGATCCATTTTCTTTGAAAACTTATGAATATATAGTTAATATGTTGTTTCGGCCAGGACGTCTTTCCTACGTTGTGTCATTATCATCACACCTCATTCCTCACTCCTCATTCCTCATTCATTACTCCTTGCTTCCCATTCCTCATTTCTCATTCCCCACTTCTCACTTCCTATTCCTCACTTTTCATTTCTCACTCTTCAAAATTTACTCCTCACTTCTCATTCCTCACTACTCATTTCTTACTTCTCATTCCTCACTCCTCATACCTCGTTTCTCATTCCTTGTTCCCAATTCTTCATTCCTTACTCCTCATTCCTCTTTTCTAATTCCTTACTCCTTATTCCTCCTCCTCAATTCTCATTCCTCTTTGCACATTCCTCATTCCTCACTCCTCCCTCCTCATTCATCATTCTTGACTTCCCATTCCTCATTCATCATTCCTCACTCTTCATTCCTCATGCTTTACTCCTAATTCCTCATTCTTTACTTCTCATTACTCACTTCTCATTCTTCGTTCCTTTCTCCTCATTCCTTATTTATCATCTATCACTTCTCACTCCTCGATTCTCCCTCTTCACTCCTTATTCCTCACTTCATGCTCCTCAGTCCTCATTGCTCATTCCTCACTCCTCACTCTTCACTTTTCATTCCTCACTCCACATTCCTCACTCCTCATTGCACATCTTATATTCCTCACTCTTCATTCCTCTCCCTCACTCTTTATTCCTCCATTATCACTCCTCATTCCTCACTCCTCATTTTACATTCCTCACTCTTCATTTCTAATTTGTCACTTATTACTCATCACTCCTCATAGCACATCTTCATCCCTTTTTCTTCACTCCTCATTCATCATTCTTTATTCCTCATTCCTCACTTCTTATTCCTCATTCCTCATTCCGCACTTCCAACTACTCTTTCCTTACTTCTCATTCCTCACTCCTCATACATCTCTCCTCACTCTTCACACCTCATTCCTCACTCTTAATTCTTTCCTTCTCATTCCCCACTCCTTATCTCTCATTCCTCACCCCTTCACCTTATTCCTCATTCCCACTCAGGGGAATTGATTTTCCTTGTCAAGGAAATTGCGTTACCCTCTCGGTGAAATTACTTTAACCCCTCGGGGGAACGAACTAACCCTCTCGGGGGAATTCATGCATTGCCTTGATGTATTTCACCTCATAACATATCATTAAGCATAACACAATCAAGTTGGCTTTATTTGGAAGATTCGTACAATACTATTTTCTGACTGTTTTTCAAGTTAGTCATTTACATTACACTGAAGAATACTGTCTCATTCATAAACATAATATAAAGTACAGTGTGGCCCGAAAATAAATGCGAAAATCGTCATATCATATTTTATGGTAGTTTTTATACGCAAAATGTGAACAAACCATAAATGTTATACTTATTTGTATTGTTTAATCTGTTTAGACTTTCTTTTTCATTTTGGATATGATTTTTATCTATTTATACAAGAGAGGAGTTGGACGCATACCTTCAAATTTTATCATGCAGTCATCGAGTTCAATATCTTTGTGATGAAAGCTTCTAAAACATCAACGATGGCATGAGATTCTTCATAGGCCTTGTATCCAGCATTCGCCCATATCAAATGATAGAATGGACTTATACCTGGATCACTGGAGATTTGAAAATATTTTCGATAAAACGGTTTATATTGGAGAGCCATGGTTGAACCTTCATATAGCGGAATTTGGGGCAAGTGTGCCACCTTAAGCAAATTGATCTCTAACTTTGTCTAAAGCTTATAAAATCCACCAATTTAGCCTCATGATGCTAGTTTCACATCTTTTCATTACCACTATGCCATTTAAAAAGAAAATTATTTCAAAAAGTATTAGTTTTGGAGCTTCTCAAATATCATCCAAAATAACCTATTTTTCGACACTATGGGGCAAGTGTGCCACCGAATGAACATTGCATGTAATTCTACTTGTAATGATATTTTCTTTATTTCAAATTAATATTACTTACAAAGCAGACGCTAATCGATAGTTTAAAAAATAATTTTAAGTTTACCGTAATAAGGGGATACTTTATAACAAGGTTCAAACGTGCGTAACTCCCTAATACTCAATTCGAATAACTAAAATGGTTATTTTTGTATCCATTTAATACAATATATGTATTACCCTTATATTACGGCAAATATGTATAATATTAATCTAGATCAGCACTAAATAACGGTAAAATATTTATGAATTTATGTAAAACGGTACTTAATAAGCCGAAAACATGTTATTATTGAATATTTTGAGAAAAAATCACTTCAGGGGCAAAAATGTCAGTTATTCCCCTACTATACTTCAGAAACTACTACCGGTGCCTCATTTTGGTTTATTATTATGATTTTGTTAATGACGTTTACATTTTTATAAATTTCACTCCAACAATTTTTGCTTACCAAAGAGGTGGCACACTTGCCCCAATAGGTATACATTTTAATTAAACTGAATTTCACATGTAAAACTAAATATTGTTTTCGTTCAAATGCCACAATAACTTACACATTTGAATAGTTTCACGATGTACAGAACGTTAGAAAAATCTGTTAATAACTTACCCTCCACCATGTTTTTTTGAAACAACGGAATCTTATAAAAATTCACTCAAATTTGGTTGTCTTTGCACAAGTCGATGTAAATACGTGAGAAATAGAGCAATTTTCATCATATTTTGATCATTGTTTTGTGAACTATAAGGGAACGTATTGTTAAGCTCAAAGAGAAAATAAATATTATAGTTTTTAGAAAAAGCAGGGGTGGCACACTTGCCCCTATGGCACACTTGCCCCAAAGTCCGCTAAGTGTGATAAGCGGCTCTGTTTTGCTCAAAACCTATGAGCTAGTATTGATCTAAGTCCTCTCTAACCGAAGGAACGAATTTCTTTCTCAAAAAACTCTTATGGATCTCTGCATTTATTTTTTATGAAACTTTTACAAAAAATAAAGGCATATCAAACCCATAAGACGCAAAGGCCCTGAAAACTATGACCATGGGAAAATATTTTATTGTGATTACGAGAATCACCTTCCCTAAGAACTCCTCCATCCTCTGATACCAAATAAATTAATATTTTCAACAATAAAGTGTGACAATCAGTCGCTGTTTCTAACTTTGAGCGGACAAAACCTTCAAACTTCTTTGCTTTATTACATTATTTAAGACAGTAAGAAACATATGACAAACATTGTCCTAGATAGCGAAGTTATGTCAAAATGTACTACAGTAATCAGAAATTACATTCACTCACAAAAACTATTAAATAAACGCATGTAGATTCAAAATTCATGTTCAAACAATTTTCGCATTTTTTTTATGGCCATACTGTAATATCTTATCCAACATAAGGCAATCCATGAGACAGATGCGATCAGCTGGTTTTTTGTTTACCATGAGCTTTTGACGTTTCGCGATCGGAGTGACCGTTCGATTGCAAAGTAAAATGTTAAGCTCTGATAACACTCGCTTGCTTTGTTTACCCTTCTGTTTCGGTTGCATGCACACTTTTAGTTGTCAGTCCCATAGCGGAAAGTCCTCATGGATAGCCTTAAATTCACTATAAGCAACAAGAAAAACAAATCCTATGAATACATTCATCGTAATCCTAAAACTCCATCAAAGCAATCCTATTACTGTTTGCAATAGCAACACAAATTATTCCAACGTTAACTCTACGAAGTACCGTTTTGATTTATATTACGGACACTTAAGGCCTTAGTGAAGTATAACTCAGCATAGAGCATACAAAATAAATCATTCTGTATGATTTCTCAGCGTGATCGAGCGTCGGAAACCCTTAACTTCCGAATGGTGGGTAAAGAATACGCTTCTGCAACTTCAATAATTTTAAATAAATCTAAATGTGTGGCCTTTTCATGATTCTTATTCCGGACGCTTCCTCACTTTTGTCTCATATCCCGGACACTTTGATTCGAATTCCGGACAGCTCATGGAAATCATTATAAGAAAAGTCAAACCATCAGTCGTCAAGCCGCTAATGAGACGTTTATGGCAGTCAGACACTATCAGTTTGCATAGATTTATATGGAAAAAGCTTATTAAAACAAGCCGTGAAAGTGAGAACTTTTGCACAGCAAAAATTGAAACATTTCGTCTGAAATGTTTCCCATACAAACTAGATTGTCCGGATTTTGAAGCTGTCCGTAATATGATTCAAAACGGTAAGCTTATTACTTCACTCACCAAAATAAGCATTTATTAAGCTCTAAAAGTGTTTCATAGACTACTTTGATGAGGTATTCGAATTGAAAACACTTGAGCCAGAAATGAAAAATCTCTAATCGGCCATCTAAGAACTACAAAAAATTCTTTTGTGGCTAAATTGTTTGAAATTGAATGGTTTACAACTTTGCTGAAGGAGGTATACCATAATTTCTACAACTTACAAGGTTATACCATTCCTCTGAAAATGTAGACCATCCTACTTTTAAATAACACCAGACAAAGGGCCAAAAAATCAAACAACATTGTAGAAGACCGTCTTAATCTGATGTTTCAGTCTCAAGCTCCAAATGCATCTTTTCGCGCAAAATTGCTTCCTGGACCACTGTTTAATGGAGAAGGATAAGGAACCCCTAAATGACTTGTGTAGAAGCATTTTTCAAGACTGACGAAGATGATGCTCAATCATACGCCATAAATTGGTGTGGTGCGACATTGATCAAAGTGTGTAACATTTTGTAATTCTGCTTCTGGAATAAAATATGGGAAATTGATCAAAACTCTGATAATTCGACATGTAGGTAACATAATTGCCTCGATTGGTGATTCCGTCCTTCTGTCGTTGATTTTCACTAAAAATTTGTGATGATTGGTAACGAGGAAAACATATAAAAACGTCAGGGGAGTTGGATTCCAAACGACTGGGAGCTGAATGAACCCTGTATTTTGATCCACGCAATACTGAAAGATCTTAAACCGGTTCAAGGATTAAATTGGGCTCCGTATTGGCAATTCACAACCCCCAAAATGTTGCTTTCCGGTTCCTTCCAAATCCGTTTCTTAACTTACTAAACGAAACAAATTTGTAATCTTACCAATCACACTGCACAGTTTCATACCTGAAAGGAAAAAAAAGAGAAAAGAAAAAAAAATGAGTGAAATAGATAAACGCATATCCAGTTCCATGTCCCGCGAAAACATGCAATCAATTATTCACTGTATTAACGGTGGATGTCATCGTCGTAACACAGTTTCCAATTTAAAAATCCTTGCCCATTCGCCCAACATTCCAACATCGGATCCCATTTGTTCCCATTCCTGGCCGGGGCAAAAGGATTACTCCCGTGGGTCTACTTTAACTTGGCCATGTTCACTCTTTTTTTTCCTTCGCTCCCCCGACAACGACAACTCCAATTCAGTCAGTCGGTGGCTAAACAACCAAACATACGCGTATGAGTCTGGCGCTGGAGGTTCTTCATAAATTAAAACAAATGGTCATTCCCTGTGCCAACTCCCCGGCTAGAGGGATGGTAGCAGTAAAGTAACAAAATAACAGTGACTTCATTGACTAAAATGTTTAATTTAGAAAAATCTATATAAATAAAAATGGAATGGTGTTTGTATGTCACGAAATGGCTTACGAACGGGTCAGCGGATTTAGATGATACTTTCTCCATTTTGTTCGTCAAGGGTTCCGACGTGTTTCTGTGTATAAAAGTTCCAGGATATTCACCGGGAAAGTCAGAAAAACGAGAGTGAACGGAACTGTCAGTTTGTATGACACGATTCGTAGCGGTTTTCAACAGCCTACTTGATGGCAAGACGAAGTTTGCCGGGACCACTAGTATATAATATATTTGTTATCGGAATGAAAAAATAAGTGACATTGATGATGATTTTTCTGGATAAAGTGACTTTTTTTGAATGTTTAGTGACCCAGTCGAAAACAATAGCCATATCGCTTAAAAGTAACTCGCCATCAGCCCTGTCCGGTGGCTTGGAGCAACGGAGACTGTGCGCCTCAACTTTGTACCTGTGTGTATTACAACCAACGGGACAAGCATCCACCCCGCCGCAGCAATACAGATCGGTAGAGGTCGGGGTGGTCGTCGTCGCCCGCCGCCGGTGGTGTCATGTAGGTACCGTGGGGCGCGTGTGTGTGGAGTATTTCCAGTGCTTCGTTTCGCACCGCAGGATTTATTTGTATACAGAACTTTTTTCATGAAAATTTATTACTCCCTTCGTTTCAGCCCAACATGGACGACATGGTTCGTATGCACGTTACTACACGGCGCATCGTCATAGTTGGAGAAATGGCTGGTTTGGCCAAAGTGCCTGCAACTATTTATTCATGAGTCAACGATCCACGCGATTGGAGGGTAAGGGGTGTAATTTCTGACCCTGTGCTAGTTTTCGACCCATTGTCAAAAAATATTTATTTCAATTCGGAACAGATTCATTAAAATACCTTCAATTTTGTCTCTAATTCTGAAAAAAAAAACATGTTCCGAACACTCAGTTTTGTGTGGAGATTTCGTTGAAATGTTTCACTGCAATGTGTCATCATTTTTTTCGTGCAATTATAGTTATATTTATCATGGTACCAAACATTGCCGCACTGATGCTAAATGCATGATTTATGGAGGTTCTTTTCACGCTAAGGACGTCTGTCTAGTGAAGGAAGGTTCCAAAAAGTTTTTATGCGCAAATTGCGGGGACAATAATAAGTCTAATTTTTGGGATTGCCCTTCGTGCAAACGAATCGCTGTACTATCTTTGGGAGATATTCATACGATTGTTGATTCTATGGGTCGAAATATGGTGATTTAACCCTACTTATGCATAGTGACCCTCCTTACCGCGAAGTGTTCTTCTATGAGCCCAGTGCGCAGTGTTCTGATAGTGAGTGCGGTAGCAAACGCGAAAGCCACAAGAAGACAGCTCGCAAATCTGATCTATTACTCCCGGTAATAACTGGTTGACGATGCAGCAGAAAGTTGCCGTTCTGTTCTTGATCGTTTGTCGTTGTTTCGCTGCCAAGCCAATGGCAGCTTGTTGAGACGATGACGGTATTTTGTAGCTACAAGCTCCGTTGTCCATTCGTTCGTTCAATAAGAATCGTTGTTGTTTAATTGCACCCTGCTGGAAAAGCACCAAACAACCTGTTGCGCGTTCTTTTCATCGGATCGGATAGGATCGCATCGCATCTCGCTGGTAGCCCCAGGAACAGATGGACCTTCGCTTCGATGCAACAAAGTGTGGTGGCCGAGCTTTCTATCGCGGAGGAGTGGCAATAAATAAACTGGTAGGCGATAAATCAAACCACTGTATAATGTGTGTCGTCATTTGGTGCATGAACAGGAATAATGTTGAAGCGGATAGAAATAGTGTAGCTTTCGGGAGTAATTTTATGTAATAAAATTGCATTGTAATCAATTCAGTTATTTGCTACCGTAGGCCAAATTTGAGTCGTTTTCTTAGAAAAATATAACACTATAAAATTTAATGGCTATTTATAAATAATCATGCACTCCAAGCAGATTCTCCCAAGGATATGCACCTTACCCTCAATTTAAGATCTAGAGTTTAGGTCTTGCAAGCACTTTTTGCAGTTTGGGCATATGATTCTACATGAGCTAATTAAGCTCGATTTATCATTTCTATGTAGAAGAATATTTCACAATACTGGACCATAGAAGAATGTTATATAATGAAAAATCGTTTTGTACAACAGGTATTCTAGTTCATCCAAAAACTTCCTGGAATATATAACTGCAGTGTACTGACTATTTAGCAATCTTTTGATGTTTTTTTATGGAACAGGCCCTTATCTATTCATTGCAGTAAAAGGAGTATTCCTATAATTTCACAGTAAACATGAAATCGTATACCATAGTGCATAAGAGTATAAAACTGTAGGCGATATACGTACATGTACCATAAGGCTACATATAAAATTAACGTATATCGTCTCCACTTTTGTACAAATATATACTATCAAACACGATCGTGTGTTTACTAGGTTGTGCCGATGTCCTAGGTACCATTGATTTAAGTCATTAGAATATTTTCTTGATGTGTACGGATGTTTTTGGTCCTCCAAGGACTCCACTAATTATAGGCCTTGGGATGTAAAACAATGCATCAGATTCTATACCATTACCCGGAATAACATTACCCGGAATGCAATTTACCGGAAGACCATTTACCGGAATGTACCACTGCCCGGAAAACCCATTTACCGGAATGTACCATTTACCGGAATGCACCATTACCCGGAAAGCCAAATCTTCCATTTTCGACGATCTTTCATTGATGCACAGCACAAATTATGTCACGCTAACCATGGACATTCTCGACTCCCTCGGTTTCCATAAACACTATTTCAAAAGACATCTCCAAACAGCTATGGGCCAAATATGTTGTTCAACTTGCTAGCGTTACGACTCAACTGGGACAAAACCTGCTTCTCAGCTGTTCTATCTAGGAGCATTTCTACAGTTAATAGCTGAGAGCCTATGTCAACCGACCATTTTTGCATTCGTTCATAATTTGGCAAGTATTTAAGTACTCTAGCTCTGAAACGTTGTCAAATTTGTCATCCAGAAATAATTTTGAACCGGCGGTATTCAATTCTACCAACCTCAGCTTGATCTTACTGAATAACTTCACTTTGCCGCACTTTGCCACCTTAAATTATGAACGAATATCACGATACCAAAATTTGATTGAATCATATTGAAAGATGTTCACGTGACATTACTTACATGATGTGCATGAATTGATTTTCATTCGATTTTTGTCACTTTTGATGAAATACGAAAATGTGTTTTAATCAGTTACGCGCTTTTTCCATGTTAGTCCAATGTTTGAGATCTGGGTTCACAGTGACAGATCGTGACAGCGGCATCCCGGCTCACTATGACGTACAGAAATTTTGTATTGGTTTCTCCCTCCCAGGTTTGGGGAAAGCTAAAAAATCAAGACAAAAACTAAGAGTGCCTTGGTGATTGAGAGTAAGGACACTATTCTGCCCATAACTGCATATTTGTAACATTCGACAAAAGTAGGCACTGAGTAAATAGAGTAGCAAGTGTGGATTTCTCGTCAGTATGGGAAGGCCCTAAAATTTCAAAAAAATACCGAGAACTCAAAAATGCTTATATGAAGCTGAAATTTTGTACAGCTCATCTCACATATTGGTTGAATAGTCAGAAAATAATTCTGATATAAATTTATTTGCCACAACATTACGAGGCCTATGTATAATCTCAATGTGACTTTTTTTTTTTTTTTTTTTTTTTTTTTTTTTTTTTTTTTTTTTTAATTTCTTTATTAGTATCATTCCAAACATTACATTCATTTCTTATATCTAGGTGTTCTGTGTTATTTTACAACCCTATCATCCTAATTTGGTAAAACAAATTTAAGATTTAATTAACATTTTGTTAACAACATATTACATTTCATTTGCCGTAGCAGTTCAGTTTTTTTTTTTACAGGTGAGTTGATTTCACCTGCTTATAAGAGAAAAAAAAATGTTTTTAATATACTTAACCTAACTTAACCTAAACATATAACGCATTAATCGTGGCAATAGAAGATTGTAACGATTTTTGCCTGAAATTATTAATGATTGTATTTGACATTTGTTCCAATGTTTCAACATTGGATATTCTATGTAACTCATTGGTACTATACCAGGGAGGAAGCCTCAGAATCATTTTCAAAATTTTATTTTGAATTCTCTGCAGAGCTTTCTTCCTGGTATTACAACAGCTAGTCCATATTGGTACAGCATACAACATGGCTGGCCTGAAAATTTGTTTGAATATCAACAGCTTGTTCTTAAGACAAAGTTTTGATTTTCTATTAATAAGGGGATAGAGACATTTTACATATTTATTACATTTGGCTTGAATGCCCTCAATGTGATTTTTGAAAGTTAAATTCTTATCTAGCATGAGCCCTAGATACTTAACTTCATCTGACCAATTTATTGGAACCCCTCTCATCGTGACAACATGTCTACTTGAAGGTTTCAAATAAAGAGCTTTTGGTTTATGTGGGAATATTATTAGTTGAGTTTTGGAAGCATTAGGAGAAATCTTCCATTTTTGCAAGTATGAAGAAAAAATATCCAAACTTTTTTGCAATCGACTACAGATGACACGCAGGCTTCGTCCTTTGGCGGAGAGGCCTGTGTCATCCGCAAACAAAGATTTTTGACATCCCTGAGGTAGCTCAGGTAAGTCAGATGTGAAAATATTGTATAATATTGGTCCCAAAATGCTGCCTTGGGGAACACCAGCTCTTACAGGAAGTCTTTCAGATTTGGAGTTCTGATAATTAACCTGAAGTGTACGATTTGACAGATAACTTTGAATTATTCTAACAATGTATGTTGGAAAATTAAAGTTTTTTTCAATTTTACAATCAAACCTTCATGCCAAACACTGTCGAATGCTTTTTCTATGTCTAGAAGAGCAAGACCAGTAGAATAGCCTTCAGATTTATTGGAACGGATCAAATTTGTTACATGTAAAAGTTGATGAGTGGTCGAATGTCCATGGCGGAATCCGAACTGTTCATTGGCAAAAATTGAATTTTCGTTGATGTGGGCCATCATTCTGTTCAAAATAACCTTTTCAAAAAGTTTACTGATGGAGGAAAGTAAACTGATTGGACGATAGCTAGAAGCTTCTGCAGGATTTTTGTCTGGTTTTAAAATTGGAACAACCTTAGCATTTTTCCATTTGTCAGGAAAATATGCTAATTGAAAACATTTGTTAAATATATCAACTAAAAATGATAAGCTACTTTCTGGAAGTTTCTTGATGAGGATGTAAAAAATTCCATCATCGCCAGGAGCTTTCATGTTTTTGAATTTTTTAATAATAGTTCTCACTTCTTCCAAATCAGTCTCCCAGGCATTTTCGAAAACGTTCTCTTGATTGAGAATATTTTCGAACTCCTGAGTAACTTCATTTTCAATTGGACTAGTAAGTCCTAAATTAAAATTGTGCGCACTTTCAAACTGCATAGCAAGTTTTTGAGCTTTTTCGCAATTAGTTAGTAATAATTTGTTTTCCTCTTTCAATGCCGGTATTGGCTTCTGAGGTTTTTTCAAGATTTTCGATAATTTCCAAAAGGGCTTAGAGCCAGGGTCCAATTGAGAAATTTTATTTTCAAAATTTTTGTTTCTTAATTGAGCAAAACGTTTCTTGATTTCTTTCTGCAAATCCTGCCATATAATTTTCATAGCAGGATCGCGAGTGCGTTGAAATTGCCTTCTCCTCACGTTTTTAAGACGGATCAAGAGTTTAAGATCATCGTCTATAATCACGGATTCAAATTTTACTTCACATTTTGGAATTGCAATGCTCCGGGCTTCAACAATGGAATTTGTTAAAGTTTCAAGAGCATTGTCAATATCAAGTTTAGTTTCTAAAGAAATGTTAACATCAAGATTGGAGTCAACATACGTTTTATATATATTCCAGTCGGCTCGTAAATAATTGAAAGTGGAGCTGATAGGATTGAGAATCGCTTCTTGGGATATTTGAAATGTAACAGGGACATGATCAGAATCAAAATCAGCATGAGTAATCAGTTGGCTACAAAGATGACTAGAGTCGGTTAAGACCAAATCAATCGTAGATGGATTTCTAGAAGAGGAAAAACATGTGGGGCTATCAGGGTATTGAATTGAGAAATATCCTGAAGAGCACTCATCAAATAAAATTCTGCCGTTGGAATTACTTTGAGAATTATTCCATGACCGATGTTTGGCATTAAAGTCACCAATGACAAAATATTTTGACTTATTGCGAGTCAATTTACGCAAGTCAGTTTGGAGCAAATTAACTTGCTGCCCAGAGCATTGAAAAGGCAAATAGGCAGCTATGAAAGTATATTTACCAAACTGTGTTTCAACAGAAACACCTAAAGTTTCAAAAACTTTTGTTTCAAATGATGAAAACAGTTGATGTTTTATACGCCTATGAATGATGATTGCAACTCCCCCACATGCCCCATCAAGTCGATCATTACGATAAACAAAAAAGTTAGGATCTCTTTTGAGTTTAGATCCAGGTTTTAAATACGTTTCGGTAATAACTGCTATATGCACGTTATTAACCGTAAGAAAATTAAACAGCTCGTCCTCTTTACCATTCAGAGAACGAGCATTCCAATTTAAAATATTTAAATTATTATTTGGATCCATTAGAAAAACGTAATCCAATAACAATTTGATTTGTAAATTTTACACCTACTTGGACTGCTTCAGTCATAGTGGTGGCTTTGAACATTGCATCAATCATTAGATTCAATTGTTCAGTTAGAAAATTAAAATCAGAGGCAGACATGTCATGTGATTTCCCATTGGAATTTTCGGTAGACGAAGAAGCGGAGTTACCTGTGGCGGTAGGGTTTTTTCCATTTGATTTGAAACTAGTAGAATGGGTACCCATGGATCGAGCAGGGGAGGAGTTCGAATTTCCTGCTACGATATCGGCAAAGGATTTACCGTGGGTAGATACATTCGAAATAGAAAGATTCGAACGGCTACCCGACGGATTAAAATTAGTTTGTGACTGAGCATGATTATGATCTTCCTGATGGGTATGATTCCTAATCAAGCGATCGTTAACTGAAAAATGAGCATTGTTCGATACTCTACCAGGCAAATTCCGGAAACGACCGTTATCGTAACGGATATTATCTTTCATCTGCCTGGCACGAGCCTCAATGACCTTTTTTCGTGAAGGACAATTCCAAAAATTGGATTTATGGTTAGCCCCGCAATTACAACATATGAATTTGGTGGTATCTTCCTTCACTGGACAGACGTCTTTGGCGTGAGAAGAACCTCCGCAAATCATGCATTTAGCATCCATGCGACAATTTTTTGTACCATGACCCCACTTTTGGCACCGACGGCACTGAGTGGGGTTCTGGTAATTTCCTCCAGGTTTCTGGAAATGTTCCCATGTCACACGGACATCAAACAAAAGTTTTGCTTTTTCTAAAGCTTTAATATTATTTAGTTCTTTTTTGTTAAAGTGAACTAAATAAAATTCTTGAGAAAGCCCTTTCCGAACAATGCCAGATTGGGTTCTCTTTTTCATAATGATTACTTGGACTGGGGAAAATCCAAGTAAATCATTTATTCCATTTTTGATCTCTTCAGGTGATTTATAGTCACTTGAGAGACCTTTCAAGACAACTTTGAACAAACGTTCAGTTTTGTCGTCATAAGTAAAAAAATTGTGCTTCTTCTATTCAAGATGTTTGAGAAGAAGCTCACGATCTTTAAGAGTTTCCGGCAAAACGCGACAGTCTCCTTTCTTTGCGATTTGGAAGGAAACCTTGATTCCCCTAATGGAGTTCAAGATCTCCTGCCTAAATCCCCCAAATTCGGAACAACTGACCACGATAGGCGGCACTCTTTGCTTCCTCACTTGAATCAAAGAGCCTGGGCTAGAGGCTGCTTCGATTTGGTGTTCGGAAAATTTGTCTAGAGCATCGAACTGATTGCTCATTTCGATACAATTATTCATTTCACCCTTGGAAGAAAGTTCGCATTCCGGGGAAGCGTCCTTTCTTCCATTCTTGCCACGTGTAGTGACAGTTTTAAAACCCACTTTTTTGGAAGGAAGTAGTGAACTCAGAGATTCACCCTTCCTTTTGTTTGTTGTTGATACCATGTTTAATTAATAAACGAAAGAAGACGTGACCTTCGAAAGGTTTTTTCCCAAGACGGTGTCCAAGAAGGATTACCACCGCTAGCTTTCGCCAACGGGTCCAACGAAAAATCGAAGGCACGGGTCCAAACAAGGATCGTAAAGGGATCAATAGTAGAAAAAATAGTACTGAAAAGTACTGTTTAAGTAGCACTGAAAAGTACCGTTTTTAATTTTAGCACTGAAAAGTACTGTTTTTGTAGCACTGAAAAGTACTGTTTTATTGCTTTAGGTAGTTTTTAAGAAAACTTCCAAGAGCAGAGAGAATTCGTGTACGCACAGCACGAAGGTACGATGCGCACTGGTCTCAATGTGACTGTTATGCGGTTATATTGAGCAATGTGACAAAACAACTTGGTATTTTTTCCGATCTTTCTAGAACAATCTCACAGATTTTATCAAATTAGTCGAAAGTATTGGTGATTTGATGATGTTCCACGGTATTACCTCGAAATCGTCAAAAATGTCGAATGTGACAAATATGCAGTTATGGGCAGTATTGGCCATTGTAACGTCCATCTTTGTAACCTCAATAGATCTACTTTTTCTTTGAATTTGATTGCTATTTTTCTCCGAATGTTATAACTCTGAATGTCTGTACCCCGAATTCAAGCCAGTGTAATAAACAAGAAAGAACAATTAGCAATTAAAATAATAAGATATTTGGTCATTTTCGACTAAGCACATTTTGCCAAAAATGCCGAGATCGGTGGAACTCGAAAGAACCGCCAACCAAAAAAAGAAGGGTGAATATCAGATGACCCGAAATGGGTCATTTTAGAGAAAGGAATATACCGGGGATTTACAATCGGTTGAATGACGTTTGCGGAAATGCCATTCGGCGAATTGACACTCGATGAAAAGTATTAAAAATTCTAATCGTTGCTTATATATTAACATTTGGACATCGACGGTCGAATATTAAACGTAAAGTTACATAGTTGTAGCCAAATAAAGCCAGTTCAGCCAAGACAAGCTGAAAAGATAAGTTGAAAGAACAGCTTATTTTTAAAAGAAGAGTGAATCATTTATGAAATGCAAATATATGAAGATGGTGCATATTGACATGATCAAGTATAAAGATATCTTAGACTCCTTTCTGGTGCATTTTTAAATAAGAACCTTATCCTTGGTAGTCATTTTAAATATTTTTAAGTCAACATACTGACATTAATGACCATAAAACGGTTTAAAGGATGTTAATGGAAAAAGTCGAGAAATGAAGATATATTTTTTTCCGGTAAATGGTCCTTCCGGGTAATGGTTTTCCGGTAAATGGTTCATTCCGGTAAATGGTTTTCCGGGTAATGGTCTTCCGGTAAATTGCATTCCGGGTAATGGTTTTCCGGGTAATGTCGGAAAACCATGCATCATGTTTTTTTTTTTTTTTTACAACAGTTTCGGTTGTATTTCCTCTCACGCTCTCCCTTCTTTTCTAGCTTGCTTCACAACGGATGTTCTCCTTCTTTTACGCAAACGGAAATTTTCTGTTTTTTTTTTATCTTTACTCTAAGACGCCTTAACAGTTTGGCTTAAACCGACTCCTGTACTGGGGGTTCGTAGCCCTCGGGGCGGTCGATGGTGACACCACCTTCAGCAGCACCGGTCGACACTTCGGCTCCCTTACCGCCACCGTCACCGTGCAGTTCCAGCAGATTGGCCAGATCGAAGCGCGGCTTCTTCAGGACCTTAACCTTGCGAATGTAGACATCGTGCAGCGGGTAGATTCCCTGGCACGACTTCTCGATGTCCTTGGCGATCGAGTCGGGCAGCAGCTTGTTGACAACCTCCTTCAGATCGGAGCTGGTCACGTCCCGGGTGATGATGGTGGTCATCTTCCGGCGGATCTCCTTGATCTGGGAGTGCTGGGCATAGCAAGTCTTGCGCTGCGAAACCGAATCCTTGATAGTGAATCCGATGCAGAACACTCGTAGCAGATAGCCATCGGTGGTCTTGACATCGACCGAGCACTCGATCAGGGTCTGCCACTTCTTGACCATGGACCTCAACTTATCGGTGGTCAGGTCCATTCCGTGGAAGTTGCACAGGACATTACGGCCGTGGACATCCTCAGCGATCAGTTTGAACTTGCGGAAAGATCTCTCGGCGTCGGTGTCGTTCTGCAAATCGGCCAGAGAAACCTCAAACACGCGGCCCTTCAGACCATCGGAGGCAATCCTGGTTCCCTGGGTACGGTTTACCAGGGTTTTGCCGACCTGCCGGTTCGAGAACATGTTCGGGGCCTTCACATCGTACCAGTCCTTGCGGGTGAACGGATCCACAACCTTCTTTTTCGATCCTTTTTTGCCTCCCTTGGAGGTACCCTTATTTTTGCCGACCGCCATGATTACACTTCACGATCCAAAAGTTTATCCGTGTGATGGATCGGAAGACAACACTGGGAATCACTCGTACAACTGTCTTATATATTTATTTATTTATTTATTGAACTAAAAATTTTAAGAGAGGGAAAAACCGCTTTGAGTGATATCAATTGGAAATCGTTCTCAAAAGGGCACAAAATATCTTTATCTTTTCTTATTACGTTACAAAAATAAATGTTAAAACTAAAGGCTCAACCGGAAGTGATCCATATCAGAGCCGAATTCTTGAAAAGGAAGTAACCAAAAAGGGAGGATTATTGCAGGGTACAAGGGAAGGTTATTTTCTTGATTTCTGAAACGAAAGAGATAAAAAGCAAAGCAGTATCAAACAATATAACTAATATCTCTGAAAAATTTGTATACAATTTTTAACATAGGAACTTACTTACTTATTTGGCTTTACATCAATTATCTTGATAAAGCCTCGCCAACAATATTTCGCCAATTCCCTCGGTTCATGGCCGCTTCTCTCCATCCTCGACTGTGACCCACGCTCTCCAGGTCCTGGTGTACCTGGTCAATCCACCTAGCTCGCTGCGCCCCACGCCTTCTTGTTCCGATCGGATTCGTGGCGAACACCATCTTTACAGGGTTGTTGTCCGGCATTCTTGCAACATGCCCTGCCCAGCGTATCCTTCCAGCTTAAGCTACCTTCACGATACTGGGTTCGCCGTAGAGTTGAGCGAGCTCGTGGTTCATCCTTCGCCGCCACACGCCGTTCTCCTGCACGCCGCCGAAGATCGTCCTTAGCACTCGGCGTTCGAAAACCCCAAGAGCTTGCAAGTCCTCCTCGAGCATAGTCCACGCCTCATGCCCATAGAGGACTACCGGTCTTATGAGCGTTTTGTACATCGTGCATTTGGTGCGGGGGTGAATCTTTCTTGACCGCAGTTTTTTCTGGAGCCCATAGTAGGCACGACTTCCGCTGATGATGCGCCTTCGTATTTCCCGACTAACATTGTTGTCAGCCGTCAACAAGGATCCGAGGTAGACGAACTCGTCCACCACCTCGAAGGTATCCCCGTCTATCGTAACACTGCTTCTTAGGCGGGCCCTGTCGCGCTCAGTTCCGCCAACCAGCATGTACTTTGTTTTCGACGCATTCACCATTAGCCCGACTCTTGTTGCTTCGCGTTTCAGGCGGGTGAACAAATCTGCCACCGTTTCAAATTTTCTCCCAATAATATCCATGTCGTCCGCGAAGCAAACAAATTGTCCGGATCTCGTGAAAATCGTGCCTCGACTGTTAAGTCCGGCTCTCCGCATGACACCTTCAAGCGCAATATTGAACAACAGGCACGAAAGTCCATCGCCCTGTCGTAGTCCCCGCCGAGACTCGAACGAACTGGAGTGTTCGCCAGAGATCTTCACGCAGTTTTGCACACCGTCCATCGTTGCTCTGATCAATCTTGTGAGCTTCCCGGGAAAGCTGTTCTCGTCCATAACATAGGAAGTGATTTGCTACCAAGAATATCACGAACAGATATAGGTACTGTAATTTCTGAATTTTTGTATTTTTTTTATTATTTTTTTCCTAGGCAAAATATTTTTATAACAATAAAAAAAAACTATTAGATCGATATCTTGATAAGATTCTCTACAATCACATAAATTTGAAATACCTCCATACCTCCATGAGTCGATGTTCCATGACTCGATATCGACTCATGGAACCATACTAAAAACATAATTTCATGGTTAATATGATGGTCCCTAGAAGCAGCTTTCCAAAGAATTGCTGTTCCATGACTCGATATTTCCATGAGCCGATGGTCCCTTCAATATCGACTCATGGAGGTTTCACTGTAATACGAGTAGTGTGTGATCCTTTGACTGCGACGCTTGCTCCTGCGGGGGCGAGTGATGCTGTCAGGATCAATCGTGTTACACGCGGAGTGCAGGGGGGGCAAAAGAAGAAAAGTGGCGTGACCCGCGTATTGTTTCAGTAGTGTGTGATCCTTTGACTGCGAGTGCAGTGAAAAAGTGTATAGTGTTTCGTGGTAACCCCAGCGCGGCGACGAAAAAAAAACAGCTTTACATCCTGGTAAAATCGTACTCTATTATTACATGCTCACCTATTACAAATTGAAACTAAATACGTGCCAGGGTCGAAAATTTAATTTTCGATTCGGGAAGTGTAAAAGCATTTCATATATCCATTTGATATCTGAGTGTTTTTATGCGGGGCTTACTGTAAATGAAAATGACCTCAGAATGTGTGTGTATTTACTGCCATTCTTGAAATGGGTCGTTGGAATTTCAGTAGAGCTATCACCTTTCATCTCCTGGGCTAAAATTGTCTGCAGATATAAAGATATCGTAGGGTATCAATAAATACATGCATACAATTTTCTTCCATAAAAGCACTGCCGGTCAGTGGGAGGTGGATTGTATCACACACACACACACATGGAGGTTTCACTGTAATACGATATAAATGACTATTACAAATATAATGATTAGAAATAAGTCTCGAAAACATGCATATGAAATTTCTTTCGACAAACAGTTTTTTAAACCGGGTACTTTCATCCACAATTGAAAAAAATGAATGACACCATCGACCTTTATCACTAGAATCCCAATCAATTTGCCAAGAATCTAAAGCATTTCTTTTGATTTTAGCATAATATTCCGAATGCAAAAAAATTCGTTCAAAAATAATTCCGCGAGTAGCTCCTAGTTTAGCTAAATAATCCGCTTGTTCGTTACCAAATATATTAATATGTACTGGAACTAGGCTTACCAGATAGTATCCCTTGGGAGGACATGTCCTCCTTTTTCACCATATGTCCTCCCGTCCTCCCTTGGACTGAAAATGTCCTCCTTTTACAAAATGGAAGAATTTAATTTTTAAAATCTATTCATGTAAGTGTCTTCTCCCTCGAATTGTTCAAATGCACCGTGTCCAGTATATTCTCATACAAATTCTAGGTAGGTACCATTATTTCGCGCTAGTCTAACTGACATCATTGTAGAATATATTTTTTAATAATACTGATTCACTACACGGAATATTTTGGAATTATTTAAATTTTAAACCTATTTTTTAACTCAAGGACTTTACAAAAATTGTTTGCTTGCGACACGCTCATAGGAAAAGTCAAACTTTAAATGTTGTTATCGGACACATTTTTTTTTAATTTCATCAGTCTATTCAAATCGTAATTAATTATATTAATTAATTATATTATATTAAATGTTTCCTAAATATGTTTGTATATGCTCTGATTTTTACTTTATGAAATCGACCAATATATTCAATTATAAATTAAAAATACAAAATACGACTTCAACGAACATTTCAATACCTATCATAGAAATTATTTATCCTAATTCATCAACAAGCTTCTACGTTAGTCTACTACTACCAGAGTGCAATGAAACGCTAAAACATAGGATTATTCTACTTGCAGTAAAATTATACCAAAGGAAAGAAAAAGTGTATGAGAATATATTGACCATGGTGCATTTTAACACTTCTGTCTTACATAAATTCTGTTTAAGATTCAAGCTATAAGAATTGTGAAAAATGAGAGTTTACCAGGTTTTACAACGCTTGTTTTACTCGAATCGCTGTTCTTCATACAATTTAAAATCAAGATGTTTCCGGCTATACATTCTCCTTTGATAACTATTGTTCTGAAGTATATTCTATTTTCTCCATACCTAACTTCATTACCCTGATTGCGTAGTTACTCCAAATGGTATAATCCCAAGAGTACCGGGAATCCCCGTTCGTTTGACCGCTTTTAATCTTAACACTTTCTAGTTCTGTATCCTGTTAATGCTAATTGTTGAAATTAATAATAATTCAAACACCATTCAACTCGTGGAACAGAATACAGCAAAGTGAAACATCGTGGAACGAAATGTAGCATCAAAACAAAACAGCGGGGGTGCATGGTTCGATTACCCTGAATTTATGGGCAAAGTTTTGGGTAATGAATTATATGTGGTTATGGTCAATTCTGGGATGTTGAGTTTGGTGTGCTGAAAATCAGATTTTATACGGGTTGCTGTCATTTGGCATCCGCGTCAGCTTACTTAACAGAAGGCCATGATTTCAATTCCAGGTCAACATTTTACGCAAAAATCCCTAAACGTTCAAGAAGCATATTCTATAGCCACCTGTCACAAGGACGTGGCCAGAGCATCTCACGATTTTGTGAAAAAAAACGATGTCCTCCTTTTTCAAAGTCAGTCATACGAAATGTACTCCTTTCCAAAATTTTCATCTGGTAAGCCTAACTGGAACCCAAACAAATTTAATCATAAGCCCCTGAGAATGCATATCGTATAACAATTTTCGTATCAATAAAATTAAATAATGGGTTTTAAAATTAAATTTTGAAGATTCGATGGAATTAATAGAACTTAAACTATCAGTACAAATAACGAACATATTTGGAGGATGATCCTTCATTATATTACATGTTAAGTACAATACTATCAATTCAGCTACAAAAATAGAACAAGGAGATTTCAATTTATAAAAATGGACTACATCAATATTATAAATTCCAAAATCTGCACTATTTTGAATTAATGATCCATCTGTGTAACAAATAAATTTTTGGTCGAAGCCACAAAATTTTCGTTCAAAACATAATTTGGCATATCGAACACACATATGTCTTGGTATTTGATTTAATTCCCAATGTAAAGATTTATCAACAAAGGTCTGAAAAGAATGTACTTAATATCACAATTATAAAATGTATTTGGAAAACCAGGTAATATATTTTCGGTAGAACAATGATTAAATGAGTTTAACATTTTACTAGAAGGGTTTATTCCGTGATTTGTGAAACATTGACTTACAAAATTTACAATTTAATTCATGGAAACGAATTTTGAGTGGAACCACTCTTGCCAAAATTTCAATAGATTTACCCAAGTAGCACACATGTTGTATTGGAAGCAAAATAACTTTTATATGACAAGATCTAGTATGAGTAGAATTCATTAATTTTAAACAAATTCTTAAACAACGAAATTGATTTTTATCAAGTTTAGAAAAATGAGTTTGAGTGGCACAACCAAGGTGAAGCGGCGTGTAACTCAAAGAATCATTAGAATCATCATTGATGTAACAGTAGTAGTGTCGCCTTTCCATGTATGTTTTCAAAACAAACAAACAAAAAATATAACATTTGTGTTAAGCATATTTTTATGTAAACACATGGAAAATTTAGTAGATTGACGAGTATTGGAAATCAAAATCAACTGTTCAATAGTACATACCAAAAGAAAACATTACAATTTAATGAAAGGCAACGGAATTTCTCTGTTTTTTATTGGATTTATCGCATATTTTTGTTATGCATCGGTATGGTTTATGTTTGCAAGGGATGACGGTGTTGCCAGGTGATTGGTGACAGATTTTTCTAGAAATTGTTATATGCTTGTTTTCGGAACATTTGCTGCATATTATAAAAACTTTTCATTTTGCAAATAGTTTTCCATCACAAGATCACTGATTTAATAAAGTTTTAATGATTTTTGTGATCATTCCACATTAAATGCTATGATTTTACAAATAGCAACTCTGACATCACTGCGCTCAACGATCGCGATGATTGTGCACGCACGATAGACGCATCCGGACGCATCGCACTGTGGAGCTTTTCAATTATTTTGGGTGGTCCAAATTGATAAACACTTGGTATGATTTTATGCTTCGTAGAGATGGTTTCTGTAATTTTAGAGAATCGAAAAACAAACAACGTATGCGTTTCAAGTTTCTATGTTTTGCCCAACCTTTCCGCACTAAAAATTAATACGACAGAAAAAAAATGAATATTTTAGATTATAAACACAGGCATGTCTCAGTGTGCGGTGGTGGCGTCGATTCGCAACAAGTGAACACCATCACCATAATTGTTTTGAGTGATGCGGTTGATAAAATTTTATAAATATTGAAATCGCGGTGGAAATGTGTTCCTTTAAGGAAAGTGAATTAAAGATTTGTTTAGTGGAAATGTAGTGAACGCAATGTGGAATTCAAAACACAAATGCTTGCCGCTGAATTACAATCGAAAAGGTAAGCACTTTCTATTTGAAAGTGTAGTTGTGTGAAAATGAAATTGATAATGCTGTATCTGAAAGTGTTGATTAAATATTGAAATACCACCTGAAGCATTTTTCTTCGCATAAATTATCCATTCAATCAGGTGATAAGCAGTTATATTTCATCGATGTTGCAAATACCAATACTATCATAACAATATGTTAATGATTTTGGAAGAAGCCATTTTGTTATGACGCACCAAAAGGCACCATATATTTCAAAACTGAGCGTATTGTAGTTTTATAAAGAATAATCATATCAGAAGGATGAGCACCCCACCAAGTACCAGTAATTGTACGAAGAAAATTAATCCTTTTAGAACAAATTATTTGGATGTATTTAATTTGAAAGTTCCAATTTAATTTTGAATCATTCCAAATACCATGATATTTGTATTCAAATACTTGTTCAATTTCATATCCATGAAGAAATAAATCTACACTTACTGAGGAATGTTTACGTGAAAATATAATATATTTAGTTTTTGCACTGAAAACGTAAAACCATTATCGTAAGCCCACGAACCAATATTATCTAAACAAATTTGCATATAATGACGTATTATTTCTCTATTATATCCACTTACGGAAATAACATTATCATCAGCAAATTGAACTAAAAAACAATCATTTGGGATAACATATGAGAAATCACATGTGAATAAATTGTACAAAAAAGGACTCAAACAAGATCCTTGAGAAAGGCCAAAATAACTATTACGAGTAAATTTAGACGACCCATTGTGATAGAAATGCATTATTTTGAATAAAAATAAGTTGTATATGAAATTGTAAAAAATTAAAGGAATTTTATAAGAATTCATTTTATTAAAAAGCAAATCAATACAATAATATAACAAAAAAATTTAAATAGTGATCAACTTGCGCCTGATTACGGCACTCATGTACTGATAGGCTTATAGATCCCCGAAAAATCTGTTCAAGAATGATCAGCACATTAGATGAAACCATTACAAACAGACACAGTTTTCTAATATAATTTCATCAAAATCCACAAACAAAACCATAACTTGAGCATATGTCTGGATTGGGTAGCATTCCTAGCTTTTGAATGTAAATGCTTGTGTAAGTGCTTGTTTGTTGTACAGATAATTTGAGTGGTTTGATCATTCAGTGCGAATGCATCAGAAGATATGTTGAGAATTCAGTATAAATGCATATACGGATCGCTGATTCCGTTAAGAATTGCGTACACAAGACCTTCTTCTTCTTCTTTCTGGCGTTACGTCCCCACTGGGACAGTGCCTGCTTCTCAGCTTAGTGTTCTTATGAGCACTTCCACAGTTATTAACTGAGAGCTTACTATGCCAATGACCATTTTTGCATGCGTATTTCGTGTGGCAGGTACGAAGATACTCTATGCCCTGGGAAGTCGAGAAAATTTCCAACCCGAAAAGATCCTCGACCGGTGGGATTCGAACCCACGACCCTCAGCTTGGTCTTGCTGAATAGCTGCGCGTTTACCGCTACGGCTATCTGGGCCCCGTACACAAGACCATTCTGCATTAAAAAAAATGCGTATGGGAAAACTAGTAGTTCGAAGTTCCAAAAAATCGATGATACTGGCAATGAAATACCGATTTCCATTCAGCATTGTTTTTTTTTTCATAAGGGCTTTTCTGCATTCGTCGATTTCTCTTCATCGTTGCTCTGTTTGCGTTATTGCAGAAAATCGATTCTAATTTCGTTACATATTTTTGTACTGTAGGATGAAGAATCACTACATCTTGCTTCAATACAAGAAATATCTAATTTAGCGGAGTTATTAGCGAAAGAGAAGATCGATGAAGAGAAATCACTCATGTCATTAAGGCCCTATTGAAGTAACAGTGTAGAATTGTATTCTACGATGTTGCCAAAAAAGGATCCACTTTGTTACCAAAATCGGGGAGTACCAAAAATGGGGCAAAAACGGAACCTCATTGTTCTAGAAGGTCACTGTACTAGAAGGATTAGTTTTTTGACGTTTGAAATTGTATCACCTACCCTAGGCACTTTTAGCATACCACTTTGGAAAGACATTGTCGGATATTAAAAGCATAAGGTATTTCTGTCGCCACCAGGCACGATCAGGTTGTGGGTGCTTTGAATAATTTACATCGATTCGTATCGTTTAATTCAGCTGAGCCACTTGTTCTTGCTCAGCCGCAAAAACTGGCTCAGATAGACCAGACAGTCAGTTTATCGGTCCCATTTGTGCGGTACAATTAGGCACGATTCGTAATGAAATATACGGGACGTTGTCCCCTGCGGGGGCTTCCATGCTCCGGACGGAAGCCGCCAAACGGCCACTCCATTTCGAACGAAACGATTATTACGTTCCGATGTCGATAAGATCGGAGATTGTGTTCTACATGGCCCATGGTGGATACTCGAAAAACTGCCTCAAAGGTTACGCGGTTAGGATGTGAGTGAGTTTGTTTCGAAAGAGCAAGTAGATACCAACGCCAATAGAAAACGTGCCAACTTTATCGAATAACAAATTGTTCGCTGCCAGTGCCTGACTGAACGGTAGCAAACACCGGAGTCCTTGCCAAAAACCCCGCAGGGAACTGATTTGCGCAACAGCTGAGTTCAATTTCAACAAAGCACCGTCGTCGTCGTTCAGTGTTTCCTGGGTGGTGTGTCTTGCGACTCGCAATGCCCGAGGAGGAAAGAATAACTTCCAATAATTTAAGCATACCATATTTTGGTATCATACCATAATTAGGTATTGTTCAGTTGTCAATACCTCATTTTGGTATTATACAGTTGCCTCTCCACATCTCGATATCGAAGGGACCATCGAGATAGGGAGAGATCGAGACAAAGAACATTAATTTTATGAACACTAGATTGAAAATCACTCCGTCACTAGGAAATAATAAACAAACAAACTTCTTTTCGAGTGTCTAAATTGTTCTGAATCGCTTAAATCTGGTCTAGTAACCTTTGATAATGTTCATATCGACATATAGAGAGAAAATTGGAAACAAACAATCAACAGGAACACATCGAGATATGGAGATATCGAGATAAGGAGGATATCGAGATATGGAGAGAGAAATCGTATGCAGACTGAAGGGACCGAAGCAATTATCGACATAGGGAGAGATATCGAGATGTAGAACATCGAGATGTGAAGAGTCGACTGTAATGGTATTTGAAAAAAAATGTTTAAAATAATTGAAAAATACTTCATTTTGGTATTCGATAGCTATTGAGGACTGCTGGAGGTATTGAAAAATTTCACTTTTATATGAAAATCAATCAAGTATTATTTTGGTATTACAATACCTGATCTAGTTATCAGCTTGGTATTTGTAGAATATGCATAAGGTATTATTAGGGCTCATTCATACCTCATTCAGGTTGTAAATATTGGAAATTATCTGGTATGGAATACCTCAATTTGGTATTCAGTAGTTATTTTCTTCTGCTCGGGTGGGAATTGAATATCATACACCAAGTTTTGCCACCTCACCCGCGCCACTCAAGAAATGTTCCGTATTGGGATCACATTATTTACGGGAAAAGTTTTTATTTTCTCGTTTCCATACACACCGAGCTTGTATCCAACGAGACCTGGTCGAGTCTCCGGCATCACTCCTGGCGGCTGGCGGCAAAAATTGAAACGGCACACGGCGCCTCCTCTTACGTACAAGTGTAATTAGAATGTAATGGCGTGAGTGAACTTAGCGGAATGTTGTTGACCGACGACGCACGGAGACATTCAAGGGAGAACTTCGCGGATGGTTGGGACTACGGTGGCCCATTTTTGTATGGAAAAGAATAACGTATACAAATCTTAAGTAACACCCCCAAATTTGTTCAAAATACTCAGGATCAGGCTTTAGATAAACCTTTAGAGACTATAACGCAACTGTTCATCACGTTCCAAAGGTTATTACGAAAAATTTCTCAAGATTTTTCTCCAGAGAATCCTAGCGTAATTCAAAGGTACTACATTCAGTTATTTTTTCAGGTACTACCCTGATTTTTATTCCAGAGACTATCTTATAACGTCGTCCAAATATTTTGTCACTAATTCTTCAATCGAATTCGCCAGTTGTTACTGTAGGAAATCTTTTGACGATTCGTTTTGAATTTCTTCCGAAAAAATCCTCAAAGGGTTAATGTTGTAACCGAAGGTTCCAAATTTCGGCTTGTGACTCCATCGCAAAAGATTTTATTTTACCTGAATGCGACCCTGTATATTATGCTCACAGAGAAAGGCTAATCTCTCACTCTCCCACTTCCAATATCTAGCTGCGGTACCACACTCTCGCTCCGAGAGATATGTTGACAGCGATTTGAACATCGGCATGCACTCAGTCCCGAGTTCCTTAGCACTATCCATAGGCAGACAAGGAGTGGCATAGCTCATAAAACACGAATATGACAATATCCGACAAAGCCGGGTTTGTTCGGATTCGTATAAAAATGTAGCAACGGTAGATGCTCGTCATGCACTACAAAATTTAGTCCGTTCCGTACACGCTAGAGACGGGTTTAAAGCTAAAGGTTTGCAAAAGTGCGATAGGGAACACATAGTGATTTCTTTAACATCTCTGTTTTGTACTTTTTATTAGGTTTAGTGTCCAAAGGAAATTAAAAACCAGGATTAATATTGTTAGTAGTGGTTAAAAACTATGTACAAGTGGTCAGTAGTGTTGAAATATGAAAAGTTTATGCAAAATTTCTAAAATCTAGTGTCTGCTTAAAACTAGAGTAGTGTGACACATAATCGCCTTTACTAAAAGTGTTACTATCAACGTATGATACGATCGCAGAGAAAAAGATAAATTATCCACGCACAATTTCTCAAAATCTATAAAAACTGTTGTATGTTAGTTATCTTTTATATATTTATATATGTCACGTGGCAATATTCTAATGTACCATTAAGTCACCAGTCACCGTGCGGCCTCCATTCACCGTGCACATATACAAATTCCTACATAATATTCATACAATATTTACATATTATTCTTATGTCAGCAAAATAAGATAAAACTGATGCAATGAAGTAGTTTTTGTCACAAAGAATTTTGAAAAACCTAGTTTATGAAGTCAAAATCATGTGAATTCTGTTTGATAATGAGATTTTTCAACATTCTTAGTAGAAACGTCAAAAATTCACATTTTTCATTTTAACTATAGAATATGAAATTTTTCAAAATTTCAACAAGTTTTCACTGTGGATACTATTAGTAAGATGTATTTCATTGTATGAGCAATGAGATTTTATGCAAATATGAATTTTTTATTGTGTTTCAGTCTAAACCCAAATGCACGGTGAATGGATCCTTTTCAATACATACGGTTCCTATTACCGTGCATTAGTGTAAAAGGCATGAAATTATTCAGTAATATTAGGTTTATTGTTATATCGTCATTAAACTACTTCATATTTAGTTTTTGAGTGAATATGGAATGATTTGGACAATACAGTCAAACCTCCTATAACGATTTTAATGAAAAATAATTATTTAGCCAATTTTAAAACTTTTTATGGTTTTTATTGTAAATAAAGATTTGAATACTCTAAAAAATGAGTGCGTCCAACATAGTTGCTCCATCAACAACGTTTCTTCAAGATACAAAATTAAATCATGACGAAAACTATACGCACGGTGAATGGTGCACTAGTGTGCACGGTAAATGGTGACATAGAACGGTACGAGGCGACCCTAGCATGACATTTTAAAACATAATTTTTGAGTAGTTTTAAGTTATGCATAACTAGTTTTAGATTTTTCCCTGAATTATTATATATTTTCACGCTACGTAGTGGTATTCTAGTACGCTTTAAATTATTCGGAAAAGTTATATAATTTTTTAAGTGCCATTTTTTGTTAAATGCACGGTGAATGGTAGCTTGACGGTAGTGTTTTTTTTTATTTTGGACAAGCCATTGTCTGCGCCGCCATCGCCTTTGGACAAAGGCCGGAACAGAACAATGCCAAAAAAAAAAGATCGAGCTTGAAAAGCGAGCAAGCCAAAACCCCGCTAGGATTCTGAATCTTCCAATTGACCGGATTTGTTCAACAGTTCTAAACTATATCTGGCCAAACTCTCATCCTGTAGCCTAGATGTTTTACCACCAACCCCGGGGGGCAATATTCGCCGATGTTAACCTAGCTGTTCAGCTAGGCACTCAGTACAGCAACCTTTTGTCAGGGTATGCAACGAAAGTCCACGCAGCATTAGCAAGCCAAACCTAGACCTAACCGAAAGTAGCAGTCACATTTGTCACATACACAGTATAGATATAAGCTTAAAATGAAACCCATGATTTTTGTAAAATTAGTCTAATATAATTTTGTGCATGTGAATTTGATCGCTTAAGTCGAGGTATCTAAGAGGGAGGTAGTTCAATGAGTGAAATCGCATACAACAGCTGGTCAGTTTGTCAAGATGAGACAGACTAGCATGCCACGAAATCGAAAATATTTTTTGGCTGTAGATTCCAATCGCCTACAAGAAAAGTATCAAAAATCTTTAATTGAATAATTCAATTTACTTCAAATTATTGATTTTTTTTAGTAGCGTAATGCCTACGCTTAATTCTTTTTTTGGGAAATCCATGGACAAAGCTCAAAATAAAGTGTCTGGGGTTATAAAGTTTTGGTCCACCTGGTCTTTCGCTAGGACAGGACGTGACAGCTAATGTAAGACTGCCCCGTTAACCAGTGTAACCAGTATTTTTCTTAAGCAAACCTAGTGAACAAATTCAAATATCAAGGCTCATAAATAGGTTTTCTTGTTTCTCGCACATTTTATTCATTTTGTTTAAAAGAGGATGTAATCTGTTTAAAATTATATTGAACCGGCTATATTTATAGAAAAAATTAACAAAATTGTCTTTGCATTGCTCTCAATTAAGTATTTTATATTTATTTCATCATTGTAAGAGCACATGCGGTAAACTTAATATAAAATATAAATAGATTTCAAACAAAAAGGTTTAATTAATAATTTTTAACGTTTAACTCTAATTTATGAACAAGCAGTACGGCCGGGCTAGCAACAGAGTGCCCTGTTGCAATCCAACTCAACGATGCGGAAATAGGCCTTTGCCAAAACGACCAATGAGGAGTGGTCTGTTTTGACAGGCAATTGGTTTCGTGTTTGTACTTTGACCTCCTAATCAAAAGTTCAGATAAAAGTGCATGTTTTGGCTTAATCATCTCAACTTTTAAGTAGTTAACCGAACTTTTCAGTTTACATAAAGTTTGTTTAAGTTTGATTTCTACCTTCAAGTACGAAAGAAGTTCAATTCAAACTTGTTCTGAACTTTCAAGTTGTTGATGAGTTCATGAGTTACTCTTTTGAGAGTTCATTTAATATCTTTGGCGTTCTCTTAATCGGTGAAAAAGGTTTACTGAAACTAGAGTTATACCAAAAGTGAACTATGGAGTTCACTTCTTAAGTACAATCCGAACTATTGGTTGCTTGGACTGACACGTCTTGTCTTAGAGAATCACGTACACGCATTTGCCAGCTGTCACTTCCACCTCCCCCGCAGTGTACCACACCCCGCATTGCTTTACCTAGCATTCCAGATATCTTGGTTTAAGTCATTTCAGTGTGACCTCAATCACTATTGTTCCATTGTTTCTCTATTTCATTCCGGGTCCACGAAGGAATGCCTCCATCCCTTTTTCTTCTCATTGGAATGCTATTTGTAGTGTGGCCTTTGAGCTTGCATACAATCATACAGCCATTCCATGAAAAACCGATCTAGTGGGTCACCGAATTCTGTGAAAATTTGCTATTTTATTCCTTATCCGAAATTAATTTTTTGATTAGGGTGACTTTTTTCGAAATAGGGTGACCAAAAATAATTGCGACTTTGGAATATTTTATTTAAAAAAAATCCTAACTTTTAAACCACTTGACCGATTTTCATTTTTTTTTGGACGAAATGAAAGCTAAAGATTTTGACTTCAAAAAAATATATAAAATTACACAAAAAATGTTTA
Source organism: Aedes aegypti (assembly GCF_002204515.2). Taxonomy (NCBI): domain Eukaryota; kingdom Metazoa; phylum Arthropoda; class Insecta; order Diptera; family Culicidae; genus Aedes; species Aedes aegypti. Next base: position 304,113,466 of record NC_035109.1, read on the forward strand.
TTACATAGAAAAAAAAACATAAAAAATTACATGTTTTCGTGTTTTGAAGGCCTTGGGATCAAAAAGGTAATTGCTGTTCTCATACTTTCTTGAAAGTTCAGAAAATTCTACTTTTACTGTCAAATTTTCAGCGATGTATGTTTTTTTTTTGTTTTTGAGATATATATTTTTGAAAATAAAAAATCAGTCATTTTTTGTCGGCACACACTGTAGGTTTTTGTTAAAAAAAATCATAAATTTTGAACAGCCCAACCGATTTCCAATCTTTTTTTATGGAATGAAAGCTTAAGATTAAATACCGTGCTGCATCAATACCCGGACACTTAAGCCGACACAAATGTTCAAAATACGTTTTGAATAGGTTTAAATCAAAATTATTAAAAGTCTGTTTTTATAATGAACACTTTTATGTTAAAACTTAGTGAAAATGATGAGTTTTTCGATAAAATTGAAGATTTTACCATAGGAATAATTCAAACAATGAAGCTTATCTTGTCCTGAAATCCGGACACCTGCATTAAATCATGTCTTCAAATCCAGACACTTACGAATCAAAATCCGGACAGCTTACTAAACATGTAATTATTAAAAGAAAATATGCATTTTTTTTTAAATCTACTCGATTTATCGTGCACTTAGGAACATGTGCGTGTTTCGTGATGAATAAAACATTGGAATGTAAGCAATATTTGTAGTTTTGTTACCTGTGCTGAGATGACTGCGGCTCGAACTGCAGCAATCTCTTACTAGTTCTATTTTTTCTCATAAATCTACAAATAGCATTTTTTTTAATACTCATTCCACATTTATTGATAGTTTTGAAAGTTTTCTATCAGTTTTACTTGTAAATTATGTTCTGATGCTTAATAAATTAACGATTTAATTGCAATGTCCGGGTATAAAAACACTTGGCTCCATTCCCGGACAGCCTCTTCTCCTTGATCTTTGAACTATTTTCAACGTAGATTCACTCCAAATGTTTGCAACATGCTGTAACTAAACACTTAAGCCATCACTTCATGAATAATTCAGTTTAATTCACTACGTGAATTGTATATTTTTCAAATGTTTTTGTCAACTAAACGTTATCTGTGCGTTTAACGACGCTATCACCAAAACCACTTGCCTCGCGAAGCAATGACAGTTAACAAGAGCAACTTTTTCGTTTTTGTTATTTTTATCTGTTTAGCAATGATAACTAGATTACAAATGAATGTAAAATGATCAGCCACGTTCATAGCAGAAATTGTGAATTAAAATATAAATACAGTAATGACCCGATTTTGTCAGCCCCCGATTTAGTCTACCCCCGATTTTATCTACCCCCGATTTAAGCACCTTTTTACACCCGATTTTGTCTACCCCCGATTTTAGCACCATTTTGACCCGATTTTGTCAGCCTTCAAAAAATACATTATTTTAATGTGGAAATATTAGGTACAACCATAATGTAAAAAGTCAGGTATGACATTGGCCACGTCTATACGATAATCTAAAGTATGAATTTACTTTGAATCGCAGTTGTCATAGAACACAGTTACGTTAGGTTTTTTTTTTTTTTTTTTTTCTATCTTTATTAACGAGATTTTTAGCCCTAGGCTAGTTCATCTCGGAGTTACGTTAGGGATCTTGTATATTATCATGGTTCATACAAAAATATAAAAAAACGCTGTAAATAACAACAAAAACAATTAACAAAGCCTATAGGCGAGAAAAATAAAAAGTAGTCGAAATTTTTTTCCCGATTTTAGCTTTTTTCCAATTTTGTCAACCCTAAATGCAACATGGGGCTGACAAAATCGGGACATTACTGTATTAATATTTAATTTTGCCTTTAATAAATGAATATCATTAGAGTATCCGGATATTGGTATCGTCCGGATTTTGATTCATCACGGTATAAAACTCCAATTTTTTACATGAAAAAGTATAAAAAATAAGAACAGCAATAGCCCTTTTGGTCAAAAGGCCTTCAAAACACAAAAAACGGATTTTTTTCTTTTTTTTCATTTATAAAACCAATTTTTATGAAATTTTATATTTTTCTTTAAAAGTCAATTTCTTTAGCTTTAATTTCGTCTAAGAAAAGTGAAAATCGGTCAAGCAGTTCAAAAGTTATATATTTTAATAAATAAAAATTTTGCAAAACCGCGATTTTTCTGATAATTCTAACAAAAAATCCAAAAACACGTGTATCCTTATTTCGGATTAAGAACAAAAAAAGCATATTTTCACGGAACTCGGTGACCCACTAGATCGGTTTTTCATGGAATGGATGCATGGCCCAGATAGCCGTAGCGGTAAACGCGCAGCTATTCAGCAAGACCAAGCTGAGGGTCGTGGGTTCGAATCCCACCGGTCGAGGATCTTTTCGGGTTGGAAATTTTCTCGACTTCCCAGGGCATAAAGTATCATCGTACCTGCCACACGATATACGCTTGCAAAAATGGTCATTGGCATAGTAAGCTCTCAGTTAATAACTGTGGAAGTGCTCATTAGAACACTAAGCTGAGATGCAGGCTCTGTCCCAGTGGGGATGTTACGCCAGAAAGAAGAAGAAGAAGAAGGATGCATAAAAAAGTTGTTAGTGAGTTCAAGTTACGTCATGTGGATATGGAGATGGATTCTTTGAGTGAGTATGTACTGATTCCCCTTCTTCCGACTCTGTAGATGCCCTTTCCACTGAGCATAGCTGAGGGGGGTTATAATTTAGGGTACATTTTCAAATTCAGAGATTTAACCCTCAAAGCCCCGGGACGGACCATGTATTTTCCTTCGACTGGTGCGCAGAAACAAATAAGTACAAACCGGAAGTTCAGGTCTGGACATGTTTATCAACCGGAAATAAGTGTACCCAGTCAGGTTTTTAACATCTTTTACTACTAAACCCATATATAATGATAGGTTTGAGCAATTTTTAGACTTTACGTGAAATAGTCCTATTGTTCCTTTGGGTCAAATTTACATGTGTTCCTTGGCCTAGGCACCTCCCAGGAAAGCACTTCAAGAAACCGGTTCCAACTTTTGCCCTATACAAGTGAATAAACCAAATGATGTATTTTTGCAGTGGATCATCATATAAAGTCAAGAAATAGCTAAAACCTACAGTCAAATATTATTTATTTATTCGTTGTAGAAGTTGTGTGCCTAGGGAACACTTATTTTCGATTGAAAAACATGTCCAGACCTGAACTTCCGATTTGGAAACCCCACTCGCAGGACGTCTAAGATCATAGTGAAACCTGCATTTGATTAAACTTATTTGTTTCTGACTACCAGTCAATTTATAATAAAGGGTCTGTCCCGGGGCTTTGAGGGTTAACAAGAAACTTTGCTAAAATTCGTCCGACTGATCACATGGATTACTTGAAAAAAAAAAATCAACAACGTTTGCTCCAAAAAAAATCAAAATGGTTATTCGAGGAAATCATCATGAAGCTTCTGTTGAAATTTGTCTAGGAATTTCTTCAGCATTTTATTCAAATATTACTCCTGCAGTTCTGTCAAACATTTCTCAAAAATTTTTTATAAAAATCCCCATAGAATCTTCAAAAGCTTTTTAAAGTTCCTTATCATTTGATACTGCAGCAATACTTCCAGTAATTCCTCCGATCATTATTAATTTCTTTAGGAATTCAGTCCGATGTTTTTCGAAGAATTCCTTCAGAAAATCCTGTGGAATATAATCAACAAATTCGATTGTTTTTTCTTTACAAATATATCTTAGCAATTCATCTAGTAACCCCTCTTAAACTTCCTTAAGCCCAGAAATGCTTTCAGGGATCCTTGTTTATCAAGGAAGACTTAAGAACTTACACGCGTTCATTAGAGGAATTTTCTTCCAAAACACCTAAAATATTTTTTTTCCAAAAATTTCCCTAAAAATTTCTGAAAAGAAAAATCCCTGAAGTTTCCCTAGAGACATTCTTGAAACAACTCCTGGAACAAAGGCTGGGAAAAATCTTTGAAGAATGTCTTGAAAAAATCGCAATATACTATTGGAGGAATTCCTGAAAAATTCTTAGGATGAATCTCTAGAGCAAATACTAAAAGTAACTTACGATAAATTTCTAGCTTAAGTTAAGAAGTAAATGAGTTGTAGATGTTCCTAACGGGAGTCTTGGAGGAAGTTCTTTAGGAATCAATGGAAGATTCACTGGAGAACTTGAGACTTTCTTGAACTCTTGAAAAACATTCAGAATATCATGGGAAATAATCACTTAACCCGTATAGGCCTGAGTGAAAGCAAAAATACTAAAACCCTTACCGCTCAGCGAATACTTACCGGATTCAAATAAATTGTTGTCAGTATACTGGCCCACATATCTAGTTTCTAGAAGGGGCCAGAGGAACTCGGAAAAACTCCTGTAGCTGGAGTTATTGCGGTGGGTTACTGGGTCAAGTCGGGTCAAAAAAGGCGATTTTTTGGTACATGCCAAGTTATCTTAATTTTTTTTCAATGGCAATCATTTTAATTCGCATAAATGATTAAGATCTGATATTCAACATTAAAAATTAATAGTTTTGCACCGTTTAGAGTGTACCAGATGCGGCCACTCTGACTTGATGCACTGAAGAACCAGCTCTAGATTTGTTAGGTACTAAACCATTTCAAATCTCTAAAAGAATAGATCGTTAAGATACAAATTGTACACTTTATCATTAATTTAAGGCATCCCGTAGACCCGAAAATGGTCATTCGTAGGATCAATCAAATGCAGTTGACATAACTATTGAATTTAATCGATTATCAGAAGGTTTACGCTGATGCATTTTTGTGATCCGGTAAGAATTTTAGTATTTTTTCTTTCACTCAGGCCTATACGGGTTAAAGTACTACTGATGAAATCTTCTGAGTAATATCTGAATTTTTTCAGATTCACACATATTCAGCTGCGTCCTAGTTTAGTTTCTCCTTAAAATTTATGGATTAAGTTTTAATTTTCATAGCAGCTTCGGGGGTTTGAATGAACAAATGAAGGTGGTTTAAGGCTTGGCAGAAACTCCTCTGCGATGCAAAAACGAGACAATTTGAACGTTTCTCTGAGGAGTAAAAAAATAAACTTAATATTCTCAACACAGATGCACAAACATGCCTTTTTTCTGAGGAGAAAAAATTTAACTCAAAATTTTTAACACAGATCCTCAAGCGATTCGAATGAGAGCGCAAAAAAAAGCGCGGATTGTTTCTGGCTCTCTCTCTCTCTCTCTCTCTCTCTCTCTCTCTCTCTCTCTCTCTCTCTCTCTCTCTCTCTCTCTCTCTCTCTCTCTCTCTCTCTCTCTCTCTCTCTCTCTCTCTCTCTCTCTCTCTCTCTCTCTCTCTCTCTCTCTCTCTCTCTCTCTCTCTCTCTCTCTCTCTCTCTCTCTCTCTCTCTCTCTCTCTCTCTCTCTCTCTCTCTCTCTCTCTCTCTCTCTCTCTCTCTCTCTCTCTCTCTCTCTCTCTCTCTCTCTCTCTCTCCCTCTCTCTCTCATCTTTACTCACGCTACAAAAGAACAAGACCTCGGGGAGTTGTGATGGCAAACTTTTTTGATACAATTTTACTCCGGTGTTTATTGTGCTGCATTTTCCTCACTCAATTTTTGTTGCCTATCTGCTTAGCATTTGTTCGCTCCCTCGAAAAGAGGCAAAGGCAGCACGCTGCTCTTGAGTATGCACCGAATTCTAATTATATTGCGGAGAATTATCAAGCCTGCTCTCACTTTAAATGAACACTTGAGCTACCCGCTCGAACAAAACGGGCCTCGCGGAGTTTTGATTCCTTCGTTGTGTTTTGTGCTGCATCTTCCATGCTCATTGTTGTTGCCTCTCTGCTTAGTATTTTTTCGCTGCCTCGCAAAGAGGCAAAGTGGAGATGGGCTAAATGATCCAAAATTAGGAGAGATGGGCAAAATAGTCAAATTCCTAGAGTGAATTACAGGTTTTTGATCGATTCGATGATTAATTTTAAAATATCAAATTGTATAATATTTCATATAAGAAAAGAAATACATAACAATTTCAAATGAGAGTATTTTCTGTACAGCAACTTTAAATATTCACTTGTGTCCAAATTTTTTGGCTATGATGAGTCAAACTCAAAAACAATAAATTTATAAGCCCTTGACGGTGCAAATGAATCGATGGCGGTTGTAAAGAATCGTGATTCGTTCACTCATTTTCGAGATTCGACTCTTTTGAATGATTCGTGAGTGAGTCGCCCATCTCTACATTGAAAACAATCATTAATTATAATTTGGGAACAACAATATCCTAGTTTTTAAATGATGACATATATCATATAAATCCAATTCTTAAAATTTATTCCCTAGTAAAGTAAAGTTTACCTTTCAAAAATTGTAGTGCTAGGTAATCATGACTCTTTTGAAAACAACTACGATACGTTCGCTCAGTTGAGTGAGTGGCGCATCTCTAAGGCAAAGGCAGCTTGCTGCTATTTATGTAGTATTGCTACTATTTATGTAGTATTTTTGTAATTCGATCGTTTTAGGCCACCCTACTAGGGGGTCCTTCGCACCAAAGAACATTCAATTTTGTTCACACTGTGCGCCGCTGTTGTCATACGATGGAGCAGAGAGCACGCCGAAGATGGAATCTTTTGAAGTTTTTCCGACTCATTTCGCTCCTGTCAGTGACGGTGTGTCTCCGAAGGCGTGTGTGATTGTGGTGGAGAAATTGCGAACGAAGATGGGCGAGGCAAAATTGCGTGATTGATATGCGCGTCCTCGAGATTAATTGTAATATTTACATTCTGCTGATGGAATACATTTTAATAAGCTTTGTCGCAGAAGATGGGTGCGCTTCGGGAAAACTCTTTATGTTCATTTTTTTTCTTCTTTGCGGTATTACGACCCCACTGGGACAAAGGTTTCTCAGCTTAGTGTTCTTACAAGCACTTCCATAGTTATTGACTGAGGGCTTTCATAGCCATGTTTCTCATTTTCGCAAATCGTGTGGCAAGCACGATTATACTTTTTTTCCAGAGAAGTCAAGGAAATTTCCATAACGAAAATATCCTGGACTGACCAGGAATAGAACCCACACACTTTTAGCATGGCTTTGCTTTGTAGCCACAGACTCTAACCACTCGGCTAAGGTTCGTTTAATCCTTGTAAATTCAACTCACCTGTAACAATTCTGAACTTATACGATAAATGTAATGCAATATGTTATTAACAAATCGTTAATAATAGCTTAACTGAGTTTGTGTGTTTCGTAGTCGTGTGGTTAGTGTCACCGAGGCATTTAGCCGCATCGTGCTAAGGAGTGTGGGTTCGATTCCCACTTTAGGCCGAAAACTTTTCGAGAGGAATGTTTTCCGACTGTGCCACTGGGCGTTGCATGCTAGTCCGTTGTCTAGTGTGGTGCTTCCTTCAAAGGGTAAACAGCCCACTGGAAGCATTAACGTGTAGTGTCTTTTAATTAAAAAAAAAAAACAAATTGGAACGATAGACCTTAAACAAAACACCTAAAAATTAGAAATCTAGAGGAATTCGCGATTAGGGCCTATCTGACAAATCAATAACAATGAGAAAATAATCAATGAAATTTTCATGTGCAATTTTAAATCCCAATTGGAGAAAATATACTCAAACTTTAACCTTTTCACTTTAAAACATATGTCATAAACCTAGTTTTAAAATCTTCATCAATACCACACACATCTCCTACAATTCCCCTAGCTATTTCATACTCAAAAAATCTTTAAAGGTTTCGCCTAAAACGTACTCGAAAATGCAAGTATCGCCCAATGTTATTAGCCTGTAATCGATATTATTTTCAGTGTCGCCTATTACTTTTGCGCCGTGTTTACATTCTGGTTTCAATTAAGCCCGCCATGTACGCCTTGTTTATTTTTTGTTTGCAGTGTCGCCGTTTACTATCGCCGTGCTTTGATTTCGATTTCAGATGCGCCCATCACTTTGATGAACAAAATCACAGGCGTAACCAATAAAGTGTGTGGTTTGGCATGAGGTGAAGTTTCGTCTTCTACAAATTTGCGTTTTTTTTTGAATAGTTAAATTATCGATAGGGGAAAAGTTCAAGTGCAGTGAATAGACAATCGAGCTACAATTTCAACGCTATATTTTCTTAAATTGTGTACATTTTGTCAGTTTCGCCTGATTCGCGAATCTTTCTAGAAATATATATAACACTTTGAGATGCTACTAACAAAGGATTAAAAAAAACAATAGTCTACATGTCGGCATGTTTGAGTTTGAGTAACGAATAGCATCCCAGAGATGATCTTAAATTTAATGATGAACTCTAGCTCTATATGATCTGAGGCTTAGAAAACTCGTGTAATTTTCCACGCTCAACTCCATAAAAAAAAAATTCTCACACAGTACTCCTCTAACACCACAGTTCGTCAAGAAGACTCTCATGGTTTTAATCTTCATTACCCGGTATGGTGCTTAATGTTCTGTTCTGTGTTCATCGCCATCCCGTGGGCTTAGTGATGAAATCTCGTTTTATTTTCATATTTTTATTGGCGAAATCAACATCCCATAAAATTTAACACTTCAGCTTCAGGGTAGCTCTGCTTCAAAGCCGACAGGAAGACGCAATTGTGATTGGATTTCGTCGTCAACTTTGCACCTCCATGGTTTGGTTCCGAAGAAGTGAGGCCTAATAGGCTGACGGCACGAAAGTCTCCGCGAACAAAGTGGAAGAAAGTCATCATCAAGATGGCTATCTTAAACGGGTTGAAGGGGTCGTAAAACTGCATCACCACCGCAGGTTCTGCGTTCTCATTGGGAGCTTCAGATTGTTTGGATTTTATGAATATACTATTTATTTAGCGTTCCTTGTGAAATTGGGTAAGCTCTGGTGGTCGTGATGATTTAAATGAATACTAGTGATTGCCAGATTTAGTATGAAAAATTTCGAATTTTTGTATGAGCCGTAACGCTTGAACCTACTCCCCCCTCCCCCTAGAGCGTTACGTAATTTGTGGATGCCGCCTAATTATTTCATTAGTTATGGGTGATTTATGACATATTGAGAGCCTGATAATGTTCCAATTAAATTTCTTAAAATACCACTATCAATTTTCCTCAGATAGTACTCTTACGACTTCCAGATTCTTTGAAAAATTTTTCGAGGAAATTCTAAAAAAGAGGAAATTATCGAAATTCTTTCCAGTTACTATCTGTCGTCTGAAGTCCCATCAATCCTGCCGTTGTCCAGCCATTTATTGTTGCCGTTTATTCTGTTCGAACGTTTATCCAGTTCATTTGTTGCCCGTCTGCCAATAAACTCATGGGAGGGCACCACACCATGAATCAATGACAAAAGATCAAAAGACAAAAGGTCAAAAGGACAGAAGGCCGACAGGTTCCTTCTATAAAATCGATAAAATATTGACAAATACAAGAACGCGTGCTCCATAATCTTATCAAACCATAAAGATAGTTTAGTTTATGATTATATCTTTTTTTTTCTAAATTGTACTTGTTAACATCGAGAAGTTATTGGAAAATATGATGTCCTTACAATTATTCCGCCCAGTGTTTTATGTCCAGACCATACCAGAACCAAAAAAATCTCCAAATCATTTCATGGAATCATGATATTCACCATAATTGACATGATTTAATCGTAGAGGAGTCAAAATAAAATATCGCATCTCTCTTATGAGTATCTTCTATAGGCTAATATATAACAACGTCAAAATTGTAATAAACCGTGGGGTAGGCCGCTCGAACTGCAAGTCTCCTAGTCTAGGTCAGTAAGCTCGAAACCATAAAACTTATTCAAATTGGCATTTCCACTAAACCATTACTGCCACAGTATCAGCTCTTCCCCTCTTGGCAAACCATCCAATTGCCACGGTTTGCCAAATTGAAAATTAAATTTAATTGAATGTTTGTTTGTACACACTCCCGGTTGGTTCTATCGGACGTTGGAATTCGCTTCGCCCTCCGTTCCAAAGCCACAATTTATTTACACCATTTTTCTTCTGCTGCCCTGCAGTGACGTGAATCCGTCCAAACCGGCAGAAATCGCCCAGTAGTAAGAGGGTAGTGGGAGGTATGAGGTATGTAGAATAGATGCTCCTGTTCGAATTTATTCCCGCTGCTGAGCAGTCGTAATTACACCATTCCAGCATAAATCTTCCCGGCCCAAAACCACTTTCGAAAGCACTAACGAACCGTGTGTAGAAGCGCACCTCGCGATCCCGGGGCAGCAGCTGTTTGGAAATAACCATCGATCGAGCTTGCTGAGGGGGATGATCGTATACCTCTTCCGTACCGGCTCGGATGCTTCTAACCCATAACGGTAGATCTCAATGAATCGAACCACCGGGCACCTAGCGAAGCTGTAATGATTTGCTTGGATTAGCCTTGGTCGAGGAAGAATTCCACGGCTAATGGACTGAAGTGGGCGTCGAGATTTTGCACCGGGCTACCGGAATACGTTGTGGGGGATGTGGACCTATGGTGAAAAGTTCAAGAATCGTTCGATTTTTCGAGCATCTCCAGCTAACGATCAACCGATGTTCAGCGCAAATCCACACGCTTTAACACTGGCTGGCGAGCCAAACAGCCATAGACGTAGTCAGCCGTTAATCAGCCCCCGGGCAAACGGTAAATGCATTCAGAATAAACTAAAATGTAAGGAAAGTAATATTTGTGTTTCAATTTTTCAAAAATTATCTCCAGCATACAATTCCATTAAAAAAAACGTCGGGATAAATGTCTTTGATGTAAATTTAAAAATAACGTTTTTACTATTATAGTTATAGTTTGGAAGAATTACATCACAAGCTCTTGTAAAAAATCGACTGTAAAATTTTATTATGAACTACTACCTACTTCGAAATAAATCTATTCAGGATGGATCGACGATGGATGTTTTAAGACATTTCTCTTTCTACAAGTTTACCATTTGTTTGCGATTCATTTGCGTAATTTCCCACAGAATTCAAACCATATTTGTTAATCAATACTAATCAAATGTCTTTTTCGTTACGCTGTGTTATTCTGTCAGCAAGGCTTGAACTAATAAAACAAACAGCAAAATAAAAAATATGTATTAAACAAGTCTCCACAAAATATTGTCTTATAACAATACAACTCTGAAAAGCAGACTATGTTTAAAATATGGCAAAATTAATGAATAGAAGATTGGACGCCAAAAATAATTGAAACATAAAAAAGCATACTAATAGTAAAAACTGCGTTTTAAGTATCATCAGAGTAATTGCTATTGCTGATCGGAGTAATTGCTGATAAATTAGGCAGATTATTGTATTCATTTTTCAGTAGAAAGTTCAAAAGCAGCTTCAGCAGCTTATTTAAATTTAGATCAACAGTTGTAATAAATGTAATTGTTGTTACATAGGGGGACATGGGGCAAGAAGGACACCCGGGGTAAGAGTGCCACCTCTAATTTCACGTAGTTCAAATCAATTTTTTGATGTCTCACGCAGGATAAGAAAAAATTGAGTACTAATTGAGGGTTGTGTAAATATTACAGTTAAAAATGTTTAGTAAAAAAAATAGAAAAATGTATTTAACTCACCAACGTAAAAAATGCGAAATATTATAAGAATGTAAGACTGGAAAACAAGGTTTGACTCCCAATAAATACAAAACATATTTGTTTTTCCGCACAGTATTGATGATTTTCAATTGTTTAATATAGCTGTTAGGAAATTTTTTCGAAAAAGTTCTTTTGACATTAAGTTTTACATATATAGAAACAGTATGTCTTATGGGGCAAGAGGGACACCGCAATTTTCTCATATAAAATCACATGAACTTTTATTTTTCTTGTTTAATATTGCATTAAATCAATGTTTCCTACTAAATAAAATCAAAATAAACCATCTTGGACATTCAAAATGGTTTCTGAAATTTTTTACTATTACACAGCGTAACAAAAATGACATTTTTGCGTGTCTCAAGAATCAAATTATGTGTCTCTAGCAGATTTGGGTTTGCTGAATCTGATGCCGTTCTCAGAAATGTTCCAGCACGTCACAATTTTTAGCTACAGGTCGCCAAAGTTGTATAAACCACTGTTTTCATTGATGTTTACATGAAATTTTAGCAATGATTATTCAAGAAATATTATGATCTAATCTACCAAGCATGCAAAATAGGGCTTTAACTTTCATTTCAGATATAATTTGATTGAAATTGCACCACTAAATTGAGGTTAAATCGATTTTTTCAACATGCTTGCAGTCTCCATACGAAATTCTTCGTTTTTCTTTTATGGCAAAATACAATACTTTTCTAAACCAACAAAAAATAACTTTTGAGCATCGGAAGTATTATGAACTTTGTTGATAAGTATTGTTATACACATGAAGTTTGAGTTCTGAGGCAAATTAAGCAAATAAATTGCCATACAAGCTTGAAAACTTGCATGCAAGTTGGCTGTAATAGTCAAATTTAGCATTTTCAACAGCCAATATCTCAAAAACTAGACGTGCTATGATATTTCTGTAAATGGCAAGATATTCAGCAACTCTTAATTCAGTAAATAGCGGTATTTTGGTGCTTGAGACAAAATCGTGTTCCGCAGTGTTATTGTTACAGTCAAATAACATGAGAACTAAATTAATTTTGTAAAATTACTTTTTAATTATAAGTCAACTTTTATCCCTCAGTTTTTATCTTTACTTACTCTAGAATTTATCGTTTAGGTGGGGAAATAATAACATACAAAATTTGTGGCATTTTGCTCTGGTGGTCTTCTTGCCCCATACGAGTGGCACTCTTGCCCCGTGCCTCGTTGAAAAACCTCATAAGAAGGGACATTTTCAAAAATTTCAAATCATCATGTAATTCTTATATTTTTGAAATCTATTGATAACATCATTTAGAACAAGAGCTGAGCTTGCCGCTACACTGGAATAATCTTCAAAAATTGTGCTAATCAAACATGATTTGAATCTATATATCTTAAGGTGTCCTTCTTGCCCCCAGCCCCCTTATGTTTTTTAACAGTAACCAGTATTTAAAAAAGGATAAATTTTTGATAATTATAATATTAAAATGTCCGTGCCAAAACATATTTTGATAGCGCAACTCAAAAGAATAATTTATATATGACAGAGGGGCAATCTCTGGGAGTTGTGTTTGATCCTTCGACCTTGTCGCTTGCTCCTGCGGGGGCGGGCTATGAGGGCAGGATCAAACATGTTGCGCATCGGTCGAGTAAAGTGAAAAAGTGCCGCGTTCGATTAGTTCTTTTTGATCTTTCGACGTTGACGCTTGCTCCTGAGCAGTGCGTCAAGAAAGCCCGATCAGTCGTCAGTTGTTTTCCCTCTCGGGTCACGCGCCTATTTTCTCTGAGTGCTTTTATATAGCCGAGCAAACGAGTGAAGCTGAATGTGTATTGTTGCTGCTCAAGGATGACGGATCAATTGGTGAGCTAGTTTCATGCTACTATTTCTAATCTATGAAAAATGTATGACAGCACCTTTGATCGTTACAACGGTGAGACGTAAATATGATTTTTCAACAAACTATGACTTTAGTCAAACCGTTACTGCTTTTGAACTTGTAATTGGAAAAATTACTCAAAAATATATTTTAAAATTCAAGTTATGTCTGATGTTCTGTCAAAATTTTATTCAAATCGGCTTATAAATAACTGAGATATAGCTTACCAAAGTTGGCCATTTTGTATGAAAAATCGAAAAAGTTGCAAATGTTTTGTCCAATACATATCAAATGAAAATATTATACTTACATATAAGCGTGTTTATATCTGTGTGTGTGTGTGTGTGTGTTTTTACAATCCATCGCCCACTGACCGGCAGTGCTTTTATGGAAGAAATTTGTTTGCATATATTTATCGAGAAACACAGTCTATATAGATGCAGACAACTTTAGCCCTGGAGATGGAAGGTGATAGCTCTACTGCAATTCCAACGACCCATTTCAAGAATGGCTGTTCATACACACACATTCTGAGGTTGTTTTCACTACAGCAAGCCCCGCATGAAAACATCTAGATATCAAATGGATATCTAAAATGAGTTCACACTTCCCGAATCGAAAGTATAATTTTCGACCGTGGCACGTATTTAGTGGTTTCAAAAGGTTATATAATTAAGAACGATCTCACCAGTTTGTTGTCCTTTCCATAGCTGCTTTGTAGGAATCACTCTTGTGCTCATCCCCGCAGAAGTAAGCTAAACGCTCGAGAGATCAAACACGACGCGATACGCATTACTGTTTGATTACGCGCACTGCTTATTAAACATGATTGATCCTGAATTTTGTTTTGCTCATTCACTCGCAAAAGCAATCAACACACACTAAGCCAATCAAACAGTACTCGTACAACCTCACCGATTATTCTTAGAAGTTTTTATTAAATTCACCGCTAAACTGTCCAGCAAACCCGTTCTGCGTTCGGAGATGCAAAAACAAACACGCTTCACCACGCACCATCCAAACGTGGTGATCGAGAAGAATATTCTCACAGGGACGCGAAAATAGTTCCGCGGCTTCGGCTATCCCGGAACAAAACTTTTCCTGAAGCGCAGAAAAAACACTTAAACATTATGCACAACTCCGTTTTCTTAAACATTTCAATTTTTACAAGCATTTGCAGTCACTTCACAAATGAATTTTCTTCACACTATTGCCGGGTGGCATAGCACCATCAGCCGAATCAACTTTATCAATTCGAACTTGTAAGACGCGGAATCGAAATAAATCTTTTCTCAACAACACTTGGGGGACAATTTTCACAATTTTTCTCACATCGAAACATCTTCCGGGTGGCATAGCACCACTATTCTCACCTGCCGAATTAGAAACCACATATAAGCGTGTTTATATCTCACCCATAATTATTTATCATGGTCTAATCGCTTATCAAAGTGAATCCTGTTACCCAACGATCCTCCCCATTAACAAACATCCCTCCCAGTAACTTTTGTGGAGATGCAGAGGCAAACACGGTCTCCAAATAGCAAAGGTTACACACTTACATTCCTTCCCCCAATTCCACCTGACTGCAATGACGTGGCCGGCGCCGTTTTTGACCCTGTATAAATAGAGGCACTTAATTATGCACACTGAAGAAGATTATGGCCAATCCCAGACGAACTTCCAGTTGATTCTTTGTGCATTTTCACTGACTTCGGTCAATCACAGAATAGCAACCATTGATATGTGTAGTCAGTCTAAGCTACCCGAGGAGGAAAGAATAACTCGCCAATAACTTATGCATACCATATTTTGGTATGATACCACAGTTAGGTATTGTTCAGTTATCAATACCTCATTTTGGTATTATAATGGTATTTTTTTTTACTTATCTTGTTTATTTGGTAGGCTCGGGCGCCGTATGGCATAACAGAGCCGAAATCTTTTCTTTTTGTTTACATTATATACTATAATGGTATTTGAAAAATATGTTTAAAACAATTGAAAATACTTCATTTTGGTATTCGACAGCTATTGAGGACTGCTGGAGGTATTGAACTACTATTGAAAAATTTCACTTTTATATGAAAATCCATCAAGTATTTTTTAGGTATTACAATACCTGATCTAGTTATCAGCTTGGTATTTGTAGAATATGATGAAGATATTATTTGAGGTATTTTACCTCTTATGCAGGGCTCATTCATACCTCATTCAGGTTGTAAGTATTGGAAATTATCTGGTATGGAATACCTCAATTTGGTATTCAGTAGCTATGACAGAGGGGTAATCTCTGGGTAAATAATAATTATTATTCGCAATATTTTTCCTATTTTCTCTATTTTACTATCGGCAATTAATGAGTTGATTGAAGAGCATGCGATTTTTTAAATTTCATTCGTGATTTTTAGAAATTCCTCCAGGGTGTCGTCCATAGAAGTTGTAGTGATTCCTTCCAAAACCCAATTACAGGCTTCGTGCGAAATTTCTCCTGCGTTTTTGTCAAGATTGTTTCCAATAGGTTTTGCTGGGATTTAACATATGTTTTATATGAATCGAACCAATAAATCCTTCAGAAATTCCATCTGTAAATCTTCAAGGTATAATTCAAAAATATTTTCCGGTGATTCTGCATTCCATGACAGTTAGGTACTTTAAGAAGTTACCGCACGGATCCACCCTTATATTTTTAAAAGACAACATTATATTTGAAATAGACAACATTTTCATGAAAAATTATTCACTGAATTTTATTCTTTTTAATCGAAACTCAGTGAACACATTTTTCATCAAACAAATTTCATTTGTGAGCATAAAAACTGCTTCCGAACATTCTGAAGTTTCGGTTACGATGACGGATTCTTAAACGTTAAAATGCTACGAAGTTAATTAAGAAAACTTTCCAAAACAACTTTTTCGCGAATTCTTCAAATAATTTCTTCTAATACCAAAAACAAAAACTTCATGTGTTTCTCAACAAATATTTCCAGGGATAAATCTACAATTGTTTTCTGGAAGCCAATTGGAATTCCATATTTCACAAATACTTGCTGCAACTCCTTAAACAATGTTTCTTTACATTCCTTAAAGATTTTCAAAAGCTTCTCGAGATTTCCCAAAGATTTTCTTTGAGACATATGAGACTATTTTTCTTTTTGAGATTCCATCAAGAATTATTGTAATTCATAGCCCAGGTATTTTCTTTAGTGAATTCGTAATTAATTGCTCTAGGACATTTTACTGCACTTTATTTTTTTTTTCTAAAATGTTAACACATGTTTTCCAGACAATTTCACAGGTCAGATGTTCTTACACCTTGATTAGTTCTAGAAGAAATGTTTGCTGATAAATTAACGAATTGAAACTATGAAGCAGGGTTTTTCTCAGCTCGAACGTAGTTTCCAAACGAAATTGGGGTTGGAGGGGGTATTCTCTGAAAGCATTCTGGAAAGGAGCCATTATGAATTTCTACGGTTATTCAAGTAGCCATAATTTAAAAACTCCCTGGTGTGATTCATTGTAAGATTCCTGAAGCATGAGAAATTTCAAGTTACCTGCCAAACTTTGTTTTTTTTTTTTTAATAATTAATTTGGAGTTAATTACTGATAGAAACCAGTAGAATCGTGGCTGCTTGGGCCCGTCAGGAGTTAATCATCAATATTAACCTCCTTTTCCCGAGCAGCCTAGATAGCCGCGTAGTGTCGGTAGCGGTTGTTTCAACTAGCTAAGAATTAACACTACGGACTGCCTGTTCCGGTGGTAAAAGTCCACCTCACAGGTGACCCCTAATTTATGGTGTGATGCGTACCGTGCCTAAGAATGAATGGTTAGGGGGGTCTAAATAAAACCTAACTGCAAACGGAGCCTGTGGGGTACCAGGGCGCCCTTCACAGTATTGAGTCCTTCCTGTGCTACCCGGAGCAATGGTGCAGGTGACCTTGTGTTTCTCCGAGATAATCGGCTGCCCTTCTTCAGTCTCTATCCTGAGGCTTAATAAGGGTGGGATTATGAATATGTTGACATTTAATTTAAATTATCACCTATATGGATTCGCATTATGCGTTTTACACAGTGTATTCTGTGCTCTTTCGCCTTTGGCGACTTTAAATAGATACCGATCTGTTTTTTTCGTTGCTGGTCTTTTTCGTGCTGAGATTGCAAAAAGCTTAATCCTGCCTAGTTTGGGTAGTGGCTATGGTTAGGTTAGCTCAGATCAATCTTCAGCATAAAAGAACAGCAACGATCAATCTTTGCAGACTCATGCAAAATGGTGCAGCCCAAGTGGCGCTAGTTCAAGAACCCTACTTTCGTAGAGGGAACTTATATCTAGGTAACCTTGTGGACCCAGTTTTTGCTACTTTTAGCAAGCTTGAAATGGCAAACTCGCGCTCCATGCCCCGCGCATACGTGCTCGTTAATAAAGCAATCGTTGCTACACTCATTTCTGAGTTAACTACCAGAGATGTATGTGCTGTCACAATCGATGTTTCTGTTGGTGACCTCAACAGGAAATACGTCTATTGTTCGGTATATTTACCACATGATGAACCATCCCCAACGGATGACTTCAAACGAGTTGTCGTACACTGCGTAACAAAAGGCCTTCCGCTGATTGTAGGCAGTGATGCCAATGCTCATCACATCATCTGGGGCAGCTCAGATATCAATTTGAGAGGGTCCAGTCTGATGGAATACTTAAGTAGTACAGACCTTGGATTACTTAACATAGGCAATCGCCCAACCTTCATGGTTTCTAATAGAGAAGAAGTGTTAGACATAACGCTCTGCTCGAATAGAATCAGTCACGAGTTGACGAATTGGCATGTATCAGATGAGGAATCATTATCTGATCATCGCTACATCTTCTTTGAACATTCAAATGTAACTGCGCAGACTTTGCGTTTTAGGAATCCCCGGTCAACAAACTGGGAACTCTACATTGAATTGGTTGCGACCAAATTTCATGGATATTCTCCGTCCATTGAAAATCCAAGTGATCTGGATGATGCCGTTGATACTACAACATCCTACATTATGGAAGCTTTTGAAGAAGCATGTCCTCTGCGGTCTGTAAAGACTACAAGAGGGACCCCATGGTGGAATTCCGATCTGACTAGACTCAGGAAACAATGTAGAAGGAGTTGGAACAGACGCCGTTCAGCTGGATCAGAGTCGTTCAAGTCAGCTCGCAAGGCTTACAAGAAGGCTCTTCGTTCTGCTGAACGATCCGGCTGGAAAAACCTTTGTACAAATGTTTCCAGTTTGAGTGAAGTCAGTCGGTTGAACAAAATTCTTGCAAAATCTAAGGATTTCCAAGTGAACGAAATTCGCTTACCTAATGGTGACTTTACTTCTTCCGATGAAGAAATTTTAGAATGTTTATTCAATACACACTTCCCCGGATGTGTGGACATAGCATCTACGGATGAACCAAATGTCTTTTCATGTAGTTACGAGTCTCTGGCCTCGGCTCGCAGTATCGTAACTACTGAATCGATTCAATGGGCACTTAATAGTTTTGCTCCTTTCAAATCTCCAGGAGCGGATGGGATTTATCCTGTTCTGCTCCGAAAGGGATTTGAGTCTATCAAACATGTTTTGAAAAAGCTACTTGTAAGCAGTTTTTCTACCGGGTACATTCCCAAATCCTGGCGTGATATTACTGTAAAGTTTATCCCAAAAGGAGGACGTGCGTCGTATGAGGAAGCGAAGAGTTTTAGACCAATCAGTCTGACCTCTTTTCTTCTGAAATGTCTGGAACGCATTATCGATCATCACATCCGTGATGTTTATTTGGCAAACATGCCTCTTCATGTGAATCAACATGCTTACCAATCTGGAAAGTCCACTGTGACTCTTTTACACAAAGTTGTATACGATATCGAGAAAGCATTCGCTCAGAAGCAATCGTGCTTGGGTGTTTTCTTGGATATTGAGGGTGCCTTTGATAACGTGTCTTTCGATGCCATATTGGAAGCCGCACGAAACCATGGGCTACCTACAATGATTACCAATTGGATTCATCAAATGCTCAAAAACCGACATCTCTTCTCGACATTGCGTCAAGCAGCGATTCGAAAATTGAGTGTTTGCGGATGCCCCCAAGGGGGAGTCTTGTCACCACTTTTGTGGAATCTCGTAGCAGATACGCTATTGAGGCAACTCAATAATTGCGGTTTTCCAACATATGGATTTGCCGACGACTATCTAGCTCTGATAGTTGGTATGTGCATAAGCACCCTATTCGACCTGATGCAAAGTGCTCTTCAGGTAGTCGAGAGTTGGTGTCGCCAATATGGCCTTTCGGTTAACCCGAATAAAACATCTATTGTTCTGTTTACGGAAAGACGAAACCGCGATGGAATTCGACCTTTACGTCTTTTTGGCACTGAGATTAATGTGACTGATCAAGTAAAGTATGTCGGAGTCATTCTAGATTCCAAACTTTCATGGACACCTCATATTGATTTCAGAGTCAAAAAAGCTTGTATGGCCTTCGGTCAATGCCGGCGAACCTTTGGTAAAACTTGGGGCCTCAAACCCAAATATATCAAATGGATTTACACAACAGTTGTTCGACCAATATTGGCATATGGATGTCTTGTGTGGTGGCAAAAGGGCGAAGTGAGAACAATCCAATCAAAATTGGGCCATCTCCAAAGGATGTGCTTGATGGCGATGTCTGGTGCGTTCTCTACAACTCCCACAGCAGCGCTCGAGGCCCTTTTCGACGTTGCGCCACATATATCTTAAACAAGAAGCACTTTCTTGCTCTTACTGTTTATGGATACTGGATCTACTGGAGAAAAATCCAGTGAATCGTAGATCTACACACACTTCGTTGTTTCCACTTTTTGTGAATTGGGACTAAATTGTCCTTGCTCCAAGTGATCTCACAATTGCTTGTAACTTTCCTTACAGGACATTTACCACACAATTCCCTTCACGGGAAGAGTGGACGTCTGGCTATTTGGAAAGAAGTATATCAAACAATATAGTATGTTACACTGATGGCTCCCTTCTTGAAGGTAGAGCTGGTGCAGGAGTATATTCTCGTGAGCTAAGGCTGAATCAGTTTTACTCACTTGGTAGAAACTGCACCGTTTTTCAGGCGGAAATATTTGCTCTTATGTGTGGAGTGCAATCAGCACTTCAACAGCGCGTAATGGGTAAAGTCATATACTTCTGTTCAGATAGTCAGGCTGCTATAAAAGCTCTCGCTTCGGCCAACTCAAGGTCGAAGCTTGTTATCGCATGTCGAACTCAAATTGAGGAACTGAATTCAGTCAACTCTGTAAACCTTGTATGGGTACCTGGCCATTCTTCCATCGCTGGAAATGAATTGGCTGATGAGCTAGCTCGCGATGGAGCATCGCATGACTTCATTGGCCCTGAGCCGGCTATTCCAATTTCGAAGTGTTGGGTGAAGCTTCACATAAACTCTTGGGCGGCAACTCAGCACAAGCAATATTGGAATAGTTTGGAGTCGTGTCGTCAAACAAAATTGTATATTACTGAGCCATCTCCAAGGGTGGCGAAGTATTTAACAAATCTGTCAAAGCAGAATTGCAGTCTCTTGGTCAGAGCGTTGACAGGCCACTGCCGACTCAACTATCACATGGCAAATATTCAGCGTGCTGACTCATTTGTGTGTGATAGTTGTGACTCCGATTATGGAACTTCGTATCACCTGATATGTAACTGTCCAGTTTTTGCGCAAATGCGATTCCAATTACTTGGTAAACACTTATTAAGTGAAACTGAATACAGAAGCCTGAATCTTCAGGACATCCTGTTATTCTTAACCCGCTGTGGTAATGAGCTATAGGCTCTCTTTACGCTCATGCGTTTTGCAGGGCCCTTTTTAGGGCGCTGTTCGAACCCATTGTGGTATGGAGCTACATGCTCTCATTTCGCTTATGCGCTCTTCCCTCTTCAAGGGACCCCACTCCTATTTCCTCCCATCTTTCCCTTCCCTTTCCTTTCCCATCGGATAGATGATGAAATAGGCTCAAATATGGCGATGGCACAAATCTCCCAACTGGTGGGGAACGTGCCTTTGGAGCCGGCCTTCTGATACCTGATAAGATTCCTGAAGCATGAGAAATTTCAAGTTACCTGCCAAACTTTGTTTTTTTTTTTAATAATTAATTTGGAGAGAATTTCTCAACGGTTTCGTGAAGGTATACCTGAAATAATCCTTGAGGCATTATTAGCATTAGCATTTCGCACAAATTCGTAGGCTGTACAGCTCTAGACCATTGTATGAGGGTTGCCTCCTTCCCGTCCGTTACCAAAGTCAGAAATTTGGGACTAACCTCTAACTCTTAGACAAGATTGACGCATCCTCCAATAATCGAGAGCTGTCCTGGACACGTCCATGCGAAAGCTGGGGAATAGGAAAGGATGATTGATTGAACACCTACTTAAGAAAGATGCAGAGAACTCTACGACCTCTCATAGGTGTTACGGGATGTTGTGGAATATTTATGGAAAGGGTAGTTCGGTATACGTTCTGGCCAATGGTTATTATTTACGCATAGTGATAATGTCTGCTGATCAGAACAAACTCACCAAATTTCTTTTTCGAAACTT
This sequence comes from Aedes aegypti, assembly GCF_002204515.2. Classification (NCBI taxonomy): domain Eukaryota; kingdom Metazoa; phylum Arthropoda; class Insecta; order Diptera; family Culicidae; genus Aedes; species Aedes aegypti. The sequence continues at coordinate 304,135,463 of NC_035109.1, forward strand.
CTCCGCAATCCGTCGCTCCTCTAATCATGAACAATAGCTTAAGCCAACAAACTGCAGATCATAATCCATCCCGAACCAAGCATCCACGAACCACATTAAATTTTTGAATCAACACGCTTAACACACACAGGATATAAAAAAAAACGAGTAGTGCGAAACGAATTCAATTGCTGAAGTCATCACAAAACACTTTCGAGAAAAACTCTACAAATCATCTTCAGATATAATCTCCGAAAAAAGCACTACAATCACTTTAAAAAATATTCCACAGAACATTTGAACATCTGCACGTGGCATAGCATCATCCGCGGAATTTAATTTTCACCAGCCAAATTGAAAAAAAAAAATAACGCCGAACGAGGTAAACGAGACACAAAATTCAAAACGCAGCCGCCCGTGCGCCTGATATAATCCTTGAGACATTCTTGAAAGAAAATTGAAAACAAAATCATTTAAAACCTTTGGATTAAAATAAGAAGGTAAGTATATTTGAAGGAATCCTGCAATAAATTCCTGTAGGGATTTTTTCGAAAACTATCTAGGATCTCTTCAAATGTTCTTCAAAAAATTTATTAGGGATTTTCATAATAAAGAAATCCAGAGATGTTATTTCCGAGTAGAGAACTATCAATCACAACCATATTTTCAAAACCAGTTTCAATTAAGCTCCATTCCATTACTCCAGGAATTCCTCTAAATAATTCTTCCAGAGACTCATCTAGTGATTCCTCCAGTAATATTCCTAGAGATGTTTCTTGGTATTTCTCCATAAATTTGGAATTTCGTTCAAAGAAGATAATTCCAGGGATTTTCCCAGAAAAATATGTACCGTTTTGATTCATATTACGGACACTTAAGGCCTCAGTGAAGTATAACTCATCAATAAGCATATAAAATAAAGCATTCTGTACGATTCTTCCACGAGCCTCAAAAACACTTAACATTCGAACGGCGGGTGAAGATTTTGATTCCGCAACATGAATAATTTTAAATAAATAGAATTGTGTTGATTTTTCATGATTCTTATTCCGGACTTTTGCCTCATATTTGCCTTCATATTTGCCTCATATGCCTCATACATTTTGATTCGAATTCATGTAAACCATAAATAGAAAAGTCAAATCATCAGTTGAAATCGTCCGACCTCTAAAGAAACGTCTAACGCAGCTCAGCATAATCAATTTTCAAATATATTCATGGATAATGCTTATTGAAACGAGCCTCAAAAGTGAGAACTTTTAAACGGCAAGAATTGGAACATTTCGTGTGAAATGCTTTTCATACAAACTAGAGTGTCCGGAATTTAAAACTGTCCTTAATATGAATCAAAACGGTATAGAGATTTCTCCAGCTCAATTTCTACTGCGATTCTTCCAGAAATTTGTCCTAGCATACTCCAGGGATTTCAACAAGAATGACTCTAGGGATGTTTCCAAGTATTCCGTCAGCTATTTACCAAGGTGGATTTCTCCAACAATTTCTTCAGGAACTTCCTCAGATATTACACCAGGAAACTCTTCTTATTATTCCTCCAAAAGTTTTTCTAGGGATTTTGTCAGAAATTTCTCCAGAGATGTTCCCAGGTATACTTCCAACAATTTTGTAATTCCTCCACGATTTTTTTTTTCATTTATTTTTTTCTTCAGAATTCTCTAGGGATTTTTCCATAAAATCCTACAGGTATTTCTACTTTTTTCAGTGGTTTCTCTAGGCCAAGGGTTTACTCCTGGAATCCCTTAAAGCATTTGTCCAGGAATTTACCTACGAATTTCTCCAAAACAGTTCTTTGGTGATCCTCTGAATAAATTCGAGTGGAATTCAAAGTAGATTATCTGGAGGAATTTCTAGAGGAATTCTTGAAAAGATCCTCGAAGAAATTTGTTGAGGCTCAGAACAATTATCTAGAACTTCTTCGATTTCCCTGAACCTATCTTAAGGAGAATTGCTGGTGAGAACTCTCGAAGAATCAGAAATTTGTGAAGTAATTTCTTGTAGAATCCCAGAAAAAAACCTGGTGAAGTCCCTGCAGTAATTCCTGATAAAATCTCTGAAGCACTCCATGGAGAATCCCTGAAGAAATCTCCTGAATAAATCCTGGAGGAATTTCGAGAGGACTACCTGGGGAATAACCTGAAAGTATTCTCTGAAGACATATCTGGTGTAATTCTAAAAGAAGTTGTCCCTGAAGAAATCTTTGGAGATATCTCTGCAAGAATCCCTGTATATTTTTTTCTGGATGAGTATCTACAAGAATTTCTTGGGGAGCCTCTCATAAGAATTCGCATTGAAAGTGTCTGAAAGAAACTTTGATGGAATCTCTGGACCAATACTCGAAAAAGTTCATAGAGAAATTCTTGGAGAAATTCCTGGAATAATCTTACTAAAAACATTACCGAAGCATTTTATAGAGAAATCACTGCAGATTTTCCCGCTGGAACTCTTTAACACGTTGCGAATCCTCTAGAGAAATCCCTATAGAGAATTCTATGAGGAATTCTATTCCAGGATCCGTGGAGAAATTCCTGGAAGAATCCCCGGACGAACTCCAGTCAGAATTTCTGAAGGTACTCCTGTAGTCCTATCTGATCCGGTCTAAAAAAAATCTGGTTTCGATCATAAGTTTTTCGTGAAGGAATCTCTGGCGAAATCGTCGTACGGATCATTATAAAGATTATCTTGGATAAATTTTTGGTTAAATCTCTAGAGGAATCTTACAAAAAGACCCTGAGGAACTCTATGGAAGAGCCGCTGAAGAAATGCTCTTCCAACACCATTCGTTTCATTATCAATCTGACCAAGACGAATGAATAACCTGGTTTTCTTTCGTACTACACAACTTTCAGCGGTTGCGTCGAACGCAAGTTCAACGAACCAACATGTTTGAATGCTCGAATATGTTCCTGCAAAATATATGCTAGTAGTTTTTGATCATATTACACAGTTCGCGCAAACATTCGTGCAACTTGCACAAATGTTCGTGCATTGTACGCACTGTTTAATCAGATCTTAACTGATACTGAAGAAGACCACAAGTGGTAGTTAAAACATGCATATCTGATAAGATATACAATCAAGTTTTCAACAAGAAACTGAACAGGAATTAAACAAAGAACTTTACTAAGGACATCTCCAACCATTTCGTAGGGCAAAGATTTCCTATTGAAATGAGATGAAGAATTTTCTGATTTGTTTTGTTCCAACAATATTTACTTTCGGAGTTCATTCTGGAAATCGCCTAGCAAATTTTCTAGCATTTCATTAGAAAATTTCATTATTTGTTGGCATTATCTTCTTCTAGTTAATAAGAACTTCTTAAGGAATGTGTATCGAATATTTCTCGTGTCGTTTTTTTTTTTTCTTCCTACTAAGGATTCAAGACAAATCCAACAGATGTTTTTCAAAGAGTGTTATCTACTTTTTTCTCTTAAGTTTTTTATAGAATTTTTTTTTTAGAGTGCTTCGTGAGGCCCAAGCAGGACGGTTCGGTTTAACGTCGCCCGATCGATTTTGCTCACGATTTCGCGCGTTTTCGTCGTCAGAGAATTTTTTTTTCCTGTTTTGGAGCGTCTTGCTGGGTAGTGCTTCGTGAGGCCCAAGCAGGACGGTTCGGTTTTACGTCGCCCGATCGATTTTGTTCACGATTTCGCGCGTTTTCGTCGCCGGACGGTGCGGCCATAGTAACGCGTCCGCGTCCGCGAACGCGATGCGATCAAAGGATTTCCTATTGTTGATATTCTGCTTTGCGGGCTCGCACACGCGCACGCATCGCAAGACGCGTTTACTATGGCAGCACCCGGAGAATTTTTTTTTTTTTTTCCTGTTTTGGAGCGTCTTGCTGGGTAGTGCTTCGTGAGGCCCAAGCAGGACGGTTCGGTTTTGCGTCACCCGATCGATTTTGCTCACAATTTCGCGCGTTTTCGTCGCCGGAGAATATTTTTTTTCCTGTTTGGAGCGTCTTGCTGGGTAGTGCTTCGTGAGGCCCAAGCAGGACGGTTCGGTTTTGCGTCGCCCGATCGATTTTGTTCACGATTTCGCGCGTTTTCGTCGCCGGAGATTTTTTTTTTCCTGTTTTGGAGCGTCTTGCTGGGTAGTGCTTCGTGAGGCCCAAGCAGGACGGTTCGGTTTTGCGTCACCCGATCGATTTGCTCACGATTTCGCGCGTTTTCATCGCCGGAGAATTTTTTTTTTCCTGTTTTGGAGCGTCTTGCTGGGTAGTGCTTCGTGAGGCCCAAGCAGGACGGTTCGGTTTAACGTCGCCCGATCGATTTTGCTCACGATTTCGCGCGTTTTCGTCGTCAGAGAATTTTTTTTTCCTGTTTTGGAGCGTCTTGCTGGGTAGTGCTTCGTGAGGCCCAAGCAGGACGGTTCGGTTTTACGTCGCCCGATCGATTTTGTTCACGATTTCGCGCGTTTTCGTCGCCGGAGAATTTTTTTTTTTCCTGTTTTGGAGCGTCTTGCTGGGTAGTGCTTCGTGAGGCCCAAGCAGGACGGTTCGGTTTTGCGTCGCCCGATCGATTTTGTTCACAATTTCGCGCGTTTTCGTCGCCGGAGAATTTTTTTTTCCTGTTTGGAGCGTCTTGCTGGGTAGTGCTTCGTGAGGCCCAAGCAGGACGGTTCGGTTTAACGTCGCCCGATCGATTTTGTTCACGATTTCGCGCGTTTTCGTCGCCGGATAATTTTTTTTTTTTTTTTTCCTGTTTTGGAGCGTCTTGCTGGGTAGTGCTTCGTGAAGCCCAAGCAGGACAGTTCGGTTTTGCGTCGTCCGATATATTTTGCTCACGATTTCGCACGTTTTCGTCGCCAGAGAATTTTTTTTTCCCTGTTTTGGAGCGTCTTGCATGTGTAGTGCTTCGTGAGGCCCAAGCAGGACAGTTCGGTTTTGCGTCGTCCGTGAGATTTTGCTCACAATTTCGCGCGTTTTCGTCGCCGGAGAATTTTTTTTTCCTGTTTGGAGCGTCTTGCTGGGTAGTGCTTCGTGAAGCCCAAGCAGGACAGTTCGGTTTTGCGTCGTCCGATATATTTTGCTCACGATTTCGCACGTTTTCGTCGCCAGAGAATTTTTTTTTTCCCTGTTTTGGAGCGTCTTGCATGTGTAGTGCTTCGTAAGGCCCAAGCAGGACAGTTCGGTTTTGCGTCGCCCGATCGATTTGCTCACGATTTCGCGCGTTTTCATCGCCGGAGAATTTTTTTTTCCTGTTTTGGAGCGTCTTGCTGGGTAGTGCTTCGTGAGGCCCAAGCAGGACGGTTCGGTTTAACGTCGCCCGATCGATTTTGCTCACGATTTCGCGCGTTTTCGTCGTCAGAGAATTTTTTTTCCTGTTTTGGAGCGTCTTGCTGGGTAGTGCTTCGTGAGGCCCAAGCAGGACGGTTCGGTTTTACGTCGCCCGATCGATTTTGTTCACGATTTCGCGCGTTTTCGTCGCCGGAGATTTTTTTTTTCCTGTTTTGGAGCGTCTTGCTGGGTAGTGCTTCGTGAGGCCCAAGCAGGACGGTTCGGTTTTGCGTCGTCCGTTAGATTTTGCTCACAATTTCGCGCGTTTTCGTCGCCGGAGAATTTTTTGTCCTGTTTGGAGCGTCTTGCTGGGTAGTGCTTCGTGAAGCCCAAGCAGGACAGTTCGGTTTTGCGTCGTCCGATATATTTTGCTCACGATTTCGCACGTTTTCGTCGCCAGAGAATTTTTTTTTTCCCTGTTTTGGAGCGTCTTGCATGTGTAGTGCTTCGTGAGGCCCAAGCAGGACAGTTCGGTTTTGCGTCGTCCGTTAGATTTTGCTCACAATTTCGCGCGTTTTCGTCGCCGGAGTTTTTTTTTCCTGTTTGGAGCGTCTTGCTGGGTAGTGCTTCGTGAAGCCCAAGCAGGACAGTTCGGTTTTGCGTCGTCCGATAGATTTTGCTCACGGTTTCGCGCGTGTTTTCGTCGCCGGAGATTTTTTTTCCCCTGTTCTGGAGCGTCTTGCTGGGTAGGTATTTGGGAAGGCCCAAGCAAGACGGTTTGTTTTCGGAACGCCAAGAAGTTTTGCTGTCAGTGTCAGTTTTGTGTTCAGTAGAGAATGGATTACCAACTGGTGAGTTCGTTTCATGCTTATGATAACACATATTTTCTTGAAAGCGTAACTTTTATGTAATATTAAAACAAACTTTGTATGGTTCGTCACTATAAGTGTCGGCATTATGCTATTTTCTTATACAATTTCAATATACATATATTTTTCTCTTTTTGACATTATTAAAAATTATCTTTTGAATTGTTCGACATTGTGAATGTTGACGTATTTTTTAAAACTTCTACCATATCGAGACAAAATGCACAGTAATACTCATATGTCATTTTCAAACAAACTATGTATGGTTCGTCACTACAAGTGTCGGCATTATTCCTGTTTCATATAATTTAAAATATATACATGTAATTTTCAGTTTTCGACATTAATAAAAACGTCTTTTGAATTGTTCGACATTATAGATGTTGACCTATTTTTTAAAGCTTCTACCAAAAACTTCTCGAGACAAAAATACAAAACTAGCTTTAAATATAAGTCGTTTATTTCCCCCTTGTCCATGGATCGCATCACCGACCAGAGGTGACTCCCAGATCTTTTCCTCCCTCACTAATAAACACCCTTCCCGTGGTGATTGTGGAGATGCAGAGGTATTCTCGGTCTCTAGAAGCAACAATCATTACACCCTAACATTCCTTCCCCATCCCAACTGACTGTAAGGACTTGGCCGGCGCCGTTATTGATCAATAATATTAGATCTGCTAAAATTGCACTTCGAGAGTAAGCGGAAACTCCCATCCCTTATTCATTTGGATCGTAGTGCAATTCTTACCAGTTCCGATCAATCACGGAGTAGCAACCATTGACATGTACAGTCAGTCTATGCTATGCTATGCTATGCTATGCTATGCTTAAGTTTTTTATAGAATTTTTTTTAATAATTTAAAAGCAGTGAATAATCCGATAAATTGCTTACAAATATCTTTTTGGGTATTTCTCCAAGCATTTCGTCTTTCGATTTATAACAATATTTTTTAAATCTTATGCCTTTACCTTACCTTCCTTTCTTAAAAAGTCAACACTATAACTTTTACGTCATAAGTAACTGTCTCGGAGATGGGATTCGATCCCAGGTGCCTTAAAGAAGTTATTGAAATAATCATTGAAGATATCTTTGAATAACACCCTCAAGGAAAAATCTATGAATAACACCCTCAAGGAAGTCGTCAATATAAGGTTTTTTCGCCAGTGGCTATCTTGGGGATAGGATTCGATCCCAGGTCCTCGGCGTGAGAGGCATGTGTTCTATTCAATACACCAGGTTTATCCCATAACACCCTAAAGTTAAGTGGTATCTCATAACTAACTTAAATAATATAAATGCATTTTAATGAAAATGTCTTGAAAAATTCGTCAGCAAAAGGAACCGGTGAGAAATATATGCATGATATTTTGAAAAAATCCTTTATATAAAAAGACTGAGAAGTTTCTTGAGGAGTTGTCAGTTGAATTCTTAGGAAAATCTAAAAAACAGGAATAGTGCTTGGAGTATATTTTGGAAATTTGTTTTGTTATTTTGTTAAATTTCTTGAAACAAAACTCGTGAATTAATCTTATGTTAGTTTGTGTGCAATCCCTTTGATAGCCTACCTTTATAATTTTGGTCCCTGAATTGTCTTAAGTTTGTGGAGGATTGATTCGAGAAGTTTCTACAGGAATTTCGAAATAAAATCTTGCAAAATTTCCGACGGACACCTTCAGAAGTTCTAAAATTATTACAAAACAGCAGACAGATAGATGCATCATCTCCTTAAGTTAATTTCGGGCCATATTTTCTTCAATCCATCGAAAACGCAACAAACATTTTGAAGCACAGCGTATAATAAGATAATTTTGTTTGAAATAGGTGAATAAATAACCCTCCCCTGATGGAAATACTGGCTACACTAATGGACCCATACATCCATCCAGCACATACATCGGGGGAGCTACCGTAACTTCGCACGATCGGTGCCTCCGATCAGGTACTCGATCATTCTAATCGCATTGTTTGGAAGGAAAATTCGATATGCTTTAATTAACCTCGCGCTCTTTCCCCACGGGAGTTTCTTCCCGACGACGACGGTGGTGGCCGTTCTGACCATGGAAGACCGCAGGCACGAGCATAAGACCCATGACAAGACATGGGTACCCACAGTAGCGCCAAGAGCCGTGAGAAGGAACGCGAACTTCTCGATTGTTGAATATCAATTTTGCCGACGACGAAGGCTGGGTAATTGGGCGCTTTCGGTCTGCAGAATCGTGTGTTGTTGCGTAAGGCTGATTAGCAGCCCCAGTTGGCATCATGTTGACCCATTGCCCAGTTGTCGGTCATGTCGCTAGTTCGTTTTAATAAGCTCCCTCTTACACGGGATTGTGTAAGGCTTCCTGGCACTAATCCCCTCCAAGTCTTGTCGTCGTTTCGTTTTGGAACGCATTTACATGGACGTTGTCCGTGCTGTACCTACCACTCAGGAGTTGGCGAGAACAAAGGCCACAAAGGTAAATGCTGCAGGGCTATAATCCCATATGAAACTGAATAATAGCTTACAAACTCATGAAGAGAAGAGATAGTCCTATCTGTCGGATTGAATTGCTCTCTTCAGCAAATGTCTTCATTATGGTTTAAAAAAATAGTTTTCACTTTGGGATGATAAGTTTGTACTTACATTCCAGTACTAAAAACACGTCGGAACATTTTTCAAAATTCCTCCGTAGTAATTTCCATATAAACCTACTTCGTCCTTGGGCCACATTTAAATTGCCGCTTAGAAAGCTGAGAATTTCACAGAACACTGTTTTTATGGTAATGATATTAAGGAAGATATGGAAGATTGGCTTTTCAAACTTTTCTAAACTTTGAATCGGCCTTATCTTGACGGACAAACATGAGGTGATCGAAAGGTGGAAGCAGCACTTCGACGAAGTTGTACGAACTCACTTCCGGAAGAAGATTCTTTTTCCCTTGCGGATTTAGCGTACGTGTCTGCTTACGGGTCCGTCATTCGTTTTTGGCCCTTATGACAGGAATACGATTGGATACAAATAGTCATACAATCTTGAACAAAACTCTCTACAATGGATGGCAGCTTATATCATCATTATCATCAAGTGGGACGAAGGGAGGGAGGGAATGTAGCATATTGAATCCTATTGATGAAAACAGTAGAGCTTAAAAGTTATTTGACAAAAATGTTTTCATGAAAAATATAATAAATAATATACACAATGAAAATTGGATGTTAAGTACAAAAGTAATTTGATGAAACAATAATTGATGCTGAAATAAGGCGATGTAGGCCGTCATTGAATTTGAACTGTGCATTGATGATTATTGATAATTCGTCTCACGATTGTGAATTGAAGAAAATCACTTGGTTTTGCACTGACATAGCTGAAAAGTATCAGCATACTTTCTGCATGTAAGCGCAAGTAGTGATACTTTTATGAATCAAATTTGCTTAAGATGACTGAGTTCAATCACTTTTAAATTACAAATTGCAAAATCAACATGGCTGCCAAAACGAATGACGAGCTACTTAGCCTTTTAAAATGTAAATATTTTCAAATGATAAAAGAATAAAAACTAGTTCCATTACTCAAGTTGTGAATATTTTTTATGGCTGATTGTAGCTTAAAATAGACCTGAATTTTTGATAAGTGATTTAGCTTTATCAACTAAGAAAATTAAACACTCAAATATAACTTCTTCAACTTAGAAAAATATTTATACACTTTTTCCCTACGATGAATTTATAAAAACTACAAACTACACTTTTTAATATACATTAAATCATGACAAGAAGATGTTGTTAGAAATCAGATATTTTGCATATGAATTCCTTGCAAAAATTCTTAACTGCGAATGATTTAAATCTGAATTATTATGAGCAATATACAAAAAAAAAACGCTTCATTTCAAGTGACTTTATTTAGCCAACCTTAAAGAAAAAATATCCTTAAAAAGCGATGGAAGTTTCAAATAACTCGTTCAATGTTTCCAATGTTCTTTTTTTTTACTCGTGCTGTAAAAAAACAAGATTTCATAATATGTTTATATTTAGGAATGTTGTCAAACCAGTTATGAGCTTTAATAAACTAGCACTCGATTTTTTAAGCTGATCAAAATCAAAGTTAGATTTTTAAACAAGAAAAATTACGATGACGACAAAATGTTTGCCAAATGCCTTGCGAGTTTACCATATTACCAATTTGATATTTTTATCAAATTTTATTTAAATAGCTTGTTTCAATAGAGCGATTAAAAATAAAAGGGTGTGGGAGCTTGCTATGCTTTGTATTTTCCAAAGGGAGCTATTAACTTTTGTAATGGAATGCTAGGAGGGGGAGAGGGCAGTGATGCATTTTGAACTGAACGCTAGCCAAAAGTGAACGGAGCCCTGGCCAAATTTCCACGAGAACGCAGTAAACAATGAATTTATGAGCAAGAGCCCGCCGCCGTTCAAGAACGACCCGTTCTGCTCGCAGTTATGATCGGAGGCCTCATGTGGAATAAATTTTTTTTTTGCAATTTCTCATCGTAATAGGCTGGTTTTCACCACCCCAATCTGTCATGAAACGGCCTACTTTTCTGCACTGATTTATGCGGTGTCCTAATAGTCATTCCGCGACTGAAACCCGTTGCGTAATGAATAGTACGCAATGCTTTTTCAACTGTTTTGAGTTGCGTAATGAAGCATTACCTACCAATGTGTAGTATTTTCATAATAATGGTGAATGCTTTCCGATGTAATTTCTGATACCAAGTGCTCTTCTACGAAATTGCAAAAAAAAAAAAATGTTGTACGCTGCTCGTTGCAGAACTCGATTATTACAGCACTCGTCGTAATTATCCAACTCGGCAAGTCTCGTTGGACAAATGTACGACTCGTGATGTAAAGTTCGTCGTCGATCGTCTCATTTAAGAGGAAAATAACCATCATCGTTTTACAAATTTTCAAAACCAGTTTTTTTGCTCAAAATTGAAGCAATGTTTAAGAAAATCTATCATTGCTTTGATCTTACTATACGTAATGCAATGATAGATTTTCATTGGGTTTTTCAAAAATTTGAACGAAAAAACTGGTTTTTCATATTTGATGATTGCTGATGATTGAATGATGGAGTCTTGAGCCTTAATGAATGAATTGGTCGGTGTTCAGACAGACCGGACTACATGATTTTTGGGCGTTCTAAAGATACGTTAAGAACTCCACCAATTCTGATTTTTTCGATGCTGGTGTGTCATTAAATAGAGAAGTTCTATCTTTACAGCAAATAATGCGAATATTTTCATGTTTGGAATGCGTTGGGTACGTTTTCCTGAACCTTTAAAAGGCACTTGATTCAATCTGTTTGAACACCGACCAATTCGTCGTAAATTATCTCGAATAGAAAAACATATACATATACATATACATAGGGATCGTCCATGTACCACGTGATCATTCAGGGGGGAATGGGGGTTCTGGCCAAAGATCACGGTTCACACAAATTTTAAAATTTTTGTATGGACAAATGACCACGATGGGGGAGGGGGGTGGTCTGGAATCCCAAAAATCTGTCCACGTGGTTAATGGACAGCCCCATATTATGAGCATAACATTGGGTGGTATGAATAAAATGTAGTAAAGTTGAGTTTACTACATTCTCGGTAGTAAACGGTATATGTGGAACACGAGTGGAACATGTTTATGTCATTTTCCTTTCTACACCTTTCGAACATACTACAAACAACGCGTTGCTATGAATAAAGGTAGCATTTACTACAAAGCTACTGATAGTTAGCTTCAGAGGTTGCTACACATTCTTTGAGATTGCGGAATTGAATTGAATATTTTTTTTGAGTAAAAATCATGGGAAAATGATATCAGTTTTGGTATTTTGAGTTTTTCTTAGGAATTCTAAGGTTACGAAAACATTCGCCCCGCCAATTCTGAGATTCCGGTAAGATTACCAGCTGTAGCAATTCGTAATATCCGTGTGAATTCTGGCATTACGGTAATTATGTTATTTTCTAGGAATTTTGGGATGTCGGTAGGAATTCAGATATTTAAAATGTAATTCTGAATTTTACGTGTAAATTCTGACATCTCAGATTCTCAGATTTGCTTTGAAATTCCGGAATTTCTATATGAACTTTGGGATTCCGATAGGGATGTTGGATTTTTAATGATAATTCTGGAACTTCAAAAGTCATTCTAGGAATATTGCGGAAATAGTAGAAATCAGGTAAAAACTCAAGAATTAGGGTGGAAATGGGATTCCGGTTATTAATCTCTTGGAATTTTGTGGGCATCTTTGATACGGTATTTCTGTAAGAATCTATGAGATTCCTGGGAATTATTGTGTAAATATTTGTAATTCTGAAAATCAGCCCTGTCGTCCTGCTTAGTCGCGCTTAGTCGACGACTAAGAAGCTTTTCTCAGGCTTTTTATTAACGTTCTTCGGGACATCAGTTGAAAATTCAAGCTGTATCATCGACCTGAATTAATTTAATTTTGTTGCATGTAGATCAGGTGCAACTAAACGCCTTGTGTAACATCAATCGAAATTGTCAAGCAGTATCAACGTCCTGGAGTAATTTGACCTTGTCTCAATTAGATCAGTGGCCTTTAACGCCCTGTAGGATATCATTAAATAATTACAAGCTATATTAACGCCCTGGAATAGTTTGAACCATGTAAATCAGGTGCATCTTAACAGTCTGAAAACATCAATTCCTAGTTGTATCAACGCCCTGTATGACATCAATCGGCCAAGCTGTATCAACGCCCTGGAATAGTTTGACGTTATTATACACAGATCTTTTCGAAATCGGGAGCATCTTTATGCCCTGTAGAAAATCAATTGAAATGTCTCTGTATCAACGCCCTGTAGTTATTTGACCTTATTATGTATATCAGCTGCATCTTGACGCTCTGTAGGACATCAATCGAAAATTTCAAATTGTTTCAACGCCCTAGACTAATTTGCGAGATCTGGAGCATCTTTACGCTTTGTAGAAAATCGATCTAAATTTCCGAGCTGTATAAACGCCCTGGAGTATTTTGACTTTGCCATATGTAGATCAGGTTCAACTCAACGCTCTGTAGGACAACAATTGAAAATTCCAAGTTTTATCAACGCGTGCAGTGCTTTGATATTGTTTCACGTAGATCAGATGCATCTTAACTTCCTGTATGAAATAAATCGAGCCATATGTGTCGACGCCCTGGAGTAGCTTGACGTTATTCCACATAGATCTTTGCGAGATCTGGAACATCTCAACGCCCTGTAGAAAATCAATCAAAATTTTCATGCTGTACTAACGTCATGGAGTAATTTGACCTTATTCCATGTAAATCTGGTGCATCTTGACGCTCTGTAGGACATCAATTGTAAATTCCTATCTTTATCAACGCCCTGGCTCTATTCTACACAGCTCTTTGCGCGATCTATAGCATCTGAACGCTCTGTAGAAAATAAATCCAAACCTACGTGCTCCAGGGCGTTGGAGTAATTTGAGCTTATTTCATGTATATCAGATACAACCTAACGCCCTGTAGGACATTTATTGTAAACTCTAAGCTGGATCAACGTTCTGGATTAATAAGAAATTTCCCCATGTAGATCAGGTGCATGTGACCGCCTCTTAGGGTTTAATTTGATAATTCCAAGCTGTATCAACGCCCTGAAGTAAGAGTTCACAAAGATGTTGGCGAGATCTGAAGCATCTTTACGCCCTATTGCAAATCAATCGAATTTTTCTTGCTGTATCTAACCCCTACGGTTGTTTGACTTTATCCTATGTAGATCATGCGCACCTCATAGCCCTGTATAACATCAACCGAGTTTGTCAAGCTGTATCAACGCTCTGGAGTAATTTGATTTTGCCTCAAATAGACCAGCTGTATCTAAACGCATCATCATAAATTCATTGCTGTATCAACGCCCTGCAGTAATTTGTCCTTATCCTTTGTCGATTAAGTACATCTTAACGCCCTGTAGAACTTCAATTGTAAATTACAGGATATATCAACACCCAGGAGAATTTTGACAGTATTCCAAATAAATCAGGTGTATTTGAACGTCCTGTATCAAATTAAAATTGGTCCAACATCAATTAAAATTGGTAAGCTATATCAACGCCCTTGAGTAATTTGACTTTATCTCACCTATATCTTTGCAAGATCTGAATGATCTAAAAACCCCTTTGGAAAATCAATCGACATTTTTCATGCTGCTTCAACACACTAAATTTTTTTATCTTGTGTTATGTGAATCAATTGCATTTTAACGTCCTGATTAAGATCAATTGAAAATTCTAATCGGTACATACGACAAATTGACGCCCTAAGGGTCGATTTCTTCACCACCGCTTAGGTTTTATACCTAGTTTAACTATATCGGTAAGTGTGGTTTACGGCTTAAGCCATGGTGAAGAAATCGGCCCTAAATCAATTAAAAATTCCAAGCTGTATCGACGCCCTGGAGTAATTCAAGAAGATTAGGTGCATCTTAACGCCCTGAAGGATATCAATTGTAAAATACATGCTTCTAAAACACATTAGAGTAATCTGACATTGTCTTATGTAGATCATTTGCATCTGAACACTCTTAACTGGATTTATGTGACCTTACCCTACATAGATCAGCTACATATTAACGCCCTTTATGGCATCAATCAAAATTGTTAAGCATCATTAAAGTCATGAAGTTTGATCATGTCTCATTTAGGTCAGACCTGAGGACATAAGCTGAAAATTCAAAGCAGTGTCAACGTTCTGGAGTACTTTGACTTTATTATATGTTGATCGGCTGCATCTCGTCACCCTGTAGGGCATCAATTAAATATTTCAAACTTTATTAACGCTCTGAAGTATATTGACCTAATTGCATGTAGATCATATGCATATCAACGCTCTGTATGGTATGAATCAAAATTGTCAAGCTGTATAAATCCCTTTGAGTAAATTTTTATATCAGCTGCATCTCAACGCCCTCTATGACAACAATCGAAATTAACCCGAGCTGTATTAACGTACTGGAGTAATTTGATATTGTCTCCGTAACTCAGAATCATCTCAAGTAATTCTTGAAGTTTGATGAGATACATTAAATTTTTAAGCAGAAATAAATAAAGTACCTAATATGTTCTAAAGACAATCAGTTCGTATACTTGTTCATTTTGGGCCAATAGTTTTCATGTGATAGTGACGAAAATTCATTATCAAGTACGCATCAAAAATAGTATTTGCTGAAATGAGTTTGAAAACCTGCTGGAAAGAATAATTAACAAGTCTAAAATCCACTAAAAGATTCAACGCCAAACTACTATTATAAACGCGTAATATTTTGAAATCCAGGGCAATCGTCAAATTTTTTGTACTTTAATATCTCTTCAAGAGCGACATTTCATTTCAAAATTTAGCGATATATTTGGCTGAAGTTCGTACCTCTTGTGTAATCCAAAAATAAGGTTCAAACTTTCTAGATGTCCCGCTTTAAGAAACCTTGAGCATTTGTTCGTGAACTTAATTTTTCGATTCTATTTTTATATAAAATAATATAAGGGAATTTACGCATTTTCAGCATTCTAAGCCAATGCCGTGATTCATTTGTTATTTTCTCGGACATACGCAGACAAACTAAATGTTTGTTACGTTTATGTGTTGCTCAATCCTGTCTTGGATCACACAGGCAGGCTTGTTGAAAACTTTTTAGAAACGTTTTTACAATACTTCAAATACCTCATGTAGTTGTGACTATTGTCGGCATCCTCGTTTTCTTCAGCAGCCTTTCCCATAAGAACTACAGGTAAATCTGCTCGGCAATTCCACATAAGCCACATTTTGAGGCGTATTTATTTTAATCAATGACATCTCTTGCGAAATTGTTTGTTCGGAAATCTCTTCAGGAGGAAGCAAACATATTAGTGGATCCCTCTTACGCTAGCTAGCAGTTTGAAGAGAAGCTAATTTTTTGATACATTTCTGGTATTTCTTCACGTATCTTTCTTTTCTTATATCCTATCCTGGTCACCATCAAAAAGCTAACTACCCGAGCAAAGTTTAATAGCAAAATGATTATAAATCTTGTTACCTGGTTATCATCATTTGATAACTGATTTTGTTATGATCTTGGCTGAATTAACAGCCAACATAACAAAATTGAGAA
This sequence comes from Aedes aegypti, assembly GCF_002204515.2. NCBI lineage: Eukaryota > Metazoa > Arthropoda > Insecta > Diptera > Culicidae > Aedes > Aedes aegypti. The sequence continues at coordinate 304,151,658 of NC_035109.1, forward strand.
CTCAAATTTGTTTGTCAAATAACAAAGTAATAGTAAATTATGTTATCTTTGAGTTCATGTTGATAACTAAATTTACAGTATCATATTTTTATGAAGTTTATGGTCATAAATCACGGACAAGTTTTGGGAAGTGAGTGTTTTGGATTAAACTGATGCTTCAAATAATTTTACAAAATTGTGTATGGCGAAAAGTCAACTTTGTTTATCAACACACACTTTGTTAAAATGTTATTGGAAAGAAGTGTGATAACATATTTTGTTATCAATCTGTTATCAATAATGTCTGTCACGAATACAATAATAACCAATTTTGTTATCATTCGGTTATCATCGAGAACAGAATATCAAATTGATAACAGTGATAATGAAGGTTGCTATCATTTTGATATCATCCAGTTATCCGCCTTTGCTTGGGCAAGGGGTTACCCAAAAATGACATTCATCATTTGAGGGAGGGCGATGGTCTACGAAAGTGTGACAGTGCTTTTATTAGGTATTAAAAGGCATGATAGAGGGGGGGTGGGGGGTCTAGAAATCCCGAAAAATGATGGACGTCATATTTGAAACTTCCCTAAGAAAAAACTGAGTTAGAACAGCTGCAAAAACTAGGTGAGCAATGGTATTAGCCGTTTGAAATGAACCATTTTCTAAATTTATGGAAGCAACATATTTCGTACAACAAAGAAAAAAGTATTAAATCGCTGGTTCTTTCCTCGAGTAAACTGTAAAATGGGATTACATTTTGGGTAAAAAATCTGGCGGCCGTCTTAATTTTAAGCTAAAGTATGAGTTACTTATCATGATGATACTCATCATGTTGAAATGAAATAAAAATTGAGTTGAAGCAAATACTCTCCATTTTGAAAAACTGTGTGAATTTTGATCATTTGTCCCTGGTTTTGAAGATATTCCGATGTATAAAGAGGGTTCGACATAATCCATATATATTTTTTTGAAATTTATAGGTGTTTCTCCGTTTCACATTTGAATTGGAATGAGCATTGAACACTAACTAAACACGTGCAAATGCATATTAGTTCTCATGTGTTTGGAATATATATTAATTTGATACAATTTTCGAGTGAGACTCCCTCATTAACGCCTGGGAGTACAACCGCCCTCTGGGCTATAGCGACGCCCCTCTCAAAAGGGAATGACTAAGAAGCTCAAAATTTACGACGACAGGGCTGAGGGTATCTGTTGATTAAATATGAGATTTTCCCATTTGATTTTATTACAAGAACATAGGTTTTAGGAGTCTGTGGGATGTTTGAAACTAGGTCTAGATAGAGTGTCGATAGTTGTAGCAATTTTGTGATTTGCTTTAGTGTTCTTCTTCTCCTATTTCTGGTGTTACATCTCCATCGAAACGGAACCTGCTTTTCAGCTAGGTGTTTTCAGTACAGTTCCACGGTATTGAATGGTGAACATTCTTTATTGATAATTGACCAGTTTTGCACTTGTATATCAAGTTGTGAACGCAAAAATATTACATGTCCTGGGGAATTGAAAGCACTTTTGACCAAAGGATCCATAACCGGTTAGATTTGAATCAGTCGCCTTTAGCATGATCTTACTGTACAACTGCACATTAACCACAGAACAGATCTGCTATTGAGTTTCCGATTCGAAATAGCTTTCGATTTCATGAAGACTTCATCAAATGCACTACATTTATTCCTCAATTATTCCATCTGGTGCCATTCTGTTCACATACTTCATGAAGTAAACGAGATTCAATGCAGCAAATATCCACCCTCTCGAAGCTCGCTCACACGATATGTTTTGCATAAAAATCGTTTTCACTTGCAAATATGTCTCTGCTCTACTGGATCTTCCCAGTCACATTTCCACTCGGAGGAAAAAAAGCTTCAACCTTTTCCAGAGTGTGTCGTTCTCTATCATCGCGTGCAAAACTGACTGAAATCATCGCGTGAGTTCGAGAATCTGGTTAACCACATGCTCGCCTAACTACGAGTATCTATATCCACGGTTGAAATGAAAAGTGCCACGAAGTGCACAACAGCTGTCACACATCTCGGATGGCGGATGTCAAAGTCAGAGGCTGGAGTTTGATGCTGATCATAAGTTGCTCTTTCGGCGCCTTACTCGACTGAACTCGGCTAGCGATGATATTTCTCGTTTTTTTTCTTTTTCTGTCGCTGATGGCATCTAAATTGAGCGTACACATAGACTGCTATCTGCGAAACGCGTTGCAATATGCTTCGCTGTTTGCTACATGAGCCACCATCACCCCACGGGCTATCATCTTTCTGTGAAACGGTTTGACTTTATGGAACTTGTTGAAGAGCAACCAATATGAGTGAAGCAACCACTCGGCTTCGGTGGTGATGACAGTCGATGATGTCTTTGCTCAGTTTGGTTGTTGTTCGCTGGAGTGCGGCCTGAAGATGATGGCTTATGAACCGGTGTGATACAGCAGTAATCAGATACCTACTCTTCGTGGAGACGGCTAACTTTGACAGCCTCCGTTTTCATCGACAACCGCTTCAGCCGTCGACAACAACAACAACAACAACTATACGGGTTATCGCGGTTAAGGAGATGAAAAATCGATGTTGGATGCAAGTCAATTAAAATAATCGGGAGAAAACACTTGCATCAGTTGAGATGCGAAGCCATTGCTGAGGTTAGGTTCGGGATGTTGAGGAGCGATAGCTGCTTTCACTGCCGATTGCTGTCAAATCACGCAGCTGGACAGGTGTTGAAAGCAAGCACTCAAACAGTCAATCAACAATATACGCCTTGTTAGGGGGCAAGGTAAGGGTAATTAAACGTTTGAAATGTCGTTTGTATAAGGCCCGATACGAGCTCGTTTGCAGATACCTTGAGATAATTAATGAAGTTAATTGATCACTAATTTAGCTCTGGTTTACCATTTTATCACAATTTGAGATAAACTATGTGAGTCTACGGCCAAAGACGATAATAAGCATCATGAGTGACAAGCATTTATTAAAAAAATGCACATAAATTTCATTTCACATACCTAACAGTTTTCTACGCTCTTGAGATCCGTTTTTGCTCACGTGGATCTAGGCTATCAAAACGATTACTAGAATTTCAGAATTTGCACCAAAGCGGAAATCCAGGAACATTAACCATGGCAAACTGACCGCGAAATGGAAACTGATGGATTTTTGGTACCGGCGCAACGAAGTAACTCGAGTAAAATTCTCATACGAAAAGTATTCTTCAATATGTGTGGAGCTTTGGCGCGTCCAATCTTCCGGCTGGGTGTACAGCAGCAATTATTTACCTTTTAGCTGCTCCAGGTGCTAGCGCAGGAAAATAAACCGTAGAACCTGTTTGCTTGTGCACCGAAAGCGGGACAAAAGCGGGCCCACGTAGAACTTGCAAAGTCATGCATACCGTGGTAATGAATTTAATGTGCACGAGGAGGAAGGAATTGATCGATTTGTGTTTTCTATCGTTCGAGCAAAATTCCTCTTTTGGCAACTACGTCACAAATCATGGTTTGTGGAAAATATTTATCGTATTTGAGAAATTTTCAAAAGATTTTTAACAAAGAAAATGGATTTCTTTAGTTAAACGTTCAGAACAAACTATTAAAAAAAAATCTACAAAAATCTTCGAGGTAATAAACATGATTATAATTAATTTGTGCGTCAGCATTGTGAAATTAATTCATTCTCAAGTGATTTCAAAATGATTAAAATTTTGCTGTATTCTCTATGAGGAATTGTAATTCTGGCGAGAAGTATCCAAAAACTTTTACATGAATCAGATTGGGTTGGATTGAAGGTAATTACGTCGAAGACGAAATATCTGCTGGCTGGAGAAACCGAGCGCGATAGAGTTCGCATTGGCAGACGCGTAAAGATCGACGGGGATGGACGAGGTGGTGGACGAATTTGTCTATTTCGCATCATTGATAACGTCAGATAACAACTGCAGCAGAAAAATTCTAAGACGTATCATTGCCGGAAGTCGTGCTTACTACGGACTTCACAAGACCTTGCGGTCTGGTAATCATGAAGATGATTTCGCACTAAGTGTACAATGTACAAGACGCTGATAAGACCGGTAGTCCTCTACGGGCATGAGACGTGGACAATGCTCGAAGAGGACCTGCAAGCGCTAGGAGTTTTTGAACGACGTGTGCTTAGGACGATCTTCGGCGGAGTTTGTGAGAACGGCGTATGAAGGAGAAGAATGAACTACGAGCTTGCACAACTATACGGTGAACTCAGTATCCAGAAAGTCGCCAAAGCTGGAAGGGAACGATGGGCGGGACACGTTGTGAGAATGCCGGAAAACAATCCTGCAAAAATGGTGTTCACCTCAAATCCGGCCGGTACAAGACGAAGGGGATCGCAACGAGCTAGGTGGTTTGACCAAGTGGAGCAGGATCTTGGAAGTGTGGGGCGATCGAGAAATTGGAGGTTAGCTGCCATGGACCAAGTTAGTTGGCGTAACATTGTGGCACAGGTCATGTCATGAAGGACGAAGAGCCAGCAAAAGTAAACTAAAGTAAGTTTACGATTCATCGAAGTAATATTCAAGCTATTCTCTATCAATAAGGGAATAATGATTCTTTTCATTTGGTTAGATAACATCTAAACAAATAGCACTAAACTAACAATTTTATGCCACAATACTCGGTTTGTGGCTGCATCTCTGCATCTTTGGTTCTGCCCCACGTTCATTAAACCGCTGCGCACTTGATCCACCCACCTAGCTCGCTGCGCTCCAAGACTTCTTGTACCAACCGGATCCGAAGCAAACACCATCTTTGCACGTTTGCTGCCCGGAAGTCTTACAACATGCCCTGCCCATCGTATCTTTTCAGCTTTGGCCACCTTTTGGATACTGGATTCACCATAGAGTTGGGCCAGCTCGCGGTTCATCCTTCACAGCCACACGCCGTTTACCCGCATACCGCCAAAGATCGTCCTAAGAACCTAGTGTTCGAAGACTCCAATTGCTTGTAAGTCCTCCTCGAGCGTCGTCCAAAAGTTCATTTCCATAGAAAACTACCGCTAGTATGAGCGTCTTGTACATGGTACATTTGGTGCGGGGGTGAATATTTTTTGATCGTAGCTTCTTGTTGAAGGCCATAGTAAGCCCGATTCCACTGATCTTCGTACTTCATGGCTAAAGTTATTATCAGCCGTTAGCAAGGATCCAAGGTAGACGAAGTGGTCGACCACCTTGAAAGTATCCCCGTCTTTCGCCCCCTTGTTTACATTTCACATTTGAACATAAAAATTATTAAGCTGGTAAGCTAGTTTAAAAATAATCTCCAATTAAAACTGTTTAAGTGCTCAGAGAACAGGTTTTGTTTCAGTTGAGATGTAACGCCAGAAATAGGCGAAGAGGATACCAGAGCAAATCACAAAATTTAAACAACAACCGATACCAGACATAACATGTACATTTCAATTGGAGCATTAAGCTTTTAAGCTTCTCAGGGAGAATCGAACTCACGACTCATAATTAGCTAAATAGGCGCATTTGCAACTACGCCACGGGAGAACTCATGAACGCAGTAGGCAACCTCAATTATGTTCAACTGAATCGCACATTTCATTATAGACGGATTTCACGCCAACTCGACATGCCCAATTTGCAATGTATGGACGACTTTTAGTAAATTTAACTACGAAACTTTTTGCTTAAGGATGATTAAAATCTGAAATGGCCGTTTTTTAAATCGATTTTAAAGTTTTGAATATTTTTTTTTTCAGTGTAGAAAATGTGTTTTTATTTTTTCAATTTTTTTTTCTCTAGAACGTCAGGAAATTTCACGACAGTCCCCCATACAACACTTTTTTGTACGTCTTATCGTTTTCAAGTTATACGTGTTTATAAAAAAAAGTAAAAAAAATTTTTTGACCCTTTCCAAATGTTAGTCTAGATCGATTTTGAAAAAAGGAAATATGTAAAGTATCTTAGATTCACAAAGTCTTCACACCCAGAAAGTTTCATTGAATTCTGAAAGGGTACTGCCAATCCCTTTGTCGAGTTGGCGTGAAATCCGTCTATAATGTGTAATTGAATCCAATTGCGAAGTATGAATGAAATGTTTAGATATTTGGTACCGTAATCCGGGTTAACATTGATCTGTTTTTTATATATTCAGCCATTCCATAAAAAAACCGATCTAGTGGGTCACCGAATTCCGTGAAAATTTGCTATTTTGTTCCTTATTTCGAAATAAGGATACACGTATTTTTGGATTTTTTTGATTAGGGTGACCATTTCCGTCACCCAGAAAAATCGCGATTTTGCAAAATTTTTATCTTTTAAAAAATTATAACTTTTGAACCGTTTGACCGATTTTCAATCTTTTTGGCCGAAATAAAGGCTAAAGATTTTTCAGGAAAAATATAAAATTTTACAAAAAGTGTGTGTTTTACATAAAAAAACTCAATAGTTTCCGTTTTTTTGTGTTTTGAAGGCCTCGGGACCAAAGGGGCTAATGCTGTTTTCATTTTTTCTTGAAAGTTTAGAAAATTTTACGTCTACTGTCAAATTTTCAGCGATGTATGTGTTTAGTTTTTGAGATATATTTTTTTGAAAATAAAAAATCAGTCATTTTTCATCGGCACACACTGTAGGTCTCAGCGCGTTAGATTTTTTATTTTAAAAAAATCATAACTTTTGAACAGCTTAACCGATTTCCAATCTTTTTTATGGAATGAAAGCTTAAAATTTCAACTTTTCAGACATATTTTAAAAATCTGATTAAAATATGTTTAAACGTGAAAAAATATAAAAATTTCTAGTTTTTTTTAGAAAATTTCATATATTTTAATGGAAAAAATAAATAACTTTTCAAAGTTTTCTATTTTTTTCTGAAAAGTTGAAATCTTAAGCTTTCATTTCATAAAAAAGATTGGAAATCCGTTGAGCTGTTCAAAAATTATGATTTTTTTTTAACATAAAAAATTTAATGCGCTGAGATCTACAGTGGGTGCCGATGAAAAATGACTAATTTTTTATTTTCAAAAAAAAAAAAATATCTCAAAAACTAAAAAACATACATCGCTGAAAATTTGACAGTAAACGTAAAATTTTCTGAACTTTCAAGAAAAAAATGAGAACAGCAATAGCCCCTTTGGTCCCGAGGCCTTCAAAACACGAAAAAATGGATTTTTTTTTCATGTGAAATATCATTTTTTTTGTGAAATTTTATATTTTTCTTGAAGATTCAAAATCTTGAGCTATTATTTTGTCCAAGAAAATCGGTCAAGTGGTTCAAAAGTTATGATTTTTAAATTTTGCAAAGTCGCGATTTTTTGGTCACCTTATTTCGGAAATGGTCACCCTAATCAAAAATTCCAAAAACACGTGTATCAAAATTGAATCCGGAATAGCTCGGCACCAAGTGGCCCATCCCATTTATTCCGGAACATAATGCATCTTGAAGAGTATGCGGTTTGTCTGAGACCAAAAGATCCAAAATCAGTCTATAGCTAGCCAAGTTATGATTTTTTATAGTTATTTTTTAATTAAAAGTCAGACGTTGGGAGTTTGAGAGTTTTTCGAATTTTTGTCGTCGAATGTTCAGGGTCGATTGAATAATTCTTTGGAACCGTGGTCACCGATTCGAAAACTATGTTCATTCCAGATTTATCACGAGGAGTATTGAGATAACCACACTTATAAGTGGTTTCTTCACCACCGCTTAGGCCTTAAACCTAGTTTAACAATATGGGTAAGCTTGGTTTACGGCTTAAGCCATGGTGAAGAAATCGGCCCTTAAAGAATCAGTAACCACTTTATTTTCGAGTCCATGGCTTGCGGACTTCATGATGTGAAAAAACAAAACGATTAACTGACACTGCAGAAGACTGCAAGTGGTAGTCGAAATACGCGTATCTGTCAAACATAAGCATTTAGAGCGGAATTACAAGGTACAAGGTACCGTCAAACGGAGTATCTTGCAACAGGGGTGAAACTTGCAACACTTCGACATGTAACCGAATAGTCGTTTTGTTCAGCATTGAGTTAAATTATTATGATTTATTCCGCCGTTGATTGACCTTAGGTATACAACAGAAGGTTTTGAAAAGGGTTTGGGTATCGTTTATTTTTTGGTGAGTTTGCTGGAGGTGAAAATCATATTTAAATTTGGATTGTATAAAACTAATGTTGAAAAACGTTCTTCGTATCACACAAACGGTAGAAATATGTCATTCGAGGCATTTGCTATCAGTTACAGTACTTAGTAGTGTACAAATTGACAACATAAAAGTTTTGATATTTTTTTGCTTAAACACTATAAAAGTTCAAAAACGTTTTTGACTACCCTTGTGGGATAACTTGCAACAGCAATTTTGATCTCAATTGTTCGATATTTCCTGCCGTTTGTCATCGAAAACACATGAAAAGGCAAAATTGAACATATATTTGCACAGTAACATTGAAATGTTTGTACCTCAATCAATTCAATTCACTTTTTGTATTAATTTTTGGAAAATTTAAATAAATCGTAGAGTGCATCGTGAAGCCCAAGCAGGACAGTTCGGTTTTGCGTCGTCCGATTGATTTTGCTGACGGAATCGCGCGTGTTACACATGATAACACATTTTTTCTTGAAAGCGTAACTTTTATGTATTAATAAAACAAACTTTGTATGGTTCGTCACTATAAGTATCGGCATTATGCTTGTTTTATACAATTTCAGAGATTTTTTTTCCTGTTTTGGAGCGTCGTCCGATAGATTTTGCTCGCGGTTTCGCGCGTGTTTTTGTCGCCGGAGATATTTTTTTTTTATTTTATACAATCCGATGACTCTGGAGAGATCGGTTTTGCTTTTTACTGACTATTGAGCAAAAATATTACTGCACAATCGACAAGCATTTCGCTTAATACTATTTATACTATAAATAAACTATTGTTTTCTCTTTTGATTGCCGGCATTCAAAAGATTAAATTGAAAACGCTTAAACAACAAATGTTTATGATCTATCGCCAGCTTTCTAGGCGAATCCTGACAATATACCTTCCCCAACCTCCAACTCCGTAGCACTTATGAGGGTGTCGCTGAGTTGGTGGCCTCTCATTAAGTAAGTGCTACATCAACATTTCCTTCCCCTATCCCAAGTTACGGTAAAGATGGGAGTGGCCGGGAATAGTGATATTCATGCTTTTAGTATTCTTGTTTATGATATGAACAAGGTATATTCCCCTGCCTTGTTCCTGAAAGTAGTCAGGATGAGATTATTAAAAAGAAACATGAATGTTGCTAGTATTCAATCTACGAAGTATACCGTAACTACGCTAACGCTAACGCTAATTTTTGGAAAATTTAAATAAATCGTATTATTATTAGATTTAGTCTTATTTTCTTCATGAAAATGATGAATAATTTAGAAAATCTGCACAAAAATTAACTTACAGATCAGTCATTGGGAACTCTCTGCATGAAATGTGATGGAAGTTATGCCAAAACCGAACAGAGACCATCAATATGTTATACGTCGCTTTGATTTAAATATGTCTAAAAAATAATTTATGTGAAGTAAAACCTAAAATACCATTTTATTTGTAGAAAAGTTGCATTAAAACGTTTTGATGGCTTTCCAATAACTGTCAAGACTTATGATATGTTAGAATTTTCCAGTTTGGACACCCTATGCAATGCCAATGAAGCTTTCAATCAAATTGGTTCAATACTCATAATTCAATCAATAATATTTAGTTTTCTAAGAGGAAACTAGCCTGTTTCTGATAATTGTGTTGCTTTTACTGTAGAAAATTATAAAATGATCATAATAACACGATAAAGGATACATTTTTAATAGTGTAGTTCAGGTAGCACTGTGTGTTGCATGTTGCACATCAGGGGTAGCATTAAAAATACATATTTTTCGTCTCTCCTGATTCCAGAAAACTAAATACTGATAAAATTAATACCGCGTGGCATTCTTTACGTAGAGATTAGGGTACCAGATGGTTTTTGTCTCATCTGAATCCTCAATTTTTTCATCCATATTGCTTTGAAGTTGAAAATTGTTGCAAGTTACCCCGTTTGACGGTACTCCAATCTACTTTTATGTTTCTCTATTGAAATTCGCTCAGAGGATTCATCCGATATCGGTATTCAATATAAAAACCCAGAGCTCAATGTCATCACATGGCGATGAATCAAAGAGTTTAGCATACCTGGGCACACCCATTTGTCAAAATAAATCTTCCCTGAAACATTTTTCCGCCTATAACATGTTGTACTCATATTTTTAACATTCGCTAGCCAACTGCTTATCAGTAAGTCCGATCTCTGAAAATGCAATCAACTTTCATCCATCAGCCAAACGAGCAGTGGCTAATCCTCGTTTAGCCGTCGCGGTCACGCATACCGTGCTGAACTCCCATACATAACAAAACTATGCTACAAAGTGTTTCTATCCGGAGCAATTATTCGCTCCGACAAAAGCTCTCTCTTCCCGCACCGCTGTGACTCCTTGAACAAAATTTCATGACCGTCAAGTCGGTGCTTGAAGAAAAATAGTTTTCCCAAACGCGGATCAAAGCGCATCCCAGTATCGCACTATGGGGCAGAAACCTACTTTGGTTCTTTACTGTAAGAATAAGATGCAACAAACCGCAACTTTTCGATTCATGGCAGTTTCAAAATGATCGAAGAAATAACAGAAATATACTGAAATTTCGAGGCAAAGCAAACATTTGAAGAGTTAACAATTTTGAAATAAATCAAATATGTTTTGTCGAAAATTTTCATATAGCGACATTTTTAGTTGTCAAATGCAAAACTATCAAAATAAAGCTCAAATTCACACACTCTATGAATAATTTGCAGAAGACATCAAACCTCTAAAAAAATCATCCCAGCGTGCTAGAGGTTTTGTCCTACCAAAGTAGCTTTCCGTCCCATAGTGTGCCAAAGACTTCTTCCGATGCACTCTAGAGCTACATAAAACCAATAGATTTATATCCCCATCGCACGGAAGATACTGAAGTGCGCTCCTCCGCTGAATGATGGCGTGTCCTAATGATGGGAGCCAACCGAACCGCCGACTTACCTTCAACTTTGCCGAGAGCGAGCACGAAAATGGTCTGGATCGCCGGAATCGCCCACGCCACCAGGTGGAACAGATGGGATCGGTTTTCGATTGCCTCGTGACCCCACTTGAGACCCGCAGCCAGGAACCAGGCCAGCGCTAGGCAAGCCCACCAGGCGAACGCCGCCATACAGCAGAAGTACAGGGCCATGAACAGGACCGTGCAGGACGTCGACTGGCGGTGACCCTGCGGGAACGTGAGAAATGCTCAGTCGTTATTATCCACCCCGTTAGCAGTAAAGATGTCAACCCGATATTGACTGACACTCGAGCACCGCTTACCTGAGTAATGGTGGACAGCATGTGCATCCGACCGAGTTTGATGTGCGGTTGGAACGGTTCACGGCACGCCACGGAATCACCGGCACCGAGTCCGGCCACGTAAGCGCACCCCACGATGAGATAGCAGATGGCCAGGAACACTATCGGGCGCTCCGGGTAGCGGAAGCGGGACGAATCGATCATGAAGGTTAGGACCTGGAAGAGGGAAGATAAATTTGGATTAGATGTAGTTTTTTTTTAAATTACATTATTAGTATAACTTTAAACATTGCGTTCTTTTCTTACATCTAGGTGCTGTGTTAAGTAACACTGTCTTCCTTATTTGTTAGAACCTTATAAAGCTATATTTACTATTTTGTTAACAATATATCTCGAAAACTTATTCAAACAGACTCAAGTCAGAAAAGATAACAAACTTACAATCCTACGTGTTTCGCAGACGTTCCGCTCTAAACCAACTCGATTTCTCACTTTTAGAACGTTTAATTTCAGGATCTACAAAACGGTGTAAGTAAGATTTTGAACTTTCGCAGCCTAACCATTACTTTCGGTTCCGGGTCATTTGGCCGAATGCCATTTGGCCGAATGCCATTTGGCCGAATGCCGTTTGGCCGAGATAGGAAATAATAGTGGATTACAGTGTGCATCTTATTGTAGTGAGTTTGCGAGCTGAATTTCAAAGAACTTATTCAGCTAATTTTTAAAGAAGGTTAATCATCATTGATATACAAATAATTGGTTCTTTGATGTTAGTTCAACAAATAATCAGTGCTGAAAGCAGAACACCCTAAATGTAAGCAAATATTCAATTCTTTGCTAACGGTAATAGCTGCCAACAGAAGTTTGTGCATTGTGTTTGTAGTCAGCTTTTGACAGTAACTAAAACGGTTCACGGTTTATTAGTCCTGCTGCAGGACTAGATTGCTTCGATGTCTCCAATCGTATTAATTGAATTATTTCATAATTCTAGTAATCGCAAATTTTGGCTTCTTCTTTTCACAACGGTGAAGCTGTAAGCTTTTTCCACGTAATTGTTCATCGAGTCAATCGGTTTACTGCTATACGCAAGCAACGGTGCAGAGCTCAATTCACACGTTGCAATCTTACTATTGGAGGAGAAACAGGAAGAGCAGTCTATGATCAAAAGAAGGAAAAATCTCTTATGAAAATTTAAGCAAATGCTTTGCAAACAATTTTTGTATCAGTAACTACAAAGAACTGCCGATGATTTAAAGAAGATGAAATTCCCAATTAAAATATAAGCTGAATTATTGCCAACAGTAACGAAACCAGTATAACTCGAAAGAAAAGCCTATGCTTAAAAGAAGGAAAATTTCTAATGAAATCATTAAAAAGCTGGAACCCTACCATACCGAGAGAAAAAGGTAGCCCATATGAAACAACCATGAGCTTTTAGTCTAGATGCAATGAGTGGAGTTCACAACTTCGTCCTTAATTAACGGGACAATTGTATCATTCTCTTGGAGCACTTATATAGTGACAAACATGAAGTCCCGCCACATAACTAAAGTCAATTAATTAGCTGATCATTTATTGGGCAATACCTAAGAATCTTACATATAATTGTTGCAGTAATTTGATTTTTTTGTTCGTAATTCGGCCAAACGGCATTCGGCCAAACGAGAATAATTTTCAGAATTAATTTTGAATCCTCTGCAGAGCTTTTTTCCTGGTATAACAAAAGCTAGCCTATATTAGTACGGTAAATTAAATGGCCGGTCTGAAAATTATTTTTAAGATCAAAAGCTTGCATCTAAGACAAAGTTTTGATTTTCCGTTAAAAAGTGGATTAACAAATTTATACATTTGTTACATTTGGCTTGAAAGATCTCAATGTGATTTTTCAAAGTTTTTTTTTATCTAGCAAAACTCTAAATACTTAACTTCATATGAACAAATTTATTGGAACCCCTCTCATCGTGACAACATGTCTACTTAAAGATTTCAAATAAAGAGCTTTTGGTTTATGTGAGGATATTATAAGTTTAGTAGTCTTGGAAGCATTATGAGACATCTTCCATTTTTGCAAGTACTTTGGTGGAGAAGCTTGTGTCATCCGAAAACAAAGATTCTTGACATCCCTGAGGCAACAGAAGACACGGACACCGTCATCAGCCATTTGGCTGCACAGACTGTAACTTAACACTAGACAATGGACAAGCATGCTCCAGTGACACATTCGAGAAACATTCCTGACGAAAAGTTTCAATGACTGCAGCGGGAATCGAACCCACACCCCATGACACGATGCGCTTAAATGCCTGACGACACTAATCGCACGGTCACGAGGCTCATAACTCAGGTAAGTCAGATATGAAGAGGTCTTAAAGAAAATATTTCAGACTTAGAGTTCTGATAACAAACCTACAGTGAACGATTTGACAGATATATTTGAATTACTCTAACAATGTCTGTTTTTTGGCAGAAATTGAATTTCATTGAAAAAATAATGTGACTGCGTTGAAATTGCCTTCTCCTCACGTTTTCAAGATAGATCAAGAATCTAAGATCGTCGTATATAATCACGTATTTTAATTATATTTCACATTAAAGTATTGCAATGCCCCTTGCTTCAACTATGAGATTTGCTAAAGTTTCAATAACATTGTCAATATCAAGTTCTGTTTGCAAAGAAATGTCAACATCAAGATTACTATCAAAGTATGTTTCATATGTATTCCAATCGGAAAGAAAGTGATTGAATTTTAAGCTGATAGGTTTGAGAATCGCTTCATGGGGTGTCCGGCCCAGGGACGAAAAAAGTCATGCTTACTATACTCAATTCACTGACGTTTATGCCTTCATCAAAGTAACCGCACCACCACCAATATGATTGTACCAATAGTTGGCACAAAAGTAGATGGGCAAAACAAACAATGATTTTGTTGATGATGTTGACATTTTTATAAATTCCACTCCAACAATTTTTGTTTGCATAATAGGTGGCACACTTGCCCCAATAAGTATACATTGCAACCAAACTGGATTTTGTATGTAAAACTAAATACTTTTTTCGTTCAAATGCCACAATAACTTACACTTTTGAATAGTTTCACGATGTAAAGTACGTTAGAAAAATCTGTTAATTATTAACCTTTTACCATGCTATTTAGAAACAACAAAATCTTATAAAAAATCACTCAAATTTGGTTGTCTTTGCACAAGTCTATGTTAATACGTAAAAAATAGAGCAATATTCATCATATTTTGATCATTGAATTGTGAACTATAAGGGAACATATTGATAAACTCAAAGAGAAAATATATATTATAGTTTTTATAAAATGCAGGGGTGGCACACTTGCCCCTATGGCACACTTGCCCCAAAGTCCGCTAACTGATCTGCTAATGATTTTGTCGATTTTAAGATTTGCCAGGACGTCAGGTTTGTCGATAAAAGCGCTCCAAGGGAATGATAAAATCGACCCGTTAATTCAGGACGAAGTTGTGAACTCCACATATCGCGTAAAGACTCTAAGCTGATGATTGATTCATCTCTGGGTTACCAACGGTGAGCTGGGGTTACAAATGTTTTTAATGAATTTCCCTTCTGTAAACATAGGATATTGCTTCGCTTTAATTACTATCGGAAATAGTTTAGCTTACAGTTCAATTCAGAATTTAACCTTTCTTAAACCATCGGCAGATCTTTCTAGTTATGCTGTTATACCGGTTATTTGCATTACACTTGCTTAAATTTTCATAAGAAATTTTTCCTTCTTTTGATCATTGGCTGCTCTTCCAAAAGCAAGTATATATCATAGTTATTGAAATTGAGGCTTATAATACGTTCATAAAAAGACTTCTTCAAAACATATTTTTTAGCACAAGGATTAGCTTTGGTGCGATGCCCTTCTCCTCTTAGATTAAGAGTGCAACGTGTGAACTGAACTCTGAACCGTTGATTGTGTATAACAGTAAACCGAACGACTCGATGAACACTTCTGTCAAAGAAGTCACTGTTTTTCCGTGGTGGTTGCCATGGCATAAAAATTAACAAGGCAGGCTCACATGTTATATTAGAAGCAAAATATAACATGTGATCATTTTTTTTGCAAAAAAAAAATTGCAAATTTTTTTTGTAAATTTGTTCGAAATGGTTGCTAGAACTATGATATATTTTACTCGGAGACGAGACTCGCGAGAACGGTCTTCATGTTCTGTGATTGCTGAGTATTTTTTCTTATTATTATATTATTATTCTTATTCTTATTATACGACGGTCTACATTTGACGTTTCGTGACAGAGGAATCTGGGCTGCATATGACGTTGATATTTTTACACTTCGCGAGTCTTTCTCAGATTTTACTTAGTACGACTCGAGGGATCGAAGTAACCAGGTCAAGCATAAGGACGAATAAATCATAACCCGATTAAGTTACTGTGTCTTAACCTAGCAACAAAAGCGACGTATAAACATCTGCTAGCAGCTATTACCGCTAGCAGAGAAGTAAATAATTGCTTATATTCAGGTTGTTCTTTTCTCAGCACTGACAGTTTCTTGAACTAACACTAAAGAGCTTATTATTTGTATATCAATGAAGATTCAGAATAAGCTAAACAATTTTTTTAAAGTTCAGCTTTTACATTCGTTAAAAATGCAAGCTAACTGTAGTTCACTTCTTCTTTCTGGCGTTACGTCCCCACTGGGACAGAGCCTGCTTCTCAGCTTAGTGTTCTTATGAGCACTTCCACAGTTATTAACTGAGAGCTTACTCTGCCAATGACCATTTTTGCATGTGTATATCGTGTGGCAGGTACGAAGATACTCTATGCCCTGGGAGATCGAGAAAATTTCCAAACCGAAAAGATCCTCGACCGGTGGGATTCGAACCCACGACCCTCAGCTTGGTCTTTCTGAATAGCTGCGCGTCTACCGCTACGGCTATCTGGGCCCTGTAGTTCACTATTGTTTTCAATTTCAGCCAAATGACCCTTTCGGCCAAATGGCGTTCGGCCAAACAGCATTCGGCCTAATGACCCGGAACCACAAGCGACTTTAAAAATCCATTCACGAATTTTACGTAGAAACACAACCTCAACACCCTATTTATTTATAAAGCATCAAACTATGAAGGACATCTATCTCCCTTTTTCGTTCAAGTTTAGAAAAGTGTATGAAACCTCACAAACACGTATTTTTTTGAGTAACATGTTCATTAACTGTTTAGAAAATGTTCTAAGATAGATTTCTTTATCCAAAACTGTCTCCCGATTTTTTTGAAGACATTCGCATCTACGACATCTAGGCGATCCATCAGAAGTTAGCCAAGAAAATGTATCGGGATTCCCGTAGAGATTTCTGCAGGATTTGATTCCACGTTTTCCTCAATCAAATGAAAAATTTCAAAAACACAAGGCGTTAAGTTTATGATATTTATTCTAACGTATATTGCGAAGATTCTTTGTCAACTAGTCAAATGTTACGTTCAATTTCTCAACAAGATTCCTTGGAATATTTCCTCTTGATTTTCTTCAGGAATAATACTCAGAATTTCTCGAGGGATTCTTTCAGGGATATTGTCAATGTTTTTCCAGGAATCAACTAATTTTTTTTCATAAATTTCTTCCAAACATATGTTTTTTAATATTGTCAAAATATTTCTTTCGACATTACTCCAAGCATTTTTTTTTTGAGGCTCTACATGTTCCACAATTCTATCAAGAATTTTGCTATCGAACTCTTTATAGCAATTTGTTTAGATACTTTTGTTAAACACATCTAAGGATGTCTTTAAAGGTTCTTTCAGCAATATCTAAAAAAAAAAAAGATTATGTCAAAAGTTTTAAAAGAATTCCTAAAAAATCCACATTGAATCTTCTTCAGGAATTTCTTCTTATAATAAATCAGAATTTCTTTGCAGAAAGTCCTTCAAGGATTTATCCAGGACATATTCTGAGCGTATCTCTTGCAGAAATTTATGGAATCCAAGAAGTAATATCTTGAGAAATTCCCTTTCGATACTGAAGCTAAGTATGCTGTTTTTCTCAAGAAAAGTAAAAATTTCTGCTCAAAAAATGGTCAAGAAATTTCCTACAGGGACCTCCATTTGAATTGATATTTCTTTTCAACTGCGTACTGCGATCAAAGAAAAATGCTTTTCTTGCAAGAAATTTCCCACGCATCGAGATAGGCGATTACTTTTCTGTTGAAGTGCATACTTCGCTTGAGTATTAATTTTTGGAACTGATCTTAGAGAAATTCATAGATTGCTTAAATTGGCTACACACAGAAGGGGCATTCGTTGCTAATAAATTATAACAATAACAATAAAATCCTAAAGAAAAATTGAAAGCAGACCTGAAATAATCTATTTTCCCAAAAATCAATGCAGAAGTTTTTTAAGTTTTTTTTTTCTAAAAATACTTAAAATTTATTTTTCGAAATGTCCTTCAACGATTTATCGAATCCAGGAAATAATTGCTTGAAACATATTCTTTAGGTTCAGCAGAATAGCTTTTTGAAAGGATCTTAACCCTCTAATAAGCAAATTTGTATTTATGATCTATGTATCAGTTGTTGCTATCTAAAATGATTTATTTTTATTAGCAAATTTATGTATTTAGATTTTATAATTTTTATTTTTGAATGCCCCTAACCCTTTTATTTTTTTTTTTTTTTTTCATGAAGCCTCTTCTGGGTACCGATTTTTAACAAAAAGAAAATTTGAGTTTTGCAGTGGGGTAGAAGCACCGGTTTTAGCCATACGCCAGTTTTAGGCAAAGTGGATTAAATACAGTTTTTCAAAGCCAATCAGCATGAAACCTTTTGTGTTTAGTAGATCACGTCAACAAGATAGAGCAAAATTCGTTTACTCGTCCGAATTGATGAAAAACATTCATTTTCCTTATAACTTTAACTCCCCTACACCTAATTTGGCCACTCTCGTGAGAAATCAATGTGATTGGCCAATTTGGGAACCGAAGTTAAATCTCTGTCCAAATCTGGTTCTGGTGGCCTATATTGACCAATAAGATTTTCAAAGCGAAAAAATGGTTTCAGCTCATTTTAGATATTTTACATACGTAATATGGATTGAAAGCTTGCGTTTGACATATTTGTAGAATAAATACGGCTTCCCATATAATTTTTATTGATTTTCTCTCTTAGACTGGCCATAACTGGTGCTCTACCTTTGAAAATTTAAAATTTCTTGTTTTTCTTGGAACATATTTTATTTTGCGTGTAACAAACGAAAAAATTGATTTTAAATTATTTCAATTCCACCAGGCTCTTCTTCTCTGTTAGGTTGATTATGAAAAAAACTATACATTTCTTGTATTACACGTTAAATAAGACCCGAACATTTGCAGATTACAAAATACAACATTTTTTCGAACATTTTCCAAAATACTAAAAAGTTCCAAAAGTCATTTAATCTTTCCTAATATGCGTGTTATGACCCAACGTTTAAGCCATAAATAAAATCATTCTAATTTCCGAGCTAAGAAAAAAATCCAAAAGATATTCATAGAAAATTAAGAATTATTAGAAAAAAAGAAATAGAAAATATTCTACAGAAATTATAGGATTTCAGATGAATTTTTTTATATAACCTGGAAAATTTTGAAAATATAGCACGTTAGGTATTTCAGGATGGATTCTTGGAACTTAAGTGATAAAGTAATCCTTTCAATAATTCCAAGGAAGAATTCTATATAAACTTCTTGGCAAATGCCTGATGGAATCCCTGAGAATTTCTTGAAAAAATCTTTATAAGATCTTTTTATGTGTTACCTGGAGTAATTCCCAGAACAATCCGAGAAGAAATTCTTGGAAAAATATACAGAGCAAATCCCTAAACAATAACCAATGATCTGAAAAATTTTGCAAAGTCCAATCGGATGGTATTTTGGACATACTCAAGGCACATTACTGTAAAATATATGGAGTATTTTTTTAGAATTCCTGCCTATAGCATTGAAAGAGATGTTTTCAGTGGAATTTATGGTTTGGTGTCAACTCTGTATTAATTCTAGGAAGAAAAAGGAATTAAAAAAAAAGTTCTTGAAGGAATTCTTACAGGTTACTCAGAACAAACTTTTTTAATAGTCGTAAGTTATAATTCATCAAGAATTTCCTGAGAAAATGGATTTTTTAAGGACTTTATGAAGCCAAAGAAGAAGAAAAATACGAACGAATTGTTTAATAAACCAAAAAAATCTTGATTGTTCCTTTGAAAACATAATATCTAAAGCACAATTATGTAAGTGATTTTTGTTAAAATTCGAGAAGGAATGCATGAAGAAATTTTCTTAAAACAAGGTGGAGAATTACCTGAGGTGGGATCATACATTAACAATTGGAGCAATCTCCACAAATTTTTGGGCATGTTCTTTGATAGAATTACTAGAACATTTTAAAATAGCATTCTTTGTATTAAAAAAGAAACAAATTTTATTAGGATTCGAAAGTCTAATTCTTGGAAGTGTATTGAAATATATTCTTTTTCTAATACCTATTTGTAAACATTAAAAAAAAATCTCGGATGCAACTAAAACAACTTTTAGGTAAATTTTGAAAGCCAAAAAATATGTTAAGATTTTGTTGATGACTCGATGGAGAAGTTTGAGCTACTCCCAAGAACGATTTCTGATATAAATTATTGGTATGGTTATTGGAAAAATCTTTCGAGCAATCTAAGGAAATAAAAGGAATCCCAGACAGGATTCCTGGTGAAGTTATCTAAATGGAGTTACCTCTTAACGGATTCCTTGCCGAATTCTTCGATGAATTCTTTGATGAGACCGCTTCAAGATGACAAAACAGATGCTCTCAGTTTGGATCTCTTTTGAGTTTGGATTCAGGTTTCAAATAAGTTTCAGTAATAACTGTTATATGTTTTAGCTGTTAAAAAAATGAACAGCTTGTCCTCTTTACCATTCAAAAAACGAGCATTCCAATAGAAATATTGAAAAAATATTTGAATCTATTAGAGAATAACAATTTTATTAGTATATTTTCACCAATTTGGACTGCTTCAGCTATTGTGGTGGTTTTGAACATTGCATCAATGATTCGATTCAATTGTTCAGTTAAAAATCAAAATCAGAAAGAGACACTTTAATAGAAGTAGGTTCATTTTCTGATGATTTTTTGTTGGGGTTATCCGTTAATGAAGAGACAGAATAGGAGTTGCCTGCAGCGGCAGTGGTTTTCCATACGATTTGAAACAATTAGAACGGTTATCCGTAGGAAGGAAATTTGAAGGGGAGGAACTAAAACTGCCTGTTACAATAACAATATAAAAGTTTCATTGGGTAAATCAATTTGAAATTAAAAGATTCTAACGGCTACCCGACGAAGGAAAGTTAGCTTGTAAATGAGCATGATTATAATTCACTTGATGGGTATATTTTTTAATAAGCCATCGTTGAAAAAATGAGCATTGTTGGGAATTCTTCCTGGGGAATTCCGGAAACGAAAAACGCTACCGTTCATCTACCAGGCACGAGCCTCGTTAATTTGTTAACGCGAAGGGTAATCGTTAAAGTTAGACTTTTGGTTGTCCCCGCAATTTGCGCATACAAACTTTTTGATGTGTTCTAGGACAGACGTCCTTAGCGTGAGAAGAACCTCCACAATTCATGCATTTTGGTTTGGTACCTTGACCCCACTTTTGATACCGAAGGTACTGAGTGAGGTTCTGAAAAGTACTTCCAGGTTTCTGAAAATGTTCTCGTGTCCCACGGACATCGAACATCAGTCTTGCTCTTTCTAAAGCTTTAATATTATTTAGATCACAATTGTTAAAGTGAACTAAATAAGATTCTTGAAAAAGCACTTTCCGACTACAACCAGATTGGGTGAAAATGAAAATGAACATAATGATTACTTGGACTGGAGAGATACCAAGAAAATCATTCATTCCATTTTTGATATCTTCAGGTGACTCATAGTCCCTTGAGAGACCTTTCAAGACAACTTTGAACAAACGTTCAGCTTTGTCGTCATAAGTAAAAAAATGTGCGTCTTCTCTTCAAGATGTTTGAGAAGAAGTTCGCGATCTTTAAGAGTTTCCGGCAAAACGCGACAGTCTCCTTTTTGCGATTTGGAAGAAAACCATAATTCCCCTATTGGAGTTCAAGAAATCCGCCAAATTCGGAACAGTTGATCACGATAGGCGGCACCTTTTGTTTCCTCACTTGAATCAAAGAGCCTGGGCTGAAGACTGCTTCGATTTGGTGTTCGGAAAATTTGTCTAGAGCATCGAACTGATTGCCCATTTCGATACAATTATCAACATTATGCATTTCACCCTTGGAAAAAAATTCGCATTCCGGAGAAACGTCCTTTCTTCCATTCTTGCAACGCTTAGTGACAGTTTCAAATCCCACTCTTTTGGAAGGAAGTTGTGAATTCAGAGATTCACCCTTCCTTTAGTTTGTAGTTGCAACCATGTTTAGTGAATAAACGAATGAAGACGTGATCTTCTAAGAGGTTTTTCCCAAGCAACACTGATTCTATTGCAATGTGGGAGTGAAATATGCAATCATCAATAAAATGAACGACATAAATTTATTTGTTGACCAAATATCCCAATCGCTCTGGATTCCGGTAGCCATGTTCCTGATAAACTACCCAACAGTAAAATAAACCCCTTTCCTAATATCTCAACCAAAAGTTCGCCATTTAGTGTTAATTAGTCGAACGGATGTGAATTAATTTCTCCGTGCTGCACTAATTAGAAGCACACGCGACCTCAACCACAACGTCTGCGGGTCCAAACAGGGACCACGCTGCTGATGCTGCTGACTAGACGCCCAGTGCCAATTCCAGCCAAGGTCCATGTAGGAAACGTGAGCTTCTCATTTAATTTCTCGCTGTTTTCCCGCGTGATTATTTTAAATTCAGCATGCTCAGGTTTTGGCTCGCTTCCATGCGGGTTCGGCTAGCGGAAGTCATACGTCTTGTGGTGATTGCCGCGCCGCGGTGGTGAGCCGAACAAAACGTAACAAATCTCCTCAATTTTAGCTCAGCACACCAACTTTAGATTAGACACACGTTAAAAAAATAATGGTAATATCACGTAATTTTAGTTCAGTCAATTTGGATGTACAATTATATTTTTTAAAAGTACAAAACCAGCAGGTCACTGTTAAAAATTGAGTTCTAACAATCGATTACCGGTTTGAAGAGTCGTCCAGGATTCGAACCAGGGTACTGCGAGTGAGAGCTGCGTCCGATACCTTTCGGTAATCTCACCATGCTAAGGATAGTGAGTTAATCTTGGAATCGGATAATCAGGTTTGGTTGTTTGATTGTTGTATAATCGGCCGTTATTTTTTGCTGTGCAATTGACCGACCAATCGCCCATTAGTGGCCGTTATTGCGGGTACACGTAGTTAACTAGCGTTAAGTAACGATTCTGGAATTTTGAAGTCACAATAAGTATAGAATTTCATTTGAATTATACTCACCGTAAAGAGACAACTGGCAACGCACACTGCCGCCCAGGAACCGACCCAGTACTTGAGCACGGTTCGCTCGTTCTCCGAGAAGAACATCGAATGGCACGGTGCACCGCAGTCTTTAGTGACCTGGAAAGAGAAAGATATAAGAAAGGTGGGTGAGATTCATTGTTTGCTGGTGCGTGGGTCCAATTAATATTCGGCGTTTGTTCTGAAGGTGGCAAAAGAAATAGAGTTTGATGCATCCATTGCAATGAAAAACTGGGTCTTCTGAAAAAGACTGAAATCACAAAAGACTGAACGATCGGTTATATAGAAAGACTGAATACATTAAAATGTATTAAAATATTTGTTTGCCCGAAATTAACATTAGTCCAAATTATGAAGATATTCTGGTTAAATTTGAATTAAAAAATTGTCAGTGATTGTTCTCCCTAAATACAAATACAAAGTTAATCAAATAAAATTACCTCAACAAGTTTAGCCTTACGACTATTCAGCTTTTTAGTGTTTCAGCCTTATGTAAGAATCCCGAAACGATTACAAATTTAGCAGCTCTGCTAAAAACATTTGTCAGACACCGACACGGCCGTAATTAAGTTATGAGCCCGATCAGAAATATGATAATTTTTGCACGGCGCAGCAGGAATGCAAGGCCCAATTCGATTTCCAACCACGGTTTCACAGTTCAGCTAAACCACTGTTAACACGGTATCAAATCAAATGCGCACATGCTGCTGCCAAGGTGTGTTTACATGCCGGGTCCTCAGGGGGTCCATCCATCACTGTTGCTTTCCGAACCACCACTAGCAGCTAAGCTGCGCCTTGTCAGAGCTTTTGCAGAGAAGAAAATTGGACAGGTGATTTTTGACGGTGAAATCTGGATTATGGCAATCACATGCGGCTTTTCGCGCGACACGCCATCAAAACACTCCTCAATGCGAGATTTTCCTACTGCTAGCAAGTGCAAGAGTGGCGTGGATTTGGATTTGACAGGAGTTCGTGTAGGTGTTGGCGTCAGACTGGATGAATGATGGTATTGCTCCTTGTAATGTCGAAACGAGAGAAATCAGAATCAGGTGAACTGAGAACGAGATCTAGTTGCGTAGAATCATGACACTGTGCACATGCAATTTGCAAGGCTGCAAAGTGATCCGGTTAGCGGTTTTATACTTTTTATGGGTCATATGAAAATTATGACATCTATTGAAAGAAGGCAGGCAGTATGGTTAGATATTACAAGCTTTTTCAGAAACCAAAGTTAAATTCTTAAGGTAATTTATGTAAACAGACATTTTACATACATTTGACTAAAATGCCCTCATTATGATTTTTGAAAGTTAAATTTTTATCTAGCATGAGCCCTAGATACTTTACCTCATCTGACCAATTCATTGAAAACCCTCTCATGACGACAACATGTCTACTTGAAGGTCTGAAATAAAGAGCTTTTGGTTGATGTTATGGTATACGCCGATGATTTAAAGATTTATCTGGTAGTCAAGACAAGAGGAGATTGTATCCGACTTCAAGAACTACTGGATACCTTCGTTGAATGGTGTAGGGTAAATCGGCTCGTTTTTAGCGTTGCTAAATGCTTAGTAATCACGTTCCATCGATCGAAATGTCCAATCGCTTTCGATTACTATATTGACGGTAATGTCCTCGAACGCGTTGATCATGTCAGCGATTTGGGCATTGTTCTAGATGCAAAACTAACATTCAACCATCACATCACGTTAATCATAACTAAAGCAACATGGCATTTGGTCTTTATTACGAAAGTTTCTAGGGATTTTACTGATTGGCAGAGGGGCCTGTGTCATTCGCAAATAAAAATTTTTGACATCCCTGAGGTAACTCAGGTAAGTCAGATGTAAAAGTATTATATAATGTTGGTCTCAAAATGCTGTCTTGAGGAACCCCAGCTCTTACAGGAAATCTTTCAAGCCTGGGATTCTTATAATTAACCTGAAGCTCACGATTTGACAGATAACTTTGAATTATTCTAACAATGTTTGTTGGAAAATTGAAGTTATTATTTATTTTACATTCAAAAACTATAAGGGTACATCCCTATGGGGTTGTACGAACTGGTGACGTAGGACCACGATGGTTTATTTAACTGAATTTGATGTCGTTCTTGTTGCTCGTTTTGACTTCATACTGTTTTCAGTGCTCGAAAATTTCGTAAATATTTATGCATATGTGTACGTTTAATCATGTCCCAAATATACATTATCTTTATCCGATGAATTCGTCATATTTATCTATGACAATGTGAAATTTCACTTCAGGTTGTATGATCATTTTGAAATTATATTAGTAACCTCCTATGAAATATATGGTAGCATTGGAAAGAACAGTAGTGTTTGATGTTTGTTCAGTATGCTGAAGCAAAATCTAAGCAATTCTAATTAAATAATATTTAAAGCAATGTGTCTATAGGAAGTTATTCGAGAATTATAATGAAAGCTTCAGTCATCGCTTTGTTGATCTTATGGTTTGAGAGAAATATTATTCATTACTTGGTAATGTGATAAATAAAGTCGGAAATATTACTCTGTTAACTATCTTACGCATATTTGGTGGCCCTGAAAAGAGCCAAAGGCTTTGTTAGCTCGGATGCTGTCATAGATGAATCGCACTACAGGATGTTATCAGTTGATTTCCATGGTTAAACGAAGAATCCCTAACGCAAGTGTAGAAATTTGTATAAGTTCTCTGCTTATAAGACAAACCAGTTGAATGTTTCGTGGTATGGATGGCACACATCAGCAACAGGTATAAGATCACACGGCTGAAGTCGAAATCTGAAAACTTAGCTTAATTTTGAAATCTTGAGCGATACCACAAGCCGGACGCTCGATTTGTCTAATAATAGTAGTAATGATGCCTAACGGGCTTGATTCTTGACTGCACCACAGATGAATTTATCACGAGCCGAAATCTCATAAACCAGATGCTGATCAACAGCTCAGCAGGCTTCTGGCTACGAGGTGCTCCTCGCTAAGCAGGTTCGGAGGAGCTCTTGCCAGCTCTGAAGTCGAAACGGAATGAAACCGAATCCAACGAAGGAAGCATGCTATATACCCTTAGATTAGCAGATTATGCTCCTCCCATTCGTGCTCTTCTCTTCTAGTCGACCAATCTGGAAAATGGGTATGTGCCAATAATGTGATGGGCTAAGAATTACTTGAAAATTGCGAAAAATGATAATGCGTGAGAAATTGATCGAACATGAATAGTTGGAAGGGTTGACATTTACTAAATATTCTATAGATAGCTATTGATAACCAATAGTTTTCCTTAGTATGAAGGTGAATTTCTGATTATTGGGTGCCAAAATGATGGAAATTGTTCAATTAGAATTTCTCTTGACAACCATTCTAAATATGTCGCAATTTTGTTACATGTGATAATTTTCATAATCGAAATGCTCCCATAAAATATGGCAAATCAAAGACACTGTTGGAAATTCCACTCTAGTTTACACTCGTTGTGAAATGTTGAGCACTCACCCCGACGGCACTGCAGCAGCGTCCACGAATTCGCGTCTACGAAGGTAATTACCACAGTTGACCCTATGCGTGAAGCTCCGATTATTTTACATGGCAAAGCATAGGGAGTCAATTTTCAAATGCTTCTAAAAAATTCAAAACACTTGTTAATTAAATTCTGTCAAGTGTACGGGGTTAGACTATTGATCAACTATAGAATCAGCAGCATATTGAGAAAAAAATATAAAACTCAAAATTATATGCCTATAATGTAGCCCATCAAAAGTATATCAACATATACTGAAAAGATTTTAAATAACTATTGTAGTTAATTTTATATGAGCATTTGAAATTTCGCTTCCTATACCTTGCCGGGTAAAATTTTCGACGCTTCACGCATCGAGCAAACTTTTCCCAGATGGCAGCACCGTACCTTCGTACACTCGAATAGTCTCAAATTGACGTGCCATCAATTATTCATAACAAATTAAATTTTGTACGAAGCTGCGAGATTGATTGAGGAATATAAGATGTAATAAGGTTGGAACTATTATTCCTTCAACTCTTTTCCACAAATATTATGGCCCTGACAAGGGCCGATGGCTTTCTTAGCCTCGATACGGTTACAGATAAATAGCACTACGGGATGTTATCACTTGATTGCCATGGACAAACGGGGAATTTGCTTATACGACGAACCAGCTGAATGGTTCGTGACGTGGATGGCGCACAACAGCAACGGGTATTGGATCCCCGGGCACAAGTTGAAATAGGAAAGGGGCTGTCCATTAATTACGTAAGGGTTTACGGGGGGGAGGGGGGTTTTCAGATTTGTTACGCGCCATACAATTTATTTTTATTTTCATACAAAAAATCTTACCATGGGGGGAGGGGGTGTTGAAAAATCGCAAAAATTGTCTTACGTAATTAATGGATCGCCCCAAACGATGCTCACTCTTGAAAGCTTGAGCGATTTCACCAGTCCGACGCTCGATTAGCAGCATCTCCTCGGATCAGCAACTCTGGGGGCTTCTGGTTTCTGGTTCCTATCGGGCTTGCTTCTTGACCTCCGATCACGAGTCGAAATCTGGGAGCGCGGATAAGTTTGCGACGGCGATGACGATGGCTTGGACGCTCCTCCGAGCGGCAGTAGCTCGCCGCTCGGAGAAGCGCCCAAGCCATCGTCATCGCCACCGCAAATCAATATTGCGTCTTCCTCTTCCGACGACACAAATTGGACTGTGACGCGGGTGCAAACGCAAAGCGAGAATGACTCGCCCTGTCGTGTTCACAGTCCGACCGCAAAAAGAAGACTGAGGGAAGAAGCAGGGACCCGTTTGCTTTTATAGTGGGAAGCGACACCGTCGAAAAGTGCTCGAACGTGATTGGTTGGATAAGAAAGGGGTCAACATTTATCAAATTTTCAATAGTTTAACAACAAAATTCACTTATCGGATATATTACTAACGATGCGTAGATACATTTCTGATCGAATGATACTAAAATCGTAATAATTGGTTCATAAACAACTGAGTTATTTCAAAATCTCCCCTAATTTCGTTACATGTCTCATTTTCCGTACTTTTAAAGTGATATGTTGAGCACTCACCCCGACGGCACAGCAGCAGCGTCCACGAATAGTCAATTATTCAGAACAAATTAAATTTTGTATGAAACTGCGAGATTGTTTGAGCAATATAAGATCTAATAAGGTCGGAAATATTATTCCTTCAACTCTTTTCCACAAATTTGATGGTCCTGACAAGGTCCGATGGCAGATAAATAGCACTGCGGGAAGTTATCACTTGATTGCCATGGTCAAACGGGAAATCCTCAACGCAAACAGCAACAGCAACGGGTAGTGGATCCCCGGGCACGTGTCGAAATCTGGAAACTCGAGCGATTCCGACGCTCGATTAGCAGCACCTCGGATCAGCAACTCTGGGAGCTTCTGGTATCTGGTTCCTATCGGGCTTGCTTCTTGACCACCGATGCTGAATTTATCACGGGTCGAAATCTGGGAGCGCGGATAAATTTGCGGCGGCGACGACGATGGCTTGGACGCTTCTCCGAGCAGCAGTAGTTTGCCGCTCGGAGAAGCGCCCAAGCCATCGTCATCGCCGCCGCAAATCAATCTTGCGTCTTTCTCTTCCGACGACACAAATTGGACTGAGACGCGGGTGCAAAAGCAAAGCGAGAATGACTCGCCCGACCGTGCTCACAGTCCGACCGCGAAAAGAAGACTGAAAGAAGAAGCAGGGACCCGTTTGCTTTTATAGTGGGAAGCGACACCGTCGAAAAGTGCTCGAACGTGATTGGTTGGATAAGAAAGGGGTCAACATTTATCAAATTTTCAATAGTTTAACAATAAATTCACTTATCGGATATATTACTAACGATGCGTAGATACATTTCTGATCGAATGATACTAAAATCGTAATAAATGGTTCATAAACAACTGAGTTATTAACGTTCAAAATCTCCCCTAATTTCGTTACATGTCTCATTTTCCGTACTTTTAAAGTGCACCCCAATATATGAAACAAAGACGTAGTCCTACGTAAAAATTGTCAAACGCCTTTTCTATGTCTAGAAGAGCAAAACCAGTAGAATAGCCTTGACCCTTCTTTAGCTGAGTGGTCGAGTCCGCGGCTGCAAAGCAAAGCCATGATGTAGGTGTCTGAGACTGAGTTCCTGGTCGGCACAGGATCTTTTCGTAATGGAAATTTCCTGGACTTCCCTGGGCATAGAGTATTATTGCACCTGCCACACGATATACGAATGTGAAAATGGAAACTTTTGCATAGAAAGCTCTCAGTTAATAGCTGTGGAGCTAACAGTTTATAATAGTGCACGCAAAAATATCCGCAAGCACACCTGGCAACACCAGATCGGCTATGCCTGCTCCCAAATAGACTATATTCTGGTTGATTGGCGTCATTTTTTTAGATGTCATTGATGTCAGGATCTTTCGGGGCCCTAATATTGACTCGGATCATTATCTCGTAGTTGCTAAAACTCGAAAACGGTTTTCCAGCTTTACAAACTCCAGAAATCATAGAACTGCAATATCTAATGCTTGTCGATGGATAGGGTAGCTGCACAGTATCACCAGCAGCTAGACGAGCACGTTTCTAGAATTATCACAGCCTATGGGACCCTATCCACGAAGTTGTGACTACAACGGCGCGGGTTATGATTGGCACTGGTCAACAATGAAGGCAAAACGACAGGTTCAATGAAGAGTGTCAGAGAGTGACAGGCGTGAAGAATCTTGACGGAAGCCGTATGCTTGTGACCGGTAACCGACAGAACAGACAGCAGTACAGAGCAGCGAGAGAAGAAGAAATGCGAATCCACCACATAAAGAATGAACAGCACGAAGAAAGTGTGCTAGCTAAAGCTCAAGAAAGCATAAACCACGCAACAATACTGTACAAGTGTCCGCCATGAGCAATGATCGTAAGGGGAATTAGATAACCAGTAAAACAGCGGTTCCACTTGGCAGTGGAAAAAATACGTTAAGCTGTTGATGCACGGCGAAAACGGAAAAGTAGGGAGATACTGGGCGAATTTTGATAAAGAGGTTAAAAAGGCTGTCAGTGAACTGAAGAACGGTAACGCTGCTGAAAAAGACGAGATCCCGGTCGAGCTTTTCAAGCACGGAAGTGAGCAGCTGTACCAATAGATGCACCGAGTACTTCTAAAGGTGTGGTAGGACTAAGAAATTCCTACCTGGCCTCATACGCCAAATCTACAAAAAAAAGGCATAGATTTCAATGCGCCAAGTACAGAAGGATTAGGGGGAGATCCCCCAGTACCGGACAGCACCCAATACCGGACAAAGTCGAAACATTGAGAAATCATGGTCCAATCACGATGGTGTATTAGTAGTAAAGGAAGCTATTCTGGAGACTAATGTTTGCGTAGAATAACACATCCTTGAAATAAGCATGCCTTTTTAAAAAAGTACAAAAGATTGAAAATTTCAAAAAATTTGATGTATTGCCTTAATTTTGAGCCTATTTAGTAATTATTTGGAATATGAAAAAATACTTTGGATCACGCAAGCATATTCGAACATAATCCTAATTTGATAGTATGAATGTATTTTGTACCATAATTGGACTAAATATGGACAAATTACAATTTTGTTTAAGCACCTCCTGTCCCCCAGTTTCGGACAGCCTGATTTGTTATATGATATCTTTGTAATTATTGCACGAATGTCTCAAAATACATTCACTTTTCATGGATTCCGACGATCATGGTATAAAACATGCAATAAAATTAAGAAAAATTAACATTCAGTACAACATCGTAAAATGTGCTATTTTTCATCATATAAGAAAGAGGTTTTTGATGGACATCTTGCAAACTATGATATACTCAAATTGTTCTTGTAAATGTTGCAAATGCATTGAATTGGCAACTATATACTATTCCTAAAGTAAACACATTCAATGATGTTCAAATTTACAGAATTCGAGGCATTTCCAGATTGTGTCCGGTATTGGGTGCCACCTTTCAAGATCGATCAATTTGGTACTAAAATACATCATCAAAATGCAATGTCAAAATTCATACTTATATTTTCAAATTTATTTTTGTACACTATAAAAATGATAATATTTATCATAAATGGGTAACACGAGCATATAAAATCAATATTTTTCGAATTATGCATTTAGTGGCTTAAGTGTCCGGTACTGGGGGATCTCCCCCTACCCTGCTGAATTTTACTTACGAAATACTGTTATATGAGATGGTATCGACCGTGATTGTTTTATATTATTTTTGTTATGGCTATATATCAGCCTGTATGTACGCTGCTTTCAAACGATCTATGGTAATAGCAGTAGGCTTGCCATTCAAGTCCACAATGAAGACCTTTTTCCGACAAACCACACGATATGGTCCACCGTATGGTTGTGAAAGCAGTAGTTAAGTTGCTCCTACGAAGACGTGGCTGCATGTAGTTTGTTGCTTTTGCATGAAAACAGGTTCCTTTGAATGATTGCTGGTAGGTGTGAGTCTCAAATTCGACATCGTTGATTTCAGGTCGGCGACGAATTCTAGTGGTGGATGTTTGTTCTCTTCAGAGACGAAAAACTCACCGGGTAGTCGGAGAGATGTACCATATGTAGGTAAGCTCAGCGGTCGTTGCTTGCAGATCCTCCTTCAGAGATGATCGAATTCCGAGGAGCACGATAGGCAGGGTTTGGGTCCAACGAGTATTTTGATGACACATGATAGCTGCTTTGAGCTGACGGTGAGTGTGCTCAATCTGCCCATTTGCTTGAGGATGGTATGGAGTGGTACACAAGTGTGTAATTCTAAGCTTTCTTGTGAATGTGCGAAATAACTCGGATTCAAACTGTCTGCCACAGTCGGTAGTCACGTTTGTTGCGACACCGAATCGTGCGATCAATCCGTTGACGAATGCACGTCCTACAGTGAGTGCCGTCATATTAGGTAGAGGAAAGATCTCAGGCCATCGGGTAAATTTGTCGATGATAGTGAGACAAAACATATTACCTTCAGACGGTGGCAGCGGACCGGTGAGTTTTATGAGGATGTGCGCAAAACTGCTGTCGGGTATTGAGATTCTGGTTATCGGTGTCTTGTTGTGTCGATGTATTTTGGACTGCTGGCAGAGGATATACTGAGTGACGAGCTGCTTACAGTCATGACGATGAGAGGGCCAAATGGATCTCTCCGAGATGAGACGACTACCCGAGGAGGAAAGAATAACTCGCCAATAACTTATGCATACCATATTTTGGTATCATACCATAATTAGGTATTGCTCAGTTATCAATACCTCATTTTGGTATTATGATGGTATTTGAAAAAAGTGTTTATAACAATTAAAAATACTTCATTTTGGTATTCGATAGCTATTGAGGACTGCTGGAGGTATTGAACTACTATTGGAAAATTTCACTTTTATATGAAAAACCATCAAGTATTATTGAGGTATTACAATACCTGATCTAGTTATCAGTTTGGTGTTCGTAGAATATGCTTTAGATATTATTTGAGGTATTTTACCTCTTATGCAGGGCTCATTCATACCTCATTGAGGTTGTAAGTATTGGAAATTAGCTGGTATGGAATACCTCAATTTGGTATTCAGTAGTTATTTTCTTCTGCTCGGGTAGTGGCGCGAACTGCGGGATGGAATACACCATGCATTTACTCCATGGTTTACGCCGAAATTCATCGCAGAATATTGGTGTAGATTCTATCGGATATTTCAATAGCTTCAGCTGGACGGTGGTATTAGTTGTGCAACACAGCCATTCGGTTGTAGTCGATCTCTTCAGTTGTAGTGATGGTGTTGATGCGACTCAGCGTGTCGGTGACTTAGTTCGCTTCGCCCGATACATGCCGAATGTCGATGGTATACTCACTGATATAGCTGGCCTGCGTTGTTATGTTGGGGTTGCCTTCTCTGGTCGTTGTTGGAAGGCGGTGGTAAGGGGCTTGTGATCTGTATAGATGCAAAACTCACGAGCCTGTAGAGTATCGCGAAAGTGCTTGACTGCTTCATACATAGCGATCAGCTCTCTATCGTACGTGCTTGCCTTTTGTTGACTCTTGCTTAATTTTCTGAAGAAGAAAGCAAGGGGTTGAGGACCACTGCTTGAAATTTTGTGTAAGACGGCTCCGTTACATGTGTTGGAGGCGCCAACATCGAGTGCAAGCTTCGCTTCGGGAGAAGGGTGAGCATGCAGAGTAGCGTTCGCTTACATCGTTTGAATGCGTCGTTGGTGGCTTCGTTCTATTCGAGTACTGTGCAGATGTTTCCACCGATCATTGCTTGCAGAATTCACTGGTTTTCTGCAGCTCGTGGGATAAAACGTCGGTAAAAATTAATCGTTCCGAGAAACCTCTTCAGCTGCTTGGCATTTGTTGACCTCGGGACATCCAGGATTGCTTGATCCTTGCTGCGCTTCGGCTTCATTCCTCGGAAGTGACTTTGTGGCCTAGAAAATCAACGGATTCCTGACCAATCTGGCATTTGGCGGCGTTGATGATGAGACCATTTTGTCTCAATCGTTTGAACACGATGCGGAGATGTTCTTTGTGCTATTCTACATTGTCTGACGCTATGCAGAGATCATCGATGTACGGAAAAACAAAATCAAGGTCATTTAATATGACATGTAGGTACCTTGGACCATGTTCTGGTAGATGGTCGACATTTTACCGATGTCATCGATGTTAGAACTTTCAGGGGTACTAATATCGACTCAGACCTCTATCTCGTTGTAAGCAAAATTCTAGCGCGATTATCAATCGTTTCGAGTTCTAGGAATCGACAATCGTTGCTTTTCAATATCCAATGCCTGTCAGCAGATGGTGTAGCAGCGGATTACCATCAAAAGCTCAACGAGCGAATTAGCGAAATCAACGAAAGCGTCAACCTCAGCGATCTGTGGGAGTCAGTCCACGGAGCGGTGAGCACAGTAGCGCGAGAAGTGGTAAGTACTGCTCAACGAAGACCAAGGAACGGTTGGTTCGACGAGGAGTACCAGAGAATGACGATCAAGAAGAACTTGGCTAGAAGCTGGATGCTGGTGTCTGGTACCCGTCAGAGCAGAGAGCGGTACAAGGAAACAAGGGCAGCCGAAAAACGGATCCATCGCAGAAATAAAAAGGAGCAAGAAGAAGCAGTAATTGCCCAGGCACAAGAAGCTATGGAACAGAACGACATGCGACGGTTCTACGACTCCGTCAATGGTGTGAGGAGAAAAACAGCGCCGTCTACCGCCATGTACAACGACCGCGAAGGAAAATTGCTAACGGATAAAACAATAGTGGCCGTCAGGTGGAAAGAGTTCTTCGAGTCATTATTAAACATAGATTACGGAAGTGGAATCGATATCGATGGACAGGTCGTGGAACCTTCTACGCTAGATGAGGTAAAGAAAGCCATCAATGGGTTTAAGAACAACAAAGCTGCTGGGAAGGACGAGCTCGCGGCCGAACTTCTCAAACACGAAAGTAAGCAGCTGCACGAACTCCTTCACCGTATCATTTCGAGGATATGGGAGGAAAAACAAATGCCTACTAGTTGGTTGGAAGGTCTCATTTGCCCTTTGTACAAGAAAGGGCATCGATTGGAGTGCGGGATAACACTCCTTAATTCGGCGTACAAAATCATGTCTGGAATTCTATTCAACAGATTGAGACCGTATAAGGAGTCCTTTGTCGGCGAATACCAAGCTGGTTTTCGAGAAGGCCGATCAACGATGGATCAAATGTTTATTCTGCGTCAAATCCTAGATAAATTCCAGGAGTACAACTTGCAGACTACGTACGATTCAGTGAAGAGAAACGAGTTGTGGCAAATTATGTCCGAACATGGCTTTCCGGCGAAGCTGATTAGACTGATTCGTGCAACGCTTGATGGATCGAAATCAAGTGTGCGGGTGGTGAACGAGATTTCGTCATCGTTCGTAACCTTAGATGGATTGAAACAGGGTGACGCTCCTTCTAACTTGCTATTTAACATAGCGCTCGAAGGTGCTATCAGGAGAGCCGGTGTGCAGAGAAGTGGTACAATTATCACACGTTCTCATATGCTCCTTGGCTTTGGCCGACGATATCGATATCATCGGGATTGACCGTCGCGCAGTGGAAGAAACCTTCTTGCCTTTCAGCACGGGTAAAAATGCGGCACTCTAAAACGGGAGAAGGAGTCATGATTTCGGGAGGAAGGTGTGTTTTCATGTTATGAAAATACACCATGACCAAAAGTCATGAAATCATGAAGCATTTTACCGTAACGCAGACTGTACGTTACGTTTTCAATTTTTAGCGAAGAAAAATGTCAATTTAAATCCTCAAATCATGAAGCATGTATGCTGGAATCATGAATAAAATTCATGGAAACATAAGCACTATTCATGAATTTAGTCATCTGTCATTTATGATTCCTATTTTTGATGCGAAAAGTGGCAATTTCGGTCATGAAATCATGAAGCACGATCTGATATCATGAACACAGTTCATGAAAACATGAGCACTGCTCATGTATTTAGATGCCTGTCTTTTATGATTTCGATTTTGGTGCTGAAAAGTGGCAAATTGAGTCATGAAATCATGACGCAGGATCCCTGAATCATGAACTCATTTCATGAAAACAGGCATTATACGTCAATTAGGATCCCAGTTTATAGTTGTCATTTGTAAACAAATAAAATGAAGATTAAAATAGTTACGGTTTTTGTGCCGGTAGTTTTGTAATAAACCGTGAAAACATTCCAAAAACGTCAACATAACGAGTGCCACATCTTCAGCAGGAACGCTTACATTCGTTGGTTAGGTTTGTACGCAAAATGTTGTTTTGAGCATCAATCGAATTGGCAAATGGTCCCTGGGCTCACAAAATGCTGGTTTATTACATGTGTGATGGAACACTTTTTAACGACGCGGATGTTGAAAGTGGAACTGGAACATTCGGCCACCGAAGGACTTTTGTGAACTGCTCTGTTATAAGATGTGAGGAATGCATCACTTCCAAACGCCAAATCGCCAACGAGCTTGTCAAGCAAAATCTTTGCTCGAAGTAAAACATTACCCAGTTCTGCATAGTCAGGAAGAAGTAAGTACATTTTGGAACAATGTGGGAACTCACAGAAATTTCGCCAAGAATGTCATCGATATGATGACATAGTTCCGAAGAACTTAAACTTGTTCAAAAACAAAACTTTTTTATAATTTCACTAGAAAACATCACCGATCGCCATGAGACACGTTGACTAAGGTAAAGAAAATGACAGTTAGATTTGTGTAACGCCCTGAGCATACATATTCTTGCATAATAGTCACGATTTGATGACTTCAAGTCATGATATCATGAAACATAAAATTTTATGAATTCATGACTTTTTGTTCATGATTCCGGCAACGGATTTTTTTCCTAGGAGGGAGACAGCGAGGATCGGACTCATGATTAACACCACAAAAACAAAGTACATGATAGCTGGCGATCAACATGGACTTGTTAGTGGTTGTGAAAAAGGTGCTAGGTGGTGAAAAGCTTAGGATGGTGGAAGAATTCGTGTTTCTAGGAACACTACTGACGTGCGATACTAATGTTACTCGCGAGATGAAAAGACGTAGTGCAGCTGCGAGTCGGGCTTTCTACGGGCTCCGTAACCAGCTGAAGTCCCGTAGCCTGCAAACGAAAACAAAACTCGCGTTATACAAGACACTGATACTTCCGGTTCTCCTAAATGTACATGAATCATGGACATTAAAGGAAGTCGCCGGAGAGCTTTCGGGGTGTTTGAGTGTAAACTAGGAAACGGCATCTGGCGGCGTCGCATGAATCACGAGTTGTACCAAGTGTATAATGAGGTAAATATTGTCAAGCGCATAAAACACGGCAGGCTGCGTTGGTCTGGTCATGTTGCTCGTATGCCGGAAGAACGACATACAAAGATAATGTTCAACAAAAACCAGGATGAGGCCACCGACTTCGTGGTAGGCCGCGCACACGATGGCTTTTTGCAGTTGAGGAGGACTTAAGGGCACTTAACGTTCAGGGCGACTGAAAACGATTGGCCCAGGACCGAGTACAGTGGAGAAGACTCATCCATACGGCGCAGGTTCATCGTAGCGAGTTGTAGCCTAAATACCAAGTATATGACATATGTTTCTTCGCTTTGCGGACGATATCGACCTTATTGGAATCGATCGCAGGTCGGTGGAGGATGTCTTTGTGCCTCTGAAGAGGGAGACAGCGAGGATAGGCTTCTTCTTCTTTCTGGCATTACGTCCCCACTGGGACAAAGCCTGCTTCTCAGCTTAGTGTTCTTATGAGCACTTCCACAGTTATTAACTGAGAGCTTACTATGCCAATGACCATTTTTGCATGCGTATATCGTGTGGCAGGTACGAAGATACTCTATGCCCTGGGAAGTCGAGAAAATTTCCAACCCGAAAAGATCCTCGACTGGTGGGATTCGAAGCCACGACCCTCAGCTTGGTCTTGCTGAATAGCTGCGCGTTTACCGCTACGGCTATCTGGACCCCAAGCGAGGATAGGCCTGACCGTTAATTCTACTAGAACTAAATACATTGTTACAGGTAGAGATGAAGGTAGACCTAGTGGTGTTGACGCTGAAGTAATGTTTGAAAGGGATGTGTTTGAAGTTGTTGAAGAGTTTGTTTACCTTGGATCACTTGTGGCAAGTGACATTAGCGTTTCTCGCGAAGTCAAAAGCTGTTTTGCGGCCGCGAATAGTGCTTTTTACGGTCTACGTTACCATCTTAGCTCCCGCATTTTGCAAACGGAAACAAAATTCACCTTGTATAAAACATTGATTCTACCAAGTGGATCTATACGGGTACGAAGCGTGGACGTTGAAAGAGATGGAGCGGAAAGCGTTCAGTGTTTTCGAGCATAAAGTGCTGCTGACAATACTCGGTGGAAAACTAGAAAACGGTTTGTAGCGCAGACACATGAATGACGAGTTGTATCAAGTATATAAATCGATGAATGTTCCCAAAACCTATGAAATACGGCAGACTTCAGTAGGGTGGCTACTTAGTGCAAATGTTGAAAGAAAGAATTAAGAAAATAATATTCAGCAGGAAACCAGGCAAAGGCAGGCAACTTCGTTAAAGACCACGAATTCACAGACTGTACGCAGTGGAAGAGCACATGGCGACCCTAAAATTGCAGGGCAACTGGAGAAGTATTGCGCAAGACCGACGAAGATGGAGCTCTACAATGCGCCCGGCAATGGCGTATATGACGCTACGTAGTAGCCATCAAGATACGAAAATACAACCTATGATTTTTTTTACATTTTTTAGGAAAATATGCTATCTGAAAACAATTGTTGAATATATAAACCAGGAATGATATACTACTTTCTGGTAGTTTCTTAATGAGGATGTTAAAAATTCCATCATTGCCAGAGGCTTTCATAATTTGATTTATTTCAACAATAGTTCTCATTCTTCCATATCAGTCCTTCAGAAAGCCTTTTATTGTTCGAGAATATTTCCGAAATTTTGAATAATTAGATTATCAATTGGACTAATGAATTGAAATTAAGCGCCCTTTCAAACTGCACAGAAAGTTTTTAAGTAGTTAGGAATTCATAATCAGCAAATGACGGGGTTGGTGGTCTGATGGCTACCGTTTCTGCTTCATATGCAGAAGGTCATGGGTTCAATCCCAGGCCCGTCCCTTTCCTCGTACTTTGTAGTTGTATAACTCTCACTTGCTTCTATCTTCCATTCTAAATATATCACAGTCAAACTATTCGTTCATAGCAAACGCTAGAACCAGAGACGGACAAGAAACCGTTTCCCTAACGCTTCCTACTTCCACGCGCACGCCTGATACATAGGCAGTCTGCTAACCACAAAAGCAAACCCCTCTGCCATGCCTTTACCCCAATCCATACACTCCCGCATGAACTGGCGTGGATGCAGTGGAATATACGGTCTACGTGGGAGCCAGTTCAATGCATCATCAATTCCTCCCCCTTCCCCACATTGGTCTGCATTCTGACGTGGCAGGCACCATTGTCGCTAAAAATAGAAGATCACCAGCACTTATACACTGAGGATGCCTGTTAGTCCCAAGCAGTCATTCGGTTGGTTCCTTGTGTAAGTGCAGCTGATCTGGCGATACTGGAGTAGCATCCACGGGCGGCCAATCAAGCTCAAGCGCTCAAGCTCAAGTTAGGAATTCATAATCAGCAAATCTAGTTTTATGAACTAATTGCAACATTCACTGCTCTTCACTTTAAAACCCTAAAAGTTACCATTAATTTAAAGCTTCTTCTAATAAGTTGCAAGTCAACCTGATCTTCATCCTCTATTCGGAGCAACTAACCCGTCAACAGAAGCTATAAGTGCCAGCAAATCAGATGGAACCAAGACTCGAACAAACGTCGAGGCTCTAATTCGATATAACTGTCCGATTTGCAGGTTGCAAACATCAATCAGCCCTCGTCGGCGCGCTTAGAGGAGACCTGACACCATGGCGCACATTTTCACCTTCAGTCAGCAGCAGTTCGCCGAAGTCGAAGCCAATTTTGCCCAATAAGGCTAATAACCATTAGAAACAACACATGCGACTATCGCGCGTGTGATTTTTTCTTCCCTCGCACAAGAGTCGAGCTAGACGGTGGCACTTTTCCCGAATGTCGTTTCACAGAATGTCGTTTTCCCGAATTCCAGTTCGACCCGTTTCCCCGAAAAGTGATGCAGTTAAAATAGATGCTATTATAGCTGCATGAACATGAACTAGGCAGGACAAAAAGCAATCGAAAGAAAAAGGTATTTGGACATGCACGGCCATACACATGTACATTGTACACTTCCTTCGGAAGGAAAGTAAATCCGTTAGTCCCGAGATGAACTAGCCTGGGGTCGAAATTTTCATTAATAAACATAAAAATGCATTTCTTAATTCTCAATCCTTCGGATAATTGGAATATTTGGGGAACCGACATTCGGGGAAACGTAGCACCGAACCCAACAAGACCTAGTCGCTGACAACGACGAGTTGAATGGATTTGCACGACCGGCTCAGCTGCTGTTGTTAAGTTGCCAATTATGAACATAATGTCGCTCTGCAATGGTAGACGATTGATGAGACGTGATGTTCCGTCACCAATTGGAGTGTGATGATCCGTTTGGATCTCAAATCGGAGCCATTTCACACCAATAGTGACTGGTTGTTAGACATCAACGTTAATCTATGTTAGAGCCTCGATTAGCAATCGTTTAATATTGTTCCGTAATGTTGGAAAAAGTGCATTGCTGGTAGTCCTATTGTATAAAGTCCCTGGCAATTTGTCGGAACACACCTCTATGTTGTTATAACTTTTCCTATGATGGCGTGGGTTGTACCGTCAAGATTTGAAATTTAATGGTTATTTCGTGAACCGGCTAGTGATTACAAGCGTCACGCTGCCGCCGACACCCTATCTGGAGGTAATTATCGTTTAGCTCGAATTAAAAGGCATCCACAACTGTCGATTTGTGCTTTGAACGGAGATTTTAATGCTACGAAATTAGACACCGTGATTAATTCAAGCTGCTACTCGAAACTGTGTGTTGATTTTCCCAATCGTTAGCAACTAAAGTGAGAGTGATTTGTCCGAGACTAAACGTTTCTCACGCTGCCTGGGTGAAAAATGGCCCTCCACCGCTGAATAATTCAAGTGGCTCCCCAGCGAAAACAGTGCCAAACGCGATCATTATCTTCATTGGTCAGCTAATGTTTCGTTGTCTAGCTTCTTCACTGAGATCGATTCACTTGAAACGCGGGCACTTCTCATACCAATTGCGAATCATAACCGCAAAGCACTACTTCAGCTGTCATCGTTAACCGTCTGTCTGTGCCTAAGAAAGTTGTCTGTGTTTTGGGGTCCTTTTGATCCCAAATTTGAAACGCGATAACTTTGTCAAATTGAAATGGATTTTATATGTTGACGTTAACTACGTCTTACGCACCATTTTGACACGACCGCATGACGTTACCGGAGCAGAAAGAAATAATTACTGAATAGCAAATTGAGGATTTCTATACCAGATAATTTACAATACTTACAGCCTGAATGAGGTATGAATGAGCCCTGCATAAGAATTATAATACCTCAAATAATACCTTCTTCATATTCTACAAATACCAAGCTTGTTATACCTTAATAATACATGATGGATTTTCATATAAAAGTGAAATTTTTCAATAGTAGTTCAATACCTCCAGCAGTCCTCAATAGCTATCGAATACCAAAATGAAGTATTTTAATTGTTTTAATTTTTTTTTCTCGAATATCATTATAATACCAAAATGAGGCATTGACAACTGAATAATACCTAATTATGATATGATACCAAAATATGATATGCATAAGTTATTTTGAATTATTCTTTCCTCCTCGGGTAACTACGCCAAGTGATTTTCTGCATTTAAATTTTAGTCGATTGTCATAGTTACAGCCTTCCTTTAGTTCAAACTCCAACATAATATCGTGACGGTCGTAACATTTTAGATTTTAATTGACACCCAGTATATTGCCGTAAAATGTAGTTTACATCAGAAGAAGAATGAGTGAAGAAGTAGAAATTGATCTCCTTTTATAGTGCGCTACCCACGTGTTTGGTTGCGTAAATTTTCGACAGTCTATCGTCAAAAATCAAAAGTTTTCTCCATTTAAGTAAAATGTTGTATAAATTTCCAACCGAATGGTGGAAAAGTATTGAAAATCTACCGATAAATGGCTGAAATATTAGTATTCCAAATCTTACATAATTTCGTGACGGTCGCAACATTTTAGATTTTCAATTGACACCGTGCCGTAAGACGTAGTTAACGTCAAAAATGTAAATCAATTAGCTCTCAGCATGATTTTTTGTAGATGAAACGGCAACGGCAATACATGGCTATTCAACTTGGTACCTACTAATCGTTCCCGTGATGTACCTTTCAGCATTTAAAGTTTCAACGAAAGAGGGATGGAATGTACCTAATAGCTCATAAATTTTAAGTTCAAAAAAAAAATAATAATAATGGGTAGGGAAATATGTTCATACTTAGTGTTAATATATAATGTGGGCGGTTCAAAATTTAAAAATGTTTGAGAATCCAATCTCCCATATGCTCCTTACAATCTTTACCATAAAAATAGTGTTCTGTGAAATTTTCAGCTTTCTAGGTGGCGATTTAAAGGTGGCCCAAAGATTATGTAGGTTTATATGGAAATTACTTTGGAGAATTTTTGAGATATGTTACAAACACAC
This sequence comes from Aedes aegypti, assembly GCF_002204515.2. Taxonomy (NCBI): domain Eukaryota; kingdom Metazoa; phylum Arthropoda; class Insecta; order Diptera; family Culicidae; genus Aedes; species Aedes aegypti. Next base: position 304,193,738 of record NC_035109.1, read on the forward strand.
TTCTTTATTTCTTCTGCAACATCCTTCATTAAGGTTTCAAGAATGAGTTTTCAATATGGGATAATAAGTTTCTGCTTACATTACAGTACTAGCGTGTTTTGAACATTTCTCAAAATTTCTTCATAGTAATTTCCATATAAACCTACATTGTCTTTGGGCTACCTTTAAATCGCCACCTAGAAAGCTGAAAATTTCACAGAACACTATTTTTATGGTAAGGATTGTAAGGAGCATATGGGAGATTGGATTTTCAAACATTTTTAAAATTTGAATCGCCCTAGTGTGCATACGATGGTTTTCTTCAAGTCGAGTCTAGTACACGACACAACGGTCGAAATACGCGTATCTGTCAAAGGATACAAACTCTAGTGGAATTAAATGGTATAGTACTAAATTCGTTTTTTTTTCATCTACTTATAGGTATTTTACTAAACAGCTCGAAGATTTATTATCATGATTTTTTGTTTAATCATCAATTACTTAATGATGATTAGCATAACGCTCTGCTCTTGCACCACCAATTGAATTTAATCGTTAATTACTTAAGGCGAAGTAGGCCGTCATTGAAATTTGTACGCGTCGTTTATGATTGTTGCTAATTCATCTCACGATTTCGAATTAAAGAAAATCAGTTGGTTTTGCAATGACACAGCTGAAAATGTATCAGCATACTTTATGCATGTAAGTGCGTACAGTGATACTTTTTCAAGTTAATATAAATTATCAAAACTGAGTTTTATCACTTTGAAATGCAAGCTGAAAAGTCATCATTGTTGCCGAAACGAATGACGGGCTACTTAGCCTTAATCAATCATTGCGATCTGTTAATCATTAACGCTCTGCTTCATGCATTTTATTGAACAAAAACAGTATGAGAAAAAAAGGAACTCTAAATCAGACTGAAAACTTCTTGTACTTTAAAAATCGCAAGAACCTCTAGTTTCAGAACCTGCTTGCCTCAGAATTGAATTCGAGTAAATATAGTATTTCAGCAATAAGTTTCTAGTTAAATTCCAGTGAACATGTTCAAAATAAAATACACATTTATTAATTATACTTCAAATTTCAACGCCAAAAAAAACCAAGCAAACCCTTATTTTTACATGCAAATACAGATTTTGTGATATTATTAGATAAATGATTCATTAAAAATAAACCAATATATATTTTTTATATCCGCTTAGTGGAACCACTTTCAAAATTCTTACAGCAATGAATCCAAACAGTTTTGAAACAGTCACTGAAAGCACACTTAAATTTTCTCGAAATAGGCAGTCTATTTTATGTTATTGAGCTAAAAGCAAATCCTCGTTTTATCTGGTACGCTTTTTGGTACAAATTCAACAACGCAACACCATTCCAAGCGATAGAATATAGTACCAGTTCATAGTTTTAAAAATTCAATGTAAAAGAAGCAACAAACTTTTTAATTACACTCAAAAATCGCAATGATTCAAATCTGTTTGCCTATGAATCAAACTTTTATCCAATAACATGTTTTATTCTGACATGTATTCAATTGTGGAAGCCTGGTGAACATGTTTAGGAAGAAATATAAATATGTGATTACCATTCGAATTTCTTTTAATCAAAAAACCACGAATCCTCGCATTTTTAAACCTATTTGCCTAAAAACTCCAACCTATTTTTACGACCGTTATTTTTATGACCGAAAGTCAGATTAACGACCGTTTTCATATATGATCAATATCGTAGAAAGTATTCAAATAGAGGGGGGATTTTTCCGTTCAAAGTGGGCCGAAGGGTCTCAGATTTTCATGAAACTTTTTCCACAGGCAGGGCTCATCAATATATGAATAAAACAAATTGAGAAAAAATCAGGGTCGCTTATTTTCCCGGAAAACTCAGTTGGATTTTTTTTTGTTTTCCCCAGACACTACTTACTTTGAAAAACCATAACTCAAGAACGAAACATCATAGAAGCAAAGTTTTTTTCATGAAATTGAAAGTAAATTTTCTCAGGAATAAAAAAAATAGTAACTGGAAACAGTTTTCCACAAAATTTTCCACCGTTGAGAAAATTCGTAAAGAAAAGCCGGAAAAACTATGCTCCAACTCGTGGAAAATTTTCAAAAAAATATTTTTGAATAGATAATTTCATAAGCTTTAATCGCTGAAATTTTTGAAATGTACTTTTTTTCCATTCGCTTGATGTCAAATTTCAAAAATGTATGCAACCATGAAAATGATTTTAAAATTAAAGCAGAATGGCACTTTTTTCCAACCTCACATGGAAAAGGTCCTTGTGATGGTATCGGTGGCAACATTAAGCGAATGGCTAGAGATGCTAGTATTAGAAAGTCGGCAAAAATTAATAACGCAAAACAATGTTTCGACTGGTCGCAAAAGGTGAAAGACCAATTTTAAAAAGATTGGGAATTTATCTATGCAACTGAAAATGACTATTCGCAGGCTGAAAAAATTCTTCAGGAAAGATTTTCGAACCTTGTTCCAATTCCTGGAACAAAAAAATATCATTCATTTATACCAAAATACGAACGAAGCATGCGAGTGAATTCTCAGATGCACATGAAAACCAAGAAAATACAGCATGCTTTGTTCTTAATAATCCAAAGATACGAGAATCTTCTGGTGTAAGCAACCAAAGACAATCTTCCCGGTTGAAAAAATAAATAGTATTAAGATGAAAATGTAAGTTATATAGTGAATAAATAAATAAATAAAATTAAAAAAAATAATAATAATCTTATTTGTTCCATAGAAAAGAAAGAATCCCTTTTCAGTGTAATGAAAAATTGAGGCAGAAACAGTTTTATTTCAGTTTTTCTTAGCGGTGTAATTTTTCATGAAAAACATCATCCATTCCAACTTTTACTTCATTAAAACCAATCCCATATCTTTTTTTCAGATGTTTTGGAAAATTTGCAATTGCTTTGATAAAAAAATCATTGTTTTTCCGATACTTCGATTGAAATATGGGTTTTTGAAGAAAAGGCTTATATGGTCATTTTCCACAAAATTGGCCATAACTCAAAAACGAAAAAAAAAGTACGTTTCAAAAATTTCAGCGATTAAAGCTTATGAAATTACCTTCTCAAAAATATATTTTAAAAAGTTTTTTTTTTACGAATTTTCTCAACGGTGGAAAATTTTGTGGAAAACTGTTTCCAGTTCATACTTTTTTTTTATTCCTGAGAAAAATTGCTTTCATTTTCATAAAAAAAACTTTATTTCTACGATGCTTCTTTCTTGAGTCATGATTTCTCAAAGAAAAGGCTCAAAATGGTACATTTGCACATTTCTTACAAAATTGGCCATAACTCAAAAACGAAAAAATAAAAAAGTACATTTCAAAAATTTCAGCGTTTAAAGCTTATGAAATTATCTTCTCAAAAATATTTTTTTTTGAAAATTTTCCACGAGTTGCAGCATAGTTTTTCCGGCTTTCCTTTACGAATTTTCTCAATGGTGGAAAATTTTGTGGTAAACCTTATCCAGTTAATTTTTTTTTTATTCGTGAGAAAATTTGCATTCATTTTCATAAAAAAAAACTTTGTTTCCATGATGCTTCGATCTTGAGTTATGATTTTTCAAAGTAAGTAGTGTCAGGGGAAAACAAAAAAATTCCAACTGAGTTTTCCGGGAAAATAGGCGACCCTGAATTTTTCTAATTTTTTTTTATTCATATTTTAATGAGACCTGCCCGTGGAAAAAGTTTCATGAAAATCTGAGACCCGAACCCGTACGAAAAAAAAAATCCCCAGTGACATGATGTTCAGCAAAATCATTCAGTAGATTAAGGACTAACATGTTGTGGTCATTGAAATGCGGAATTCTGCCACCTGGCGGCGCTTGTGAGCATCAAAATTTTGTTTTTCTAATATCTCAAGATCCTGACCACTTAGAAAGATGGCGTCTTCGGCAAAGATCTTCAGAAACTCAAGCGCTATCATTATAAAAGCTATGATATTCCTTACCACTTAGAAGGATGGCGTCTTTAAAAAAAGTTATTGGCTAGCTCAATGAAACTTTTGTTTTGTGGATATCTCAGGACCCTGGCCACTTAAAAAAGATGACGTCTTCGGCTAAGTCGTTCAATTGCTCAAGAAATATCATTTTTTTGGGCCAGGAAATTATAGATTTTTCCACCAGTCGGCGCATAGAACTTTTGTTTTTGCAAATATTTCAGGATCCTGACCATTTAGAAAGATGCCATTTCTGGCAAAGTTTTTCAGTAACCCAAGATCTATAGTTATTCTACCGGAGAGATTCAAGGTTTTTCCACTAAGTGATACTAGTGAGCTGAAACTTTTATTTTGAAAATATCTTGAGATCCTGACAATTTAGAAAGATTGCGTCATTGTAGAAATAGTTTATTCCAGCCAGGAAGTTCGAGACTATTGGCAAAAATTAATACTTACTAGTGCCTTCTGGAGGCAAACGATTGAATTGCAAGGCTTGATCAATGATAATCCTTGACTTACTGAACAAGTTTGCCAAAAGCGTCATTTTTCTAAGTAGTCAGGAACCTAAGATATTTGCAAAATAAAAGTTTTATGCTCACTTGCGCCACCTGATGACAAAATCTCGAACCTCTTGGCTAGAATAAACATTTTATTTCGAAGACGCCATCTTTCTAAGTGGTATTGTAAGCGCCACCTGGTGGAAATATCTTGAATCTCTTGACTAGAGTACTGATAGCCCTTTGGCTACTGAACAATTTTGCCTAACACGCCATCTTTCTAAGTGGTCAGGTCCTGAGATATCCACAATACAAAAGTTTCATGCACACTAGCACTGTCTGACGGCGAAATTTTACTTGGGCAGTGTAGCCAGCTACGACAAAATTTTGAAACCTGTATGAAAAACTGGATTACAGTTAAAGAATATTGGTATGATGCTAAGCATTATATTTTTCTATTCCTCTTAAGTTTTATGATTTTGATCTTTTCTTTATTTTTCTTAAACAATGTTGCCAGCCAGATGAACATTTGTGATTCGGTCGACTGTATGGCACGCAACACTTCCTTCAACTTTGGTGAACATTTTGATACCTTTTAAATTAAGTGGTGTTTGCATATCACACCCCCATATAATTGGCTCTTTTGATAACAATCGACCAGTATTGCCATCTATTACCAAATATGAAAACTTGCACGGCCATTTTGGAAAGTTTTCAACCCATGCTTAAACTTTCCCGAATTTCTCGGATCAGTATTTCTACATCTAGACGTTGCATTTTTCAAAAACATAATTTCAACCCAGATCTTTTTTTACGACTGATTCTTTTTACGACCCCCCAACAACGGTCGTAAAAAGAGGTTGGGGTGAACTTTAAAATTTAAAGCTTTAACATGTAGTCTTGGACATAAATTTATATATAAAAGAGTTGTGAATATGTTTGAGCAGAAATCAAAATATTTGATCACAATGCGTACTTATGAACTTGAGCTTGAGCTGGATTGGCCACCCGTAGTTGCTACTCCAGTATCGCCAGATCAGCTGCACTTACACAAGGAACCAACCAGATGACTGCTTGGGACTAACAGACACCCTCAGTGTCTTCCATTTTAGGCGATAATGACGCCTGCCCCGTCAGAATGCAGACCAATGAGGGGAAGGGGGAGGAATTGATGATACATTAAACTGGCTCCCACGGTAGACCGTATATACCACTGCTTCAACGCCAGTTCATGCGGGAAGGGTGAAGGGGTGGGGTAATTTTTATGGCAGAGAGGATTGCTGTTATGGTTAGCAGACTGCCTATGTATCAGGCGTAAGGAAAGGCGTGCTGTAATGATGAAAGAATGGAAGCGTAGGAAAATGGTTTATTGCTGTCCGTCTCGGGTTCTTTAGAGTGGTAAATAGAAGCAAGTGAAAAATACAACTACAAAGTACGAGGAAAGGGACGGGCCTGGAATTGAACTCATGACCTTCTGTTTATAAAGCAGAAGCGGAAGTCATTAGACCATCAACCCCGTCTATTTGATCACAATGCATATTTACTAAAAAAAACACTACGAGAACTCCTATTTTTGAACCTTATCCTTATAAACCTTATAAATCGAGATTTATAGCGAAGATATGTAGTTTTTTTTTACATAAATTGGCTTATAGAAGTCCATTAGACATATAGTTACCGTGGACACTCCACCAGTACCGGCAGCTAACCCCATTGCACAACATGCGACCGGATGCATTGTAAGCACCTTACGCACCTAGCAACAACGACGAGTGACGACAACAACGACGACGCATCATCGGTTGGTCAACATTTTAGGCTACATGCAGACTCAGCAGATTATGCTATTAAATAGGGCCGATAGGATTCCGATCAGGCAGTCATCAGTGGTTATTATGTGAAGATAGTCGAATTGTGTTAATTAATTGTGTAAAAGTGAATAATTGTCGATAAAGTAAATGTAACAGTGATTAAATCTTTTTTTAAAAATCCGATCACGATAGCCCTGTGATTATTGGCGCAGCCGTCCGGAGTCGGCTGAGTGACTATTTGTGATAACAGTGGAAAATTCACGAACCAAAAACGTGAATAAAGTGATCCCGCGGCGTTCAACGCGAATTGGACAAGGCATCAGTGACAAGTAGACGGTACACGTCGTCACGCGACTCGAGGATCCCCCTGCAAATAGCATCTGGACAACCAGCAACGTCAGCCAGACCTACGAGGACACGACTACAAAAACCGTAAGTAATTTTTACTCCATTTTCACTCCCCCAAAAATTACTTGCGAGGAGATTTGCGAACTACTAAATAGGCGCATAATCTCTACAAAGAAATCGCACTATCAGATAGACGATTTCTTTGCCGCAACTTGATTTACTACCAGATAGGAATCAGGCCAAGCCTCTCCTTACCCCCTTCTTAGCGTACTACCAGATAGGCGCACACTCTTTACGACGTGTCGCTCTACCAAATAGACGACCCGTTCGTTGCAACTCAATTCACTACCAGATAGAAATAGAGCGAAGTCTCCCCCCCCCCTAGTTAATTTAATGCCAAAAGTTAAAAGTGCCTTAAAGAAAACTCGAGAGCTCTTTCGGCCCGACATCGATAGCAGCTCTGATTCGGATAGTAGTGTTAAATCGGAGGAATATTCCCACGTACCGTTAAAAAACCTGACTATCCCAATCGAATCCCTTAACATGGCAGAGCAAAACGCACTTGAAGCCATGGCTCGCCAAATGGAAGCTATGATGCAAGCCATAAATACCCTAACTACAAAACAGATGCAATACGAAACTCAAATCGGTGCATCAACCAGCCGGGCTAGTGACACCCGCGAGACCGGCAACACATTTACACTGATGGGTGATCCATTCAGGATACCCGATCCAATAAAAACCTTACCAACTTTCAACGGCAATAAAAAACAGTTGAATTGGTGGCTGGAAACGGCCAAAAAAACATTGAAGAATTATGAAACTCTAGTATCACCCGAAATATTCCAAATTTATTTGACTGCAGTTAGCAACAAAATTGAGGGTCACGCCAAGGATGTATTATGCACGAACGGCAACCCCACAACTTTTGATGAAATTAAACAAATTTTAGTAGCTGCTCTTGGTGACAAACAAGACCTGTCCACATACAATTGTCAACTCTGGCATAGTGAGGGCTCTGACGCAGTCAGTGACTCTGAAGGTGATGAACCTTGACGAGATCACCAACGCAGAAGAGCTCGTCACAGCACTGCGGCAACAGTGCGAGATTCAGGTGCCCACCGCTGCCGTTCAGCTACGGAAAGGTCCGGCAGGTACTCAGGTGGCCTTAGTACACCTACCTGTGGCGGACGCAAATAAGTCCGCTAAGGTAGGCAAGATCAAGGTTGGTTGGTCAGTATGCTCACTGAACATACATGAGCAACCGGTGATCTGCTTTAGGTGTAGGGAACCAGGACACAAGTCCTGGGGCTGTAAAGGCCCTGATAGGACCAAGTTGTGTAGGCGTTGTAGTGAGGAAGGTCATAAGGCACTAGGCTGCAAGAACCCTCCCAAGTGCTTGATTTGTTCCGGCAAGTCCGTGAACAACAATCATCCAACGGGAGGCTCAAGGTGCCTGACCTTCAAACGAGCCATTAACGAAAAGTCACAGTGCAGGTAACGCAGCTGAACCTGAACCACTGTGACGCAGCTCAGCAACTGCTGTACCAGGCAGTTGCTGAGTGGGGGACGGACATCGCCATCATATCGGACCCATACCGAGTACCCGCCGGCAACGGCAACTGGGTCGTGGATGGATCCGGAAAAATGGCGGCGATATGGACGACGGGTAAATATCCCGTCCAGGAGTTGGTGTCTACTACCTACGAGGGCTTCGTGATCGCCAAGGTAAACGGGGTCCTCTTTTGTAGCTGCTATGCGCCTCCGAGTTGGTCGACCGAGCGGTTCACGCAGATGCTGGACTGCATGACGACCGTGTTGACAGGGCGAAGGCCAGTAGTAATAGCGGGTGACTTCAATGCCTGGGCCGTGGAATGGGGAAGCCGCATCACGAACCAGCGAGGTCAAATCCTGCTAGAGGCACTGGCCGTGCTAGATGTCGATCTGGCTAATGTTGGTACCAAAAGTACCTTCAGCCGAAACGGAGCGGAGTCGATTATCGACGTTACTTTTTGTAGTCCTGGCCTAACGAGTAGTTCGAACTGGAGGGTAGACAATGCCTACACTCACAGCGACCACCTGGCGGTTCGCTACAGTATTGACTACAACAACAGCAGGCAGCGCGTAGAGGAAGCGGCTAGGTCACGGCCAAGCCCTCGTAGGTGGAAGACATCGTACTTCAATGACGAAGTACTTAGGGAGGCGCTCCGTCGTGAGCGTAACCTACTCGGCCTAAGCGGGGACGAACTGGTAGCGGTGCTTTCGCGTGCGTGCGATGCGACCATGCCTAGGAAAGTCCACCCTAGAAATGGGAGACCACCGACGTACTGGTGGACTCAAGCAATTGCGAACCTGCGCCGTGCCTGCCTACGGGCCAGGAGGCGGATGCAGCGAGCACGTACCGAGCAGGAGCGTGAAGAACGACGGGCGGTGTTCACCGCTGCCAAAGTCGCGCTGAAGTCCGAGATAAGGGCAAGCAAAAAGGCCTGCTTTGAGAGACTCTGTCAGAGTGCCAACGCGAACCCGTGGGGTGATGCCTACAGGATCGTTATGGCGAAGACAAGAGGTGCAATTGCTCCTACGGAGCAATCTCCACAGATGCTGGAGGGGATCATCGAGGGGCTCTTTCCGCGCCACAACCCTAGCCCATGGCCTCCTTTTGTAGGACAGCCGGGGATTGGGGCTGGCGATGAGGATAGAGTAACCGATGAGGAACTTGTAGGGATTGCAAAATCCCTAAGCATGGGGAAGGCACCAGGTCCGGACGGAGTTCCAAACCTGGCCCTCAAAGTCGCAATCTTGGAGGCTCCCGGTATGTTCAGATCTGCTATGCAGATATGCCTGGACGAGGGAGTATTTCCAGATGCGTGGAAGAGGCAGAGCCTGGTACTATTGCCAAAGGCGGGGAAACCACCTGGTGACCCGTCGGCGTATAGACCAATATGCTTGATTGACACGGCGGGGAAGGTGCTCGAGAAGATCATCCTCAACAGACTGTTGAGGTACACTGAGAGTGTAAATGGTCTCTCAAGCAACCAGTTCGGCTTCCGGAAAGGGAAGTCCACCGTAGACGCTATTCTGACGGTTAAGAAAACCGCTGAGATAGCACTCCAGCGTAAGAGGAGGGGGATTCGCTACTGCGCAGTAGTGACTCTGGATGTAAGGAACGCATTTAATAGTGCCAGTTGGGCGGCTATTGCCGATGCGCTCCTGCGTCTGGGGATACCCGAGTACCTGTACAAGATTCTCGGAAGTTACTTCCAGAATCGGGTATTAGTCTATGACACAGAGGTGGGTCGGAAGTGCTTTCACATAACCTCAGGAGTCCCGCAAGGTTCCATCCTGGGCCCGGTGTTATGGAATGTCATGTACGACGAGGTGTTGAGATTAAAATTCCCGGCGGGTGTGGTCATCGTTGGCTTTGCCGACGATATTACGCTGGAGGTCTGCGGTGAATCGATCGAAGAAGTGGAATTGACTGCAGCCCACTCGATCGCAATTGTGGAGGAGTGGATGAGCTCCAGGAAACTGGAATTGGCTCACCACAAAACTGAGGCGGTTGTTGTCAACAACCGAAAGTCGGTGCAGCAAGCGGTGATCAGTGTAGGCGACTGCACGATCACTTCGAAGCGCTCCGTCAAACACTTGGGGGTGATGATCGACGATAAGCTTACCTTCGGTAGCCACGTCGATTATGCCTGCAAGAGAGCCTCCACAGCTATTGTGGCACTGTCCCGGATGATGTCCAATAGCTCTGCGGTGTACGCCAGCAAGCGAAAGCTTCTGGCCAGTGTCGCCTCGTCCATACTGAGGTATGGTGGCCCGGCTTGGGGCACGGCCTTAAGTACCAAGAGCTACCGTAGCAAGCTAGAGAGTACTTATAGGCTAATGTGCCTGAGGGTTGCGAGCGCGTACCGTACCGTGTCACACGATGCACTCTGCGTCATCACCGGTATGGTGCCTATTGGTATCCTTATCATGGAAGACATAGAGTGCTTCGAAATGCGCGGCACAAGAGGCATACGCAGGACTGCCAGACTGGCCTCCATGGTCAAATGGCAGCGTGCGTGGGACAGTTCCACCAAGGGAGTGTGGACTCACAGGTTGATTCCGAGGTTAGGTATCTGGGTCAATAGGCGCCATGGGGAACTAACATTCCACCTGACACAGGTCCTTTCGGGCCATGGTTGCTTTAGACAGTATCTACACCGTTTCGGTCATGCGGGTTCTCCCGAATGTCCAGTTTGTGCAGGTTTAGAGGAAACGGCGGAACACGTTTTGTTCGTGTGCCCGCGTTTCCGCACAATCCGTGACCGCATGTTAGCCACATGCGGTCGGGACACGACTCCGGACAATTTGGTCCAGAGGATGTGTGAAGACGAGTTTGGCTGGAATGCCGTTTCATCGGCTATCACCCACATCGTCTCGGAACTGCAAAGGAGGTGGCGAGTGGACTCGAGGAGTGGCTAGTGCAGACGCTAAACAACAGGTGGTCCAAGGGTTCGCAGTCGGCTACGTAGGTCATACCGGTGCCCTACGGTCGAAATCGACCCTTACAGCGATTAAGTGGCCGCGGGGAAAACATCCTGGTAGCGCTGCTGTCGTAGCGCCGGCCTACTGGGTTGGTACGAGCCTCTGGTTGTTCGGGGCAGGTGGAGGCCCCTTCGTCAGCAATCCCAGCTGGTGCTAGCTGATAGGGCCTGAGCCTTCAGTAGGTCAAATTGCGAAGCCCGCAGTATCAGTTCTTGATACCTGCGGTGCAGCTGGGCGCGGGCGTAGTGGTCGACCCTGCCCGCTTTCAGCGGACAACGGGAGGTGATGACCACCTGGGAAGCTGGCAAAGCGCCAGCATGCTACCTTGGTGGACCCCCCTAAGCGTGTCATCGATGTTCGTTGCTGCATGGCTACGCAGCTAACCTGGAGGATGCGATGTGCAATAGCCCCTCTCCGAAGCAATGCCTTCTTGGTGGTCCCGGAGAGACGAAGGGTTTGGCGGCAATGGAAATGGTTTAGTGGGTCGGGGGTGTAGTCCTGTTTACTGCTTGCATGTAGTAAATGGTCCCTAACCCCACACGGCGTCTGTTGAGCAGATTATCCCCCCATTGCTTAGAAGAAAAAAAAAAAAAAAAAAAACTCTGGCATAATAAAATGGACGGTAGTGTGAGCAAACACTACCAGCGAACAAAACAGCTGGTCCATAATATAAAATCGTTGGCTAAGCAGAACCCAAAGTATAACGACCATTGGGAAGCGGTCAATGATTTCATTGATGAATATAGCCTCGCAGCGTATGTCAGTGGGCTGCAAAAACCATACTTTGGCTACGTACAAGCTGCCGAGCCAAAGAATATCGAAAGCGCTTATGCATTTATTTGTAAGTTCACTTCGAACGAAACCAATAGAGAGATGACGCTTTATCATCAAAACAGGAAAGATAATTTTACCAGATCTAACGATCAAGACAAACAATCCAAACCAGGATTTAAAAAACCTTTCGATCCTCAAAACAGGGCAAGGAACGAAAATAAAGTTCAAAAACCTGAACCAATGGAGGTCGGCTCGACACGCAGTCGTCTAACGTTAAATAATGTAAATAATATAGAAACCAATTCTGACAACGAAGAGGAAGAGGACGAAGCTTTTCAGGACACAAATTTTTGCGTTCTGAACGAGTCCGACTCGGACACATAGAACATGATTTTTTACCGTACATCAAAATCAGGACTCCAAAAAAACAAATTTTCAAAATTTTAATAGATACAGGTGCTAATAAGAACCTTCTGAGACCAGGCATATTAAAGAATACATCCAAAATAGAAAGCACCCAATCCAAAAATGTAAGAGGTACGTTTAAAATATCCACTAAAGGAAAAATTAAATTACTCGGTCCCGACTTCCCAGAATTAACTTTCTACGAACTTGATTTCCATCCATCATTTGACGGACTGATTGGCTCTGAAACCCTTTCTAGGTACAGGTCGGACTCGATTATCCGGAGACTCGATTATCCGGGGACTCGATTATCCGTGATTCGATTATCCGGAATTTTAGACTCGATTATCCGGAATTTGTTTTTTGATGTTCTTGTTTTTCAATTTTTATGCTTAAATCAGAGATAATTTGGTATTGCAATATACAATATGAATGTTTTTGCAGTTTTGAACGTATTTAAGAAAAGGGGGGTTTGAAAAAGTGTTTTTTTGTGTATGCTGATAAAATTTTTGTTTTTCTTGTAAAGACCCCTACTGTTCCTAGAAATAATTTCTGGCAATGCCACCACATCATATAGTCAAAACAACGAAAAAAGATAATATTTAAGTTATTTTATCGAGGATGTCAATATTTTTCTTAGTGATTCGATTATCCGGAGGATTCGATTATCCGGAGTGAAAAAAAAATCGATACTCCGGATAATCGAGTCCGACCTGTATAAAGCCGAAATCAACTATGAGAAAAAAACTATCGTTTTTAATAGTAAAACGATACCGTTTTTCAAACATTTCATTAAAAAGGAAAAAACATTCAATCACATTGTTACTCTCAAAAGTAATAAAAATGGCGATTGGTTGGTAGGTGAACCCACCGAACTTTATAAAAACATCTTGATAGAACCAGGAATCTATAAATCAGTCGACAACAAAACATCGTTTCTTGTACGGACAAATAGCAAAGAACCCCCTAAATTAAAAAAAAATATTATTCATATCAAAGTCAATAATTTCGAAACGCGGAATTTTTTCTCGAACGATAAACATCCCCCTATCCAACATGTAGAGAAACTAGAAAATTTAATAAGAACTGATCATTTGTCCATTCTCGAAAAGAAGTCTCTCATTGAACTAATTAACAAACATAAGAATGTCATACTGAAAGAAAACGAAAAGTTGACATCTACCACAAAAATCAAACATAAAATTCAAACATCCCACGAAAAACCAATTTATACAAAAACATACAGATACCCCCATGCCCACAAGCAAACCGTGAAAGATCAAATAGAGGATATGCTAGAAAATGGCATAATCACGCATTCGGATTCTCCCTGGAATGCACCAATATGGGTAGTACCAAAAAAACCTGACGCCTCTGGAAAAAAGAAGTTTCGAGTCGTTATCGACTACCGGAAACTTAACGAAGTAACAGTTGATGACAAATTTCCAATTCCTCAAATTGAAGACATTTTAGACAATTTGGGAAAATCAACATATTTTACGACTCTTGATTTGAAATCAGGGTTTCACCAAATAGAAATGGATGAAAACTCAAGGCAGAAAACGGCTTTCAGCACTGACCTTGAGTTTTTAAGGATGCCATTCGGGCTTAAGAATGCGCCAGCTACTTTTCAAAGAGCCATGAATTCCATCCTTGGAGAACTAATTGGAACAGTATGCTATGTCTATCTAGATGATGTGATTGTGTTTGGTAGATCATTAAACGAACACATTACAAATTTAGGAAAAGTACTAGAAAAGTTAGAAAACGCTAATCTCAAAATTCAACTCGATAAATGCGAGTTCCTAAAGAAAAATTGTGAATTTTTAGGACATGTAATCACACCAGAGGGAGTTAAGCCTAACCCCGACAAAATTAAAGAAATCCAAACCTGGGAGTTACCAACAACAGAAAAACAAATAAAACAATTTTTGGGACTAGTTGGATACTATCGAAAATTTATTCGAGATTACGCCAAGCTAACTAAACCTATGACAAAATACTTGAAGAAGGATGTTAAAGTAAATACTGACGATCCAGATTTCAAAAAATCTTTCGAAAAGTGCAAAACCATGCTTATTTCAGACCCTATTTTAGCCTACCCAGATTATTCGAAACCATTCGTACTGACCACGGATGCGTCTAATTAAGCACTAGGGGCAGTATTATCCCAAATTAACGAAGGTAAAGACCAACCTGTAGCATTCGCATCAAGAACCCTCAATAAACATGAAATAAATTACTCAACTACAGAAAAAGAAGCTTTGGCAATTATTTGGGCAATCGAAAAATTTAAACCATACCTCTACGGTCAGAAATTTACTCTAGTTACTGATCATAAACCATTAGTTTTCATCAAGAATGCAAATAAAAACGGAAAACTTATAAGATGGCGATTAGAACTCGAAAATTATGATTATACAGTAATTTACAAGACGGGCAAAACAAATGTAGTGGCTGATGCGCTTAGCAGGAAAGTCGAAACTAATGTAAATGAAATATCTGATCCTTCAGACATCGAAACAGTTCATTCTGCATCAAGTTCAGAAGAATTTTTTATTCATTTCACGGAAAGGCCCATTAATAATTACCGAAACCAAATAATTTTTAGAACAACTTCATTTAACTCCATACTTATGTTCGACATCTTCCCTGGGTATAAAAGAACAACAATTTGTGACAGTAATTTCACAGCGGATAAAATTACTGATTATCTTAAAAGATATTGGAATGGTAGACAGACGGCTATTCACGCGCCAGAAAGTTTACTGAACATGATCCAAGTGTCCTATAGAAACCACTTCTCGCATGCACACCTTGTTATTACCCAAAACATGGTAGAAGATATAATCAGCGAAGAACGTCAAGATAATATCATTAGGCAGGAACATGATAGAGCCCATAGAGGAATCCAAGAAGTCGAACAACAGATAAAAAGATCCTACTTTTTCCCTGAAATGGTCAAAAAGATAAGACAGTTTAACAATGCTTGTCAAATATGTTCCGGGCACAAATATGATAGAAAACCATATAACATAAAAATTTCACCAAGACCCATTGAAATAGCACCTTTTCATAGAATACATATTGATATTTTTGGAATGGACAAAATTAACTATTTGACTATAATTTGCGCATTTTCAAAACATCTGCAGGCTATTAAAATTGAAACAAGAAATACTATTGATATCCAAAATGCCCTTAATCAATATTTTTCAAACTTTGCAATACCACGATCCATAGTGTGCGACCATGAAGCCGCATTTACAAGTATACAGATGGCAGATTACCTTGCAAATTTAGGAACTCAAATGGATTTTGCATCATCATCCGAGTCCAACGGGCAAATCGAAAAAACGCATTGTACTTTAATTGAGCTTTACAACACAAACAAACACAAATTTCCGAACATGTGTTCTGAACAGATTATGGGAATTATAGTGGCATTGTACAACAACACAGTACACTCCGCTACGGGATTCACCCCAAATGAAATAATATTTAACAGAACAGATGCAATAAGTCCTGCGGAGATCGATAATAACGCAAACAGAATTTTCAGAAAAGTAACAGAAAACTTACAGAAAGCCCAACAAAAAATGGAACGTTACAATGACGAAAAAGAGGACCACCCAGTAATAGAAGAGGGACAGACAATATTTGTTAAACGCGGTACCAGAAAAAAATTGGATCCTAGATTCAACACGACGAAATGCTTGGAAAATAAAGAAAAAACTATTAAAATTCCTAGAAATACAAAGCGGAATAAAAACAAGATTAAAAGAATAAGGAAACCATAATATTTGTTCTTTATTAATCAATACTTTACTTTTCATTTCAGAGAACCCACTTTTATTTTATACTTATGCAACCCGGACAGACATCGTTGTGAATATCACGTACATTTTTAACAATCAAAACTAAAAGATCAATTCATTTATAGAATCAACCAACCATTGGGAGGAACCTTTCATACCTTGACGACATACATAACCAGCCAGGAAGCCAAAATTTGCCGTATAATATCACAAATTGCACATTTTCAGACAAAGCATATTTGATTTAACGGATAAAACACAGCATACGGTCAACCTATACATTTGATTTATCTGATTCAAAAATTAAACTTTAAGTTAGTTAAAAGCAACTATGACTATTACGCAATTTGTACTACTTGTGTTATGTGTAATTTCAAACGTTCACCCACAATCGTTAAACATTAGAAACCTTTATAATGAACCACTTTTATTATTGAAATTTAAAGACTGTAGAATTCAAAAATCTTTTATAAAAATAGTACATCCAATCAATCTTACATCTATCGAAACAGAGGTTATACGTATAGTTAAATTAGCCAGTCAGTTAGATCAATCTTTACAGATTTCTCAATTAACGATTCAGAAAAGCCGAATGTTGATCAACAATCTTCGACAGCTGAAACCAATCCATCATAGGAGAGTACGACGCTGGGACACCATTGGAAAAGCCTGGAAGTGGCTAGCCGGAACCCCTGACGCAGACGATCTCAGGATCATAAACAGCACTATCAACCAACTTATTACGCAAAGCAATAACCAGGTAATCATAAACCAGATGATAACGAAACGAATAAGCGGAATGACAAGCGTTGTAAACGAACTTATAAACAAACACAACATGGAGAACAGAATAATTCTTAAGGAATACGATGCTCTAACACTCATACTGTATATAGACAGCATGAACCATATTATCGAGGAAATCCAAGATACCGTTTTGCGTACCAAAATAATGCTCCCTAACAACAAATTACTAACGCTCAAGGAAATAACATTAGTCGAATCGCTTCTCGTCGAACAGGGAATAAACGTACGGTTTCCCGAAGAAGCACTCGAGTATGCTACACCAAAAATTGCCATCAGAGAAGATTGTTTGCTCTATATCCTACAGATTCCAAAACTCTACGACCAAAATGCGGAAGTCATCGAAATTATTCCTTTGACTACGAATAACTACATCATCCCAGAAGCACCAAAATACGTGATAAAAATGCAGAACAGTTGGTTTCTAACAAACTATCCAGAGAAAACCATCCAAAAGGAATCAGACTTAAGCACAATGAATGACGATTGCATCCACGCTATACTCAAAGGTGCGGTAAGTCATTGTAAAACCATAGAAAATCATGACATCACCATTAAACAGGTGTCAAGAAATAAAATCTTAATCAACAATAGCAAACAATCCTATATTGGATCGAACTGTGGCCCACATAATCGATCACTAACAGGTAACTACTTAATTACATTCCATAATTGTACGGTAGTTATAAATAACAAAGTATATGTACCAGAAGTAGTGATCGACAATATAACGTACGATTTCCAAGGAGCTTTTCCCAATTTAAAAATCAATTGGAGCTTTACAGAGCATTACAATATTTCAACACTCAAAAATTCAACAGAATTCAACAGAGAGCACATGGAGCTGATGAAACTGGAACAAAGTCAACATAAATCATGGATCATCACCCTTGCCGGAGGACTCTCAACTACAACACTAACAATAATTGGAATATTTTTATACGTTTGTCTCCGTAGAAGAAAACTTATCATCAAAATCAAAAACCCTAGAAGAATTAACCAAAGGCTCGAGGAAGACCTTTCTCTACCCCCCCGAGGAGTTACCGTGGACACTCCACCAGTACCGGCAGCTAACCCCATTGCACAACATGCGACCGGATGCATTGTAAGCACCTTACGCACCTAGCAACAACGACGAGTGACGACAACAACGACGACGCATCATCGGTTGGTCAACATTTTAGGCTACATGCAGACTCAGCAGATTATGCTATTAAATAGGGCCGATAGGATTCCGATCAGGCAGTCATCAGTGGTTATTATGTGAAGATAGTCGAATTGTGTTAATTAATTGTGTAAAAGTGAATAATTGTCGATAAAGTAAATGTAACAGTGATTAAATCTTTTTTTAAAAATCCGATCACGATAGCCCTGTGATTATTATATATGCTTGGAGACCAAACACTATGAAAACACTCAATTTTTTCACTAAAAATTACGAAAACCTCACTTTTAGTAGCTGTCTATTTTCTGTAAATTCAAATTGAATGCAATGACCTAAAAAAATGTATATTTCTAAAAAAAAAATGTAACCGCTTTCACTTTTGAATTTAACATTCAAAGCAATCTTTGAGATGTCCATGAGATTTTTTTGTTTATATAAGGATTTTTTTTTTGTAAGAAGTTTTAAGTGTAATCCAACTTTTATCTTTCTACTCAAACATTTGTACTGTTTCTGCACAATCAAATATAAGTAGGAAAACTACATGTCATCGCTTTGAAACTCTTTAGTGTTTTACCAAGAAATTTTAAGTGTATTCAAAAATTACCATTACAGCCCAAAGATATTTACGGAATTTTTTAAAAACGAATTCATGCCGCAAAAAATGACATGTCATTGCTTTTTACTAATTTACTAATTTCAAGTAAATTGCTCCACATAAATTTTTATTTACAACATATTTGTTTCAGTTATTTTCAAAGTGCCTTCAAAATACTGTGGGGTCATATTGACCCCAGAACACAGACAGCGGGTTAAGAGACCCCAACAACAGGAACAAAGCGTAAACCGTAAACGGTACTCGAAACAAACCCCGATGGTTGGTCAAATTTCTCCGCTCCACGCCCGGATCATGACCGCAAGAGCAAAAATTCAGCTCCCGTCAAAACAATAGCACCATTTCCGCCAAAATTACGCGCCAAAGGAAGGGTATGTTACCGGTGTGATTTGCAGGTAATTACCGTTAGGGAAAACGTTCGGCACCACACCATAATCGCCATCATCATCATCACCATCATAGTCATAATCGTCATAATCGTGGTGATCGTAACTTGTTGGTTCCGCTCGGGAGATGAAACGCACGGAAATGTTGTGGATCCATTAGAGTTTAGCCAGCCACACCTTCCACCAGTCGGTGCCAGTGTGTGTTGCACATAACTCGACCAAGCTCTACTTTCACCCGAGGTGTCAAACCGTCATTTCCGATCTCTCTCCTACAGGGTTAATAGCGATGATGGTGCTCTTTTGTTTTGTCATCAAGTGACGTGGGTAATGTGTTTTTGTATGGGAACGTGCTGAGTATGAGCAACTTAAATGTCATTGTCGGTATGAGAGAAAAATGCACATTTCGTGTAGCTATAGGTGGAATTGCTACAGTTCATTGTTTCAGTTGTTTCAAGTTTACAATTTCCAAAGATTTTTTTGGTCAATATACCTCACTGTATTGTTGGGCTAATGGTAAATATATGTTGAATTAGAGTAAATGTTGTCGGAGTAATAATAGAGCATATTAATTAGTCGTCGGAATTGATATACGTGCGAAGATTGGTTATTGGCAGCAATTGTATTATTGGAATGAAATTTCTAAGCAGCTCATGACTTGTATGTGCATTTTAATTTTAAAATCATTGGTGAAAGCTTTTCTTAAATTTTTCGTTCAGTGTCATAACGGCATATCTGCAGAGATCGATTAATCTTCATCGACCACAAGGATTAAAAGGGTTTTTAATCCTTGTGAGTCAAATCAAATCATCCGCGATCGAGCTGAACGTCGTCTTGAAGCTAATATATACTATAGAATATAGAACATAGAAAAACAACTAAGATGAAAGCTTAAAGCTAGAAGCAAGAAGCAAGAAGTAAGAAGTAATGTTTAGTTTTATGGTAGTTGTTCAATTTATGTAGCCAATTATTTACTAATGTCGATGCGCTCTTTTCAAATGTTTGTCCAGTACTGTCCTCTTATGCTCATCTATGATACAAGGTTTCTCTTGAAGGTGGTCCCTTTTCTTGGAAAAAAAGGGATTTATATCTCGTTCTTCAAAACGATTCACACTTGACGTATAACCTCGATTATGCTCTTTTGTATTCGCGTAAATTTGATTTGAATCACCTTCCTCTACTTATTGTAGAATGTTAAATTTAAAACACGACCCATCAATTTCCCTCTAATGGAACCATTCATCATTCAAATGATGCCCAAAAATGCCGAGGAAATATTTCCTACAGACCCCCCAAACATTAGCCCCAATTCCCAGAACCCACACGTATGCTGTCCTCCTCCCCAGAGACCTACATTTCACACGCTCATCCATCACAATTAAAGTGTGACCGCACACACACCGTTAACCTCATCGTCATCGCCTTCGAACAGAGAGGAATTACTGCACGACTGCGACGACGACGACGCACCTACGGCGTGTAATTGCTTTGAAGTCGAATGAATCTAAATCGTTGTGTACCCACCCTTGGTGGCCTTCCTCCCTCTCCAGGCCTATAGAGTCACACATAACCTTAATTGTTCCGATCAACCCAAGTCAGCACGACGGCTGCGGCTTTGATCTCTACCGCCTTCTTACGGTTTGGGCACGTGGTATCTCGTGGCCGGGGTTCCCCAATCAAACCCCGACGCTCTTGGTGCTCAATATTTTCAGGCCAGTTTATTATCAGGGTCCCAAATTTTCAGGGGAAAATTCCCGCAGCTGGAAGTGGAACTGTTAGCCAACCAAGATTCCACGCAGCGTGACTTGCCGGAATTGAGTTGGCGCAGCCAAAGAATGGACTTTATTGTTTTTGCTCGGTCAGTTTTGGGGTGTTGCTCATTGCGGGAGTCCCGCCGATTTCGGAACTGGACTCATGTCGATCGTTGATTCGATGATTGTGTGACGACTCATTAGGCATGGCTCGATAGCCATGAAATGTTTGTGTGGCTTGGAATTGGATTCACGATCGTGTTACGCTGCGTTACGGGGCTGAAAGGTACGATCCTAAATGGTCTACTAGCTTCATGCTAGCCGTGCCAAGAAATTAATGCTTGGGGAGCCTACATTAAATTTAAATGTTTAAGGAGCCTGTAGAGTACGATTGCGGCCCCCCATAGTATTTCCTGTGCAACCCGGAGCAATGGAGCAGGTGGCCTTGTGTTTCTCCAAGATAGTTGGCTGGCCTTCTTCAGCCTAAATCCTTAGGCTCGATAAGGGTGGAAATATGAATATGTTGTTATTAAATTTCAATAGTCATCTATATGGATCCACATTATGCAATTGACACACTGTATTCTGTGCTTTTTCACTTTTAGTGACTTTTACTAGATACCGATCTGTTTTTGCCGGTGTTTTTAGTGGTATTGAGAAAACTGTTTAAAGCAATCAATAATACTTCATTGAGGTACTCGACAGCCATTGTCGTAGAAACAGAGGAGACATGAAGCAAAATCTTATGAATTAATTTAAATAACTCTCGTTATTAACAAAAAAAAAAAACGCTTGAGTAGCTACGTTATTTTATGTTGTACAACTTTAGTGAGAAAACCTCGTTTGTCTTCTACAGCATCAGAGTGGCTGTTCCGATTTTAGTGAATCGCGTGACAATCGAAAGCATAATCGTCCGGCTGTCGATCGATTGATTACTATTAGAACTAGTTTCTTGTTGTTTGCGATTAGAGCCATTTTTCGACATATCCGTTGCAAAAAATACATGAAAACGTCATTGCCCTGGAAATTTGATTCCCAAAATTCGTTTTTTTTCTGAATAATCCAAATAATGCTGTTTCAGCATATTCACTGCATACTGATATCTCAAGTTTTTTGAGAATACCTTACTCTAGGTGCCCGCTGATGATAATTTACTGATGATTCACTAAAGATATTGATACATTAACTTACGACTTGAAATGTTCGAAAAAAAACTGGAAAAAGGCAAAATTACTAACGTGATTTCTCGAACAATACATACCGGGATTTTTTTCAAGCCGAAAATGAGCATTAACTTTCAAGGAATTTCGGTATGGGCAAGTTTTCTCCAGATGAATAGCTAAAAATAAGCTTGAGCTTGATTGGCCGCCCGTGGATGCACTCCAGTATCGCCAGATCAGCTGCACTTACACAAGGAACCAACCGAATGACTGCTTGGGACTAACAGGCATCCTCAGAGTATAAGTGCTGGTGATCTTCTATTTTTAGCGACAATGGTGCCTGCCACGTCAGAATGTAGACCAATGTGGGGAAGGGGGAGAAACTGATAATGCATTATACTGGCTCCCACGTAGACCGTATATACCACTGCATCTAAGCCAGTTCATGCGGGAGTGTATGGATTGGGCGAAAGACTGCCTATGTATCAGTCGTAAGGAAAGGCATGCGCGTGGAAGAATGGAAGCGTTAGGGAAACGGTTTCTTGTCCGTCTCTGGTTCTAGCGTTTGCTATGAACGAATAGTTTGAGTGTGATAGATTTAGAATGGAAGATAGAAGCAAGTGAGAGATATACAACTACAAAGTACGAGGAATTGAACCCATGACCTTCTGCTAACGAAGCAGAAGCGGTAGCCATCAGACCACCAACCCCGTCTCCAGATGAATAGCTAAAAATACGTAACACAATCGACCATAGTGTTTTATTCCAGCAATAAATTCTCTCTTTGATTTTGATTCAATGGTTTAGGTATTTTCGCATAAATAAATTTAAACGATATTTTGCATGAAAACTTATTATTTAATAAATTATTTAAATAATTTTCAACAAATTTGTAGCCAATTTAAAAAAAACGTTTTGATATTCTTTATACATTTCTAGTACAATCAAATTCCTCGAGAGTGGTTTTAGAACTTTTACAAATATCATGGAAATTAGTCAAATAAAGTTGTGGGGTTTGTTCACACTTTCAAATCGAATTCCTCCATCTATTCCTTCTATGTCTACTTTCTATAAGCAAGTTGACTCCGAAATATGTTCCATGATTTACCTTAATCTTTAAAAACTTTATATTTTTCCAGACATACATCATTCCAAGGTTGCGTCAAAAATGCTTCTTTGTATTTCTTTTCTAGAAATTTTACTTCGAATCTCCAGTTTATTCTTGAATTTGAATGAAAAAGAAAATTGTTTTTGAAATGTCCCCAGCCTTCGCATATTCAGAGAAAGTTTGTTGAAAAACCCCAGGAAAACTTTTGTTTCCAAACTAGCACAGCGGTAAAGGAATATGTAGAGAAACATGTAGCAAGAAAACTGAGAAGGGGGAAGGATTTATTAAGATATTCATATAGAAGTTGGTGTTGATCTTCCTTGAAACACTTCTTTACAAATAATTTTACCGATTATTGTCAAAATTCATATTTTTGTTTTGATTTTTTGTGCGATACGAGGGTGGAATTTCCTAGAGGTTTTCTGGCAGAATTCTTGAATACCAGAAGTCAAGGAGAGATAGGTTTCAAGGATAATTTCTAAAAATGATTTTGATGGAATCTTAAAAAAGGTAAATTATAGGAGTTTTGAAAAATATGCAGAATTATTTCACGTATGATTCCTGATTTTTGAAAGTCCTTCAGGAATTCTTCAACACATTTTCAAAGTAATGCACAATACATCTTCGACAATGTTCTTAAAAGTCCAGAAATATTTCAGCGTTAAACCTCCACTGTATTACAAAACAATCAATGTAATTCAAAAAAGTTTGTTTGGAAAATCTAAAGGTAGAAAACATGGTTTTTTTCTACATCAATATGTCCACTATATAGTATCATGAAATTTCGGAGTTCATACAAAATATAATCTAAGATTTTAGTTACAAATTCTTTCAGTATAACTTCCATTCGTTTCAATATCGGTATTTTCCTATTATAATAAACGAATTATGAATTTTATGACAGGAATTTAGCATTTTCACCGAATTATATATAAGCTGCAATTATTCAAAAACTACAAACAAAGTTGTTTCAAACCTTTTTTGTGTGTGTTTCTCTAAAAATCTGATATGTAATTCGTTGAGGAATTTTCAAAGCAATCCCTAAAAATATTGGACTATATGACACTACCCCGAACGCCACTACCCCGAATGCCATTACCCCGAACGCCATTACCCCGAAAGCCATTACCCCGAATGGGTCATAACTCCGAACGCTACTACCCCGAACGCCATTACCCCGAATGCATAACATGTTGAGACTAACTCTAATTAGAAGGCGGGGAGGCTCCATCCCATTACCCCGAACGCCATTACCCCGAACGCCACTACACCGAACGCCACTACCCCGAATGGGTCACTACCCCGAAAGCCATTACCCCGAATGGGTTATTACCCCGAACGCCATTATCCCGAATGAGCCATTACCCCGAATAATATGACATATAGTGCAGTATCTTGTTTTGCGAGCAAAAAAGCGTCTCTAATGAAAACTGGTAATCAATGGCACGTAAAGTTTGTCGGTAAAATGTTCATCATATGTTTTCCCTTATTTTGTATGTCAGCTATTCTTTCAAAATATCTTGTTGGCAACTATCTTCTTCTCATTCTTTCTGAGACAATGCCTGTTTATCAGCTCAGAGGACACTTTCGCAGTTCAAGGGTTCATTCATAAATTTCATAATGCCAAAAATTGTCATTTTTGACATCTACCCACCCGCTCGTACCATTTTTTGTATGGAAATTCGACATATTGTTCATGGACTGTATTGACTGAGAGCTTTCCTTGTCAATTTACCATTATTGTACATGTGCCTCTATGCCCAGGGACATCAAGGAAATGTTCAATGCATAAGATCTGCCACCGGAGGAATTCGAATGCATAACCCTATAAATGGTCTTGCTGAACAGCTGCGTGATCACCGGTATTTGGACTTCTTGGTGGTGTTCATATTTCAATTTTGTTTCCAAATCAGAATGTTACTTTCTTATGAATATACGTTGTGCCTTAGCATAACGTTGTTACAGTGATCATTCACGTCATAGCTGCAAACATTTCACCAGCAATTCGCCCTTCTTTCTTAAATATGCTGTAGATTTCGTTGGATAAGCTAGTCACTAATATTTCCATATAGAACAGCTTTTTTTAAATGAATATATCCTAAAGGCATTTACTAAAGTGAATCCTGCTATAATTCATTCAAGAAATTTTCCCTTTCTTTTATCTTCTTGTATTAAAACAGACAGGTGCCTCATGGATTTGCTCATCACTTTTCTGCCATAATCATTTCTTCATTGCCTTGAATCAACAACATTTTTTTTGTCGTTATCTCATCAAAATTCAAATTAATGATCCCACAAACCAACGAAAGTTTTTACTGTAAACTCAATCAGAGGCCGCCGGTTTTCTATAGCGGAACGCTTGTCTATCAGGTTGGTCTTTAAGCAGGTTCCATAGAACAACACTTGCAGCGACTACCTACATCAATGAGTAAAGGAAACAAGTACCGACGTCCAATCAGAGACTTTACTACATCCTAATTTTGTGCATATTATAGCTATCTTTTTCATAATAAATTTAACCTTTTTTTCGAAATAGGCTGTTTTTCAGAGCATTGCAATGTGGCTGTGTGAATCTTACCAAAATTAGTGAGCAAATCCAAAAACAAGAGAGAGAAAAACGACAATAACTCCCAAACGAAAGAAAATAGCGAGTTTTTTCACTCACCAAATTACGCATTTTTCAAAGCTCTAAAAGTGTTTCATAGACTACTTTGATGAGATATTATAATTGAAAACGCTAGAGCCTGAAAACCAATTTTGCTCGGATCACCCTATGTCACCGTAGGAAAACAGCTCTAAATCGGTCAATTTAAGAGATACAAAAAAACTTTCTTAAGCAAAGTTGCTTGAAATTGAATGGTCTACAACTTTGCTGAAGCATGTATAATATAACTTCTACAAATAAGAAAGTTAGTTACACCATTTTTATGAAAACGTGGACCATCCTAATTTTCAATAACACCAAACAAAGGGCCTTACTAATACAAACAACTTTGTAGAAGACCGTTTTCGTCTAATGTTTCATTCCAAAGCTCAAAATGCATCTTTCCGCGTAAAACTGATTCCTGGACCATTACTGTTAGAACTAGTTTCTTGTTGCATGCGATAAGCGCCATTTTTCGACATATCCGTTGCAAAAATACATAAATACGACATTACCCTGGAAATTTGATTCCCAAAATTCGTTTTTTTTCTGAATAATCTAAATAATGCTGTTTCAGCATATAGCAGCATATTCACTGCATACTGATTTCTCAAGTTTTTTGAGAATACCTTACTCTAGGTGCCCGCTGATGATAATTTCTTGATGATTCACTAAAGATATTGATACATTAACTTACGACTTGAAATGTGAATGAATCTTACCAAAATTAGTGAGCAAATCCAAAAACAACTTAGTAGGGTAGGTGTACCTGTTATGGACATAGTGGTTCCATATTTCGCCATACGGGATTACCTGAATGTTTTCATATTTTTTAAAGATTTCGTGTGTTTTAGTAGTAAGATTTAAGATATACCGTGGTGAATCAAAATCCGGACGGTACCAATACCCGGACACTCTGATAATTATCATTAATTAAATGTTTATATAATATAATAATTTAAATAATTTTATACATAATTTCTTATTTTAACACTTCTTATCAGTTTAGTTTCATTTGTAATCTAGTAAGCATTGCCTGATAAATCATAAAAATAAACACAAAATTGATGCTCCAGTTTGACTTGATTTATTAGCAGCGTGGATCAATTTTGAAAGTGATTCGACGAACACACCACAATATTAAGTTAACAGTTCTATGCTTAAATTACATTATTTTGGAAGTGTTTCAATTAGAACAGTGTACGAAACAATCGTTTAGATGTTGTGAAGCACTACATTTGTGGAAGAACGTGAAAATAATCTGTAAATTGTGAGGAAGGTACTGTCCGGGATAAGAAACCAGTGGCTTCAAATCCGGACATCATTTAAAAGTGTTGTGTTTGACTTTCGTGAACCAATAATTAGAAAGCAAATTAATTATAAAAGCAGCAAATACTATCATTGGAAGGTAACGAGAGATTACAAGTGCTAAGAAAATCAGTGTGACTTATTTTTTATACAGAATAAACACCATGTACTCAATCGCATGAGTCTTGAGCCAGTAGAGGTAATTAAAGCACATATTTACTTAAACTTCACGTTTATGAGCTTCTAGAACCAAACGCATGCATCGACTCTTTGATCAAATGATCACAAATTCACGTAATAGTGAATTTTGATACACTTTTATGCCAATTTTTCAAGTTACAATACAGGTGTTCGGATTTTGATTCATATTTGTCCGGATTTAAAACCAAGGTATGCATTAGTGTGGGACAAAATTTAGATTCTCGCTCCAGTCCACTTTTTGGATTGCATTTAGGTCCCATAACAACTGTGCAAAATTTCAGCTCGATCGGAGAAACTATATTTTAGCGCCAGCCGTTCAAAGTTTGTATGGGATTTACTATGGGAAAACTTACTTTTACAAAGAAAAATCGCCAGAGGTCGCCCATTGTTCTCTATAAAAATTCTGAACACAGACCTCGATAGGTATTTCTAAGATGAAGAATATTGCCGAAGACCGCGAAACAATCCGACACTTGTGAAAAAAGTTATTCGATGAAAACCTTTTGGCAAGGTGACGTTGAATAACACGTAAAGGAATAACAATAATAACAAAATCGGGCAAAATTTCCGAATAGTCTATGCTTAACAACTTTTTTCACAAGCATTGGATTGCTTTGCGGTCTTCGGCAATGTTGTTCATCGTAGAAATACCCATCGAGATCTGAGTTCAGAATTTTTATAGAGGACAATTGGCGATCTCTGGCGATTTTTCTTTGTAAAAGTAAGGTTTCCCATAGTAAATCCCATACAAACTTTGAATGGCTGGCGCTAAAATATAGTTTCTCCGATCGTGCTGAAATTTTGCGCAGTTGTTATGGGACCTAAATGCAATCCAAAAAGTGGACTGGAGTGAGAATCTAAATTTTTCATAAAACGGTGTCCCAGGCTAGTATGCATTGGCTGTCTGGATTTAAGGACAAGACATGCTTGAATGTTTCCATGTTTTTCTTGACATTTTCATATTTTTTAACATACAATTAACCGTTTATAGCAAGATCTAACATACCGTCAAACGGGGTAACTTGCAACAATTTTCAACTTCAAAGCTATATGGACGAAAAAAAATTGAGGATTCAGATGAGACAAAAACCATCTGGTACCCTAATCGCTACGTAAAGAATACCACACGGTATTAATTTTATCAGTATTTAGTTTTCTGGAATCAGGAGAGACGAAAAATATGCATTTTTAATGCTACCCCTGATGTGGGGTAACATGCAACACATAATGGTACCTGAAGTACACTATTAAAAAATTATCCTATATTGTGTTATTATGGTCATTTAATAATTGTCTACAGTAAAAGCATGACAATTATCAGAAACAGGCTGCTTTTCTCTTAGAAAACTAATTATTATCGATTGTATTATGAGTATTGAATCAATTTGATTGAAAGCTTCATTGGCATTGCATAGGGTGTCCACACTGGAAAATTCTAGCATATTATAAGTCTTGACAGTTATTGGAAAGCCATCAAAACGTTTTAATGCAACTTTTTTACAAATACAATGGTATTTTGGGCTTTACTTCACATAACTTATTTTTTAGACATATTTAAATCAAAGCAACGTATAACATATTGATATGTAAAATTGGTTTCACATAACTTTCATCATATTTCATGCAGAAAGTTCCCAATGACTGATCTGTTAGTTAATTTTTTTGCAGATTTTCTAAATTATTCTTTATTTTCATGAAAAAAATAAGACTAAATCTAATAATAATACGATTTATTTATTTTTTTCAAAAATTAATACAAACAGTGTATTGAATTGATTGAGGTACAAACATTTTAATGTTACTGTACAAATATATGTTCAATTTTGCCTTTTCATGTGTTTCCGATGACAAACGGCAGGAAATATCAAACAATTGAGAACAAAATTGCTGTTGCAAGTTACCCCACAAGGGTAGTCAAAAACGTTTTTGAATTTTTAGAGTGTTTAAGCAAAAAATTATCAAAACTTTTATGTTGTCAATTTGTACACTACTAAGTACTGTAACTGATAGCAAATGCCTCGAATGACACATTTCTACCGTTTGTGTGGTACGAAGAACGATTTTCAAGATTAGTTTCATACAATCCAAATTTTAATATGATTTTCACCTCCAGCAAACTCACCAAAAAAGAAACGATACCCAAACCCTTGTCAAAACCTTCTGTTGTATACCTAAGGTCAATAAACGGCGGAATAAATCATAATAATTCAACTCAATGCTGAACGAAACGACTATCTGGTAAAATGTCGAAGTGTTGCAAGTTTCACCCCTGTTGCAAGATACCCCGTTTGACGGTATAACTAGTTGTGGCAATATCACACTTCAATTTTATTCGAAAAATACTTGTTAAAAATGGTGTTCGAAAATATGCCTCTACTTAAGCGTCCGGGTATTGATTCATCACAGTATCTTGATGTTTAAACATTCAAAAAGATTTAAAATGTGAAAGTTTTCGGAATTTCCCGTATGGCCAAATAGGGAACCACTATGGCCATAACTGGTACACTTTCCCCATGTAAGAATTATTTGTTGAAAAACTAGCTGCTGAATCCAACAATTATCTCCTCACTCTCTAACTAGGATAAGTCTCAAAATGTTATGCATTCGCGGTAATGGCGTTCGGGGTAGTGACCCATTCGGGGTAGTGGCGTTTGGGGTAATGACCCATTCGGGGTAATGGCTTTCGGGGTAATGGCGTTCGGGGTAGTGGCATTCGGGGTAGTGGCGTTCGCGGTAGTGTCATAGAGTCGGTGGGGATAAAATTGTACGATTCCTTATAAATGTTGAACAAGTTTGGCTTAACAATGAATTAATCAAATATTAGGAGATAAAAAGGAGCTAGATTTTTATAAAACAACTTTAACGTACTTACATAGTACGTTTTGTTTGAGTTTGTCCTCTAATTTTGATGAGATAAACACAGCTACACTGCAATGCTCTGAAGAACAGCCTATTTAAAGAAGAAGGGTGAATTTACTATGAAAAGGATAGCATTAATATCTACAAAATATGGATGTAGTAAAGATTTGTTTTGGATGCTGCTACCCACTTCTTTCACTCAAATTTTTTTAGATGTCGACTACTAGCACTGGCAATAGAAGATCATCCCTACCCTGATCGCTGCAAGCGTTGTTCTATGGCACCCGTTTTCAGACCAACCTAATAGACAATCGTTCCGCAATGGCCATAAAAACGCTAATACACTTGTTAGAAAAACAGCGGCCTCTGATCACCGTTACGGCAAATACTTTCATTAGTTTGTGGGATCATTCAGTTGAATGTCAATAAAATAACCACAAAAATAGTTGGGTTTGATTCAATACAATGAATAAATAATGATGGCAGAAAACAGTTGATGGTGAGCAGTTCCATAAGAGACATGATTGCTTTTTTTGCAAGAAGATAGAAGACAGAAGAAACTTCTGATTAGAATTAGCAGGATTGACTTCAATGAATGCTTTGAGGATATCCCGCCTTAAAAAAATAGCGGTTCCATATGAAAACATAATAAACATCGAACAAAAATTTAGGAAGAACAGCCTATTTAAGAAAGAAGGGCTTATGATGAAATACTTGCAGCTATGACGTGAATAATCTCTGCAACAACGTGATGCTATCGCACAATCTGTATTCATAAGAAAGGAAAATCTTTGTTAAAAACAAAATTGAAATATTAACACCACCAAGAATTCCAAATACCGGCGAGCACGCAGCTGTTCAGCAAGACCATGTTGAGGGTATGAGTTTGAATTCCTCCGATCCTGCATTGAAAAGTTCCTTGACATCCCTGGGCTTAGAGGTACATTTACAAAAGTGGTTAATTGACAAGGAAAGCTCTCAGTTAATTGAAAGCTTGTTTTATTGAAAGTCCATTTACAAATTCCATAACACTGAAGGAGGTTGTGGTGGTTGTCTTCGGAATGTTACACGTCAAAAATGGCATTTTTTTTTTGTTATGAAATTTGTGAATGAACCCTTGAACTGCGGAAGTGCTCACTGAGCTAAGAAACAGGCACTCTTCAGGAAGAAAAAAAGAAGAAGATAGTTGCCAACAAGATATTTCGAAGGAATAGCTGACACATGAAAGAAGGAAAATTACCATTGATTACCAGCATTGTCAATTCTCTATAACAGTATAGTCACCATTTTTGCACGCAAAACAAGATACTGCATTGTATCTAATAATTTTCAAGGAAATGGCTCATTCAGGGTAGTGGCGTTCGGGGTAATGGGATGGAGCCAAATATTGAGATATTCATGGAGTAGTTTTTGAACCAAAAAAAAGGAGAATGGATAAATTTTCAAATTTTATTCATTTTAAAATCCTGAGACTACCATTCGAAAAAAATAAAGCTATTTCTCAGCCATTGAGCCATGAAAAACCGATCTAGTTGGTCACCAAATTCCGATTTTCAATTTTCTTAGACGAAATAAAAGCTTAAGATTTTGACTTCTCAAGAAAAATATAAAATTTCACAAACATTATTTTTAAGGAAATTTTCATATATTTTCATGTATAAATTTTTACCATCATAATAAATACTAAAAAAATATTTTTGTCAAATTTCCAATTCGCTTAATATTATAATATACGTACAAAATTGCCCATTTTAGAGCCTCTCCTGGCTATACCACTGGTCCATCACCCGAAAGACTTTGGGGTGTTCCATATTTAGACATGTAGAATCGAACAAAAATAGTCTGGTTGAAAAGCCCGTGTAACACCATCGTTACTTTCCCTTCTTAGTTAGACATTTTTGAAAAAAAATCGAAAGAGTTTTGAAGAAATTGGCGATGCTCCTTGATTTTAGAGAAATCTAAAAAACTGATTATCTGCAATAAAAATACAGATAGATCTAGAAAAAACTGAATCTGCGAGAAACCATGAATAACATTTTCCCAATAAAATTCTTTTTAGTTTTAATTGCTCATCAAATTTTTGAGGAATATTACGAGGAATTCTTGGAGTAGCATCTAGAAAAATCTTTTTTTTGCAGGGAGTCTGGATAATTTTTTATGTGATTTTTTCCAAACAATCAGAAGTTTCTGAAGGGAACGAGTGCTATAGAGTGAAACAATTGGTGGCTGCAGTTACGTTGGCTTATAAGTGATGCTGGAGTCTTTCTAAAATTCTTTCTAAAGTTCCACTGCAGTTCTTCACATTTAGTGAAAGTTTGATCTTCAACAACGAAAGTTTTCCGCCAACGATTACACTCCGCAGTGTATTTGTTGCAAAGTTTCTACGTCAAGTCCCCTTAAGAATTGTATGCCAATGAGTCACTCTTTTCAGTTTGGCCTTTGTTCTTTGACAAAATGAATCAAAACAAACCACTCACAAACTCCACACCTTCATCGTCCTCTTCATCGAACGCAATCGGTAAACAGCAAACACTTTAACGTAACAATAATGAGGAATCGTAAACTAACTTATGGGATAAGATTCAGGGAATATTTGTGCAATCGAAAAACGTACGGGTAGAAATCAGAATCCAAAAACAAGATTATGACTCATGATATCATGATTCTGGTGTGTTTCCATCTTATGAAAATACACCATGATTTGGACTCATGATATCATTAGTCAGATTGCCGTAACGCAACACACGCGTTATGTTTTTGTTGCTGATTGCTCGGAATCACGATTCAAATGCCAAAAAAGGTGAGTCACGCATCCGTTTATGATTGGCAAAATAAAAAAAAGGTAAAAATAGCATACATTGAGATTCGAGCCAAGAACCTAACGATTGTTAGCCACGTACTCTACCACTCAACCGCTTCGTCATCTAAGAGTGATCGATACGAATTAGTTGAAGCAAAGTGTGCCGCTTAGTGTTTTCACACTGGATGTTACGCTTATGAGGAATTATAATTATAATTATAACCAATTTATGAATTTCATGATTTGAAAATCATGGTGTGGGGATCAGATTTTTATCCGTGCCATATTGAAGTCAAATTCGATACTTGCATGAAAACGATCGATGCTTTTGAACAAAAACTATCTGATCTCAGACTGGATTGCGGTGCAGATATAGAAGAAATTGCTAATGTTGTTTCGGATGTGGAAAACGATCTAGATCGTACTAAACGAAATGTTGTTCGGCTGGAGTCTTCTCATGAGCTAATCTTTGGTATCTTTGGAACATTTTTTTTCGTACGTCAACTAACCTGTCATATGAATTTCATATTCCTGCTCTTATTATCCATGTTTCACTTCCATGCTAGTCCATGAAACCCTGCTCACTCCTAAAAGTCACTAGACCGAACTGAAATTGCCGAATTTACCCTTCCTTGTTATATTCACATTTTTCCTTCCAAGCAAAACCGTCAATCCGATCCCAAGTTGTCCTTGCCTCCTTCCTTCCTGAAAGCTAATGGAAAAACATCTAGGAGATCACGATTGGTAAATGGCTGGGCATGGCTGCTTAGCAACTCCTATTCCTATCTCTTCGCGGTACAGGACGGGGTACGAGTAACATTAGGGAATATCGAGTAACCATCCCCCGGTGGAAACTTTGGTCGTATGCTGACAGGGAAAGGGGGGGGGGGGGGGGGGGTTGCTTTTGTTTTGCTTCGGCAATCCTTGAGTGTCTGTACTCCATGTTAGGAGCGGCTCACAACAGCTAAGCTAAACTGCGCACTATGGTCCTCCAAACATTTAGGGGAAATGGTCCTCCGGAAATCTAGGGGGTTGGTGTCAGGCCCTGCAAACCAGCCGTAAAAAAAATCAAGCAACGAATAATCAACGAGAGAATACGAACCGAGACAATCAGCGAAGATCACAGCGACTTAAAGGGTAGTCCCGGTTGGAAGCTCGGTACGTGGAACTGTAAATCTTTCAACTTCATCGGGAGCACACGCATACTCGCCGACGTGCTGAAGGACCGTGGATTCGGCATCTCAGCGTAGCATGAAGTGTATTGGAAGGGATCAATGGTGCGAACGTTTAGAGGTAACCATACCATATACCAGAGCTGCGGCAACACTCACGAGCTGGAAACAGCTTTTATAGTGATGGGTGATGTGCAGAGGCGCGTGATCGGGTGGTGGCTGATCAATGAGTGAATGTGCAAATTGAGGCTCAAAGGCCGGTTCTTCAACTACAGCACAATAAACGTTCATAGCCTCACTCCGGAAGCACTGATGATGATAAAGACGCTTTTTACGCTCAGCTCGAACGAGAGTACGACAGCTGCCCAAGCCATGATGTCAAAATCATCATAGGAGATCTAAACGCTCAGGTTGGCCAGGAGGAGAATTCAGACCGACTATAGGAAAATTCAGCGTCCACCGGCTGACGAACGAAAACGGCTTACGACTACTTGGTTTCGCCGCCTCCAAGAATACGGTCATCCGTAGCACCTACTTCCAGCACAGCCTTCCATACCGATACACCTGGAGATCACCACAGCAGACAGAATCTCAAATCGACCACGTTCTGATTGATGGACGGCACTTCTCCGACATTATCTACTTCAGGACCTATCGTGGCGCTAACATCAACTCTGACCACTGTCTGATGATGGTTAAACTGCGCCCAAAACTCTTCGTCATTAACAACGTACGGTACCGACGGCCGCCCCGGTATGACCTAGAGTGGCTCAAGCAACTGGATGTCACAGTGGCATACGCGCAGCACTTCGAGACTGCATTACCGTAAGAGGGTGAGCTGAATGAAGCCCATCTTGAGGACTGCTGGAGAACAGTGAAGGCAGCCATCAACAATGCAGCTGAGAGCAACGTCTAGTACGTGGGACGGAGTCAACGGAACGATTGGTTTGACGAGGAATGTAGGCAGACTCTGGAGGAAAAGAATGCGGCGCGGGCGGTCATGCTGCAGCAAGGGACCCGGCAGAACGTGAAACGTTATAGACGGAAACGGCAACAACAGATCCGCCTTTTTCGGGAGAAAAAAAAACACCGCCTGGAGGAGACGGAGTGCGAGGAGATGGAACAGCTGTGCTGGTCCCAAGAAACACGTAAGTCCTATCAGAAGCTCAACGCATCCCGCAACGGCTTCGTGCCGTGAGCCGAGATGTGCAGGGATAAGAATGGGAGCATTTTAACGGACGAGCGTGAGGTGATCGAAAAGTGGAAGCATCACTTCGACGAGCACCTGAATGACGAGAAGAACACATGCAATGAAGGATGGGACAACGGAGAAAATGCCCTTATCAGTACTGTGGAGGATGGAAACCAACCAGCCCCCGCTTTGATGGGGGTTAAGGATGCCACTCACCAGCTCAAGAACAATAAAGTTGCTGGTAAGGATAGTACAGGAGCTAAACTCATAAAGATGGGCCCGGAGAGGCTGGACATTTGTCTGCATCGGCTGATAGGCACAATCTGGGAAACAGAACAGCTACCGAAGGAGTGGAAGGAAGGGGTTATACAAATTAGATTGTGAGAACTTTCGAGCAATATCCCAGTATTATCCCAGCTTATCTTCCGTTGTCTGTCACCTGTAGAAAACGAGTTCGTGGGAAGTTATCAAGCCGGCTTCGTTGACGGTCGGTCGACAACGGACCAGATCTTTACTGTACGGAAAATCCTCCAAAAATTTCGTGAATACCAGGTCCCAACGCATCACCTTTTCATCGATATCAAGGCAGCATACGATAGTATCAACCGCGTAGAGCTATGGAAAATTATGAACGAGAACAGCTTTCCCGGGAAGCTCACGAGACTGGTAAGAGCGACGATGGTAGGTGTGCAAAATTGTATGAAGATTTCAGGCGAACACTCCAGTTCGTTTGGATCCCGCCGGGGACTACGACAAGGTGATGGACTTTCGTGCCTATTGTTCAATATTGCGCTAGAAGGTGTTATGCGGAGAACCGGGCTTTACAGCCGGGGTACAATTTTTACGAGGTCCAGTCAATTTGTTTGCTTCGCGGATGATATGGACATTGTCGGCCGAATATTTGAAAAGGTGGCAGACCTGTACATCCGCCTGAAACGCGAGGCAGCGAAAGTTGGACTGGTAGTGAATGCGTCGAAAACAAATTACATGCTAGCTGGTGGGGCCGAGCACGACAGGGTTCGCCTAGGTAGCAGTGTTACGATAGACGGGGATAGGTTCGAGGTGGTCGACGAGTTCGTCTACCTTGGATCCTTGCTGACGGCTGACAATAACGTTAGCTGTGAAATACGGAGGCTCATCATCAGTGAAAGTCGGGCCTACTATGTCCTCCACAAGAAGCTGTGGTCAAAAAAGATTCACACCCGCACCAAATGTACCATGTACAAAACGCTAATAAGGCCGGTACACCTCTACGTGCATGACACGTAGACGCTGCTCGAGGAGGACATTCAAGCACTTGGAGTCTTTGAATGTCGGGTGCTTAGGACGATCTTTGGCTGTGTGCAGGAAAACCGTGTGTGGCGGCGAAGGATATTCTCAAATATGACAATGGCACAAGTCCTTCAATTTGCGGGGAACGTGCCTCTGGAGTCAAACTTCTGATACTTGATACTTGTTTCGATGTTTTTTTAAAAACCCATTAGGCAGAACTCAAAAGCCATGAAATGTTTATGAGACTTAAAATTGCATTTGCGATTAAGCCTGCGTTGCGGGGCTGTTTTTGACCCACTCTGAAAAAGCCGGACCCGATTCGCTTTCCCAGAGTCGTTCAATCTGCGTGGTCGGTGGATCGAGTTCTTTCCAGCGCAATTGAGTTGGTGTGGTTGACACATTTATCTAGCGTCTGTGTACGAAACCGAGATAACGAAAGTACATGTGGTTACAATTGCAAGTGACACTCTCTAACGAGTCACATTTTTCCCTGCAGTTCGCTTCGTTTGGTTTTTGCACTGACATGCAGCAGCAAAAAGAGAACATCGCGTTCTGGAGACCTAGATACTTTATGGGAGGCTCGCTGGAGAAGTCGAGTTACATAAAGAATTGATTGAGGGGCTATTGGGTGAACAGTGGGCACCGAAAGGCGGGTGCGTGGTGGTTCGATTCAATCTGATACATGCAACACGTTTTAATTCTAGTCCGTCGAGGTGCGCCACTTTGGGAGGCACGGCTTGCAGTTGGGCGGACGGAGTGTATGTGTTTATTTTTACGCGATGCGTTTCTCAGTTAAGATTGGTATAGCTGACATTATGCAACACATGTAAGGCCGATCAGAAAGCAGAACTGGTTTCCCTTTCATCGATGCTGGGGATAATCTATAGGTTAACCGTTCGCTTTAATAAGTACGTCGCTGATTTGCATGGCAGGCTCTTTGATGGGGTCCATTACTGCTACTAGTTGGACGGTTGCTCCTTATTATTAGATGTGATCAATGACGGAATGATTGCATGTTTTATAACCAATTGAGATCCGTACCTGCAAGAGAGACGAAAAAACGAAAGACGAAAATTAGTAGGGCTAGAGTAGGTAATGGACAAGAAGTTGTAAACTTAGAAGAGGTCGCTACGTGCGCCAAACACAAATCATTATAGTAAAAACAGCCTCATTAGGCAGTGCGCTTGACTTGTTTGATCTAGACTGATTTAAGGCCGATTTATAGACTACCACGGGGAGAAATGATTCAAACCAGTCTTGCACATATGTAGAAACAATTCAGCTGTTCGAATGGTTAATTTGAAAACCACTCTGAGGGCTCTTTCGGAGATAATTTTATACGTTCTTCTAGGGCAGGGGTTTTCAGTCATTTTGGCTAGTGGAGCAATTTTAGAGATACAATTGTTGCGCGGAGCACCCGATCTTCATCATTTTTTTTTCTCAATTTGTTAAGAAGCTTAAAGAAAGCCTTTATTGTTTACCGAAATCGTGATACAGGATGTATGTTGGTCTTTAAATAATGTAATATTTATTTCAAAGTTTTTCTAATTTCAAAAGATTTTTTTCATTTTAATCCAGCAAGTTTTTTTTTCGGACTTTACCTGACGATTATTTAGGCATAGCTTATTTGGCCCTTGTCTTGGATTGGGATTAGTTTGAAAAAAGTGCACGAACTGGATGATCGCTGGATGAAAAATGACTTCCACTGAAAGCAATGTCATATTTCTTTTCCAACGTCCTTGGATACGACCTAGAATACGATGTTTGCATAGAAACCCTTTATTTATCAAGGTAACAAATGTTCAAAGCTCCTGGGAGAATCAACGCAGTGGTTAGCGGAATACGTTGACGTTGATTCAACGCAACCCGATGACGTTAACGCTAACAACCTCGAAAATTAACGTTACCGTTGATCTGTAACAAAGTTAACGTTAACGGCGTTAATCGTCGATTAACGTTAACAACCCTGCTGACAAACTTTTGCGTTGAGCATTTTATTGATTGGCGCCAGCGAGTGACCAGTGAGTTACCGGTTGTCTGTTTCTCTACACGACAACGCGGATTTGCTCAAATCTGAGCTGTTTCAACGCAAAACCGTAGTTGAGCCTAATATCTCAAATTTGGCTAAATTTCCAAGGCCTCTATTGAGTACTTTGCCTTTGGAGCCATAAAAAAAAATTAACTTAAATTTGGTTTGATTCAACGCAAAATTGAGTTCATTCAACCCAAGCTTGAGAATAATGCATTTACCCAAATTTGGCTTATTGGGCCAAACTACCCCCATTGGGTAGGTGCAGCTCTCTCTATTTTTGACCACATTGGTGGGGAAGAAAGAGAATACCGAGAGATTTTGGGTTGAGAGAATAATCGATGTACTTAATTTTGGGTAAAGTCAACTAAAAAATTAAGTGAACTTTTTCCGTGTAGACATCTGCTTTTGAAAATTCGAGGTTTGGCTTCTATGTATCTTCACCATTGGTAACCGAGTGTGTAGCTCGTTATTATTAACTATATAAACGGACCAAAATAAAAACTATCACTGCTGGGAGATAGAGGAGGATCTTCTCTTCATCGTAGCATTGTGGAATAAGGTGTAAATCCATTCGTTTGCTCAGTAACTACAAGCTACACACCTATGACTTTTAGGGCGAGATCATAAATTATGCGAGATTTTTCTTTTTAATCGTGATACAAAAGTGACTTATCCGCCTTTTAAACAACACAATTTCAGTTATTCGAATTGACTAGTAAAGTAAGGTGGGGCAAAAGTTCGACCTTAGTAGTATAATCAAAGTTTATAGGAAAACGATAGCAGATGAAACAAAACAAATACCATACAGTGAACCTTCAACATATTGGCTATAATTTTGCTGAACAAACTTGTGTCAGAATATTTACCCATTTTTAGTTATAACAGTTTCAAAATTGATTGTCTTAAACGAACTTTTGCCCCACCGGTGGGGCAAGAGTTCAAATCTAGTGTGGGGCAAAAGTTCGTTGGCTAAAACACAAAATATCAATACTTTTATGACAGGTATACTTAATACCAGCCGTAAACTTATGTTTGCCGAAAAATACACACTAAATTTTCATAAAAAAAAGCCCAAAACAGGGTTAATTGAAAACACCCAAAAATAGCAGTTTTTCGCAAAACTAGGTTAAAAGGTAAATTTTTTTGTGACATTTTTCGCACTATCAGGCAAATTTTTCTAAATTTGTAGATAATATGTGGATTTATTTTTTTCCCGTTTGTTTATACATACACACTTAGCTCTTACGGTGAATTTCACCGTTATCTCAACAGCTGAACAGTTCGGTGAAATAAAACACCGTAATTCCGTCGAAATTTAACGGATTCCTGTGATTTTTCGCCGAATACTGTAAAAATTTACCGTACACCGTAAATTTATTTCACTGAACTGTTCAGCTGTTGAGATTTTACAGGAATCAGTAAAATAATTTAAGTGTGTAGGTCGAACTTTTGCCCCGCAAATTCGAACTTTTGCCCCACTTTGGGCCAAAAATTGTTGCCAAGCATTTATGCAAAAACTAATACACGTCAAAGCATCCTTATCAGTAGCGCAACCAGAATTTGGCTTTAGGGGGGGTTTTGCAAACTTAAAAGTAGTTTTTTCGTAAAAGTTATTCAGGGTAAAAAATTTGGGCAGATATTTTTTTCTGGATTGAAATTAATAAATAACGAATCAACATTTGCAAACCTAAGCTTCTCTCGTTCACCCTAGACATACATTTCTATATAAGCTAATTCCGCTAGCCAAAGGGAATATGTTGTACCTGGCGAAATTTCCCAAAAGTTTTCCTAAGGACGGTGATGGAAGATAAAAGAACTTTCGGATTCCAAAGAATATTTCGTTCTCTATGAAAATTGGCGTAGATTTTACTCCTAAAGCATAATTGGTTTAACGAGACTACAATATTCTGGTATCGATTCAATCTACATCCTTCGTAGTATGTTTGAAAGATTATCCAGGCTACATGAATGCACGCACAATCACTCTACGCCCCCTAAATACGTTTCCAAGTTTTTCAACAAACATTATGATCTTCAAAGGCAATTGGGTTTATTCTACGACTGGCGTGAGGTGACAATTGTCGGTCTCGTATAGCGAGGTGACAATTCTCGACTCGAGTGAAGTGACTCGCCGTGTAAATCAAATGGAGAGTCACTTCACTCGAGTCGAGAATTGTCACCTTGCTATACGAGACCGACAATTGTCACCTCACGCCAGTCGTAGAATAAACCCGAATAGGTTGCAATATGAACCATTGCAGTTATTATTAGCAGTTCTTCGAAGGTAAATCAGCATTTCCAGCTTGTAGACGAATGTTTGTGATTTTTCAGCTTAGGAGCGGAACCGCTCTCTCCTTTAATCTCTCTCATGATTTTTATTTGTAATCATTAAAAACTAAGGTATTGCTTTTCCTGTGATTCACGTGCTCCAAAAGCTATGAAATTCGCCTAAAATGTTGAGCCAACTTTGAGATTTTTGAGGCATCGGAATTTGCATCAATCATCTGTCAATACGGTCGAACGGTCTCAATATGCATGCATATCTGCATGTATTATGACAAACTTCTCGTCAAAAACCTGTTTATTTATCAGAATAAGCAAGATAATTTCAATTTAATAAAACTCTTTGGGGGTCTTACTATTAAAAAGCCTCAATTTTGAAGAACATTACTGTTACTGTAAATTTCGCACCTTTCGAACGTGACGATTTGTAATCGTCGCCGGTGAAACCGTCTCCAAAATCGTCGTCAGCCAACCAGCAGCTGTGAATTTGACGTTTCAACAATCTTACAAACATAACGGCAAATCACCTCCTTTGATTTGGTTGCTGGCGACGATTTTGTCGATCTGTTTGAAAGTTTTCGGCGAGTTTTGTT
Organism: Aedes aegypti; assembly: GCF_002204515.2. Taxonomy (NCBI): domain Eukaryota; kingdom Metazoa; phylum Arthropoda; class Insecta; order Diptera; family Culicidae; genus Aedes; species Aedes aegypti. The sequence continues at coordinate 304,235,211 of NC_035109.1, forward strand.
GTCCATGAAACCAATAATACAACGTACTGGTCCGATGTTTTTAGATTGTAGTGTTAAATTTAAATGTTATATTTGGAAAAAAATCTTTTAAAAAAATCTGCTCTGGGGGGGGGGGGGTTTTGACCCCCAAAACCCCCCCTTGGTTGCGCCACTGATCCTTATGATAGACCTAGAAACGTCCTTACAAAAAATATTGACAAATATTTCATCTTCATTTGGTTCCATGCATCGAAAGTTTGACCAAATATTACAATATTCTCGTTGAAAAATAACAAATAGCCATAACTTTTCCAAATCTCAATCGATTTTTATGATATTTGGAGTGAAAGTCTCTTACTTGAATAGCATTCGAACCACCATGGCATTTCTAAGTTTTGTTTTGAATTGAGCTAGAAATCTTGATAAGAAACTCTTGCCCCACTCGAACTTTTGCCCCACTTTACTCTAGAGAACTTCGCATGTGATAAACCTTGCTATAAGGCATGTATTATACTCGCCCCATGGAGCTGAAAAATACGCTATTTTGGATGGTATTTGAGAAGCTTCAAATCTTATATCTTTTATGTTATTTTATTAATGACACAGTGCTTATGAAAAGATTAGAAACTAACATCATGAGGCTAAAATGGGTTTGGGATGTTTGTACATGTTTGCAGGAATAATAAGTTTGTACTCACATTACAGTGCAAGCGTGTTTGGAACATATCTCAAAATTTCTTCATAGTAATTTCCATACAAACCTACATTGTCTTTGGGCCACCTTTAAATCACCACCTAGAAAGCTGAAAATTTCACGGAACACTATTTTTATACTAAGGATGGTAAGGAACATATGGGAGATTGGATTCTCGGTGATTTTAAAATTTTGAACCGTCCTAATGTACACAAACACATAGATACGAAAATACAAACATATGTGCCAGTCGCCCGAAAACAAACAAAAAAAAATTACTCTAGACCCCCCGACATTTGCAGCAAATGAACGCGAGAATCCTAAACTTTATTGTGGCGAAGTTTCAGCCTTACATATTTTTTTGTAATAAAGTTGTTCTCCGAAACACACCGTGGTGAACCTTCAATTTTTTTTCGACAAGAATAAGTATCCTGACAAATTTTTTACACCCTGAAGGTTTAAAAATATTCTGTTGGCAAAATTTAATTTGTTGAACTCAAGGGTTGTTTTACAAAATAAATCAAAGAAAACGTAATTTTGCAGCTTAAGCTTGCTGTTCCCTACAAAATTTATGAAAATGTTTTTGCTGGCTGAATATTTTGAACCTTCCAATTATACAATCTTAGCACAAATGTGGAACGTTTTCGTAAAAACATCCGGGGTACATGAAACTTCGATACTTCATACTCGAGATTTTGACAAAGTGTGTATAATTTTTAATCAACAAGAATCACTGCAATGTAAACACTACATTATACTTTGTAACTTTGCTATTGTAATAAAATCACCTAAAGGAACAACACTCTCGTTTAAAAATCTGTGTTTTGTCATTCGCCATGACGTCTAAAGCATCATAAGGTGAAGATGTGTTAAACTACCTCCAGATTATCAAAAACACAAATCTAGAGAACAAAACAGTGAGTTTAAATGAAAATTCGATCGATTGGTTACTACAAACGAGTGACAAATCGATCAAATTTTCAGCGTTATGATGGTTCTGTTCTTTGTATTCTTGCTCTTAAAAATTCCACGTATGGCATGGTTTGGTATATTTAAAGGTGAATTTTAAAACACAATTTTATATTATTTCAAGGCATTGGTATAAATTTTCAAAATAGACGCGAAGCAACTGCCAAGGCTTTGTGGAGCACCAAGTGCGCAGCGGAGCACAGTCTGAAAACCGCTGCTCTAGGGGTTCATCCAAAAAATATTCTAAGCATTCCTTCTAGAATCCTGAGATTCCTCCGTGAATCTCTCCAGTAAACCTGACAAGAGTTTCCTAGGACCTTATTTTGGAGTTGGTCAATATATGTTTCCGAAGCGCACAGTAATGGTCAAAAGAACAAAAGGCATGGCACGTACAGAGGCTCATGTGATTCGCTACTACTATGTGCGCACAGGGATGGAGACGGACATGTCTAGCACATGATCAATGAGCGATGCCCTCTCTATGCGCACCAACTCGATTTGAGCAAGCTTTACACACGGCAGCGTGCAATCTAGGACAGGACGTGAGAGCTCAACTAAGACTGCCTAGTTGTTTTTCAGTCAATAGCCTTGACGATACAAAAGCCAGTGCTGCCAGTATACTTTTTAAGTAAATCTTGTGAACAAATTCAAATATTAGGAATCATAAATTGATTGTTTCTTGAACGCTTCATTCATTTAGTGCAATAGATGATGCTTAAAACAATTAGGTATATATTTAAAAACAGCGATTTTTTTTAGGAAAATTGACACAATTTCCATTATATTTCTGTCAATTAAGTATTTTTCATTGATTTTAGCATTGTGATTGTGATTCGGTAAACTTAATGTAGAATATAAATATGCTTAAGAGCCAGTTCGCGAGAACCGCAACCCCCTTTCCAAGGGAAGTTGTATTGATGTTCTCCGATCAGGCTGAAATTTTCAGGGATTGTTCTTCTATATAAAAGATGATGTTTTGCAAAATATTAGATTTTTATATTAGGGGGAAGTGGGACAAAATGACCCCCAATGATTTCATGTCACTAAACATGCAAAATCACAAAAACTGATATAACTATAGTAAAAGTGCACGGATTATGTTGAAATTTGGCATGAATACTCTACGTTATATGAACTTTGAGATTGGCATGGTATATGGATTTTGAAAGTACTTCAAATCGAGAAAAATGAGTTTTTCATAAAAAATTTAGTGATTTTCAAATCGATTTTTTTCTTACCAACCGAACTAGGTCAAAAAACTAAATATGACGTTTTGTAGGGTAACTCATGGGCTTTCATTTGAGGTGTAATCCAGATATGCCGTTTCAAAAATTTTCGAAAAAAAAATTTTTTTCGGGGTAGTGTTTGGATTTGAGCCATTTTGCGAGTACCGCAACGGCCTTGTCTAGAGAGGTTGTATTGATGTTCTCCGATCGAGCTGAAATTTACAGGAGTTGTTTTCCTATATAAAAGAAGATATTTTGCAAAATTTCAGATTTTTTATATTAGGGAGAAGTGGTACAAAATAACCACTAACGATTTAATATACAAAAATATACAAAATTAATTAAACTGCTATAATAGCGATAGTAGGGGCCCAGATAGCCGTAGCGGTAAACGCGCAGCTATTCAGCAAGACCAAGCTGAGGGTCGTGGATTCGAATCCCACTGGTCGAGGATCTTTTCGGGTTGGAAATTCTCTCGACATCCCAGGGCATAGGTATCTTCGTACCTGCCTCACGATATACATATGCAAAAATGGTCAATCGGCATAGAAAGCTCTCAGTTAATAACTGTGGAAGAGCTCATAAGAACACTAAGCTGAGAAGCAGGTTTTGTCCCAGTTGGGACATAACGCCAGAAAGAAGAAGAAAAATAGCGATAGTAAAAATGCACGAATTTGTATGAAATTTGGCATGTTTACTTTACGTTATATGAATGATCATTTTGGATAAAAAAAAAATTCAAAACTAGGGTCACATGTATGTGTGTATGATGGTATGTTTGCTAGAGATCAATTTGTAAATAATTGAGTTTAGCTTAGTTTAGACTGACTGCACATATGGCTGCTATGAGACACTGTACTGTTTATATCTTGAATGGAATTTTAACTTTTACTAGCCTTGATGTTTGAAAATTTCTCGAAAGAGTAAAAGAGAGACGAAGATTGTTAAAAATTGCATATTTCCTCGGAAAATTGTGTGTTTTTTTACAAAAAAAAAAAAACATATTTTTCAGTACAATCCGTTTAAACGGTACAGTAGTTCTTGTGATTTTGTGTGTTTTCCGACACAAAAATATTGGGGGTCATTTTGACCCACTTTTCCCTTATAAAAAGTGTAGTACTGCCAAATGGGTTTCTTTTTGAATAGTAATGAACACATATTGTGTAAGCAATGTTTGTGATTTAGTTGTTTGGACAGACATGTTGGTGGTTTAAATTGCAATCATCACTGATCGGTTCAATGAACGACGCACAGTATTGTTCTTATTACATATTACTCATGTTTTGATGATGTTCAAAGTATTATTCCAGTTTTATTTGAAAATTGTGTACTTACGGCATCGAAACATACAATTCCAATACAATGTCCAGATTTAAAAACATTGGGCTCCAATTCCGGACAGCCTCTTTTTACTTTTTTAAACCATATTTACAGCATATTTTTTCAATGTGGTGTCACTAAGCTTTTGAACTATAACTTTGTGTATTATTATGTTACAATCATCACTGCTGTGACGATTGCCTCCATCTAAGCGCCCCTCGAACGCATGGCGGAAATGTCAAGTGGGGGAATGAGAATTGAAAAAAATAACTTCTCATTGTTGATTGATCGATGTGAATGCAAAATCGTTTATTAAGTGAATTATAATTTATATATTATTACTATATGCTAATTAAAACTGAATAATTACAGATAGCGACCTGAATTACCCTATATTAAATTTAAAAATTTGAATTTGTTTGCCCAGTAAGAGACCAAATGTAAGTAATAAAAATATGCTATACGATTATCTCTAACCAATAAATTTTACCTTTGAGCTGATCTCATCGGGGACATTGATCAGTTTGTTGCACAGACCTCCGAAAGGCCAATACGTCATAATAACTACAAAAACAGCTATTTTTTCATTCAATATAGTTGTATAAATGTTGTCAATTTAGCATTTTATTGGTAAATATTATCAGAGTGTCCGGATATTGGTACCGTCCGAATTTTGATTCACTACGGTACACCGCGAATGAAAGCTCCTGAGTTTCCCTACAAAACTTCATATTTAGTTGTTTGAACTAGTTCGATTGACAAAAATATAAGTCGATTTGAAAAAAAAAACTAATTTTATTAAAAAAAAATTAAAAACAGATTTGTTTTATCAATTTGAAACACATTTCTAATCCAAATACCATGTTCATTTTGAAGTTCATATAAAGTAACGTTAATTAAACATGCCAAATTTCATGCAAATTCGTTTATTTTTACTATCGCTATTACTTTAATTGATTTTGTATGTTTTTATATATTAAATTATTAGTGGTTATTTTGTACCACTTCTCCCTAATATAAAAATCTGAAATTTTGTGGAATATATTCTTTTATATAGGAAAACAACTCCTGTAAATTTCAGCTCGATCGGAGAACATCAATACAACCTCTCTAGACAAGGCGGTTGCGGTACTCGCAAAATGGCTCAAGTTCAAACACTACCCCGGAAAAAAATTTTTTTTCGAAAATTTTTGAAACGGCATATTTGGATTACACCTCAAATAAAAGCTCATGAGTTACCCTACAAAACGTCATATTTAGTTTTTTGACCTAGTTCGGTTGGTAAGAAAAAAATCGATTTGAAAATCACTAAATTTTTTATGAAAAACTCATTTTTCTCGATTTGAAGTACTTTCAAAATCCATTTACCATGCCAATCTCAAAGTTCATATAACGTAGAGTATTCATGCAAAATTTCAACATAATCCGTGCACTTTTACTATAGTTATATCAGTTTTTGTGATTTTGCATGTTTAGTGACATGAAATCATTGGGGGTCATTTTGTCTCACTTCCCCCAAATATAAAAATCTAAAATTTTGCAAAACATCATTTTTTATATAGTAGAACAATCCCTGAAAATTTCAGCCTGATCGGAGAACATCAATACAAGAAGGGGTTGCGGCTCTCGCGAACTGGCTCTTAAAACAATAAGGTTTCATGAAAAATTTCCAATCTTTCGATAAAAACTCTAATATATAAACTAGCAACACGGCTGGGCTAGCAACGAAGTGCCCTGTTGCAAACCAACTCAACGATATGAAAGTAGGCCTTTGCCAAAACGACCAATGAGAAGTGGTCTTTTTTGACAGGCAATTGGTTTCGTTTTTGTACTTCGACCTGTCACGTCTTGTCTTAGCGTGCAATTATGTCTCATAATATGCTGACCGCTACAGAAGTGGAATACATCAAGCTGGAAGAGCAGAGTGAAATAAGAGAGGAGAGGACAAAATCGAGCGATACGTCGAGAAGGAGTTCTGTTGGACTGGATGCATCGATCGCGAGTGAGAGTCGTGATTCAACTGCACCCACGGCTCCTGGACCGATAGCGGATATGCAACGACAGCAATTACGAGACGAACTAGCACTCCATATGGGCACAGCTGTTACGAAGTTTCGTGGGACAGACCTCATGTCCCTGTACAGGATACTAAAGCTGTGATATTCCTACTGGCTGACGAATGCAGTAAGCATCCTAAATCAGGATATTGTGCCACAGTACTTGGAAACCGTGAAGAACCTAGAGGATCTGCAGTTTATCGTGTATTCAGCTGTAGTAGCTGTAGCTACGACGTTGGGATTGCGAACGCACCCGCAAGGAGGAGATGGCACACGCCCCAACGCACAGAAATCCGCATGGATGCGACGCCTCGAGAGTCGGATCGCCACACTGCAGTCAAAGGTTGGTCGATTAACACAGTTCAAGCAGGAGAATCGATCAACGAGGCTAGTTCGTCATGTTGCTGAAATTGTTAGGCCCGCAGAGCTCCGAGATCTCAGAGAAGTGGACATTACTGTGATCCTCGACGACACCCATGTACAGCAGTTGAGTGCTCTTGCGAAACGATTGCGATGTTATGGAGAATGTTCGAAGCGGAATGAACAAAACCGAATGTTGACCGAACTTCGGTGAGGGACTTCCGGAGATTGTAGACGTTACACAATTCAGGGCCAATTTATGGGAGAACCCCACCAAACACAACGGCGATGGGATGTGCTTAGTAGAAGAAGAGATACAGTGTACTGGAATTGGAGACATGGCCGCGGTTGTGGTAACCGCTCAGGATATAGGTGAGGCTACCCGGTATATCAGGAATTGGGCTGCACCAAGACCTGATTTTTGTTATAAAAACTCACAACAATCCATGGGCGGATGACGGAATGCTTCAATGCGGTACTAGGAGACCCCACGCAGCTACCGGAATTCATAACCAGGGGTGTCACATTTCTTCTGTAAAAGGACCAAAACACAGCTGATCCAGCTAAGTACAGACCAATAACGTGCCTTTCAAGTGTGCACAAAGTGCTATCGTCGGTAATAGCGAGGGTACAAGCTCAATGCGAAGCCAACAACGTGATGACCGAGGAACAGAAAGGGTGTCGCAGAAACACGCAAGGCTGCAAAGTCTGCATCGTAGATGCAGTTATTGTAGGGCAAGTTACCCAAAAGCAAAGGAACCTGAGTATGGCGTACATCGACTACGCATACGATTCAATACGGTACTCGTACCTTCTCAAGGTACTGCAGTAGACGGGAACGTCATCAGGCTGATGCAACATGCGATAGGGATGTGGATCCCTACACATGATCGACGGTACAGCTATGTTACGGTCAAGGACTCTCAACATCAGGAGGGGGATTTTTCAAGGCGATATCTTTGATCCGCACTGGTTTTGTCTGGCCATGATCTCCCTTAGCAAGAGCTTTCTGTCTGCCGGCAACAAGGTGAAGGCGATCAACACGTTTACTCTGCCCCTGCTGAAGTAAAGTTTCAGGGTGGTAAAGTGGACTAAGACTGACTTGGAGCCCCCTGTCACGTGCAGCATTCTCCTATATCCACACAGTTAAAAATAGTGAAGATTACACGTCATGTAAACTTCATTTATGCGATGTAAACATGACGCCATGTAAATTTAAGTCTGAAATCATGTAAAAATGTGTTATATGTCATGTAATCACACAGAATCCTGATGGGTTACATGACATATAATTGAAGTTTACATGACATATCATGTAAAAATCCATGATTTTCCGCGCTCCAATTATGTGCATTATATGTCTCAGAAATTTACACGTTTCGTTCGAACTGTGCAGGCACTGTGTATGTATCTCTCAGATTCAGCAGCTGCGGGCATATTTCGTTGAAAACCAGAACTGCGACGAAATTTAGCGCACTATATGGGTTTAAGCGTACTGCATTTGGCGCAAAAGGGCTTCCAGCTGAACTGCGACATCAAAACCGTCGATGAGATGATCGCAACGTGGAAACAGAAGGAGTTGCATGGAACGCACCTCCATCAACTGGAGCTCGAGCACATCGGTTAGGTAGCGTCAAACACAGGGCTGGTGCGGGGTGACCTCTTCTCAGAAGGTTTCATGGTATCCATCCAGGACCGGGTAATTGCAACGAAGAACTATCGGCAGTACATATTGCACTAAGACGTGGAGCACCACTGCAGGAAGTGCAATTTAGTAGGGGAGACTATCGAGCATGTCGTTGCCGTTTGTTCAGTACTTGCTGGATCAGGCAACCTTGCCCTTAAACACAACTTAGTGGACTGATTTTTGCCCTACTACAAATACCTGCCTGACCCGGTCATGGTGAATAGTCGCATAAAGCTGTACTGGGATCACGTTCTCCAACAAGATAGCGAAGTACCACGACTTGGCGGAGGAGATCCGTATAGTTCCGGTTGTCATCTTAGCGACCCGAAATCTCTCCTAAGGTCCCTAGACGAGTTGGAATTGAATAAGGACCTACACAGCATCCAAAAAGCGATGATTCTTAGAACCTGCAGTATAGTGGAACGGTTCCTGAACCACCACAACTGAGAGCAGACTCGTTATGATAATAAAAACTAAAAAATGAGATCCACAGAGCCTAATCCTAAAATACAGATTGCACGGGTTACGCGAAAGTTTCCGGAATTTTTTGTTGAGAAGTGACAAAACTCTATAATAACAATAATGAAAAGTTTAAATTTACTCTTCATAAAATGAAAAGGAAGAGTCGATAATTTGCCATCATACCACATTTCAGCATACATCTTTTTCAATTCAGTTTCCTTCTCAATGGCTCCCTGCATGACGTTTGTTTCCAAGCTTACTACTTTAATGAAACCGAAATTAGACCACATAGTCCTATTCAGCATGAGTGTGCTACTAACATATCATACATGCTTTCGGTTTCAACGCAATCGCTTCAAATCAGCATGAAGCTCTCCGCATATCTAGAAGCAGCAGGTTCGTGCTCTGCCTCCTACTGATGATGCATTTTTTGCCAACTCATCTGGTCTGCTCTGGTAGGTTTGTATGCTTCGTGCGACTATCTAATGATTTGTGTTTCTTTATCTGGCTTATGAGTGAACCATCGTGAAGTGCGATGAGATAAATTACAAAACAAGCTCATTTTCTCATGTTGATGAAAATGCAAAAATACTAAATTAAAAAAAAAAAGAATAGGACTTTCCTGTTGAGCTCCTTGATGACACTGGCCCATTAGTGAGAAAGTTCCATACAAGCGTCCAACTTTTACATCAGCTAATTTTCGACGTGGAAAGTTTCGCATTCCCATCAGCAAACAGAAAGTAATTACCCACCATCTTCTCATTTCGCCACCACCGTACAGAATAGCTACCAAACGTCCAAAATTAAGTCCTTGTTTGGGATAAAGTTTGGGTCTTTGGGAGCCCGTTCGTTCACTCTGCTCGGTAGCTTTTAGTAACCTCCGAATAAATTCAAGAGACAGAACAAAGCCCAAAATGGGCAAAATATTATCATGGCTTAGGAAAATGATAATCACCAATAATTTATTGAAAACCAGTCAATAATATAATTTAAAACAAGCAAAAATAATTTGCATTTAAAAATTATATAATAAAAAACCAGAAATCCAAAATAGCACTTAACTAATTTAATTGACAACTCTTTTAAATTTTAGAGTTGATTTATAATTTTTTATCTATGGTTTATTTTTAATTTATAAGTTTCAATATTTTATTTGAACTTTTTGATCCTTTAAATTCAATTATTATATTTTGTTATTGGAATATTATTTGATTTTTTTAATTGCTAGTTTCCAATTCAGCATTACTAAATTTAATCCATGTATTGATAGGAGATATATATTTTTGTTAACGCTATTTAGACTTGTTGACATATTGACATACATACCAATTGCTTAAATCTGATTATTTGAATGCTTGTCAATTTTTCTGCCTCAGAAAATAGGCTCCAGTCGCTGGCCACGTTTAAGGCAAAAGTTACATCCCAACCAAACTGCTCGTTTGGGACAGGAAAGTTTCGTTCCTTCCGTTGCCTTCCATCCGCAAGCGCCATCCGGTATATTATGGTTTGCGGCGAAAGATTTTTGCCGTCTGCCGACGATTTGGTTTCCGTTGTTCGCTTCTCTCGCTGCTTCCGATAGCACTGACTTCACTTGTGCGGTTGGGAAGTTTAGACCAAAAATGGTGAAATTTACTGTCCCCTGAAGAAATGTTAACTTTTATCAGCATGTTTAACCACCATCACCATATTTGTTCTGGTTGGTCTTAGGAGAGTCTTAAATTTGCATAGAATTGATTGATTCGACACACCACGACAGCTATTGGAGCTACGTTCTGTTATCTGGAAGTAATTTCCAGCTCGTGAACTCGATCGAATCATGTAACTACACAGTTATTATCACAACCCAGCCCTCCCAAACCTTCCCGCTGCCATAACTCTTTTTAATGATTCGCAATTAGCATGGAAATTAATCGTGTCGGTGGTTGATTTTGTTAGGCCCAAGTACCGTCAAGCGTTCGTAAAGCGTTTGGAAACATTGTCATTCGGCTACGGGGTGGTAGCAATTTACACGCAAAACGACACTTTCCGAGTCCTTCTGGTCAAACTCTGTGACCGGGTGAAATTTGCATACTACAATCAATTTCCTGCTTCGGACCTCCGCCGCAATGTCCAGTTAGCTCAATACCGTTAGTGTAGTGGGAGATTAGTCCGACAAGGTTCGTGTCCAAAGCCCATCCAACACATGGCTGGCCACGCGTTCTACAGACTTGTTCGGTCATGGTCCAATTTTACGCTATGGTAATTAATTGCACCCGTGAGACTAATTGAATAATTCAGCAAGATTAAACACACCATTAAGAGGGCTGCCTACGCGAGTTTACATTCCGGCTGCCATTGCATTGAGTGGCGTTCGATAGGTACCTACCGACTACGAGCACTGGATTAAGTGTGCGGAGTGCTGTCTTCGGAGACGCGGATTGGAGGCGCATGCATTCATGTTCAGTACGTGTCACTTGGATTTGATGGATTACGACGTCGTTAAATGGCCAGTTTACAGAATTGAATTGACGTTCGAACGCTGAAGTCATAATGTAGTGTGTATCGTTTGGAACTGCCGTTCATAATGTTGAATCGGACGTGTTACTTAATGGCGCGCTTTGTTAAATTTATATACATGGGAGTTAATTCTCCACTTCAGTTTCTGCTACTGCTGTTTGGTGTAACATGACGGATATGTTGTTCTCAAAGATTTTTCGTGATTTCAGTCTTAATTTGTTAACGATTTTGGCAGAGATCTGTTGGAGACGGAGTTGGTGGTCTAATGGCTATCGTTTCTGCTTTACAAGCAAAAGGTCATGGGTTCAATCCCAGGCCCGTCCCTTTCCTCGTACTCGGTAGTCGTATCTATCACTTGCTTATATCTTCCAATCTTAATGTATCACTTTTAATTTATTCGTTCTTAAGCGATTGCTATGAACGTTTCCCTACACTTTCATTCTTCTAGCATTATAAGGTTCTCATAGATTGTCAAGGATTTTCATTTGGTTTTCGATAGTTCTCGAAGATACCTAGAAAACCAAAATGTGCGTATAACACAATCATCTTTTGCTTCATGCGATGCATCTATATATAAAGTTTCACGTATAAGATGTACGTACAGAAGTTCAGGCATGCGAAATAATCTGTAATTTTATGCGACGTAATACATGATAACAGTGCTTTGACGTAAGTTAATTTGACAATAATTTGACAGCTGCTACGGATTGATTCGACTGACTTTGTATACGAAATTGTATACGAGACGAAACACAATAAACAAATGAACTCAGAGTGTAGCGTTTTATGAGCATGAGCATAGATGACCGTACAATTCGAGAGTACATCGAGAGTCAATAACGGTGCCGGCCACGTCCTTACGGTCATCGGGGAAGGGAAGGAATGTTAGTTAGACAACCGTTGATACTAGAGACCGAGTATACCTCCGCATCTCCACAGTTGTCTTGGAAAGGATATTTGGTTAGTGGGATCAGGTGAAGATCTGGGAATCACCAATGGTTGTTGATGCGATCCATGATACAATCACGCCTAATCGGATTCGCGATATAATTCGATAATCGCTTTGTACGTCGAACAAGTGTTCTTCACTCGCCCACGCAAGAGCAAGCAACGCGATCAATAGATCATATACTATTAACGCTTTTTCATTTCACTACGTGAATTTCACCCGACATGTTTGAACCTGCCCTCATCGCTCGCCCCCGCAGTCAAGGTCGAAGGATCAAACACAATTAATGGGTCGCGACACTTTTTCGCTGAACTCAGAGTGTAGCGTTTTATGCGAATAAACTCGTTAATCAAACGATTTCACCCATCCTGTATTGCGAATATTATGTAAATTGTATAAATTAACGACTTCTTACGTATATTTGTATGGGATTTGGGTAGTCCAAATATCCAGGGGTGTGTGTTCGCACCCGGATCAACCACTCCGCAAGATTTTCCATTAACCAGTGAACAGACACAGCAGGTTTCTCTTAAAGCACGATCAACCACCTATTTACCACCCACCGATGAATGTAACCAACATCCAGTAGCGATGATGTCGACTGCAACCTGAACCAGCTGATAATGACAGCTGTCAATAAGCGAACGTCAACTAGATGGATCTCAGCAGGAGTGTTCACCCACGGAGAAATATTTTAACCTAATTTTTGAGTTTACTTTACCCAAAATTAAGTATATCGATTATAGTTTCAACCCAAAATCTCTCGGTTTTCTCTTTCTCCCACACGAATGTTGTCAAAAATAGAGAGAGCTGCATCTACCCAATGGGGGTACTTTGGCCCAATGAGCCAAATTTGGGTAAATGCAACTTTTCTTATGTTTGGGTCGAAAGAACTCAATTTTGCGTTAAATCAACCCAAAATTAAGTATATTTTTCTAATGGAATTAAAGTCAAACTACCTAGTGGTGACCTTGGAAATTTAGCCAAAATTGAGTTATTGGGCTCAACTACGGAATTGCGTTGAAACAACCCAAAATTGAGTTGAATTCCGTCTCCGTGCCGAATGACAGAGTGAGTTCCTTGTGAGTGACTCACTCTGGCAGTGTAGCCAGACGAGCGGATTATTCTCAGATGTTCTAGAATATTCCATACCAGAATAATGCCGAATGTTTCAGACGTCTTCCATCGGGCTATATAAGGAGTGCAGCTGTCACATCGAAGGGAATAGTATCATCTGAAAATGGCTAACGGTCAAGTTTTAAGTAAAAGTGAAGTAAGTGAAAAGTGTATTGAGCTGGTAAAAGCTCTCAAAGTTACACATATTTCATAACACTTAAGGGGTGGGTGGGTGTCCTAAAGAAGTAAGAGTTTTTTAGAGATTCTTAGAATTTCCTATGTTTCTGTTGGTTTTCGAGGAAGTTTGGGTGTTTTCAAAGGTTAGCATTGGTTCCCAAACGTTTAAGGTACAAATAATCTTCCAAGTGTTACATTTGTTCGAAGTATGGTTTCATAAATATCTACTCATAGAACATCGACTAATGGAGGTTTCATTGTATTCCTTATTTTTGTAAAGAATTTTCAGGGATTCTCAAAAGTTTCCTATGAAACTCAAATATTCCTAAAGAATTTCTAAAGGACATCAACAGATTATCAATTTACTAATGATTCGTGAAGGTTCCGATTCAAATCAAAGAGGTTTTAAAAAGCTAAAGGACTTCCCTAGCCATTTGGAATCCTCCACGGTAACAAAGTAAGCCGTGCTAAAGGTATCTGCGTTCGACTCCCAGTTGACACATAATATTTTCGTTATGAAAATTTCCTTATTTCGCTTAGCACAGAGCATTATTGTACCTGCCTTATGATGAACAAATGCAAAACTGGGTTTCAAAGTACAGGAATCGACTGTGATGGAGGTTATGTTTCTATGGACTATGGCTTTCAGTCTTACGAATCATAAACGGATTTCCGTTCCACACATGACGATTCAGTCACATTAAATATGATCGAGAAACTGGGTTTCAATTAAAGTTTTAGATGTTTTCAAGAGTTTTCAAGTTCCCTCGAAGACCGTATTGGTTCTGAAGGGGTTTTAAGAAATTTTCGCAGATTTTCGAGAGGTTATTAAAGGTTCCCATCGGTTCTTAGGGGCCATTTATTAACCCTATACCAGCAGTTTCATTTTTTACCGTAATAAAAATATTCAAAGCTTGATAACTTTTATGTTTCTCGACATTTTTGCACCATAAGTTTCACAAGTACTCAAAAAACTCTTCTAGTTTAAGAATCTATGTCGATATCTGTGATTAGTGATTTGGTTTTAAAGATATTCCAATGTTCCTTGGGGGACCGACAATCTCCATATGGCGGCCATTTTGTTTTACGTCAATTTATATAAAAATGTGGGCTACACAGAGCTAGGTGATAAGGAGCAACTCTGAAAAAATCATAAACATCGGTTAAGTATTCTAGGAGATATCTTAAAATTACGGCATGATATTTTTTGAAGTTTTCCAAATCTTTATTTGGCCATCATGGTTCCAGACATATAAATGGTTAACAACTACAGAAAAGCTAAACATTACATATAATTTGCAATTGGATTAGATGGACAAATTGATGTGAAAATTTGCGAAAAAGTTACATGTCTTCTCAGTGAGAATCGAACTCATGACTCCCCGATCTCTAGTTGGGGCGCGTTACCACTACGCCATGAGAGGACTCATGAACGCAGAAGTTAACCTGAATTCGATTTCTTGTTTTAAAGATATTGTTCCTCCGAAATTCTCAATATAAAATGTCTTTGGCGTCCATTTTGTTTTTTGACAATTTATCAAAAAAATTAAATGTGTAATAAACAATGCCAGGTAATAAAGAGCTACTCTGAGAAAATCATACAAACCGGTCCAGTATTCTTGGAGAAATCTGAAAATTAGTTTTCAAGATCTCTATTTGTCAAGTGTGGTACCAGAAATATGAATGCTCATTACTCGAAGATGGCTGCTAAAATTTGCTCCATTTTTTCTAAGGGCTCTCTTATGTTTTTCGATAAATCCGATTCAATACACAAAGATTCTATTAGGTTACTAAAGGTTCTCAGAGCAGTGATGCATTTTGAACCGACCGCGAGCTAAAAGTGAACTGAACGCGTTCTAATTTTGCACGAGAACCTAGTAAGCATTGAACTCTCGTGCAACATTCTGCACCTGCACATGAACGGCCCGTTCTCTTCAAAATGCACAATGAAGTTGGAAACCGAAAAAAAACTACACCAGAGCATAGTGAATTAAAACCATTAAAATATATAGAGCCCTAAATGTTTCCTAACATCTTTGCAAAACATTCGCATTGAAGTATATTCTGTAACTGCCATGACGGCAGTTTTCATTTCGCGTTCAATTTTCAGCTCGCACGGGCTCAAATTTTTGAACTGCTCATTGTTCAAGCCTACTTGATCCCTCGTTCAAATGTTTGAACTGGAACGCAAACTGAACGCGTTCAAATGCAACACTGTCTCAGAGAGCCGTCTTTATGGATTTGTTCGCGCACAGAGCGAACGTTTGTGAATATTTCCACAGTCATTTCCCTTTCGCCTTACACCCTATTACTGAAACACGCATTACCCACCCTAATGAATATTATTATGTATTGGCTGGCGGCTGTTGAGCGACGGTGGCTAGCATCATTCGGACTGCGCATGGAGGAAGACGCGACGAACATGTAGCAACATGTTTGTATAAAAGGGAATGAGTTCGTTCGTAGTGGATCAGTTTTCTTTTAACCATCGAAGAATAAACATCGTGATCGGTAAAGGTTGAAGTTGAAAGTTTTTCTCCTTACTTGGACAACCGAAAGAAAATCAGTCTTTTTCAAGAGTATTGAGTTGTTGGAATTTATTCCCCGAATCGAGCTATCGTCAGCTGCTGTTCCCGCTGGCACTCTCTTCAGAGGAAGGAGTTGCCCATCCGTCAAGTGTCCGTGATCGGACAACACTGTCTCAGAGAGCCGTCTTTATGGATTCTTTTGGAGCTTTCAGATAATTCCAAAAGTATTTTAAGTTATTCA
This sequence comes from Aedes aegypti, assembly GCF_002204515.2. Classification (NCBI taxonomy): domain Eukaryota; kingdom Metazoa; phylum Arthropoda; class Insecta; order Diptera; family Culicidae; genus Aedes; species Aedes aegypti. Next base: position 304,251,472 of record NC_035109.1, read on the forward strand.
AAAAAAATCTTTAAAAGATTTCATGGGTTCTTAAGTTTATTTGAAATTCAAACAGGATCCCTACATGTTTTCATGGGTTCACAGAGGTTTCAGTTTATTCGAAAGAAATTTCTGAAGATTCTCAGGCGTTTTCTGAAGGAGTTAACAAAGAATTCCCAAGGGATTTCAACGTAGCTGGACCGCGCGAAGCGTTAGCACGAAAAGAATGAAGGATTCTAATTAGACTAGTTCTCTCCCAAGTAAACTCTTTTAACCCTCTAATACCCAAATTTTTATTTTCGATCTAAATATCATTTTTCATTATCTAAATCGTTCTAAACACGTTTTTGGCAATGATTTATTTTTATGGGCAAATCTATGAATTTAGGTTTTTGATTTTTATAATTTTTATTCTTGAACATCTCTATCCTTTTTAATTTTTTTTTTTTGAAGCCTCTCCTGAGTACTGATTTTTGGCAATAATAAAAAATCACATTTTACGGTACTTTTGAAAATATTAATTTTTTATTTTTTTCTGAAGCATATTTTATTTTTCGTGTAACTGACGGAAAAACAGATTTGAAATTATTTCAATACCATCTGTGATAGGTTGATTGTAGAAAAATATTAGAGATACGATTTTTAATATTACACATTAAATTAACCCCAGGCATTTGTAGGTTATATAAGAATACAATTTTTCAAACATTTTTCAAAAATACAAAAAAGTTTCAAAAGTCATACAGAACTTCCCTTATATGCGTGTTATGAGCCAAGGTTTAAAAAAATAATATCATTTTTATTTTCGAGCTACAAAAAAATACACAAATTTGCAAAGTGTACCCCGTCTAAAGGTGGGGTTGGGTATTAGAGGGTTAATCGGATGATCTCTAGATCAACCAATAGGAACGATCCACATGTTTTTGTGCAAATGTGCAACCCACTAATGATCAGGATCGAGTTGTGTTTGATCCGTTGAATCTGTTGCATGCTCCTTTAAGGGCGAGCGACGGAATCCGGATCAATTGTGTCCGGTTGAAAAAAAAAATCGAAAACAAAGTGGCGGGTGAAAAAAAGGATCAGAGCGTCAGTAGTTTTTGGTCCATTGAATCTGTTGCATGCTCCTTTGTGGGTGAGTGACGGAATTCGGATCGTGTCCGGTTCGCATAGTAACCGCACTATCGGTATCGATCATTCGTGTTCACGTACTCATTTAAAATTATATCTTTATCGTTTACTAAAACGAATCCTTTACCATATCCAAACTCCCAGTGTTTTCTTGTGGAAGTGCAGAGGACTCCTCGGCTTCCATAAAGCAAGTAATACGTCGACATTTCCCTCCCATTCCCAAATTGACCTGAATACGGACGCAGCCGGCGCCGGTATTGTTTGTTATAATAATGAGAGCACCAATACTTACACATTGAAGATGCTACCGATCCTGAGTTGCATCTGTTGGTTCCCTGTGTATGTACAGCTGTTCTTGCAATAACGGAGTAGCAACTGCGGGCGGTCAATCATGCTCATGCTCATGCTCATGCTCAAATGTGCAACCCACCCTTGATCAGGATCTCTTGCAATTTGGTACTCGTGCTGAACTGATCGCAAAAAGTGAAAGTGAAATTATACACTCAAGTAAAGTTTAGAAGTCTTATGAACATAAGTGCTCTAGTGAAACTACCAGAGAAGACAATATGTAAGTTTGTGAAAGTACTTAAAAGCATACCACTTGCCAATTCAAGTTTTCATAAAAGTGTTACGAACAGCGATTGCACAAACCTCAAGGTCCATATAGGGAAGAGTATGTGGTGGACACCTTACTGATTTGTAAAGGTAATCGAGATCGTGAATATTTGTCATTTCTTCCGGATATCCCAAAAGACATTGACGTCAATCAAATCAAAGTACATGATATTGTAGATGCACTTAAAAGTCTAGATGTCTCTAAAGGTGCTAGACCTGACGGGACTCCACCTGTATTTTTGAAAAAGTTATCAATCGAACTTGCATCTCCACTTTTTTGGCTCTACAATATGTCTCTGCAATCAGGTAGTTTCCCTGAAACATGGAAAAGCTCATTTTTAGTGTCGATCTTTAAAAGTGGCAAAAAATCTGACATACGTAATTATAGTGGGATAGCCATTATCTCTTGTATTTTTAAGATTTTCGAGGCTAAAATAAATAAAATTTTATTCGATATGGTTAAAAACGGAATAACTCATAGTCAGCATGGTTTTTTTAAGGGACGCTCAACATGTACAAACTTGCTGGAGTTCATTCATTATTCTTTGACAGTCATGGATAATGGTAATCACGTGGAAGTTCTCTATACAGATTTCAGTAAAGCTTTCAATCGCATTGACATTCCAATGTTGCTTTTTAAGTTAGAAAAAATAGGATTTCAACCAGACCTTTTTAAATGGGTAGAGTCTTATCTTACTAATGCAATAAAAGCCTTCTGCAATAGAACGTGAAAAATGTAATTCTATATCCTTTAGTAGAAAGCGTAGTATACCTAACACAACAGTCTACCTAGGAAATCAACTAGTACAAAAATGCGTAAGAATAAGAGATTTACGAGTGATTTTATATTCCAAAGTTACTTTTATAGATCACTATAATACAATTATCAACAAGGCAAACAAGATGCTATCATTTATAAAACGATTTAGCTATAATTTTCACGATCCATACACTATAAAAACATTATACATAACCTATGTGCGTTCAATTTTAGAATACTGTAGCATAGTTTGGTCACCATTTTCATCAACTCATGAAAATCGTATTGAATCAGTTCAAAAACAATTTCTGATGTTCGCACTTCGAAAATTAGGTTGAACAAAGTTACCTCTACCATCTTATGAAGCACGATGCATGCTCATTAATATTCAAACATTGAAGAAACGTCGCGAATTTGCAATGGTCTCGTTCGTAAACGATATAGTTTCACATCGTATTGACTCGATGACACTTTTGTCAAAATTAAATTTTTATGCTCCTTCAAGAAAACTGCGATGTCGTAGTATTTTTATACAAACCATCACCGCACAAATTATGCCAAATTTGAGCCTTTAAATCAAATAATGTCTGTTTACAATAAACATTGCGAAACCATTGACTTTACTATGACGAAATCAGAACTAAAACAAAAATTTATGTCGTATCAAAATTCGAACTAGATTAAGAAAATAACGTTTGTAAACTATATAATATTAAGTTTCAAATTGTAACAAAATGGTCTACTTCTGATAGACGACATGAAATAAATAAATTCAGACACGTGATTTTTTTTAACGGGAATTTATTGTAATGAGAATTGTGTGGCGTTCGAAGGCAGAACCTTCGAACGAAGGTTTTTTTTGGTAGGTTCAGAAAACACCAAGTGACGCTGAAGCCGTGGTCACACCGGAACTACACCAGCTCATCTAACTCTGCCATTAGTGAAGGTAAGCGAACGGGAACCACACCAGCCATAACATCTTTCACATCGACCCAACTAGATTGTAGTGCCTTTTCGTCGCCGCGTGCATAACCTTATGACCCGTAGGGGTCCCCAAGTCACTGACCCCGAGCCAGTGGGCTTGCAGCTCACACGTGGTCGTCAGTGTGTGCCATCGCTCGTCGATCGACCCATCGGAAATCATCCAGCTCCAGCTCGCTTATCCATCAACCCCGACTTACTGTCGATATCCGTGGCAACAACCCGACACCCCAGCAGTCGAAGAGGTTCTTGCTGTCGGTCTGAAGCCACGTTCGAACGCCCAAACCACTTCCCGGCACCCCAGCAGTCGACAAGGGTCCTTCTGCCGGTCAGTGGTTACAACCAACAGACAAGCCAACAGTATTTCGGCATTCCAGCAGTCGACGAGGGTCCTGCTGTCGACCGGTGATATCAAGTATTCTGACCCGTCCCACCCTATCCGTGGTTGACGATAGTGCCAGAAACGGTGTGCGCCTAGTTCTCATTACAAAATTAAGAAGATATAGCATGCACAAGATTAAAAAGTTGACATAAAATGCACAGTCCCTAAATGGTAAGAAAATACAAGAAGCATTTCGTGATGCATTTAATCTTCTGGTTATCCTGTCTTCTGACTTGTGCTAGGACTTGTCTGAGCTTTTCCGCGGCACAAATCCATCAACTATTACTAAACTAAATACTTACAATCACAACACCGCATAGAAGTAGGTCAATATACTGGTAGAAAATTAATTGCCATCAAACAGATGTCGAATGACCACTTTCCCCCTCGTAAGTCCTTCTGTGTCTTCGGCAGCCATCTGAAACCAACCTTCCCCGTAGATCGCCCCAGGGGAGGCCACCGTACCCACCGGATAGTACGTATCAATCTGGACAAATAAAACAAGCTGCAACCACTTCGTTAGCCGCGTTCAACGTGGTAACGCAGTCAATTACCTGCTTTAGTCAGCTTTAAAACCACTGCCGTCACAGTGGTCCAGATTTGGAAAATCTTGGCAAAAATTACACGTTCTCAATATTTTACAAGTTTTGACGACAACAAGTGTTGTGGAACATATTTTAGGAATGCAGGACTGAAAACCAGCATAATTTGCACAAGTTTTAATGAATATGAAATAGTTGAGTTTGAGAGCAGTATTTTTGGATATATACACTTATTAAGGGTTGAAACCCGAGAAAAAAAACAATTTCTTTTCAAATTTTTGTATATGCTTTTTACTATCGGATATTGTTGATGAATGTTTGACTTAGTTTCACAATTAAAAACATGTTTGATAACTGAGCCAGCTTTTCATAAAACTGAACCTCTGTGATGCCGGACGTATGGGTTGAGCAAAACGTGAGCCAGGGCGTTCGGGGTTCGCGTGGCAATCCACAACAGCTGTTTGCTGGGTTTTCGCGCGTAAGTTTATTGGAAACTAATTTGCCTAAGTGTTGCTTTCGGCGCTTGAAAGGGAAGATTAATGGTTCAGCTTCGGAGCCGAGGATAGGATTGACCGAGATGAGAAAAGGAAACACAACGAGGAACTGGACCTGGTGAAGTGTGACAGTTTTCTAGGCGGGTTTAATTGCGGTTTAGCAGTAAAAATAAGACAAGATGATTTAATTTACTATCTGGTTTGAGAAATGGGAGATTATCTCAGTTGTTGCTGATAGAATAATGGATCTCTGAGAGAAAAAAAAACGATAGGGCGTGAGGATGTTTTGAAACAGATAAGAGACTCGCTATCATAAATGATTGAAGCTATTTCAGTGTTGTTTCCATAGCACACAACTTTTCTATCATCATCATGATTCTTAATTGCCGATAATTGTGTCCAATTAAATTTTACTATCGTCGAAGACTAATTCAAGTTGCAGCAATCGATCGCATCCATCCGGGAGTACTTATATTGGAACAAATAATCTACAATCCCTTCAACCCATAATGCCTCACCCGAGTTGCCGAACGGTGGCCCCTATATAACTCTCCGCTACGAGTGGGTGTATTAGTTGATACAAACTCAACTGTGCCGACATGAAGAGGCGCATTTCCCGAATGAGTTCACGGAAAAGATCATCAACTGAAAACCGAACGCAATTGCGTAGCAATTTTTTTTCTGTGGGGGAATTAAGGGAGGGCTAGCGTAGTCTGGTATCGCGGATATAATATCCATCGCAAACCTTTTGATTATCATAATTGCTATGCGAAATTTTGTTGTTTTTAATACGGATAGCAGTTAACGGCAATGAGTAGAGTATTATCCTATTCTTCGAAGAATTTACTTTGGATATATTTGTATATTTTAACAATTGGCATTGATTCATTCATTTAACCACTAGCACGCTACTTCGCCTTTTTTGGCTTAAAGAACTACAGCTAATATTGGGCATATCAGCTGTACAATAGCACTATAATAGCACACAGGTCGAATCAGAGTGCTATTTGATAACTACGGATGCTTCTTGAATCCTTTAATGAAGTCTAATGATTCCTCTGAAAATTCTTATCATGAATTCTCCAAAAATTCATAACTGGTTATTCTTTTAACCATTCAGTCGTCGCGCGAATTGCTCCCGTGCTGTGTACGATAAGCGAGGTTTTTACACCGCTGTTGTACAAAATACAACAGCGCGACGACTGAAGTGTTGAAATTACATGATTTCTAAATTATTTTTTTCCAAGCAGATTTTTCCAAATTACAATTACAACCTCTAGATGCTTTCTAGAAGTAGTTCTTAGACATTACTCCATAAATAACCCCAGTGATTGCTGCTGATATTTCTGAAGGGATTTCTGTAGAAAATCTTAAAAAAATATTCTATGAATCATCGAAGAGCTTCCTATGCTTTATTTGTTATAAATATCTTCATTTACTTCTACAGATTCTACTAGACATTCCATGAGTTGTCACTCCATTACAATAACTTAAAGTTTCCTGAGCGAATTATCTACATTTTATTTAAGAGATTCCTCAATTGTTTCATAGAGGAATGAAAATATCATATTTTTTTTTCAAGCTATTCTTCAAAACATTGTAATATCCGTCACAATGATCATTTTTTTGCATGTCTTATAGTTTTCAATATGCATAATACTAAACGGGTTTGACTGGAATACTCTCGTATTCTTGTAAATATTTTTTCAACAGAATTTTTCCAACAGCTCCCCATAGTTTTTTTTAGTTTCAATCACATTTTCTGTTGATGAATTCATAACGTTTTCTATGTTTTTCTTCAAAAAATTCTTGATTTCCTTATTGATTCCTATAAAAATTATTCATAGCAATTTTCAAAATTTAACCAGTGGTTCTTTCAAAAATATCTACAATAATACTTAAAATTATTTTTCGTAAGGATCTCATGCAACTTAAAAAACGAGCTTCACAATTTTTTAGAACCAGCTCCAAGATATCAGTTCATGAATTACACTAGTGATTCATGCTATTAATTTTTTAGATATTTCTATGGGGAATCTTCAGATTTGTCTACACCCAGGCAACCAATAAGCATTTAAATAAGACTCGCAGCAGACAGCTTTCAGCATTTGAACTAGTGCATGTCCTATCAAAGCACATCGATTGCTTAGTTGTCCTTATCAGCAGATGCACTGCTTTTCAAAATCACTCGATTGTTAAGAAGCATTTCAATTGCACGGGCTGATCTCAGTTAGAAGCACTCGAAATGCTTTTTTTGTTGCTGTTCTAATGCCACAAGAGAGCAGTACAGGAAATGGGTTACTAAGGGGCGATCCATTAATTACGTAAGGGTTTATGGGGGGAGGTGGGGGGGGTTTGAGATTTCTTACGCGCCATACAATTTATTTTTAGTTTTCATACAAAAAATCTTACCATGGGGGAGGGGGGGTTGAAAAATCCCAAAAATTGTCTTACGTAATTAATGGATCGCCCCTAACTTGATCGATCATATCGTCTCTCTCATACTGTACGATAGATTTGACATCCGCATTGAATGTTGGTATCGAGAAGGGGATTTTCAAAAACAAACATGATGGACTCGGCAAAACACCAGCAAAAACCTACAATTATTTGGATTTATCAGTTCCGTAGCATTGAAGAAATATATGCCACCATATAATCAGCTACAGAACGCCAACGTGATTCTAATCCTTTGATCACATTTTTTTGTTTTAAAGCAGCGGTCTCTAACATTATCGTTAAGTAAAAACATCAACAATTAATCCACAATAATTCTTCGAGAAGTGAACGTTCTTTAAGTAGGGCTGTAATTCTTCGCCCAACACCTAACCACCTGCAGACTATCCTGTAGCAGCGCGGAGCATCACCATAGTAAACTTTCTCAATCATGGGATTGTAGTTACAAATCACACTATTGAAATTCGAAAAAAAAATACAATACAACAACATAAATTTCGTAAGGCAGCTGCCACGGCAAGAAGAGAAGAGGGGAATATATTTATGTTTTGATCCGCTCTTTATGGAGACGTTACATTTTTTGACGGCCATGTGGTGCCTACCAGCCTTACTGTTTCTTTTAGTCGCAAGATCAGCATAAATACGCACAGTCCAAAGTATCAACGATCGGACGATTGCAATTATGCTGACGGCAGCGAAAAGAGTCACGTAGCTGCCAACCACACTCGAGTAAGTTAAATAAACATATTTTTCAATTCGTTCATTCTTAACGAGACTGTACTAGCGAGTGGTTCTTATTCTGAGATATCACCAAGCCAGCGGGAGTAGTGAAGAGTCCCCACACAAAGTGCAGTGCTAAGCACATCAGCCAGATGCAACGTTTCCTGAAGGTTCAGCACTGGAGCAGCCCGTTATTTTGCCAAAACCTGCACTGATGAAGCACTACTGGCGCATATATGTTTGAATAGCCTTTAATGCGTTGTCGTGTAGACGCATATAATGCTGAATAATTGCTTTTTTAAATGCTTATTGGTTACTTGGGCAGATTCTACTAGAAATTACGATAGATGTTTAAACCACTATTTTCTTGCAAAATTATCATGAGTGAATTATTTACCAGTTCTCTCAGAGATTGTTTCTTACAGGGACGAAAACAACACCATTGTGCTTCTCTAGATATTTTTCAAAAATTCCCACAGAAATTTTTCCAATTATTTCCCTGGAACATTGTTCTAACATTCTCCTATGAGTTCCACCATGGATCACACAAGACGTTAATTTAAATAAATTTCGGGATCGGAAAGTTCTCTTTAAATGAAGTATGTCAAGAAAGTTACAGTTAATTCATGGGATTCATGTTCATGTTTTGCGACACCATCAGTGATGATGGGCACATTCAAATTGTCAAGCTCTAGGCAATTTCAGCCTAAGGAATTTTGCAGCAGTAATTATGCCTTTCTCCAAATACAAAAATTAATGCAAGGACTACCACAGGGACAACTTTAGATTCTTTTAAGGGATTTTTTGTGGATTTTTTCTAGGAATACATACATATAATCCCAGAGTTGTCTGTCAGCAATGCTCTGATATGTTTCATCGAAATACTTCATTCAGCGCTACAACAGTAGTTTAAGAACACTCCATCCGCTTTTTAATGCTACAACATTACAATTGCAAATAATTTGGCACTACAACTGCTGCTTTGTATTCAAGAAAATACTGAAACATTGTTCCTTCAAATTCACGGAATGTTCTCGAACTATTTATTTTACAAAAGTAAGATAAAAATGAATAAGATGGATCTGCACCATATATTGAAAGTTAAAGGATATTATTTTCAAGCATTTTCGAGTCATCGACCGAAAATTTGGATACCATCATATTTATAAAATCCCAGAGATGTATGTCTTTCAGTAACAAATCGAAATAATTTACCATGTTTCGTTGAGCACTGTAATACATATTTCAGAGCACTACCATAGTTCATTTACATGTTACACCACTCCAACAATCATTCCGAAAGACGTCAATGAAATAATGAACGCTACAACAAATATTCATCAGAATTTTCGACAATTTAAGGTGAAACATCTCGGAATCCAACGATGGCCGGCACAATGGCCAACTTCTCCTTCTACTCACGTTTTCGAAGGCACAAAACTGGAGAAATAGTTGGCAAACGTTCCTGATCTTCCTTATTTAAGCTTTCTGCTAGTGCACAAAGCCAAATAAAAAGTGCACTGTTGTGGGATGCTTTCTTCGCAAGATTTGTGCCTTTGAAATTTTAGTGCAATCTTAGAAGTTGATTCCAAACTGTTTCAGCTTAAGGCGTTCCTTTCATTCTTAGAATGTTCTAGAACTTAAGAAATATTTTACAGCAGAAGAAACAATACACCAGCATTTAAGGCTGTGATTACTCGACATTTGAAAATTACAACATAATTAAGGAAACAGGCTCAATAAAGTATGGTTTGAGCATAAATTTAGGCGTACAATGCTTGTGTCGATATTGATTAATTTCAACAAAATTTTATACATTACTCTCAATTTCCTGATATCACATATGAACTAGGACGGAAACTTCTTCTCAGCTTTGTGTTCTAAGCAGGCATTGCAATCTCATCTGATGAACGAGATCATCTTCAGATAATTGAAAGATATTATCTGTAATCCAAGAGCGCTTTGAAACGATAAAATCTCTCAATCTTGAGCATCAAAAGATATTCTTGCCAGTTTTTGGTGGTTTGGGCGAGTTTACTTGTGATTGGGTTAACATTAATAAATCAATTTTTATTATATTTTATTTTTCTATTACCTTTCATTGCAAAATAAACAAAGTGTGATTGAAGAGCAATTTTTGAAACCTTTTTGTTTTCCTAATAACTGTGATCCTTGAAAATATCGTCGTATGTGGCAATTAAGACTGGTGAGACATAATTTTGGAATATTGGTTTCAAGCGATAAAACTACAATTTCTGCACTTTTCTTCTGCAATGTCAGGCATGTAGTATTTTTCTAACAAAATAACAGTATGTCCAAGAACAAAACTTATAATGTTTTAGCATAGACTGACCTGGAAATGCCCTCTGAATTCGTTTATTGAATATATTGGGCTCTTCCCCACTTAGTGAAAGGTTAAGCTGGGTTTTCAGCTGTCCAGTTATCATGGGAATCCAGTCTGTATCATCATTGGTTTCCTCCCATACAGAGCACATTTTACCAACGATGTTTCCTTGTGGGACGATTTGTGAAAGGCGGTGAACCACTATAGCAAAAATTAGTAGTTTATGTCATCTGAACTAAATGAATATGAAAAATAATTTTCGTTTAGGTGACAGTTGGAGTGAAAGCATTGTTATTGTCACCGCTAGAACCCTTTTCTGCCATGTGCCACGGATATTCTATATGCGTGAGGTCATCAGATTTCAACATGGGAATAGCTGTAGGTACATGATCAATGGATGAATGACAAAAGTCAAAGAGTCAAAAATCAATAAACATGCCATTATTATTAATTTAACAATTGCATTGTTTCATATATTCATCAATTTATTTTTTTCTTTCGATTTTCCTGCACTCAGCAGACGTGAAACAAAAATGCTGCGACCCCTGAAAAAGTAAAGAAGACTTAAAGCGAAATCTTACTTTAATAAGTATTGTTTACTTATCTTGGTTGTGCTTGATAATTTCCGTTTTAGTTGGGGATTCGCCTGATTAGCTTTGTTTTTAATTTCCCACTGACAATTTCTTGGCTAATATGTGGATTGCCGTCAAGTGAATCAAACGCGTGGATTGCTGAGCTCAAGATGCCTCATCTGAGCATAAGATGTTAACGTAAAAAAGAATCACAGAGCTCTAAGATGATATCTCACAATTCGATCTATATCACGCCCAGAGGATCGAAAGATGGGATGAAATGTAATGCCTGGTTCTAAGACAATTTTCACAGTTGTTATAAGATACTTTTTATCGTCCAAACTCCCATTTTTATGTCAGACATTGTTTTTCGCTTCCATTCCTTCCCGGTTTTTTAGGAACGTGATTAGCCACGTTTGGTAGGCTAGTTTTATAAATATTATTTACATACCTTATTGGAAAATTCTTTATTCTTAATTCTTTAACGGAGGTATTTTATTGATATTTGTCTCCAGGAATAATGATCAAAGGGGATAACAGATGTGCAATCTGGTCTTTGAAATTGCAACTTAAAGACCTTAACAGCCAGAAGTTTTTAAAGTACTTTGTGGCGTTAAGATTTTTCTCGAAAATACCTAACGAATTTTTGGACAATATTCCTAGAGCAACAAAAATAAAACTTTAAAATAGAACTCTTTACAAAACTTCTTGGAAAACTATTGCTTCGTTTCGAGGATAATTTCACTTTTTTTCATAAATCGCTGTCGCAATGATCCGATACTTGTTTAAAAGGATTTCTGAAACCATATTTCCAAAAGTGGACAAATATGGTAGCTCATCGTGTTATGTGTACCACTGAATCGCGAAAAAATAATAAAAATCACAAACATAAAACTTAGCTCTTTCAAAGCTAGATAACATAATGATATCTTGTGGGTAAAATTCACGAATTTGATTGGCTTTTGATTATCGTTGTCTGAACGAGTTTGGATTAATTTATCAAAGTTCTTTTCAGATCGTTATTGTCGACATATTTAGCATCATGGTTTCCAAAATTTTCAAAATATACCTTTAATAATACCTTATAGTCCAAATCGCTGGCATTATTATTGGACAAAATTTCTTGCGGAATTCAGAAGGGCATTGGCATTTGGATTCCAGTTTTTTTTTAGTAAAACACTATTGGAAATACAGTCGACTCTCCATAACTCGATATTCAAGGGACCATCGACTTATAGAATTATCGAGTTATATAATATACCGAACCCAAAAAATTAAAAAAAATCGAAGCAACAAATTTCTGTATTTCCAATACATATATGATCACTTCTGTAAGAAAGAAATATTAATTTGTTGAAAGTATTTTACAAACTATTATTTAAAAACTTTTTTTCGAAATACTCGAAAAATTAGGTTATTTTTACTGACAATATTGTGTTGTTATTTTTGATGTTTTTCAAACTTATTTTACAACTTGCAAGTATTTATTCCCCTATAAACAAGAATTAGACCAAGTTACCTCAATTGAGAAGGATTTTTAAATTAGATATCGAGTTATGGAGGGAAATTTACCTCTCACGTGACATCGACTAGTGGAGATATTGAGTTATAGAAATATCGACTTATGGAGAGTACGATATATGGAAATTTTGAAAGGACCGAAAAATCCATCGAGTTATAGAATATATCGAGTTATAGAATATCGAGTTGTGGAGAGTCCAACTGTATTCGTGATCCTGGAAGAGTATTTGCTGCAGCTTCTGATATTTTATTCACGAAAATATTCACGAAGTCAGTGGCGAAGAAATTGATCTATTGACGTTTAATCGAAAGTACATTTGGTCGACTGGAAATTTCGTCGAATGGACGTTTGGTCGAAACAAATTTAATTTCTTTCTGCAGCATGTGACATACGGTCAAAAGGACATCAAGTCAAAAATTTAGTTAAAAAGAAATTTTAATGATAATTTTACAGAGTGACATTATGATATTGATACGCAGTTATCGATAAAGGGGAAAGCATATATGGTACGTGCTTTTACTGGAAGTAGCATGTGCTAGAACATCATGATAAAGTGCAAGAAATCTGCATCTACATTCAAGTCTTTAATATGCGATGAGCTATATTTTGGAACTCCAGCTAAACACCCAGACCTTTCCCACATAATTGACGGATCCCTTTCGTTGTGCACGTTATTACATGTAATTTTTTTCTTATTCGGTCATATTCTGCGAGTTAGATGAAGCAATTCAACTTTTGTCACCTAAGTCAACTTCGTCTCACTTGACCCGATACACAGGACATACGCATTTTTTTTGTTTGATAATTTTCGATTGAATTATTTATAAACTTACTATCAATGCCATTGTCATGTAATGTGTGTTCTACACTGTTACCAAAATCAACATGGTTGTCCAAGAAACATAATTCAGTTGGAATTAATTATAAACTATTTCAACATGAGCAGGAAAACGTAAAGCACAAGCGGAATTTTTTGATGCAAAAAATTATCCTATAAGCCATGGCATTCAAAATTCTACGTAGAAAAGTGCATTATATTAAAAAGCAATCCGAGGTGACCATGTTGTGCTATACCCAACTATATCACGACTGGCCCTTGCATTCCAAATTCTTACCCACGGACGTAAGTTGTAAAATTTGATACTTGATGAAGATTCCGAGCACTAACGCTGAAATATTCAATTGAAAAATCATTACAAATGAAGAACTTCGACCAAACGTACTTTCGGGCAAATGTCAAGAAAGCCAAATTACTCTGGTCAAATTTCTAGGGCAGTTTGGAGAACATTCTCAGGAGCTTCCTAATTATTTATAATGGGATCTTTTCTAGTATGTGACGAACATTATTAAGGAAATGGCTAATTATTTCTTGAGGTAACATTTGACAAATCATGCTAGTGCTTTGTCAATTTTACGGAGTTATTTCTGGTTGTAATTTTTGAAAATACTTCCAGTTGAAATGACCCAAATAAAAGAAAAATTAGAAATTATACAAGAAATTCCACTTTATAAGTTCTACCAAACATTGTTTCAATAATCACATCTACAATTATTATAAGATGTAACATTTACCTTCCTAACTCGACTTCTGAATTTTCCAGGGGTAAACTAGAAAATTCAATAAGAAATTCTGTCTATTAATTGCACGGATATTTTTACCACAAATTAAAGTTATTTTTTGAAACTTCTTCTAGAATAACTTAAATTTATTTGCGAATTGCAGTGGAAATGTTATTCCCTTTTTTTTTCCTCTGCGGCTACCGTAAATCGGAAAATTTTCTTAACAATCGTTATATAAAACAAAAGTGTAGTTGTGTTCAGAATAAAAATCATGAAGCGGATGAAGATTTCTATTTTTTTAAGTGAATTTAAGTTGTGAAATCCGAATCTTCACCACCATACAAAATTTAAGTGCTTGCAAGGCCTGATTACGCTTGAGTGTCCTACAGAAGATTCATTTTATATGTGTTTCGAATTCACTGAAGCCTTAAGTGTCCGTAATATGAATCAAAAACTCTAGATGAAATTGTGTATTTTATTTCAATTCCTTTATCAGTATAATTTCAAACATTAAATTCATTACTATTATCTAGGTGTTCTGTGTTAAAATCACTATTATCATAATTTGGTAAAGTTAAGTTAAGCTTTTATTATCACTTTTTGTTGTTTTTCCATTTGCCGTCCATTTTGCAGAATTTTCACGGGTGAGTTAGTTTCACCTCATTATAAGAGAAAAATGCTTTCATATAACTTAAACCCAAATTAACAACGCATTAATAGTGGAAATATAATATTGCAACGATGTATGTCTAAAATTAGTAACATTTTTATTCGACATTTATTCCAACGTTTCAACATTATTGACTATTTTATGTAACTCATTAGTACTATACCAGGCAGGGAGCTTCAGAATCATTTTCAAAATTGTATTTTGAATCATCTGCAGAGCTTTCTTCCTGGTGTTGCAACAGCAAGTCCATACTTATTGGCACAGCATACAACATGGCTGGGAAATGATAGGTTTGTATAATTCTGGGAGGCCCTGCCCCCTGCCTACGCCACTGCGCATACCTATACAAGCAAGCTTTCCAACAAACCATCTGCTCCATATGAAAATCGCGCAACAACCATCGTCAGGAGAAGAGATGAAAATTTCCGACCGTTTATTGCACTGAAGCGATAAACGAAATGTGAAACAATAAATTTACGGAATACATTCCGCTCTCCGGCTCGACAGCAATTGGTGTGATGTACAACACTGATCGTGTGTCGGTTCGAATTGCTACTGGTGTGAACTCTACACTCCAACTCCAAGACGGGTTCATACCCCGCTAGACGTGGTGGAATCAAGCGGGACCATTGGGATGAGGTGCAATTGTGCCCATTTGGAATATACGTTTGCGTTGGATTGCCGAGCCGGGTTAGTTCAAAGAACGCACTTTTGCTTTCGATGGCAAATAAATTTGGAGTTTATGATCATTTCCATTACTACTCGCTCTAGGAGAAACTTAGCAGTGTGAGCCATTTTCCAGTTTGGGTGGACAGCGTTTGCCTGTTATGCGATACTGAGAACTGTTTGGCTATGTGAATGTTCGTAGTAATAGAGATGCGGCACTATATACAGACCAATAATTAAATTTCAACAAATGAGTTTGTTCCTATTTTTATTATACATTAGCAATGTTCATATTGAGCATCACACCCATATTCTTGTTAACGTTTGAATGCTCTTTATTTTTAATCTAACTCATACTTGTTTCCATCAATTCAACAGATTCCTCACTAGCCCATTCTTTTTTCGGTGTCAATAGCTGTTATCCTCTTTTTTCCACACCGGCAAACTATTTCTTAGCATCTGTTTCCCAGAAATGTACCGGTAACAAGTCCTTTCCGTGCTTTCAGATTCTATTTCTGCCGTCAAGTGCCCACCGACTGAGTCGGGCCCATTTGCATACTTCCAACACAAATTCGCCACCCTCACCACAGCTTCCTTCTCTGGCTGGTAACTGGAATTTTCTTCCACCATCCTTTTTTGTACCAACTTACTAAACGCGACAATAGCTGTCAGCAGTGACACATAGGGGTGTTTCTGGTGCAAAGCTGATCGAAAAGGTGCTCGTGCTTGTTTGTTTTTGTAATACCTACCTGTATTTTGATCCAAGAGAAGAAATCACGAAGAAAGTGTGATAGCTGAAATACATGAACCGAAACGGATTGTGCGATATTTGCCAGAAAACCATTCGCCAGAATGACATCTGTCAGAAAACCATTCGCCAGAATGTACCATTTACCAGAAAACCATTTGCCAGAATGTACCATTCGCCAGAAAGTACCATTCCCCAGAATTATTTTTCTTGTCGATTTTGATCAATTAATGCATGGTGAAATATCTCGGGATCCAAAGATGGCCGTTCGACTTGTACCATTTTCATATCTTCAAGAGCACTATACAACAATCTCGTTCTTCTCATTTTAATCTTTCTACTAGTGCACAGAGCAGAGACAATATAACACTGTTATTCTACATCTCTTGCGAGATTGCATATGAGGTTTTGATACAATATTCTAAGCTGTTTTACCTAGTTTTAGCTTCTAGAAAATTGCATTTCTTTTCACCACGAGCTATTCTTCATCAGAATATTGTATTGTACAGAATTTCTTTTACAAATCCCAGATAATTTTTGCTTTTCAATTGGCAGTTTATTGGGGTTGTGCTACTTTCTACCGAATATCGATATCCCGAATGTCGTTTCCCCGAACACCAGTTGCCTGAATACCCCGTTTGCTCAAGTGGCCTATTTTCTCGAAAATGTTCTGGCACTCATAATTATCATAACTTATTGTATATTTCAGGGTGCTAAACGGTATGATATGCACCCTTCTTTTTTGATAAGCGGTTCTTTAAAGTTTCTCCAAACTCAGCATTTTTTCTTGTTCTCTTCATCGTTCTTTCTAGTTCACTACTCTGTATCTGAAGACTGTTTCTTCATTTTGAACTGGATCTATTTTGGTGCCGTCCATAAACACGTGGTCGTTCAAGTGGGGGTAGAAGGGGGTGGTTCTATCCTAACACCACGATCCATACAAATTTCGGGTCAATCGGGAGAATGGATTGCGGGGAAAAGTGTCATTGGGTAACTGTGTTGTTTGGTAACTGGCGTTCGGGGAAATGATATTTGAGGGAACAACATTCGTGTAAAAATAGACTCAAAGGGTTTTAGTGATAATGGTCACCTAAATATCAGTACATGAAAAAGCATTCAAAAAAGAATCATTGCCTATCGCTACTTGATATGGTTTGGGGCAAATAAGGATTCTCCATTCTTCATATATAGGATGTTCTTATTAATTTTAAAACTGTTTTCATTTGTTTGAAAGTTCCTGAAAATTGTAATAGTAAATGTAACATTGGTTTGCGAGTGGAGGCATTAATAAAAGGGATCTGCGTGGTCTGTGAGGATTTGAATTCTAAACTTGTAACCAACTCAGTTATTGGGTCACTAAGTGGCTCGGTAGCTTAATTGGTAAAGCGCTCGTCTAGCATACAATAGTCCTGAGTTCAAATCCCAGCCGAGCACGTGGATTTTTTTTTCATAATTTCACCCATAATTTGTCCATCTTTACGCGTAATGATTTAATTAATTTAATAACCATGCGGATAGGATTACCGAACAGCTTAATATAAGCGTCAATTTATATTAATTACTTCATCGAACAGACGGCACAAATAGTTTCAACGTATATCGAAATCTTATAAATATCCAATTAACTAGCCCTTTAGATGCAACACTTTGAAGCACAGCTCATGATTAATAAAAAAATAATGGAAACTGAAAAATTTGGAAAGAAAATCGTATGGAATTAACTAATTATAAAATAACATAATCTCATGCTATAACATCTGTATAACAATAGTTTCAACATATATTGAAAGCTCGTAAATATTCAATGAATTAGTCGATAAGAAGCAACAAAACAAGTATAAGAAGCAACAACAAGTCGATAAGAAGCAACAACAAGTCGATAAGAAGCAAGAACAGCTTATGCTGAAAAGAAGGACGAATCTTTTGCGAAGTCTTCCAAATTATAATATCAATTTACTGGGACAACATATTTAATATAAACTTACTTTATTATCCGTTCTGCTGAATATAAAATCTTTACATCAATTGGCAAACATAGTGGAGCAACTTTTAATGAAAACAACTGTTATTCTATTGTATGTTTCTGCTTTCTTGTTTCATGGTCCTTCAGGATTAAGTGCTGTCTTTTCAATTCATATTTATATAGCTTCAAATGTTGGTGTTAATCGTTGAATGCTCAAACAATCGATTTTTTTTTAACCTTGAGGAAGCCATGTGTTTCTAGTCCAACAATTACTAGAACAATACTAGAACCACAATACCCAAAACGGATATTCGAAACTGGCTCACTAAGTCAACTGGTGTCCAAGAGACCCTGTACTTTTTTGAGTATACTAACAAACATAATCTCACTAAACGTTTTAACGCTCTGACTCGATTATTTCTCCTACAATTGCAAACTTAATTCATCAGAAGAAAAAAATAAATAAAAAAAAAAAAAATCTAGGGGATAGTCCATTCTGGGGAATGGTACATTCTGGCGAATGGTTTTCTGGCGAATGGTACTTTCTGGCAAATGGTTTTCTGGCATATGGTACTTTCTGGTGGATGTCATTCTGGCGAACAGTTTTCTGGCGAATGGTTTTCTGGCAAATATCGCACAATCACCGAAACGATATGCGGAGATTCAATTCAATTCAACATCGAAATCGATTAGATATTCTATGCTGGAAAAGTTGTCTTTCCGATCATACAGAACAAAAATACAATCTTAAACGTTCAGTTAAATAAAGGACAAGTTCCAGATAGCACGTAGAGTCATGACTAAATAGTAATCGAAGAAGAACCGCGAAAGGTTGAACACCATAGCACGGTGAGTATCATCAACCACCTACAGCAACTTCTGTGAGCCAGCCAGCAGTCAACCCGTCGGCGAGACAGAACCAATGGATGTGTAATTGAAAAACTTTTGCTTCCTGACGTCGGAACAGCGGAAAAAAATCCTGTATCTACCCAATGGAAAAGACCGCTGAGCACAAGAAAAACTCTTTCCTGGCTAACAAGACGTAGTTAGTAGATTTGTGTGCTATTTCAAGTGCCATCAGTGGCTGTCAGGATTAAAATATTGCCAAGATCCGGAAGTTTTCGTTTGTCACGCTTGTTAGCAATTGTTGAAAGAGAGAAAAAATCGGGGGAGCTTGCACAAAACCAACCGGGTGACGAAATGTGGTCTTTGGCAAATAGACGATGATAATCTGTGGTGGATTCATTCCTTGCTGTGCGCTTGAACAAGACAGTTCAGTCTTTGGCAGTCGGTAGTTTTTTTTTTTTTGGTTTTTTCTCCCACCGCCCGAGTGGGTTTTTACCAGTGCAGTTTACTTCTGTAGTGCTATAGACCGCGCACCGTGAAGGAAGCGAATCAGATTGGCAAAGGTCAACTGGTATCGTGCCACCATTTGATTAATATTATCACCATCATCCCCCGGTGATTGGTTCCCCGCATACATCAGTGTAGCAGACCAGCAGCGGTCATCGAACGGGAACGGATAAGTATCAATTTGTATACCTACTCCACATCTATTGAATTGCTTTCGCATCTCCGAACAAACAGTGTTGAGTTCAAGGTTGTTTGTTGTTTCTCCTCTGTCTCTCTCCCGGTGCAATTTCGGCCGTATAGGGGAGTTGGGTACAAAATAGCCCACTGATTGGTTAAGTTTTTTTCTCGATTTTTATTTTTTTTTGTTAATTTATTTTGCCTATTTAGGGGAGGTGTGTACAAAATAGTCCACTGATAGGTTATTTTTTTTCTGCATTTTTTTTTTGTTTTTTTTTTATTATTATTTTTTTTGTTTTATTTTTATTATTATTTTTTTTATTATTTGGTTGCGGTTGAATTCTTTTCCGCATGGACGAATCGGATGGAGGCGATACGCCTCCTAAAGATCTCGTTGCTCGAACGCGGTTTTATCAACCGTCTTCGGCTGGGCCTTGGGTTGTCTATTTCCGGCGCAAAAATAAGATTTTGAATGTGCTCTCGATCTCTAGAGAGCTGACGCGTAAATATCCTGGGACCGTTATTCACCAAGTGAAGCAATCCAAGCTGCGTGTAACTGCACCTAGTTACAAAGCAGCGAATGAGATTGCTCAGCATGAGGCTTTTACTGTGGAGTACTTTATCTACATACCCGCCAGAGAGGTCGAGGTGGAAGGGAAAATTATCGACGCGAGTCTGACATGTGAAGACATTAAGACTGGCAAAGGCATTTTTGAGAACCGGTCCATTCCTGATGTGGCTATACTGGATTGTAAACAATTGCAATCAGTTTCCATGGAAGGAAATAAGAAAGTGTTTTCGCCGTCAGCCTCGTTTCGTGTAACTTTTCCTGGTTCCGTTCTCCCGAAATTTGTTTGCATCGATAGTGTTTTTTACCCAGTGCGCCTATACGTGCCGAAGGTATTTAATTGTACCAACTGCAAACAGCTTGGTCATAGTGCTAGCTTTTGCGACAACAAGCCCCGTTGTGGCAAATGCAACCAAGCTCACTTGGAAGATGCTTGCACACAGGAAGCTGTAAAATGCAGCTACTGTCGTGAGGATCTTCATGACTTGCAGAAGTGCCCGGCATACAAAAGGCGCATTCGAAATGAGAGTCGCTCCATTGTGAAGCGCTCCAAGAAGACATATGCGGAAATGGTAAAATCTTTAAAAAAATCCGCAGAAGAGTCTTCATCAGCCATCCCAGTTGGTAACTCTTTTCAAGAGTTGTCTTCCGATGAAGCGAACGACGACGAAACCGATGGGGGAGATTCTTCGGAGGTACACGCACCCGGTAAAAGAAAGTCTCCATCTTCTCCGGGACTGCGCCGTAAGGTATTGAAATCTTCCCTCAGAAGTTTGCCTAATCCCAAAGGAGGTGGGGCAAATTTAAAAATCCCGAAGAAACAGGTCTTTGATGCTTCCGTTCCGTGTTGCAGCAAAGATCTGCCGCCCCCGCCTCCACCGACTAAATACACTTCGAAAAGAAGCTCTAGACAAGATAGCAAGAAAAAAGCTACTGAAGTCCCTCGCTCTTCCTCGAAAACCCCCCGGGCTAAGCGAGGACTGTTAACTTTTACGGCCCTTGTGGATCGCATATGTAATGCTCTCGGAGTTTCAGACTCATTCAGAGGCATACTCGACCTTTTTCTCCCCGCAATAGAAGAGTATCTCAGGGAATTAACTATTTCGTGGCCCCTCCTTGCTTCGATCATATCTTTCGATGGCTAATTCATCAAGTGAGGTACAAGATATGATAACTGTGCTACAGTGGAACTGTCATAGTCTAAAACCTAAATTAGACACATTTAAGTTTTTGCTTCACAATTCCGATTGTGATATATTTGCACTCTGTGAAACATGGCTTTCTTCTGAAGATGATTTTAACTTCTACGATTTTAACATTATACGCCAGGATCGAGATGATAATTACGGGGGTGTGCTTTTAGGGATCAAAAAGTGCCATTCATTCTACAGAATCCCCATCCCGACTCATCCAGGCATAGAAATCGTTGCTTGCCAAATAAACGTAAAGGGTAAAGATCTTTGCGTAGCTTCTGTTTACATTCCTCCAAGAGTTTCAATAAACCGCCGTCTTCTTTGGAATGCAGTCTCCATGCTCTCATCTCCAGTTTTAATACTGGGTGATATGAACTCACATGGTACTGGATGGGGCGAATCTTATGACGATTATAGAGCGGCTATTTTCTATGACTTATGCGACGATTTCAACTTGAACATTTTGAACACAGGTGAAGCGACACGTATTTCATCCGACGGCAAAGAAAGCCGCATTGACCTATCTTTGGGTTCAAGTTCACTATCATTCGATTGCATGTGGAAGGTGATTGATGACCCCCATGGTAGTGATCACTTGCCCATAATAACCTCTATCAGAAATAATCTTGAAAGGTCAGAACAGTCAATTCAGGTTCCTTTTGACCTCACTAGGAATATCGATTGGCAAAAATTTGCATCAGCGGTAACTTTCGGTATCGAATCATTCAACACTCTCCCACCGTTGGATGAGTATCGATTCCTAACAGAATTGATTTATAAAAGTGCATTAGAATCCCAAAAACAACGAGTTCCAAGTGCATCCTTCAAAAGACGACCAGGCACGCCTGGTTGGGATGATGAATGCACTCAGTTGTATCGAGAAAAATCTAATGCCTTCAAAGCTTTTCGTAGATATGGTACCTCAGAACTTTATTTAGAGTACTCGAAGCTCGAAAAAAGACTGAAGAATCTTATTAAAGCGAAGAAGCGTAGCTATTGGCGACGTTTTATCGATGGCCTCTCACGAGAAACTTCAATGACGACGCTTTGGAGAGTGGCTCGCAACATGCGAAACCGCTCATCCTCAAATGAGAGTGACGAATACTCCAACCGATGGATATTCAACTTCGCAAAAAAGGTCTGTCCTGACTCAGTTCCAGCTCATCCGCCTTTTTGGGAAACTCCAAGAGACGATTCTTTGGACAGACCATTCACTATGCTGGAATTTTCTATGGCTCTTCTTTCATCAAACAACTCCTCTCCGGGACGCGATATGATTAAGTTCAATCTTCTTAAAAATCTCCCCGATATCGCTAAAAGACGGTTACTTGACCTGTTCAACTCATTCATGGAGCACAACATTGTTCCACCGGAATGGAGACAGGTCAAAGTAATAGCAATTCAAAAGCCTGGGAAACCAGCGTCTGATCATAATTCATACCGCCCGATCGCTATGTTATCATGTTTAAGGAAATTGTTCGAAAAAATGATCCTATCGCGACTCGACCACTGGGTCGAATCAAACAACATGCTTTCCAGTACACAATTTGGCTTTCGCAAGGGCAAAGGAACAAACGATTGTCTAGCGTTGCTTTCATCAGATATTCAACTAGCCTTTGCGGACAAGGAGCAATTGGCTTCGGTTTTCTTGGATATTAAGGGCGCTTTTGATTCAGTTTCCATAGAAATATTGTCAGAAAATTTGCACAATAGTGGACTACCTGGAATATTGAATAATTTCTTGTACAATCTGTTGTCAGAAAAACACATGAGCTTCACTCTCGGTCAACTGACAACTTCCAGAATTAGCTATATGGGCCTTCCCCAAGGCTCATGTCTGAGTCCCTTGCTTTATAATTTTTATGTTAAAGATATTGACAACTGTTTGGAAGAACCATGCACGCTAAGACAACTTGCAGATGATGCTGTGGTTTCTATGAAGGGCCCACGAGCGGAAATCTTGCAAAGACCATTGCAAAATTCCCTTGATAATCTATCCACTTGGGCTAGAAATTTAGGGATCGAGTTTGCTCCGCAAAAAACTCAACTGGTCGTATTTTCAAGGAAGCGGAACCCTGCCCAACTAAAGCTTAAGCTTTTGGGATCAGACATCGACCAGTCTTTGACTTCAAAATACCTTGGGGTCTGGTTTGATTCAAAAGGCACTTGGCGAACTCATATTAGGTATTTAACGGAAAAATGTCAACAAAGGATCAATTTTCTACGAACAATTACCGGAACATGGTGGGGTGCTCACCCGGAAGACCTCATAAAACTTTATAAAACAACCATTCTCTCTGTTCTAGAGTATGGCTCTTTCTGTTTTCTCTCAGCAGCAAACTGCCACTTGATTAAATTGGAACGAATTCAATATCGTTGTTTGCGTATCGCCTTAGGGTGTATGCACTCAACACATAATGCGAGCCTAGAGGTTCTGGCAGGGGTTTTACCGCTACAGAACCGATTCTGGGAGCTCTCGCTAAGAATACTTATTAAGTGTGGAGTGAGCAACACACTCGTCATCGAAAACTTCGAAGAATTGCTCAAACTGAACACTCAGTCAAAATTCATGAGAGTTTATCTCTACTACATGTCATCTGACATTAGCCTTCCATGTTATAACCCTCCACGTGTACGCTTCGCCAATGACAGTTCCTCTGTTGAATATGATCTGTCCATGAAACAAGCTATTCATGGAATTCCAGATCAACTTCGATGTATAACTATTCCACGTATTTTCAACGCAAAGTTCCAGAATGTTGATTCCTACAGGAGATATTTCACTGACGGGTCTCGTATAAATGGATCCACTGGTTTCGGTGTCTTCAATGAAAATTCTTCCGCCTTCCGAAAACTTCAGGAACCTTGCACGGTTTATGTTGCTGAGCTGGCAGCAATCAACTTCGCTTTGGGGATGATCTCAAACATGCCCGCAGACCACTTCTTCATCTTTTCGGATAGTCTCAGTTCAATCGAGGCACTCCGATCGATGAAACCCGTAAAGCATGCATCTTACTTTCTTACAAAAATAAGAGAGCAGATGTGTGCTCTGGTCGAAAGATCATACAAGATTACCTTTGTATGGGTCCCCTCACATTGCCTAATTTATGGCAATGAGAAGGCGGACTCTCTCGCAAAGGTGGGCGCTGAGGAAGGTGAGATTTATGATAGACGAATTTCACACGATGAATTTTTTCATTTAGTACGTCAAAGTTCTCTTCGCGGTTGGCAAAGCGATTGGCTAAATGGCCAACTGGGACGGTGGTTACATTCCATAATTCCTAGAGTTTCCTTGCGAGCCTGGTGGAAAGGTTTGGACATAAGTCGAGATTTCATTCGCGTGATGTCAAGACTTATGTCCAACCATTACTCGCTAGATGCACATCTCCACAGGATTAACCTCGCGCTGAGCAATATTTGTAATAGGTGTGGTTCCGGTTATGATGACATCGATCACGTAGTTTGGCAGTGCCCGGATATGGACGCCTCCAGAGCGCAACTTTTGGATACCCTTGCGGCCCGAGGTAGACAACCCTATGTTCCAGTTAGAGATGTGTTGGGCACCCGCGATCTTATTTATATGGTCGCAATTTACGATTTTCTTCGCTCGTCTTGTATAAAAGTTTAATTCTCTTGTGTTCTCTTCCCCAGTTTTTTTTTTTTTGTGTTTTGTCCACTTTGTGTTGGATTGAGGATCCTGGCCATCCGGCAGTCGAATACCGGCAAGAAATCGCTACCAACGCCATGAAACGAGAATCAAGATGCCACGTTATACCTCCCGGATGAGCTGCTGAGAACCCTGATTCCAATCCCTACCAAGTCCTTCCTTCAAAAATTGTGACCACTAACCTCGAGCTGCCACGAGTACCCTGGCTCCATCCCATATTAATGTTGAAAAAGCCAATTAATTGTATGTAATAAAAATACAAAAAATGAATTTCGGCTCCGTAAAGCGTTAAACGCATTTGAGCCTCAAATAAACGAACTAGATAAAAAAAAAAAAAATCTGTGGTGGATGAACAGTATCTGGGTTCGCTCGAATCGGAACACAGATTGCGACTGTCCGTAATCTTGTCGCGTTGCAAAGCTCGCTTGAATGTGTGATTTATGGCACACGCACCACCCCTGGAGGTTCTCACCGTGATAAGAGAAATAGAGCCACGGTGCTCCCCGGATCGGTATTACCAGAAATAGATACTCCTTCAAATCTGTGCTCACCAGTCGTTTCCTTTGGCTAAGGTGCATTTCTAGGAAAAAAAAAAAACGCTTCGAAGTTACTTCCTTTTGATGGTATTGTCCACAAATTGTAAGACAATCAGAAATATTTGAAGTTTTTCATGTAGCATGTTATCATGAAGAAATATACCACCAAGACATTGTTCAAAGTTGGTTTATTGAGTCATGTACTGTGGGAATTCACGCTCGAATGTCGACGGTAGATGTCAGACTAACTATGACGTCTGAGCACCATCGCATTGACGTTTCCATATGTAGAACAAATATTCATGAATATTTGCGCTGCAGATGTCATACTATGGAGCATTTTCAGCAGCTGTCAATCGTCCCAACTAACGGGTCGGATTTGAAGGTAGTCGTGTTCCAACCAACGCATCCTCGCTGTATAACGCCTAGATGGAGTTTTTAAAAAGAAAATTACTATAATTTTGAGCTCCTCCCCTGCGCCAGCTGCCAAACGCACTAATTAAAAAAAAAACAATGAGGCATTTCAGTTTTTCAGAAGAAACTCATTTGTAATAAGCTCAATGTTGAAATAAACAACTACAAAGCAAGGCTCCCCTCTTTTATTGCATGTCATACTGAACAGTAGAGTGTTTAAGATTATAATACTTGTAAAAACTTATTTAGTTTCAACAGTATGATTTCTTTCATTTGCCTTTATCGTTTATAGTGGCTTGTGTCTACTTTTTTTCTTGAGCGGATTACTAAATGAGTGACCATTGTGTCAGCTTTTTTTCATTTTATGGTAGACCGGAATAAAAATCGACTTAAACTGACAGTTGCACAAAATCCATGAACAATTCTATATTTACCATATTTGACACAGCTTTCAAAAGTTTTCCCAAGTAGAATCTCGAAAATTTTAATTTTGACTTCTTGAGTGAATGGAAGTTATGTTTATTTTAAAGTAAAATATGTTACACCGCTATAATTTTCATTTAAACGAACAATAACGGAGAGAGTGCCAGATCCTATTGGTGACACTTAAGATTCGACAAAGCAAAAGCAATTGGGCTAATACTTTTCACCACTATGCATCTAACTACAAAGTTTCATACAATTCGAGTTATAAAAACCACCAGTGCCCAAGTTAAGCAAGGAGACGTTCAAGTTATTCTGTTCCCTTATTCTTAGTTTCAGCTTTCTCTTAATTTTCACTCCTACACATCTTACAGTGAAAAAAAACATTGATTTCTCGCATTCAGTATTATAAGGACATAACTGTAGTGCTCGCTAGGCTCTACGGCGAACCCAGTATCCAGAAGGTTGCGAAAGCCGGAAGGGTGCGCTGGGCAGGGCATGTTGCAAGACTACCGGAAAATAATCCTGCAAAGATGGTGTTCGCGTCGAATCCGGTTGGCACAAGAAGGCGGGGAGCACAGCGAGCGAGGTGGCTTGATCAGGTGCAACAATGAAATCATACAAAACGATGACATTTTTACTTATATACGTAAAACCCGTTCGACGACATCGTATAAGGAATCTTTGAACATATAAGCATCGCATAACGAAAAAAAAAAAGATTGCGTTACAGTATAATCTGGGTAGCTGGTCTCAGGACAAACGTCTTAACTTCCCTTCCCAAGGCAATCATCATGTAACCTTAAGATCATAAGACCTTAAGATCATAAGTGACTATCTCGGGATGAAATTTGATCACAGGTTCCCGCCATTCTAACTGGAGGAACATTATTTTGTTAAACGGGTATTTTTCATGAGAAAATTAAAATAAAATTGTTGTTATTCTCCTAGCAGGCGTTATCGGTTACATTGTCCTTATTTTTTACATGTTTGTTCTTTTATTTTTTTAATTTTACGTCTACATTAGAACAGAGTCTATTTCAAAGCAAGCTGAAGATTTCTGGAGTAATCCTTAAACAAATGAATTGAAGTTCTCCGAAAAAAAAAATCGTTAGAGGATTTCTTGAATACTCTGAGAAATTTTAAAAGAAACACCAACATGAGTTTTTTCAGGAATCAAAAGTTAAAGTTGAGCAGCCCGTAGTCTATTTCTAACAAATGTATTTATTGGATCTCTGTCTAAATTGCAGGAAACAATTATGGGGGTTTAAGGATTTTACTATGAGAAATTTATAGTTAAAAATTTAAAGCAAATCTTTGTGAAATATCTTAAAAAGAATTTTAGAAAAAAACTTTCCCAAGATTTTTTTGAAATATTTAAAATCTGTTTGATCAGTCGTTGAAGGAGTCCTTGAATATATATTTTTTGTAATAAAAAATTTCGTGAAAAAATACGTATATTTCAAGGCTTTTTCTTAGAAGAACTTATTGAGAACTTTCTTTAGAAATATGTGGTGAAATTAATTTACATCCAATCCCTGTAGAAACTTAAATAGTATGTGATTCTTGGATATATCCTTGGAGAAACTCTTGTAGAAATCCCAGTCAACATTTTGGTATGTATAACTTTTGTTATACATAATTGTATATGAATCAATCCACTCGTATATGGATAGGATATATATACCAAAGTGGAGGCTATATATTCACTTGGCATGACTTTTTCAGATTTTTTGGGGTCAGTAATACAATGCCACAATATTCTGATGAAAATAAAAAGAGTTTCGAACGAGATTCGAACACATGACTTTAAGATTCAGAATCAAACACCTTACCACTGCACCACCAAGTGATACATGGTAGGATTGGGATTATTTCCCAATATGAATGGATGTTTACTGTACAGCGAGACTTGCCATGTTATTCTTTGAGACCCATTATCAGAAGATACCAATCTTGGGTGGCAACTTTACTCTAGTTACTGCGATTTCATTTGATGCTGTTCTAGATTGATATACGATCTGTCAGTTTATTAGCGATTCTATGTTGCACTATTTGCGACATGTTTTATTGTCAACGCAGATTGTCGTTAATGAATCGTAGTGGGGAATTATATACAAGCTGTGTTGACATTTAGTACTTTTAATTGAGCATATTGCGCGATTCTGATTTTTGACGTACGTGTGATTTTGGACGCACATTCTTATACGATACGTTGTTCACTTTGACTCATAATGAAATTTCTTAAGATACTCCGAGAATTGATTTTCCGGCTTTTTAACAGATATCTGTACAATTTTTTTTCCTGAAGTTCCTGGTTAATTTCACAAATAAATACTGGTACTTTTTGAAAAGAGCCGCTAACAGAACTCATATAAAATTGCTGGAATAATTTATAAAGTAAAATAAATTCCTGCAAGAACAAGGATGGAAAAAATCAGCTCTGACGACAAACAGCACGGTATTTGAATGGGCCAAGAGGGCCATCGCTCTTGCAGCAACATGATTGCAGCACCTCATCACGCGCGCTAGATATATCGAGCATCCGATAATCAATTTGAAATTCACGGATAAACTTTCTCACATACCATGCACGATTGGCTTTCAGAAAAAAATGACAAGCTGGGAGACATATCGTGGAGTGCAATCAGAAAAATTCTCTTAAATTATGACTTTGATTCGCGAACAATTGATCGTCAGCGATTTGTTTTACCATGATCACTAGATTTCCATCCTTGTGCAAGAACACTGAAAACAATTTAAAAGTAACGTAGATAGAATTGCTTTAAAAAATCATAGTAGAATTAACTTAAAATAATGAAGAAATTACTTGATGAGACTTTATATCAAAGGCTCTTTATGAAATTATTGGAGACATTCAAAATCTTTTGCATTCAGAATTTCTTAAAAACATTATTCCGAGTATTTTTTTATGCAGCTCTTGTAGAAATTCTTGGAGGGTGTTCGAAACATTTTTTGATTAAACTCCATGAAAATTGAAATTTTTAAAAGAAATTCTCAGAATTTTTATAGATGAGTTATAAATCTAAGTTCAGTCAAGTATGTTTGAATGCGAAATCTATATCAACAATTATTAACTCCCACACGAAAGCACAATGTATTTGTAAAGTGTAATTTTAAAATTATGATAGAAAACTGAAGTGAGTAGCAGGCTTGGTTCCAATTCAGGCGTAAATGCCACTAAGATGGCAAAGAATAATGCTTCTGACTAGTCTTCCCATGAACGTTACCGATGTTCAACTTGGGTTCACATAGTTCTACTCGTGTTTAACAGCAAACGCACGACGGCAGAAAACTCGCGTTGCACATTGAACCCGGTAATGTCTAAGTCCCTTGCTTCATAATTTTTATGTTAAAGATATTGACAACTGCTTGGAAGAACCATGGACGCTTAGACAACTTGCAGTGAATGCTGTGGTCTTTATGAAGGGCCCACGAGCGGAAATCTTGCAAAGACCATTGCAAAATTCCCTTGATAATCTATCCACTTGGGCTAGAAATTTAGGGATCGAGTTTGCGCCGCAAAAAAAAACTGATTGTATTTTCAAGGAAGCGGAATCCTGCCCAACTAAAGCTTAAGCTTTTGGGAACAGACATCGACCAGTCTTTGACTTCAAAATACCTTGGGGTCTGGTTTGATTCAAAAGGCACTTGGCGAACTCATATTAGGTATTTAACGGAAAAATGCCAACAAAGGATCAATTTTCTACGAACAATTACCGGAACATGGTGGGGTGCTCACCCGGAGGACCTCATAAAACTTTATAAAACAACAATTCTCTCTGTTCTAGAGTACGGCTCTTTCTGTTTTCCCTCAGCAGCAAACTGCCACTTGATTAAATTGGAGCGAATTCATTATCGTTGTTTGCATATCGCCCTAGGTTGTATGCATTCGACTTGGAGGTGCTGGCAGGGGTTTTACCACTACAGAACCGATTCTGGGAGCTCTCGCTAAGAATACTTATTGGGGGGTGAGCAACACACTCGTTATCGAAAGCTTTGAAGAAATGCTCAAACTGAATACTCAGTCAAAATTCATGAGAGTTTATCTCTACTACATGTCATCTGACATAAGCCTTCCATGTTATAACCCTCCACGTGTACACTTCACCAATCACAGTTCCTCTGTTGAATACGATCTGTCCATGAAACAAGCTATTCATGTAATCCCAGATCAACTTCGATGTATAACGATTCCACGTATTTTTAACACAAAGTATCAGAATGTCGATTCCTACAGGAGATATTTCACTGACGAGTCCCGCATCAATGGATTCACTGACTTCGGTGTCTTCAATGAAAACTCTTCCGCCTTCCGAAAACTTCAGGAACCTTGCACGGTTTACGTTGCTGAGCTGGCAGCAATCAACTTCGCATTGGGGATGATCTCAAACAGGCCCGCAGACCATAACAGACCAGACAGGACCGCTAGATACACATTTGCACAGGATTAACCTCGCGCTGAGCAATATTTGTAATAGGTGTGGTTATGGTTATGATGACATCGATCACGTAATTTGGACGCCTCCAGAGCGCAACTTTTGGATACCCTTGCGGCCCGAGGTAGACAACCCTATGTTTCTGTTAGAGATGTGTTGGGCACCCGCGATCTCATTTATGTGGTCGCAATTTACGATTTTCTTCGCTTGTCCAGTATAAAAGTTTAATTCTCTTGTGTTCTCTTCTCCAATTTTTTTGTCTTTCTGAGTTTTGTCCCCTGTATGTTGGATTGAGGATCCTGGCCATTCGTCAGACAAATACCGGCAAGAAATTGGTACCTACGCCACTACACGTTAATCGCGATACCAGGATATACCTCCTGGATGTGCTGCAGAAAACCCTAAACCCAATCCTCACCATGTCCTTCCTTCCAAAAATTGTGACCATTAATCTCGAGTTGCCACGAGTACCCTGGCTCCATCCCATACTTATCTTAGTACAAAAAAGTGAATGGCACTGCGGAACACGTTTTTGTCTCAAGCACCAAAATACCACTATTTACTCAATTAAGGGTTGCTGAATCCATTGCCGTTTTCAAAAATAACATAGCACGTCTAGTTTTTGAGATATTGAATGTTGAAAATGCTAAATTTGACGATTTCTGCCAACTTGCATACAAGTTTTCCAACTTGTATGGCAATTTACTTGCTTAATTTGTCACAAAATTCAAACTTCATGTGTCAAAAATACTTATACTAAAAGAAACGAAGAATTTTATATGGAGTCTGCAAGCATGTTGAAAAAATCGATTTAAACCGAATTTAATGGTAAAATTTACAATCAAATTATATCTAAATTGAAAGTTCAAGTCCTATTTTGCATAATTGGTGGATGAAATCACAAAAAAGTTTGATAAAAAATACTACAAATCTCATGTAAACGTTAATGAAACCTGTGTTTTATACAATTTTGGCGACCTGTAGCTCAAAATTGTGACGTGCTGGAACATTTCTGAGAACGGCATCAAATTTAGCGACCCAAAATATACTGAAGACACATAATTTGATCCTTGAGACACGCAAAAATGTCATTTTTGTTACGCTGTGTGATTTGTAAACAATACAAAAAATGAATTTCGGCTCCGTAAAGCGTTAAACGCGATTGAGCCTCAAATAAATGAACTAGAAAAAAAAAGGTGCATAATATGATGAATAGTTTTATGAAATCATTTAAATATACCTGTTTTTTTTTTGTATTTGTAGATACATATCGTCAAAAAACCGTAACCTTTGAACATAACCTTAATTGATTTATTTTTTTATTTTGACAGGCCATGCAGCTTAGCCATTAAAACGATTGGTGATCACAAATTTCATCAAGATTATTTTCTTTGTCAATATCAGTCCGGGGAGCACCGTGAGAGAGTCACTTCTTATCAATATTCCCAAGTTGTTTATCAACGATTAAATCACCCGGGAACTGTCTGTGCTCATCACTAGCACATGGTGCAGCACGTGTTACAACTTTCAGCTGTCTCCAAGTTGATTCTAAACATTCAACTCTTACGTTCTCCAAGAACTACTGCCGCTGGTATTCCGATGGATAAACCGCACCGAAAACAATTCCTGGATTGTGTATTTCTCCAGAATCATTACATTTCGTTTGTTTACATTCATAAGCTTGTGGCCTCGGCGCGGTCGTGTTTTGAACCTTCTCCCTCTATACATCCATAAACATAAACACCCTTCTGCCTTATGACGATGATGACGTCTGTGCGGGCGGCCGGCAGTCGTGCTACGATCAAAGACCCGGTCTCTGAATGACGTTCTTGCGGTAGTTTCAGTGAAAGAGAGCGAGGGAAAGTGCATTCATATAGATGAATATCACAATTACTCAGCACCAAACGAATCGACCGCTACACCACACCACTACCCGAACCTCTGCTAACGATTCTAGGGGTTTGATGAATCGTTTGTTTGTGCAGTGGATTTCTGGGCGTTCGACAAAGCGGGTATCACTTCAAAGAGCGTCGGACTTTTGCCGCGACGCCGGAGCTTGTAGACGGCTGCTGGTTACTTGGTTAGCTTATGGGCAACGGAGGAACGCATTCCTATACGATGGTATGCCATGCCGAGTGATTGGTAGGTGTTATCACCAATGTTAACACCTCCCGTAATAAAGTCGTACAAGTTCATAAACAACGGAGTAGATATGCGAAAAACAGCGACTGAGGATGGGTGGGAATCACACGGTGTAGGAAATATCAATGGAAACGCTCGGACAGAAGATGTCTCTGTGGTTGACAACTGATATGTCATACGTGTCAAAATGATTGACGGCCCGATAAAGTCAATGAACTGCATTGGTACAGAGTGAAATGAAAATTAAAGTATTATTCCTCTTCTTGATGGCGTTACGTTTCAACTAGGGCAGGCCTACTCTACTCAGCTTGGTGTTCCGATGCACTAGTTACTTACTGTGAGCAGAAAGCAAAAAGGCAAAGAAAGCCAAACAGAAATCTTTGTATGTGACAACTCTAATCGGATGTGCTTAATATAAAATCCTCTAACAGTTGAATTATCTAATTTTTCCATTCACCATAGAAAAGAAATATTCTACAAACGAAGTCGTCCTTTCAACAAGGATTTCCCATCCGCCACTTAATGTGTCACCAACGTTTTCTTATTCATTTCCACGGTACCAAGTCAGCTCGTTTTTTTCCTCAACATCATTCCACAATTCCATCGTCAGCCTAATTTTTATTATGCCGGCTGACACAGTTTTTCCTCTTTTTCCATTCTTTTTCGCTCTGTGCAGTTTCCACACTCTAGCTAGGCGGAAGCTATGGCAGCTAAGCAAGCTCCTCACACTCAGCGGCAAAGCCTGAGCTCATTGCTGTTCGTTTCGGACCATTTCATCATCACCATCCACAAAAAGGAATTTTCCTCATTCATAAACGCGCCTTGCTTCGTGTCGCTTGATTAGGGCGCAAAAAAAGCAAGCCAAAGAACACATCTTCCATTGTCCCGGTGCGTTGTAGATTTTGTATAAGGGTGGTCCATATTTATATGAGAAAAGTTAAAAGTCCTTAAAGTTACAATCAAAATTGGTTAATTCGATCCCCAGAAGCTACTGTGAAAATTTCTTGAACAAGCTTGAAGTTTGTATGGAGAAAATCGACCAAATATATGTGAAAAACGGTTCCAATTACATTTTCGCTCATAGATGGCACTGTAGTCGTCGATAAACTTCCTCTTTGGTTTCTAAATGGATAGGCTTCTGATTTATTGCAGTCTCGTTTATATAGTTTGGAGAGCCTTCACATCAATAATGAACAAAGTTAATTTACCACAGCGCCATCTATGGTAGAAAATATAATTGGAACCGTTTTCTCCACATATTTGGTCGGTTTTCTCCATACAAACTTCAAACAAGTTTGGTCTCCTTTTAGAGCTAACGGATTTAGCTCATATGTTCACAGTATCTTCTGGAACTCCGAATGAACAAACCTAAGGGGTGTTTCTTAAGGCTTTTGTAGTTTGATTATTACGGGCCATCCTATTGTGTATTTTCAGTGCTTTCTCTCTTCAAAAGAAATTTTTATGAATTCGCGCTCTTGGAAGGACCCGAAATGGCACCAACAAAGGCGTTTATTTCTCGCGAAGAATGCTCGCGGATCGTTGTTGGCTGGGCTTGGACTTACTGGGGATATCCTACAGCTCTGAAACTCGTATTTCCAGATAGGAAGGATGGTGTCAGAACGAATAAAAAATACCCACTTCCTTTTCTTTTCAACGCTCGCGTGTGCGTGTTTTGTCGGATTTTATTGCTTCCGCTAATATTATTTTCGCAATGTGCCGGTGTTATTTCGAGTGAAAAAAGCGTTATTACAAAACTGGGACCGTTGGCAAGGTCGATACTCCTTGAAGAATGTTTTTTAGTGAGGTATATATGTTCATAATGGGCGAAGGTTCTGCTTTGTGATGCTATTTTTTATGCAAACATATTCATTCTGGGATAGATATTGAGAGCATCATCTCATAATCAATCAAATCATTGCATAATATTACAAAGGATTTTACAAAGGGGTGTTCCAAATGGGTTTACAGAGTTTTTTGGGGGTTCTCAAAGTAAGTATTCCGATAGGGAATTTGGAAATGTCCAGCCCTTACCAATCGTTAAATTCGATTATTTTCTAAACATATTTAATTGACAACATATCGTTATATATTGATTGCAGAACTACAGTTATGATTGTACATTTGAAATCATGTTTTTGGATAACCATAAGCACTTTTTGAACTAAAAATTCAGTAGATTTAAGCAAATGAATTGTATGGGTATATTATCCATCCATGGAAGGTTCTAAAAGATCACTCAGAACTGAAAATGTGTCCCCGTCATTTAAATGACGCTTGCAGATCTGATGACTCATACTTCAAGTAAATTCTTGAATAAGCTTACAGAACCAGACAGACGCGTCCGCTGAAAACTTGATTGATTGGTCACCACCAGCGATTGACCAATCGTTAAAGATTTCAGCTTGAACAGATATCTGGATCTCCAAATTTGTGCTCTAGATAATTTGAGGTGTGGCTTTGCTTTGTCGCCACCTTAACACATGATAGCATATACTTGATTGTATTATTATACATTTTGTTCAAGATCGACAAGATCTACAAGGTACTCAAAAGATATTCTGTATAAACTTAAACGATCGTTGAGCTCAGAGCTTGACAAACACATTTTCATGAGCCCACGTACGTATCAATTTTGCTAATACATCTTTGGAAGATTACTGTTTACCCTTTTAGGTCAGAAGATCTGTTTTCAACGGAGTTCGTACCATGCCAATGCAAATTATCATGTAGCTGACTAAGCTTCACACAAAATTTTCAATACAAGTCTCACTTTAACTTTCCTAATGCATTGAGAAAAGGATATGCGGGTCAAGTACATTTTGTGAGGTACATGTGTTTCTAAAGCGCATCTGTTTGATTTTTTTTTCAACAATTATTGATCGAGTTTCGGTATGCTTTTGATAAAATATTGATCAATATAGCGCCTAACTCAAATATTTGAATCAAATATCCGGGGGGCAATTCCAAAATAAATTGGAATCAAGAAGGCGAAATTTGAAAAAGTTTGGGAAACACTGTTAAGAGTTTCCTCCTGAAATCTTACCAGAGATTCTTCCAAGGATTCCACCACGAAAATCTCTACAAAATCTCTTGGCTCTACCCAGGAATACCAACATGGGTTTTAAACAATTACTCCGGTTATTCCTCCAGTGATTTCTGCAGCAATTCCTCCAAGCATATTTGCAGAATTTTCTCCAGGTAGACCTCTCGAGATTCCTCCAGGAATAATTCCGGAGATTTAGAAGTTAGAATTTCCTCCAGGGATTCCATCAGGATTTTTTCCAGAGATTACGCCAGGAATTCCTCCAGGAAGTCTACAAGAAATAACTTCACGATTTTTCTTCAAGAGCTCTCCCAGAGATATCTCGAAGAAAATCGCTACATGAAACACTCTAAAGGTTTTTCTAAATAATTCTCCAAGAATTCCCCAAGAAATTTTTCCAGAGATTCTTTATAGACCTCCGAAAATTCTTGTTTGAATTCCTCTAGGGATTCCCTCATGAATTCCTTCAAGGATTTAATTAGAAATAATCCTAAGAGGGCCTCCAGGTATTCCTCCAAGATTTTTTTCTAGGAATTGTTCTAGGAACTCCTCTACTGAAGAAGTTTTTGCAAAACTCCTGGATAAATTCCTGGAGAAATCGCTGGAAAAATTCTTAAATTCATCTCTGGAGGAACCTCTAGAAACATTTCATTAAGAAATCCTTTGAGTAATCCCTAGATATGCCTGGATGATCTCCTCATGACAAAAATTTGGAGAAATGCTATTGTATTATATGAAGGAATCCTAAGAGTAATCTTTAGAAGAATATCTGAGGGAATTTATTTAAGAATCCTTGCCTAATTCCTGGAAGATTCCGAAGAAAATCCTAAGAAAAATCCTTACAGAAGTCTGTGGATGAACACCTGAGGAAATCTCTGGAATAACTGAGAAATCTTTGGGACAATTTCTAGGGGAATCGATGTTTCTGGATTTATTAGATTAGATCAGACTTTTCTGGAGTACTTCTTTGAATCTTGCTGAGAAAGCTAGGAAATCTTTTTTTGAATCTCTGGTGAGATTTTCCTAGAAGACTACCTGAAGGAGTCTAGGAATCTCCGAAGGATTACTTGGACAAAATGCTGAATGGAGCAATAGAAGACTACCTGTGCTAAATGATGTAGGGATCTTTGAAGGAATATGTAGGTAAATTGCTGAAGGAATTCCTGCAGGCATCCTTGAAAGAATCACTGTGAAGATTATGCAGGAGGAATCCCTTGAGAAATCTCACCAAATATATTTCTGAAGAAATCCCTGGATAATCCGTGCAGGAATCCATGGAGAAGTTACTGGAAAAATATAAAGAGTTATCTCTAAAGTGATTTTCCTATAGAAATCTAGGTATAAATTTTCCTAGTGTAATCACTAGAAAAATTCTTAGAATATTTTCTGATAAAAATCCTGAAGGATGATTTCATGCTGAACCTTTGGAGGATTTTTCGATTAGTTCTTGAAAAAAAAAATAGAAAGCTATAAAGAATCTCAGAAGAAATTTCTGAGGGAATCCATGGAAGATTACCTGGAAAATTCATTGAAGTAATTCACGTAGCGATTTTCCAGAAGGTATTCCCAAAAGAATTCCTGAAAGAATTCCTTAAAAAAGTCGTGAAGTAATTTCTTGTAGAATCCCTTGAGGAATTACTGAATCTTGTGGAATCCCTGGAACGATCTCTGGAGGAATCCATTGAGCCCTGAAGATGACTTCCTAGGGTTACCGCTACATATATCCTTGAAAGAATCCGTGAAGGAATTTCTGATGAAATATTTGGAGTAATTCTTGAAGAGGGAGACCTAGTGTAACTCTAGGAGAAAAACTTTGAGACCTCTCTGTAAGAATCCTTATAGAGTTATTCCAGGATGAATACTTGAAGGAGGCTCTGGATGAACCTCTGAAAGAATATCAGAATAAACCGCTTGAAGAATTCCTGGAGGAATATCTAGAAGAATGCCTGGAAGAATTCTTGTAAAAAATTCTTTTACTTCAGGAATCTATGAAATATTCACAGGAGGCATGCCTGCGAATATTCCTTGGAGGAATCCCTGCATGAACTCCTGGCAGAACTGCTGAAGGCGTTGCTGGAAGCCAATCGGGACTGGTCTCAAAAATCATAGTGAACAAAAGTTCTTCCCGGGGGAATCGCTGGTGATTCTTCTTCTTCTTGGCATTACGACCTCACTGGGACAGAGCCTGCTTCTCAACTGTGTTCTTATTCTCACTTCCACATTAACTAAGAGGTTTATTTGCAAAAATTGTCATATTCGCAATCGTATATCATGCGACAGGTACGATGATACTCTATGCCCAGGGAAATCAAAGAAATTTCATTTACAAAAACATTCTGGACCAACAGGGAATCGAATTCAGACACCTTCAGTATGGCTTTGCTTCGTAGCCGTGGACTCTAACTACTCGGCTAAGGAAGGCCCCAAATCGCTGGTGATATCCATAGTGCAATCCTCGGAGAAACCGCTATAGAGATTACTGTAGATTATCTTAGAGGAATTTCTAATAAAATCCCTACAGAAATCTTCGAAAAAAAATCCTGAAAATATCTCAGAAAGAGTTCCTGGAGAAATTCTTGGTGACATATATGGAGGAATACTAGAAGTAATCATTGTTGATTTTGCTGAAAGAACTTCTGGAGGATTTCCGTAAAATTCAATTTACGTTACTTTTTTATAAAGTATGTTAATTGAGTCAATGCATTTAAATGAAAAAAAATTGTACTGGAATGATTAGTTTCGCGGGTATAAGATGATTTCATTTTAATTTTTGCTCTGTAACTTTTCAACGTATTCGAACCCTCTGAGCAGAATTTCAATATTGATGGCACCACTGCGCTCAACAACTGATCTTGAAGGTGAAGATGAATCGAAGCCAAAGTTCAAATTTTCAAGAGCACGGATCTGGAGAACCAAACATCCGTTTGAGCCGAAAACCTAATCGATTGGTCATCACCAGCTAGTGACCAATCGATTAAGTTTTCTTCTCCAGATCCGTGCTCTTAAAAATTTGAACTTTGGCTTCAATTTACCTTTATCTGAAAGCGTGTTAGATTATATTTTCATTATTTGAGTGTGTTCGCTACTTTATTTATATAAATAATTATTATCAACGATTTGTAAATAATATAAGCAACTGAATTTAATTTTGTAACACTAATAGAATAAATTCTTAGGTTCTAAGCGAAATATAGCGCAAATTTATTGTTCGGAGTTGGAAGAGGAAAAATAAAAACATTTTTGTGAGTGGTAAAAATATATTGAAATCGATCCACTAACTAACAAATAATTCTAATAAAATGCTTTACTTTTAGTTTTGAGCTACACTGTAAAAGGTTGCTGCCAAAAAGGAGTTTTGCTTTCACTCGTCCGAACAAATGTAGAGAATCTTAATCTAGTTTCTCTTTTTTTCGCTTCATAGCTTAGTTGAGACATGTGTCATCTATGAAATATTAATATATATATAGTAATGGTCATATCTGCTCTAAACTCCAAAATATGCTGGAATATACTCTCCTGGTCTACAAGCGAGATCTCTGATGCTTTCACGCTAAACTTCATCCGCTCAGAAATGAGTGCCGTGTACACAAAATCGGCCTCTCTTCATGCAGCACAGATTCTGTGCAAAGGGGGCTGTACACAGTTTTGTGCAAACGGTGGTAAACAAACCGAATGAGTGAA
The DNA here is from genome assembly GCF_002204515.2 of Aedes aegypti. Taxonomy (NCBI): domain Eukaryota; kingdom Metazoa; phylum Arthropoda; class Insecta; order Diptera; family Culicidae; genus Aedes; species Aedes aegypti. Next base: position 304,291,232 of record NC_035109.1, read on the forward strand.
ATGCGCACAGAGGAGGAACGCTTGGAATGCGGATTTCGCTTCCATGTTTGTTTTGCTTCTGAAAACATTAAAAAAACATTCCGATTTAAAAGTTTTTCAGAGATTTTTTCATTCGAATAGCCGAAGCGGAAGCAAATAGGGGAAAAACTTTTTCATTTGCGACCATCTTCCGGATTTTCGCTGGAGAAAATCCCTGAAAACTCCCCATCTTACCAACGGCCAACTGTTTGCTGCCGCGCGGGAGATGACTGACAGTTCCATTTCCATCGATCCGCGCACAGCCAATGACCAACACATCGGTTACACATAGCATGAGTGCGACTTACACAGAATTTTCACTCAGCCAGAGAGTCCTGCATTGTTTGCCTCATTCTGTGTAGTTTTAACACATGCGCTGCGTTGAGCAGGATTAGCGTGATTGATGATCTTTGCAAATGCAAAGAAGTTCAAAACAATTCAAGCTAGTATAAGGGCGTAAGTCGAATGATCGATTTCTCTTCATCCATCCTCTCTTCCGTTAATAAAGACGACAAAACGCAAGTTTGTCAGCAGTTTTTCACCTCAGGAGGCAAGATTGCATTGCTGCCTAGCGTCCTGAAGTGAAAAAAAAGCCAACAAACCCGCATCTTGTCACCTTTATTCACAGAAGAGAGGATCGATGAAGAGGAATCGATCATGCGACTTACGCCCTTATTCTAGCACACGCTTAATATGTGGATTTTGTTGATGTTTTTAAGAGATGTTCTGAGCTATCCATGAACCTCCTGCGTCCTGTCTTCAGATCCAGAAACCTGTGAAGTGACATAGTGACGAATATTGATTCAGTACACGCTAAGCCTGCTCAACGCAGCGCATGTGTAAAAACTACACAGAATGAGGCAACCAATGCAGGACTGGCTGGCTGAATGAAAATTCTGTGTAAGTCGCACTCATGCTGTGTGTAGCGGATGTGTTGGCCTTCGGCTGTGCGGGGATCGATGGAAATGGAACTGTCAATCATCTCCCGCGCAGCAGCAAACAGTTGGCCGTTGGTAAGATGGGGAGTTTTCTGTGATTTTTTCAGGCGAAAAGCCGGAAAATGGTCGCAAATGTGGAAGTTTTTTCCCCATTTGCTTCCGCTTCGGCTATTCGAATGAAAAAATCTCTGAAAACTTGAAAATTTGAATGTTTTTTTTTAATGTTTTCGGAAGTAAAACAAAAATGGAAGCGAATTCCGCATTCCAAGCGTTCCTCTTCGGTTTGTTTACCACCGTTTGCACAAAACTATGTAGGGTGCAGAGCTACTTGGGCACTTCCATGATTCACTTTGGCATGGGAGGTTTTTCTCGGCCGGATCCTCTGAAATCTTGCGATAAGGAGCACTTCAATATTCAAGCCAATAAGCTAAGCTAAGCTAAGTAGCTTTCAAAAAACCCCACTGCCGAAGTGAATCAAAAGTGTCGAGAATTGGGTCCAATTCCCTACAACCTCATTTGCACAGAATCTGTGCTGCATGAAGAGAGGCTGATTTTGTGTATTAGCACTCATTTCTAAGCGTGACAAGTTTAGCGTGTACGTCCTAAGAGCTAACGAGAGGAAATAAGCTGAATAAAGTCATAAAATCTAAATAGAGTGCATCGGAAAAAAGGCTTGTGGACAATCTGGGTCATTCAAGAGGTCGTAAAATCTTCGAGCATAATTTGTTACATATTGAAGAATTTGGAATTTAGTTCATAGTTAACTGGTCAAGATAGGCCTTTAGATCCATAATATCTACATAACATAACATAAGCTGTACACATTCAGTAGAATCATAATATTAGGCTTTAGGTACATCCCATCTCTCTTTTGTTGAAACTTTAAAGAGCTGAAAGGTACATCACGGGAACGATTACTAGGTATCAAGTTGAAAAGCCATGTATTGCCGTTGCCTTGGGCTCTGTTGAGTAGCGTCGTAGGTACCTGTTTGCAAACTTCCAAACATCAAATCCGCCACATCAAATTTCCAAGGAGAATAAACATTTCGCAAAATTTAGATATCGGACGTTGCAATTGTATGACCCTCTGAAGTCACTACAGCGTAGACCTTCGTTGGTCAAACAAAGCGGTCTCTTCAGGTTAGATTCAAGGAACACTTAGCGGAAATAGGAAAAGCTCGGAAGACGATAGACAAGGGGAAGACATACGATTTCAAATCTAAGGTGGCAGAACATGTCTTTTCCGAAGGTAGGAATGAGCTGGGTGGATTTGAGGCTTCCATGTTGCTTTGCATCGGGCATCTCGGGTCAGATCCAACCAATCATAGAAATGGGCTTTCTATACAGCTGCCATAACTGACAGTGGGCGCTATTCACCTAGCGCCACAAACATCTTAGCTACGAAGCGCACTGTGTATTGATAAACGGATGTCTATGACCTGAAAAAGGGATACTTACGTATTCTCGGCAGCCTGAGCCGATGTCACGCTTCTTTTGTAATGTTCTCGGACATCAGCAGCCAAATTACGTGTTTGATTGTTTACATTCGTGCACTGCTCAATCCTTTATCGATTCACACCGACAGACTTGTAAAAATCATTCTGGAAACGTTTTTACAACGCTGTGAACATCTCTTGTCAGTGTGACTATTGTCGGCAGCTTCATTCTCTTCGGCAACTTTACCATAAGCGCTGCAGGCAAATCTGTTCGACAGCTCCAAATCAGTCGCATTTTGAGGAGTGTTAATTTAAATTGATGACATCTCTGGCAAAATTGTTTGTTTTGTCTCGGAAATTTCGTCAGCGGGAAGCTGACAGAGCAAAGAATCATCTGAATATTTTCATTGGTGTGTTTTGGTAGAAAAATACTGTGTATTGGGCGTTTGAAAATAAGTTGCCGATAATAGTCGAATGGTGCCGAGGCCGTAAGTCTCCCTACTTCAAAACTACTTCAAGAGTTTCTTCGACATTTAATGATTTACATATATGATTACTAAACATATTTCTCCATAAGCTATTTTTCTTATTTTGGTTAACAGCAAACTGCCAACACAAACTATTGAAACTACCAACAACTATTGGTTCACTAGTAACCAAAGACCTTATGAAATCCAAACATTGTGGCAAGCGTCTTGCGCAAACTGAGACATTTTCTGAAGTTAAAGACACTATATAATAAGAATACAGTACGTACGAACCAACAACGCCATTATTCAGAAGAATCACCAAACATGGAAAAGTAAATTCGTACGGTGAATTTAACCCTATGAGATAAAGAGCTCATGAAGTTCTGAGTCGAGATTAGTCGGTGCGAACAACTAGTCAGCTTCTCTGGGCCTATCTTGCTGAGTTTATCTCTGATACCATCCGTACCAGTTGCATTATTACCTTGAGCTAGAGAATAACAACTTCAACTTTCCTCATAGCAAAGTCTGGTAGGGATCAATCTTCCGCGAAACTGACGAAAACATGCCATTCGTGGTCATAACCATCACTCAGCTCCATACAGGTGTTCATCGAAGTTCTGCTTCCACGTTTTGATCATCCAGAGCCAAGATGCTTTTTCCCTTATCCTTGCACATTACGACTCGTTGCATGAAGTTCTTACGGGATGTGTTAAATTATTTATTTTAATGTTTTAAGAGCACAAATCTAGAGATCCGAACAACCGTTTGTGCTGAAAAATCAATCGATTGGTAACCCCCAGCTAGTGACCAATCGATTAGGTTTTCAGCTTAAATGGATGTTTGGTTCTCCAGATTTGTGCTCTTGAAAATTTAAGATTTGGCTTCGTTTCTTCTTCACCTTAAGCGTTTGAACTAGTATCGAGTCCAATCAATCCAATAGATGTATATGGCGGAATACACAACGTGTATCGGGCAATCCTGAGTGAACATTTATGTTCGAATTGAGCTTCAATGGCTTTTCCGTTAGATTCAACAGAAATCTATACCGTAAAACGGGGTAACTTTGATAGTTTTTTCGAAGAAAACTTGAATATTTTTGCATGCTGTTTCAAAGATTTACAATTTATATTTTTAAAACAAGTACTGGCATCCTAGCTATCGATTACAGTCGATAAATTGGCAAAAGATTTATTTTGATTGGATATATAATTTTTCATATAATCGAAAGTTGGTTTTCTGTTTTGGGGTAACTTTGATAATGGAGTATGATTCGAACAAAATTGAATGAATAGCGAACATTTGTAGGGCATTGCATACCTCTAGGCGTTTAACGCTATATGGAAATTTCTGACTTAGATTACAAAAATGGTCCCAGTTTGTGAAAATGCTTATCGCTAAGAGATTTGAGACCGTATTCAAGTTCTATGATAACTAGGCTATCAAAGATAAGTGGCCAACTATTCAAAACTACATCAAATAGTGATCGTAGAACAGATTGTTTGTAAGCGTTTCAAAAATGTTAAAATTGTGTAAATTTTTTAAATTCGTATAAAAAGCCTAAAATGTTCTTGATTCAAATGAAAACCGCTCTTACATGAAGTGTCATACTAATATTATTTAGTTTTGCATTCGTTTTGCTTAACTGATTAACAGAAATTATGATATTTCGTTTAGTATGCGGTGGGTTACGCACTATCAAAGTTACCCGCATTATCAAAGTTACCCCGTTTTACGGTACTTATATTCGAACCGCATTGCAATCCTAGGCAATCCGCAATATATCGATGTTCAACAAGTATCCTTCGAATACAAAGCACACATCAGCATTTGCCGATGTACAAAGCCATGAATACAGTTTCCAACGCCATGGCTTCTTTTATGGTTTTCCTCAACGACACCTCAACGAGCACTAGCAGCCAGACAAGCGATGGTTCATTTTTGGATTTTGCAGCCACCGGCAGCAATAACGAGCTTCTCTTTGTAAACTTTTACCGGCAGCAGGGCAAACATTATCGTTTCGTCCAGCTCTCTAGTGCTTTGACCGGGTCCGACACGTACTGCTGCAAGCACCCCAACCGCGTCTGACTGTGTTTGTGTATCAAGTTGTTGTTGCTCTTATTGTGGGGATGGAAGAACTTGGATGGGCGTACAACAGTTCTCTCGTTCGTCAAGCTAAACGAGGAAAACGTGTTTGAAATGAAAATTTTGCTTTTTGATGGAGTTGAAACATTTTAGTGACGAGTGAGCCCTCTATACATTATGCTTATTTTAGACGTGATGACCGAGTTATTGGATCATGAAGTCTTACCTTTCCTCCTACTGTCAACTGATAGCCCATAATCGTTGGGGCCTTCAATTGGACCGGACAGATGAATCCTAGATCTCGATGACTGTTGCCTAGATGATTTCCGATGCCGGCTCCAGCATGAACGTTCTTTCTTGGGGCATGAGGTTTTGTAGGGTGCAGTGCACTTGTTGGCATTGGTGTGCTTTCCGACGAGGTGTTTTGCGATACGCACAGCTCTTTTCCATCCTCTGGAAACTTGCTACATTCCAAGTTCTCTGGCCATGGAAAGTCAAAAGTCCTCATAATTGTTTCACACACTCGTGCACTCTCGCACAAGCTCCGACAGGGCGGTATGGGATAATTGAGGATTGTACAAACAGGTGCGTACAAGGTGCAAAGAAAGAACTTCAGATCCGGACTGCAGTCTATCTTGACGAGCGGTATGAACTGGTGAACCTCCAGAGCAGCTTCCTCCTGCTTGGTGTGCCCAATCAGGTTTGGCATGATGGTTCTATTGTATTGAATATCCGTACAGAACGGTATTGTGATCGTCTCGCATCGATTGTGGTGCTGAAAATCATCGGCATTCATACTGGACATTTCATGACCCCCAAACGATTCCTGCTGCTGAATAGATCCCGAACTAGCCAAACATAGCATCAGAACAAAATATTTGAACAACATTGCTAGTTTAGCCATTTCAACTCCCAAAAACCAAAAAACACGGTTTCCTCCACACTCGTTGATTCTTATATGCTCCCCTTTGTATATCTCTTAACTCGATTCCACTTTATCCACTTTCCGGTGTTAATTTAACACACACACTTGGAAACTATCGACATCATCGAAGTGCAATAAACAGCACGTCAAGCACGATCGACGAACATTCTCAACACCAACACTATCAAACCCGGCAGCGGCTGTTTGACTTTCTTCAGCTTTCAGCACGGCCACTTGGTATATTTTTAGATGGCTCGCTTCACTAATACCACCAAAACAGACAGTGAACTGCCTCAAATTTACAACATTCTGGCTCTATTCTTCGCACTTGAATGCAATAAAACTCGATCCTCTTCTTCCTCCCGCTGTGCACTTCCTCTGCTTTTACGCCATCCGCGACCGTTCACCCCAAGACTGGCTGGAAGACAACCGAACTCAACGATACACTTCTCCCACAACCCTCCACCGCCTACTGTTGACAAGAACCAGATGGGTCAACGCTATCTCGTTTGTTGCTCTTTATCGCCAACGCAACAACACACGCGCCTTCTTTGATCCCCTTTGATCGCCGCCGACTTCGATATTGATCGACACTATCGCCGTTTTTCGATCGTTTTACTTTCTTAACACAACCGAATCGAACCAATGCCAAACTTGAACATATAATTCACTTAATCACATCCAATAACCGTGAATATTCCCAGTAATTCGATCGAAAAGTAACTTTGAAAGCACCGAAAACGAGAAAACCGACGAAATGCACCGACCGACGGCGAAAGCGTCCGAAATACTACTAAAGACAAGTGGCAACATGCAGACAGACACCCGCGTATCCAATATCTTATGGGAAAACGAGGAAGACAGACAACAGGAAGGTCGGTATAGACTGCGCAAGGCACACACAATTATATTGTTGTCGGTCGTTCGTCTTTCCACCGGCGGCGGGCATTCTCCGCGACCTGAGCGAGTATTGGTATCATCGTCGGTTGTAAACAGTTACGAACAGTCCAGTCAATGGAGCTATGCGGTGCAAATGATGCAAAAGTCAGAGGGGCAACAACAAATGTCGAGATAAAAGGGAAACGTCAAAAACTGGAAAGCACTTGTTGACGTTCTGGTTGTTTTTGCTTGTGGGGATATGAACGAACGTATATGAAATGTACTATGAATTTGATATCTAGACAACTCCGTTATGATTGGTTGGTGTCACCGGAGGAAAAGTATACTGGAAAACAACCATCTCGACAACAACCATGATCTAGAGCGCCGTTCGGTACCGCCACCTCTTGATATTTAATGAAACAACAAAAATAGTTGTCTAGATAAAACTGGTCTGAAACATCTTCTGTTCTGCCATCTTGTTTCAACTAGTGAGCTTCAGAAATACTACACTAGAGTAGCTATAGTTTGTTACTTGATTGTTATAGTGTTTGTTGTGTTCAGCAAAGAAACTTAAAATAAGATTGGAGTACCTTTTAATTCCGCCCGAAATGCTTAACTTTGACATAATGCATATGTTAATGAACCATATAGCACTGCAACATTTATAAGGATTTTATGTCGCTTTTCTTATCGGATTTTTTTTTACTCCTACAGGCCAGTGATTCATTGAAACGATAGATAAAAAAACTTACTGTCAAGCTATTTTTCACCGTGCATTTAAATAAAAAACTTTGTCCTGAAATTTTTCGTTCAAATTATTGATCGCAAATTAAATCGACGATAGGTAGTAATCAATTAAAACTTAGTTCGAAGAAAAATGTAATATAAGTATTACATGACAAAAAAAATCTTCAAATTTGTATTTACAAATATTATGTTAAACTCGCCCCACACTTTTCTATGTGACCGTTACCATGTACATCATTACATCAATACATTAACAATAATATGTAAGGTTTCTTATGTCAAATTTTAGAATTCCTGTATTAAAGTGATTAAAGAATGAAGCCACATCTCAAATTTTCAAGAGCACAAGTCTTGAGCACCAAACAGCGCTCCGTGATGAAAATTTATCTTATTGTTCACCACAAGCAAGCAAGCAATTTTATTGATTTTCAACGCGAACTGTTGTCAGATTCACCAGTCTTGTGCACTTGAAAATTCAAAGTTAGGCTTCGTTTTATGATCACCTCAAAACCATACATTTCTAAGACAGATTCGGAATTGAGTTTTCATTTAGAGTAGAAGTCAAATTTATCTGCATATAATATAAAGAATTTTATAAATATTCTTCATACATTTCCCTAAAAATTCTCCCATGATATGTTTATGATGTTTCCTAAGGCTTCTGTAGAGTTGTCTTCAAAACTTCTGTCGCAGACCACTCTAAAAATGACTGCAATAATGCTTTACCAATCCGCTGTAAGAATTCTTCGACATTATCTTTAGTTAATAAATCTTCGAGCTGTTTAGTAGAATACCTATAAGTAGATGAAAAATCGAATTTAGTACTATACCATTTAATTCCACTAGAGTTTGTATCCTTTGACAGATACGCGTATTTTGACCTCAACTGTAAGACCGTCTTCAGTGTCGTGTACTAGACTCGACTAAGTGGAATTCAATGGTATAGTACTAAATTCGGTTTTTCATCTACTTATTATCTTTAGTTTATTTTTTCAGGATAACTGTAATTTTTATGACATTTCAAAAGTTCCTATTGGTATTTTTAAAGTGAAGATGAAGTGAGACCAATTCTTGAAAGTTCAAGAGCACAAATCTAGAGAACCAGACAACCATTTGGTACCTTCAGGACGTAAATCCATTACCGCAAGATTTGTAACGGGTCTGCGTAGCTTAACCGAGCTAGTTTGAACTTCCGCTTGACTGATACGGCCGTCTGAGCCCGGGAATACATCTGTCACCACACCTCTCGTCCAGCGATTCAGTAGACTTCCGTCTACTATCAAGACTACATCCCCAACTGCTGTGGGCTTCGTTTCTTCGAACCACTTAGTCATTCGAGTAATAGTTGCCAGATATTTCTGAATCCACCTGCACCAGAACTGGTTCCAGTTGTCTCGAAGAGTTCTTCTTTCCTCCGTCGGCAGCTTCTCAGTTTGTTGTACCTCCGTTGAGCTCCTTAAGATGAAGTGGTTGTACGTGAGGGCTCACTGATCCGAACTTTCCAAGGGGACGTACGTTAAAGATCGCGATTTGACCATGGATACAGCTTCGCATACAACCGTCTGGAACATTTCTTCTTGGATGGTTAACCGAGTTCATCGCCACTTTTACCGCTCTTACCGTCCTCTCGCACAAACCGCCCATTTGCGGCGAAACAGGAGAGATGAAACTCCATTTTGTGTTGGTGAAACTTCCGGACATCTTCAGATTCACGTCCTTCAGTTGCTTCGCTAGCTTGTTCTGTTGGCGATGAAATTTTTGTCCGGTGCTTCTCGTATAGCGATGAACCGACGAAGTGCCAGCATACACGACTCCGTTGACAGAGATGCCGCGATCTCCAGGTGCACCGCTCTAACTGCAAGACAGCTGTAAAAAACGACCTATCGATAACTGTAGCTGTCAAACGATCGTTTGACGAGACTGCTACCGATTTCAATAGAATACGAACCGAAATAGTCTATCCCGACACATGAAAATGGTCTAACCATCTGCGTAACATGCTCCTTCGGCAGCAGAGCCATCCGAGGGATCTGTGGTTCTGCTTTGTATAGGCGGCACCATTGACACTTCCTAGCATTCAACCCTGCACGCAGGTTCGAAACGTGGTATTTCTTCCTTAGTTTGTTTACCGCAGTTTCGTCATTCTGATGCCCGTTATCGATGACAGGTAGCTTAATGTCGTTTGGGCAAATGACAGAAAATTTTGCACCTTACGTAGCAAATGGCGAAGCTTCAATACGACCGCCCATGCGCAGCATACCACCATCACCGATAAACGGCGATAGCTTCCTACACGGACTGCACTTTTCCAATTCGCTGATCGCGTAGTTGTCATATCCAGATCTTATCTGCCCTAAATACTTTTGCGCGATTCTCCACAATGCACGCTCCGCATTCTGAAAATCCTCTTGATCCAACCTTCCAGATGCCTCCACAGTACTTCATGAGCCATTACCCTGACGAATGAACAGGAAAACATACGCAGTTGATCGTAGAAGACGTTCCCATATGTATCGCTTTTTGATCTCCACGAAATAACTATCAGTAATGGAATTCGCTAGACGACTCCCTATCAGCGCCGTATTCAACTCCAGTCGTAGAATCGATAATGGCTTAAGCGGAGCTACTTTCGCCTTCGACGCCATTAACGAACACCGTACCTGTCCTCGATCGATTATGCGGAAGAACGCCACATACGAAAACGCTGACAAACTCGCATCGACAAACATATGGAGCAAAAAAGTATCATTGCTGTTCCTTTCGTAATCAGGGAAAATAGCAGCGGGGCGGTTCAAATTTTCAAAAATCGTCTACAAATCATCTCCAATCTCCATCGACTTCTTCAGGGATAGGATTATCCCATCTGACTTGACTCCGCTACAGATCTTGAATGACGAACTTTCCGTGTATGAGGACGTATTAGCCCAAGGGAACATCTTCGCTAAGAAGCCAAGCCATCCCTAGTACGCGCTCAACAAGGCTGGTCTTGATGAGCGCTAAAATCTTTCCGCTGAGCTATAAGTTTCTCCCCTCGATTTTCAAACACCTGCTCCGAATTCGACTGCCAATTCCTGAGTTCGAACCTGGCTTTGACGTGCAGTAGTCGAACGACCGTAGCTAGTTTCACCATCTCTGCTGCTGTATTCCTACTGTCCTACCGTCCATTTAGTGTTCTACCAGTTCTGCGGCTGCTTCCAGGAATTCTTTGACCCAATTCTAGGCGATTCAGATTCTTGATGAACGGAGCCTGGCAACGAGTTCCTAACGTGAAGATGCGTGTCCAAAATTCTCTCAATTATTCCCGTACCCGGCCAGGAATCCTCAGGGCGAGTCGTTTCTTCAAACCTAAACCCGCTTTCGAAACCAAAACCAAACCAAAAGAAATAACTATCAAGAAAATATGTACAAATCACAGGGTGGGTTGGTTACCAATTTGGATTTCCTCCCCAGAGTTTATACTAACCAACTAAAGCTAAAATTGAGTACAAATAATTTATAGAAATTTGGTCTCAAAGTTTTACATTTGGGCTTCCCAGACAACCAGAAGTCGCTTGCAAGTTCACGTAATAACTCGTTAATGCATACAAATCACATCAAACCCGTAAAACACAGTGGATAAAATCGTCAGATTGATAAATTTCCTCGCATAAAACGTTTTTTTTTTCTGAGTACATTTGTACATTTTGTTTCGTCCTGTACACTCGTACAAAGTAAGTCAAATCAATCCGTAGCAGCTGTCAAATCGACATGTGTTATCATAAGTTAAGTCGCTTAAGATCACAGTTTAGTTCGGTAGAAAATTTATACACTAGCATTGTGTGCTATTACTCATCACATAATATATGCACGTATATCGCCTCCACTTTTATACTTTTATTGCTGTGTGCGTTTGAAATGCAAATATCAAATGCGGGAACACCAAATGAGGTAAGATTTTTCACAAGAAATGCGATGTCAAAGATAGATTTTTATTACTAGGGCGGCGGTGTCCTTCGATTGTTTTGTATTACCGCATTTGGAGGACGTTCAGTCAAGATTTGCATCTAAAATGCGAACAGCAATATATTGAAGTCATACAGTTTGTTCACGAATGTTTCTGGGGCATCGTTGCTAATCACCCCTCCGTTACCAAGGTTGTTCGGGTGTTGTTACTCAAACGAAAACATGAAAAAATAATAGTTCGGAAAGATGGCACAGGCGGTGATTTGTGTAATTTTGTTCTAACTTTTGTTTTAATTTAGGATGAAATCTACAATCCAGGAGATAGAACCATGGAAAGCATTGTGAAAATACAGATCCGTGAAATGGTGGTAATAAATTGATGTGCAAGAGCTCCACGAAAAGTTTGCGTGAGATAAGGCGTCCCTGAATACTGTGCTGAAATTCTTAGCTGCAGATTTTTTCCGGTCTGATCTTGACCTTTTCCACGATATGGAGCGTTTTGTACCCACACATATCATTTCATCGAAACGGTATGACGTCACTCACCTTCCCCTCATTTTTTATTTTGATTTTACACTGTACAAGCACACAACAACTTTCTCCTCACCTCCTTTATACCACATTGCGTTAAGCCACAATACCCAGAGTTTTCTCCGTGAAGAAACTTTATACCAGCTCATGGTTTCCCTTTAGTTCTTGATTCTCTCAAATTTCAAACGACGGGCGATTCATGCACCTTCGCTGGATGTTCTTCTTCTTCTTCTTGGCATTAACGTCCTCTAAGGAACAGAGCCTGCTTCTCAGCTTAGTGTTTTTATGAGCACTTCCACAGTTATTAACTGAGAGCTTTCTTTGCCAAAGTTGCCATTTTTGCATTCGTATATTGTGTGGCAGGTACGATGATACTCTATGCCCAGAGAAGTCAAGGAAATTTCCATTACGAAAAGATCCTGGACCGACCGGGAATCGAACCCAGACACCTTCAGCATGGCTTTGCTTTGTCCCCCAATCTCCTACGCAACCGAATATAGTCCAACCTAATTTCGTTTTCGCAGCGACAGGTTCTCGTGCACCACGCTTTCTGATTCGCAAAGAAAGAGAGAGATGGATATTGTACATCCCTTAAAGGATCTTTGGAACCACTTGCTTGTAGTCCTGGATCAGACGTCCTTTCCAAATACGGATACTGCCTTGCCAGCTCGCTGTACTGAAGAGTCTGCGTCGGTAGAGCCATCCCTTCTACCATGCGTACTTCGTCCAACACGAACTTCACATCACTTGATGAACCAGAGATTTGCAGACTACCTTGCTGTGATGTGGCCTCTCATCGTTTAATGTTGGCTTTCCAAGTGAGGCCTAGCGGACGTACTCCTCCGACGATATTCAGCTGATCTGCGATCAAGAAAGGCAAAGGTTGATATTTGTGTCTCTTTCCCGTAAAGCGTGACCGGAATGATGATCCAAAACAGGATCGTACTCTGAAGCTGGCGATGCACAGAAACGACCACCGGTGTACTAAGGAATGTGAAGACTCTTCAGATAGAACCGGATGTAACAACGTTATACACTCCCGTGCATAAGTTTGGGTTCACCCCCTAAAAAACATGCAAAAGTGTTCAGTCCATATCTCTGTGATTACACGTCCAATGTAAACTCTTTAAGCCGCATTCGAAAGGCAAAGAGTTATTCTTACTTCGTATGTATTTTTCCAAAAACATTTTTTTAATTTTGTATACTAAATTTGTACTTAAAGTTGTGACATTTTTTCAAAAACACACTGGAAAGTCATATCTAATTTCCTCAGCATTGGGTCGACCAAAATTTCAAATCAAATTGTCATTAGAATCGTAATCTTATATTCTTTGAAGAGACCCCACGAAATTTTTGCGGAAAAATCTGAAAAGTATTCAAAATCAATGAAACAGTCAGTCAAGTCATCGTGCAAAAGTTTGGGTTCACCTGAACTTGCTTAAATCTCTGAAATCTTAAACCAATCATGTACGCACCATTATTTGCGCTCAAAAAAGCTTTAAACTATTAAAATCGGTGTAAAAATAGCAGAAATATTGACTTTTTTTTTTTTTTTTTTTTTTTTTTTTTTTTTTTTTTTTGACAAAAATGATGTGCGTGTGGCTCAGGTGAACCCAAACTTTTGCACGATTTACATCATACTGAGGGGTGAACCCAAACTTTTGCACGATGACTTGACTGCCTGTTTCATTGATTTTGAATACTTTCCAGATTTTTCTGCCAAAATTTCGTGGGGTCTCTTCAAATAATATAAGATTAAGATTCTAATGACACTTTGATTTGAAATTTTGGTCGACTAAATGCTGAGGAAATTAGATATGATTTTCCAGTGTGTTTCTTGAAAAAATGTCACAACTTTAAGTACAAATTTAGTACACAAAATTAAAAAAAAATGTTTTTGGAAAAATACATACGAAGTAAGAATAACTCTTTGCCTTTCGAATGCGGCTTAAAGAGTTTTAATTGGACGTGTATTCACAGAGATATGAACAGAACACTTTTGTATGTTTTTGAGGGGGTGAACTCAAACTTTTGCACGGGAGTGTATGCCTTTTGGAACAACCTCCTGCTTCATACACTTTACTCCACTTATACGACTACTTGCCGTGCGGCACTAAGCAAATTTTACACAGTAGATAAGTACTGACTAATTTCCAGAGATCCTCAACAGCTAGTGTCTTAAATCTAGGACAGTCCCTGCTTCTGTGCTTCAAGCTCTGACAAACATAGCACGGTCTTGCCTTATCATTTTCTAGCTTACTTCCGACAATCCCTGACTTACGATCATTCGGTGCGGAATACATGATCATGAACACCTTCACCTAGTTTATCGCTCTGGTTGGTCGCTGAACTGCGTAACATCGTTGTCTGCTGAAGTTATCGCCATCAAATAGTCACTGAAGGCACGCTAAATGACTGGGCATGGCGTACCATTGGTACCTCACGTACCTGCAGCAATAAAATAGACCAATTTTTGTGTGGTCCTTAGCCTCTTGCCCAGCAACTTCTTCCCAACCTTCTCGAGGTACTGGCAGGGGTACGATTACCCTTAGGGAAGATCGGGTAACCAACCCCGGTGGGAACTTTGATCGTATGCTGACAGGGAAGGGGGGGTTTGCTTTTGATTTTGCTTCTGCAGACCTGGAGCGTCTGTACTACAAGTTAGGTGCGACTCACAACAGCGTCTGTTCCCCATGTCAGGGACAGCTGATCATCATCCGAGTGCCAGAGAAGGATTCTAAGCTAAACTGTGCACTATGACCCTCCGAACATATAGGGGGTATGGTCCTCTGGAAATCTAGGAGGTTGGTGTCAGGCCTGGCAATTAGAAGCTCGGTACGTGGAGCTGTAAATCTCTCAACTTCATCGGAAGCACACGCATACTTGCCGATGTGCTGAAGGACCGCGGATTCAGCATCGTAGCATTGCAGGAAGTGTTTTGGAAGGAATCAATGGTGCGAACGCTTAGAGGTAGCCATACCATATACCAGAGCTGCGGCAATACACATGAGCTGGGACAGCTTTTTAGTGATGGGTGATATGTAGAGGCGTGTGATCGGGTGGTGGCCTATCAATGAGAGAATGTGCAAGTTGAGGCTCAAAGGCCGCTTCTTCAACTTCAGCATGAAAAACGTGAACAGCCCTCAATCCGGAAGCACTGATGATGATGAAGACGCTTTTACGCGCAGCTCCAACGCGAGTACGACAGCTGCCTAAGCCACGACGTCAAAATCATCATAGAAAATCAAAACGCTCAGGTTGGCTATGAGGAGGAATTCAGACCGACTATTGGAAAGTTCAGCGCCCACCGGCTGACGAACGAGAACGAGCTACGACTGATAGATTCTGATTACTATCAAGTGATGGTGAAACTGCGCCCAAAATTATCCGTCATTAACAGTGTACGGTATCGACGCCCGCATCGATATAACCTAGCGTGACTGGCCAGTGCTGAGAATGGTAATAGTAGTAGGCTTGAATTTTCGCGAAAATCACGTGGCTCTCCCAGTACAGTAGTTCAAAAACGTGAATCTCATCAAGTAGCCTATGTTGGGTGCGCGAATTTTCTAAATCATGAGTGTCATTGAAGGCTTTAAATGCGGGAAATAGAACATTTTTCTACAGTAATTCTGGGTTGCCCTTAGCAACAGGTGTTTTGCTATTTTCAAGGCTTTTTGCCTACAGCAGCGATGGGCGTGAGTTTCACTGGCTTCGCTGACTGTGATGGGCTTTGCTTGACTACTGTAGAGTGAATTTCAAGATTTTTCCCAACCCTGTAACTGGCACAACCGAACGTCGCCACCGCATATGCACAACATCTCGAGTTACCGTTGCAGGAAGAGGGCAAGCTTGACGAAGAACACCTTTAGGACTGCTGGAGCAAGATAAAAGCAGCCATCAACATCGCAGTCGACAGCATCGTCGTTTACGTGGAAAGGAGCACATGTAATGATTAGTTCGGCGAAGAATGCCGGCAGGTTTTGGAGAAGAAGGATGCAGCGCGGGATGCAATGCTGCAGCAAAGAAAGCGACAAAACGTGGAGCGATATAAAAGGAAACGAAAGCAGAAAACTCTCCTAATCCGGGACAAAAACCGCTGCCTGGAAAAAGCGGAATGTGAAGAAATAGAGCAGCTGCATCATCCACAAGAAACGCGAAAGTTCTACGTGAAGCTTAACGCATCCCGAAAAGGCTTTGTGCCGCGAGCCGAAATGTGTAGGGATAATGATGGAAACATCTTGACAGACGGATGTGAGGTGATTTAAAGGTGGAAGTAGTAGCACTACGATGAACACCTGAATGGGCACGGAGAACACAAGCGCAGAGGGTCACAACAGCGGAGGAAGTGACTACGTCAGCACGGCGGATGAAGGAAACTTACCTGTTCCCACATTGAGGGAAGTTAAGGATGCCATCAACCAGCTCAAGAACAACAAGGCCGCTGGTAAGGATGGTATTGGAGTTGAACTCATCAAAATGGGCCCGGAAAGGTTGGCCGCCTATCTGCACCGGCTGATTGTACGAATCTGGAAAACGGAACAGCTGTCGGAGGAGTGGAAGCAAGGGGTCATATGTCCCATCTACAAGAAGGGCGACAAACTGGAATGAGAAAACTACCGTCCGATCACTATCCTGAATGTTGCCTACAAAGTGCTATCCCAGATTATCTTCCGTCGTTTATCACCAATAGCAAATGAGTTTGTGGGAAGTTAATTGAATTGAATGCAAAAAAAGAGGACAACCCTGGCTGGCGACTTTTAGGTGCGAGGAAAGTATGGAAAGCGAGTTGGGAGGAATACGACAAACGCCAACTCCGCCGCTTGGATCAGCAAAAGCAGGCCGAGAAGGCTCGAAGGCGACGTAAGCGGAACGCAACTCGAAATTCTACAACCAGCAGAAACAGCCGTTTGGAAAATAATGTAAACAACGATTACAACAACAATTACACCAATGCCCCGCGCCGCACAGTTTTCGGCAGTCGTAGATACGTTAACGACAACAGCAATAAATCTAATATGAACGAAAATTATCTTCCACCCGATCGTGAACTCCTTGCGGCGGCAAAAAATCAATTTTGTCGACCACCATCTAATTATCGTCCAACTATTCGATTTGAAAAACGGGAAACACTCAACCCTTATAAACCGGGCGGCCCTACGAATCCACAACACATCATGACACAGAGAAGTCCACCATCACCACCTTGCGAAGCATGCGCATGCAAACATTCGTGTTTTCGTCGGACTTGACGCTCTCTTCAGAGGAAGTAGATGACAACTTGACGCGTTCTTCAGAGGTAGAGTATAAGCAGACGACCCAGATAGCATTAGATAGTTTTAATGAAATTAACTCATCGAGTTCTTCAGTTAACTCATCAGGTACTTTAAATGAAATTATAACTTATTGTCAAAATTTTAACAGGATGAGAAGCGCAGCCAAATTGACTGAAATTTATCGTAAAGTATCAAGTTGCGCATACTCTGTTATCCTGGGAACTGAAACGAGTTGGGATGAGAGTATACGGAGTGAAGAAATTTTTAGAAATAATTACAATGTTTATAGAGCTGATCGTAATTATCAATGGTCTGAAAAAAAGTCGGGTGGCGGAGTTTTAATCGCAGTTTCAGCAAAATTGAACTCTGAAATTATCGTTACCACTAAATTTAAAGAATTTGAGCACGTGTGGGCGAAAGTGCAATTGTCTGGCGAGACACATATTTTTGTCTCCGTATACTTTCCTCCTAACAATGCGTGCAAAGAAACATACGATAAATTTTTTAGTGTAGCGGAAAATGTTATGTCTAGTTTACACCCTGAAGTTAAGATTCATATTTACGGTGATTTTAATCAACGCAACATTGATTTTATACCAGATATGGACAATGATTATATATTACTCCCAGTCATTGGAGAAAGTGAATTGCTACAGTTTATATTTGACAAAATTGCAAACTTAGGTCTTAATCAAATCAATCATGTAAAAAATCAACAAAACTGTTATCTTGATCTCTTGCTGACAAACGTCTCTGATGACTTTTGTGTTAATGAGGCATTGACTCCACTTTGGAAAAATGAAGTGTTTCATACGGCAATAGAATTTTCTCAGTTTATTTCTAATACAGATTTCTATATTGACAATGAATTTGAGGAAGTATTCGACTTTAATTCAGCTAACTATGACAACATTAGAAATAAATTGAAATAAAAGAAAATAAAAGATGATGTAAATAATTCAACAGAAGTTTTCTACAACTGTTTGTTCAAAATAATATTAAAAGAAGTACCAATCATTAAAAGAAGGTGTAATGGTTTTTCAAAACATCCTGTTTGGTTCAATAAAGAAATAATAAATTTGAAGAATCGTAAACAGAAACTACATAAAATTTACAAAAAGCATAAAAGTCAAGAGAATTTACAATTATATTTGAATATGAGCGTACAGCTCAACTCAGCAATGCGATTGGCATATGAAAGCTACAACTCCAAAACTGAGCAAGAAATCAAAAACTGTCCAAAGAATTTCTTCAACTATGTTAAATCTAAACTAAAATCCAATAACTTTCCTTCTACAATGTATTTTAATGAAAAGGTTGGCCATACCTCACAAGATATATGCAACTTATTTTCAATTTTTTTTCAAGAAGTATACACAACATACTCTGAAGCTGATCGTGATTATGAATATTTCGATTTCCATCCTGAATTTCCTAACGATGTTGGTATCAGTCATATAAATGTGCATGAAATATTGAATGGTTTGAAAAACTTGGATGCAACCAAAGGAAATGGACCGGATGGAGTTCCACCAATCTTCATGAAGACTTTAGCAATTGAATTAACTACTCCCTTATTTTGGCTCTTTAATATGTCACTGGAGTCTGGAGTCTTTCAAAGGTGTGGAAAAGCTCATACCTTATTCCCATTTTCAAATCTGGCAAGAAATCTGATATTATTAACTATCGTGGCATTGCCCTTATTTCGTGCATCCCGAAGCTCTTTGAGGCCATCATAAATGAAAAATTATTCATCCAAATCAAAAACAGAATAACTACAGCGCAGCACGGCTTTTTTAAAGGGCGATCGACAGCCACTAATTTGCTCGAATTTGTAAATTATTCATTGAGTGCTATGGAAAATGGAAATCATTTAGAAGCTTTATACACAGATTTTAGTAAAGCATTTGACCGTGTTGACATACCCATGCTTATATTTAAACTGCAAAAAATTGGTATTGAAGCCAAATTGCTGAAATGGATTGAATCATATTTAACAACTCGCGTGCTAATAGTGAAATTCAAAGGAAAAAAGTCAACTCCAATACATGCCACTTCAGGGGTTCCACAAGGCTCTCATTTAGGTCCGCTTTTGTTTATACTGTTTGTGAACGATTTGTCGTTTATTCTTGACAAAATAAAAGTATTAATCTATGCTGACGATATGAAACTTTATTTGGAAATAAAAACTGCACAGGACATACATAATTTTAAACACGAAGTACAAATCTTCCACACGTGGTGTCAGAAAAGCCTACTACAACTGAATGTAAAAAAAATGTAACCTGATATCTTTTAACAGGAAAAGAGACATTCCCAATGTAACAATAACTTTAGGCAATCAAAATGTTGAAAAATGTAATAGAATCAGAGACTTAGGCATAATTTTAGACTCAAAACTTACTTTCATTGATCACTATAACACTATGATAAATAAAGCTAATAATATGTTAGGCTTCATTAAACGCTTCGCTTATAACTTCAATGATCCATACACAATAAAAACATTGTTCATTGCCTATGTTCGATCAATACTTGAATATTGCAGCATAATTTGGTCACCTTTTTCAACAGTACATGATGAAAGGATAGAGTCGGTGCAAAAACAATTTTTATTATATGCTCTTCGCAAATTAGGTTGGACCGAATTCCCATTACCTTCTTACAAAGCTAGATGTATGTTGATTAATATTCAATCACTAAGAGAGCGTCGTGAATATGCAATGATTTCATTTATAAACGATATTGTATCCCATAAAGTTGATTCACCAGAATTATTATCTAAATTAAACTTTTATGTACCATCCAGACGTTTACGCCATCGAGAACTATTTGCAATCAACTATCACCGTACTAATTATGCAAAATTTGGGCCAATGAACCAAATGATGACTACTTATAATAAACATTACAATTCAATCGACTTAACTTGGTCCAAAGCGAAGCTAAAACAATACTTCCGCACATTATCTTAAGAAGAAAAATTAGGTAATTGAATGTAGAAGTGTAACTAGCGCATAAGAAACTCTCTATAACGGTCTACAAACATGATTGACGACAATAAATAAAAAAAAAAAAAAATTATCGAGCTGGTTTCATCAACGGCCGCTCGACGACGGATCAAATCTTCACTGTACGATAAATCCTCCAGAAATGCCGTGAATACCAAGCCCCAACGCATAACCTGTTCATCGATTTTAAAGCGGCTTATGATAGCATTGACCGCGAAGAGCTATGGAAAATCATGGATGGGTACAGCTTTCCCAGGAAGCTCACAAGACTAATAAGAGCAACGATGGACGGTATGCAGAACAACGTGAAGATTTCGGGCGAACATTCCAGTTCGTTCGAATCCCGCCGGGGTCTTCGACAAGGTGATGGACTTTTGTGCCTGCTGTTCAAGATCGCGCTAGAAGGTGTCATGCGGAGAGACGGGTTTAATGACCGAGGTACGATTTTCACAAGATCCAGCCAATTTATTTGCTTCGCGGACATTTGGAACGGTGGCAGACCTGTACACCCGCCTGAAATGTGAAGCGACAAAAGTCGGTCTGGTGGTGAATGCATCAAAAACAAAGTACATGTTGATAGGCGGAACCGAGCGCGACAGAGCCCGCCTAGGAAGCAGTGTTACGATAGACGGGGATACTGTTGAGGT
The DNA here is from genome assembly GCF_002204515.2 of Aedes aegypti. Taxonomy (NCBI): domain Eukaryota; kingdom Metazoa; phylum Arthropoda; class Insecta; order Diptera; family Culicidae; genus Aedes; species Aedes aegypti. The sequence continues at coordinate 304,312,134 of NC_035109.1, forward strand.
GGTTGATGAGTCCGTTTACTTCGGATCCTTGTTTACGGCTGATAACAACGTTAGTCGTGAAATACGGAGACGTGGAAGTCGCGCATTTTATGGGCTCCAGAAGAAGCTGCGATCGAGAAAGATTCACCTCCGCATCAAATGTACCATGTACAAAACGCTAATATGACCGGTGGTCCTCTATGGAAATGAATCATGGACCTTAGTGGAAGAGGACCTGCAAGAACTTGGAGTGTTCGAACAAGGGGTGCTTATGATTATCTTTGGCGGTGTGCAGGAGAACGGTGTGGGGCGGCGGAGAATGAACCACGAGCTCGCTAGGCTCTACTGCGAACCCAGTATCCAGAAGGTGACGAAAGCTGGAAGGGTGCGTTGAGCAGGGCATGTTGTAAGACTACTGGACAACAACCCTGCAAAGATGGTGTTCGCGTCGAATCCGGTTGGCACAAGAAGGCGGGGAGCACAGCGAGCGAGGTGGCTTGATCAGGTGCAACAAGATCAGGAGAGCGTGGGCCAAAATCGAAGTTGGAGAGACACAGTCATGGACCGAGTGAATAGGCGTAACATAGTTGACGAGGTTTTATCAAATTAATTGATGTAACATCAACTAAATAAAATAAATACTGGGAACAAGAGCGAGTTTCTTTTATTTTTTCATAATTTGCGCATCGAATCACAATAGCGTTTTCTGAAACAAAAAAGTGTAAAGCTAGAATCAGAGTAAATTTACGAGTTTTTGAGCATTTCTCTTACGTACATGATCAATAGGTTAAATTTTTCATTGATTTTCCTACCTATGTCAGATATATAGGAATATGCTCATTATAAGATCATCAATAATTAGTGTTTAAATAAAGGGTAGAACTAAAACAAAATATTTTACCAAAAAGACAGTTTAACATATATTGATCAAGCAAAACGAAAAGCAAGGTTACAAGTGTATGGCTTTCCAACAAAAAGTAAGAGGTTGTTTCCGAGATACGACTGTAAGTTGACGTTGGATAACGTTAGCCTCTTCTATTTCCTGGCTTGAGACCGTCACAAACTTATGAAACATTTCTACTGCTAAAAATCCAATAATTTTCACACTATTTGTTGCATGTCAATTCTGATTTATTATATACATTGTGTGTTATTATTTTGTGTTAATACAATATAATCACTTTACATGTATTCAGAAGCTTAGGCGATTATATTGAAGAATTGATTTTTAAGTGTATACTTCATCATTGCTAATTTGGTGCGATTAATTCAAAATATCTCTTTTTCATTAAATTGACGCTTATATTGAGCTGTTCGGTAATCCAATCCGCATGGTTATTAAATTAATTAATCGCACTCGCTCTTCTCGCGTGTGTGGTTAACATGAGATGGATGGATATGGGTTATGAAAGGGGTCCGCGTGGTCTGTAGGGATTTGAATTCTAAACTTGTAACCAACTCAATTATTGGGTCACCAAGTGGCTTGGTAGCTTAGTTGGTAAAGCGCTCATCTAGTATACAAGAGTCCTGGGTTCGAATCCCAGCCGAGCACGTGGATTTTATTCATAATTTCACCCATAATTTGTCCATCTTCATCTTTTCCATTGATTTTGTGGCCCTGAAAAGGGCCGTTTGGTTTGTTTGTTGGTTGGTTAACACTTCAACACCGATAGAACCGGTCGATGGAAGAAGAAGCCTGAGAGGTAAATCTTGCTCTCCAAACAAATATTCCGGGTGAACGTTAGGTCCACGCATGATCCACTAAGATTGGTTGCTTTAGTGGGATCCGAAGCCAGTTTGAGGTTGAGGTACTTCTCCATGAAATCCGCAAACTCCATGTTCTTCTCTTTGCTCATATAGATGTTGAAGTTGCCTGTCACGATGATTGGTCTCCTTTTGATACTTGAACAAGTTCCGCGCCATGAAGAACTTCTTCTGCTTCTTCGTTGTATCCGGGGAAATGTAGAGACAAACCAGTAGTGCCCGACAATTCATTGTAGTGATCTCGGCAGCGCAGATGTCACCATAATCATCTGACAAGTCCAGCTCTACATTATAACTGGTGCAGAGTTTGCGGATCGTGTGCGGCACAGCCATCGTTGTTGCAGAGTTGTTTTGATGTATAGCAACACCTGCAACTCTAACGTTATTACGCTTAGCAGTTGTGATACAGGTGAATCCATTCAATACCGTGTGGCTTTGAGCACCATCCCATGCCTCGGAAAAGGCCAGGATATCCACCATCATCAGCACAGGATCGGCAGAGATATCGGATGCGTGTTCCAAGAGGTTTTGAACGTTTAAGCTCATCAATCTGCAGGGTTCGATGGCTTCAACGATTTCCAGGATGTCAAAGACCTCAGAAGGGCACGGTTCCTTCTCCCAAACTTCGGACATGATTGTTCACAAGTACAGAATGCAGTACAGAATCCACTTGAATTTTAGATGTTGGTTCATTAATTGGTTGGATATATTGATTTGATGGCTGTGTTAGGGAAACCAATGGTATAAAGAGTATAAAACTTTTCCAACCCTGTGTATTTTGTCAATTCTCACAAGCCGAAATTTGACGATCTTTTATTTAAATTGAGTGCATATATAGATTTAGCCACAGGTACCTATTTTCAATTTTACCAAAATCATTCTCTACGTCGAAGTGGAGGATTAAAGTAATATTTGTGATACATATTATAGGAAATATCGTTAAAGCTAACTCTTTATCAAAATGTTGGTGGCCTTGAAAAAGGCCGGTTGTTGTGAAAGATGATGTTGACGGTGTGACCGAAGGACGGTCGAGGCCCATCAGATGACTCGACAGGACGGATTCGTTGTTGACTCTGAAAGAGTGGAAGAAAAGAGTTATATATTTTGTAAAGTTTCAATAGTTTAGTCATGAGTTTAGTTGTTGGAGTAGATTCGTAGAAAGATTTCCAATCGTTTGCTGCAAGAATCTTGAAAATCTATTCGGGCGATAGTAAGTTATTAACAGTCAAAATCTAACCACTTTTCGTGACGCGAGCGATTTTTCGTTTTTCGAAATTGTACCCCAGTATGTTGCCGTAAGACGTTATCCAACGTCAAAAGAAGATTACTTTTTCGTCTGCTAAGAAGAATTTGCATCTGGCGGTATTGAGGAAAATTTTATCTTGGCTTTGGCAATGACGGCGCATCACAACGGAGATTGGAAAACATGCGAACCCAGTGACGACACCAGGCCTTATCGTTCTAATATATCGTAACGTCACAGGGGGAGGGAGAGGGTCTTCCATAGTATTACAGCCCTTATACACAATTTAAATCTTCCATACAAAAGTTGTTACGAGGGGAAGGAGGGGGTGTAGAACTGGCACATTTTGGGTTATGTAATATTTGAATCATTCCTTAACAATAGAAAATATATTTATTGCATTCTGACAGCACTGCGGCAGTGTCCTCGGAAACATTCTCAAATTGTCGTTTTGTCAATTATTCATAACTAATCAGATATTGTATGATGCTACGAGATGAATAAAAGTAAGAATATGGAAAACACATTAGCAAATATTACACAAATAACTCTTTAGGACACATTCGTTGGCCCTGAAAAGGGCCGATTGAACTGTGAGAATCGAGTAACGCGGACACATTTTGCCAGCGAACAGGTTGAAATCCTCCTCGCCCGATAAGATTTGCGGTGGCTATGATGATGGGCGCTTGAACAAGCGGCTTGGGCTGATTTTCTTCAGCCATCTCGTAACCAGCGATTTCTCAAACCGGACACTGGATTTGCAGCAGCTTAATGGTTGTAAATTTTTGGTGGAATTTTATTGATTTTTGGTAAAACGTTTACCGCAAATCACTAAAAATTTCTCCAAAACTATTATTTTTGATTCACCGACAGTTCTGTTGCTGTGAGTATTGCCAATAATGTTGCGTGAAATATTTTCAAAACTCTTTCAAAATTAAACTGTCGTCCTGAAAAGGACGGTTGAGTGAGGATATCGTCGATCGCCATTTCATGCATTTCATTCAGGTGTTGTGGATTCAGTGGTAGTTCTGCTTTCGGTGATGGGGACGATTTAGCCTCCAAATCTGTACAGCGTTTGGCCCTGTCACTTCAGAGCGTAGCATACAGAATTCTGGATGACTTCAGCACACCGCGGGTTTCCACGTAGATGAGACCGGAGGTACGCTTGACGTCGCCACTGCTAGCCAGACGGCGGATGGCGGGCTTGGTGATGATGCAATGGATGTTGTCACGCTTGGCGCTTCCTTTTCCGAGGCCGGCCTACGGCAACGATTGTAACAAAACTGATGCTCGGCTGTTTTTATGCGGTACGCGATGGATGAATTCTTCTTACTCGCTCGCTGTTCACTGTTCGTCTCGCTCGCTCGCAAGAGAAGGTCATAAAAGGGACCGGCAGCCGCGCAAATTCAATCATTCGTTTGTTTCAATCCGTCCAGAGAACACTACTACGACGATAGCTGGAAAGCGGCCCCTCGCAAGCAGCCGGTCACGAAAGTCGTTCGCAAGAGCGCCCCAGCCACCGGAGGAGTTAAGAAGCCGTATCGCTATCGGCCAGGAACGGTCGCTCTGCGTGAGATCCGCCGCTACCAGAATTCGGCGGAGCTGCTGATCCACAAGTTGTATTTCCAGCGCCTGGTCCGTGAAATCACTCAGGACTTCAAGACCGATCTGCGATTACAGAGCTTGGCCGTCATGGCCCTGCAGGAAGCGAGCGAGGCCTATCTTTGAGGGTACCAACATGTGCGCGATCCACGCCAAGCGTGTCACCATCATGCCGAAGGCCTTCTAGCTGGCTCGTCGTATCCGTGGCGAACGAGTTTAAATTGAATTGGGACACAATTTCAAGCAAAACGGCCCTTTTCAGAGCCACAACAATGTATTCCACGTAAAAGAGTTACGGCTAAAGATATTTCACTTATTATTATTAATTAATTAATTTATTTAATTGCCAATTTAAAATTCGGATGATTAGTTTTCCAACGGAGTGAAATGGCAAACCAAGTTTTACCTAGGTTCCCGTCGGGCGGCGGTAGCATTTTTGCAGTCTTCTCTGTGCGTTTATTAGGTTTCGATCGACAATTTCTTACCAAATCAAATCATCAACAAAGCTGTTGCTGATAAGTTTTAGCTTTCAATTCGACAAGTTTATACTGATCGCATTGGCATGCATGTGGCAAATGACTGACCGAAATATGAATCCATCACATCCATTCACCAGTAATGTCGCTAATGTCGCTCTTTACGGTGTAAAATTCTCATAACTCTGTTTCAAAATGAAATTGTCGTCCTGATAAGGACGGTTGGTGGTAGTCACAATCGATCGAACTGGGTTTTCATTCATTGATTGGTTTCTACTGAACACGAGATAATGAAGTGAAGTAAGAAGAAGGCCGAAAGGGGCGTTTCCCTTTGAATGACGAAAGTGGTTAAGATATCGCGCAATGATGACACAGACAGGAATGCACAAGAAAAATGTGCTTTTCTATGCAAAATAAGACATGCTTCGATATTTCTCAATTTTTCAATAGTTTAGTCATGAGAATCAATAGTTTTCATTGTTGGAGTAGATTCGTAGAAAGATTTCCAATCGATTGGTGCAAGAATCTTGAAAATCTATCCGGGCGTTAGTAAGTTATTAACAGTCAAAATCTAACCACTTTTCGTGACGCGAGCGATTTTTCGTTTTTCGAAATTGTACCCCAGTATGTTGCCGTAAGACGTTATCTAACGTCAAAAAGTATTATCCCAAACCATTAGCTAACCTCTGTCAAGAGGGTGAAATTTTCAAGTGAATATCGTTTGAATCCCGCCATAAAATACACTGATATGCAAAATAAAGTGCCCACCATACCAGCTTTCGAATTTCTTTCAATGATTTGGTTCAAATTAATGTTAACACAGTTGAATCTTTTCTGATATTTTATTTTTGATATTCTTTTAAAGTTGCTCTTACGAAATTTTGATAAAAAAAAGAATTTTACTCAAAGAAAAAGAAAATAAATTTGTATTGAACAAAAAATAGTGACAAAAAAAGTGCCCATTTCCTTCTTGGCCCCAGAAAAGATGATTTAAGAAAAATAAAAAGCAATTTAATAGTTAATGTGTCCTCCTTTGGCCTTAAGGACTTACTGGAGGCGCTTCGGCATGCTTTTCACCAGGTTTTGTAGGTGTTGGTGAAGCCCCCGAGATGATCTAGCCCAGGGTTAAAAGTCTCGTTAATAAATGTAGAGAAAAAATCCTTTTTTCTCGGTAAACTTATATGTTTCATATGAGTAATTGATAAAGATTTGCGAATAATAAAAAAAACAGAAACACATACAGCTAAAGGTTATTCTTGGCGTTAGTCACCAAATCAATTTTAACTATCTTCGTGAGAAAAAAAAACATCCTTTCACGACTCTGGCTACAGGTGCAGAGTTTTAGTTTTATCAAAGTCAATCAAGTTTAATATGAGTCTCATCGTGGCAGTGAACCCTGCACGATCTTGAAAGTGCCCTGTGGTGTCAAGCTTATTAAATTAGTTTGCTTTCCGCGTGGTGATGGCTCTGATTAAACCTCATCGTGGTCATGTTTGCGGTTAGCACCGGGTTGAACTGTAAAACTGAAATAAAGAACTCTCACCGGACCAGAACCGTTATCGATTCTGAGGATGATCCGAAAGTACCTTCCCCCCGCGCACTAGATTCGTGTCGAAATTTCTCAAGAGAAAGAACAGCAATTCGAACCCCAATGAAAAGTAATAAATTTCGGTGGCCGGCGGAAATTTATTCCTATCCGATAGGACGCTCACGATAAGGGCATTAAATTTAAATTGAGAAAATGAAAAATAAAACCACAGACACAAAGCATACCGTACCGCACTCGGTCTCGGAGCTTATCGTCCGGATTCGAGGTCTGCGGTACTTTACGGCTGACGGTGCAATTGATTCTCGAAGTCAGGGTCACGCGAAATGCGGTAAATAATGTAACACGGAGTTCGAGATGGGATTGCTGCGGTGAAGCACGAAGATACCGTATGAATTACAACGGCGATAAATTAGCAACGGATGGACACAGAGTTGTAAGAGAACGGGAGATGATCCTCGGAGTATGTCAAGGATCACCATTGAAAGGGTTTCTGGTTTCAGTGGAAGGCAGTTAGGTGAAACTCGTGGGACAGTTGTATAACTTTTATCGTGGAAACCTTGGGTGATCAGATTTATGAGTGCTAGCAATTTGTCACAGTGTTGAACGAAACTATTCCATACGAATGTGTAACATGATAAAGTAAATTCAACAAACGTCATTCAGTGACCCATTCGCTAGCGCTGACCGGACAGCACTTGTCTGACTGGACAAATTCTCAAACGGGCGAAGGAGGAGCCATGAGCGTAGCCAGGATTTCTTTCACGGGAGGGCACGCAACTTCAATAGGTAAATTAAAAAACGAATTTAGTACTATACCATTTAATTCCACTAGAGTTTGTATCCTTTAACAGATACGCGTATTTCGACCTCAACTGTAACTGACCTCACAGTATCTGTCAAAGGATACAATCTCTAGTGCAATTAAATGGTATAGTACGGAATTCGGGTTTTCATCTACTTATAGGTATTCTACTAAACAGCTCGAAGATTTATCGTCAACTTCAATTGTTTTTTTTTTCACAAATTTCACGTAAAAACTATCATTACATAAAGGCAGTGCCCCCATCTAGCACCTCTCTGGCACTGGCCGAGGAAGGAGCTGTGATTGATTATGATTTCAGTTGGAATCGTGCCCCTGCTCCGTTGTCGTCAGCTGCAATCGGACCATTTTGGGCTTTATCTACTGAATCATGACGGCTCGTTTCTTGCGTTCACTCTGTATTTCACCGCGACCCATATGGTTGGGCTTAATCATGTTTTCCCAAACATATTTACCCTCATCCAAAAAGGCATAGATTAATTGGTAATTTGTTCAAAATCTGAACCTAAACGCCAACGGGTGACATCGACTTTCACTCGACACCCTTCATTTGACTAATTTGTTTGTTTTTAACCTGAGTTCTGCATCGCTGATGATTTCTTCATTTTTGAGATACGACTCTAAACAAATGGTAGTCGTCGTCATTGAATGCACATGCTGCTGTTGCTCTGCGGCTGTGAAGCAAATAGAGTTGTCTCGAAGTTGTTTATCAGATAAGCCGCCAAGATTTCTTTTGGTTTGCATTTGAAGTGTCGGCATCTCGCACTCACTGGGAGGTTATTATGACTGAGAGATGGGGTCATTTTTGTGACCGCATGCGTTCGCTTTTGCTTACCTTTTAAGGATTAATGAGAAACGATGGGTGATTATTATCTAACTCAATTCGTCCATTTTCCATTTCGTAATCCGTAGCGGCAGGTAACAGCTTGTTTGGGAGTCGCCCTAGGTGGCAACAGGTGTGAATTATTCTCTAGTAACAACCTATAACCACAAGTGGTTTTATTGTACCGTTTTGCTTCGAATTGGACACTTCGAAAGCCAAACACTATGATTATTTTTACATTTTTGATAATATAAATTCAAAATTGTATATAATACTTATGTACAAAACTATTACTTAAGTTTGATTGTACGTTTTAGATGTAAATGTATCACGGTAGGCTGCAATATATTAAAAACAAAATGCGTATCAATACTCTACACTTTTCAGTGTTTGTTGAACTGAACCTTACAGTTGCTGTTATAAGAAGATTCGGATAATTTTAAATTGAAAACAGTGTTTGGTGTTAGTACATGGTAGAAATAAAAAGTGAACTGTTGTGTCCTATTGTCGTGAAGAGGAAATAGCTGAAAAGTGCTCGAATTATTTCTTATTTAAATAAATTCTCGGTATCCGGACTAGGAAACAAATTATTGGACCGATTTGAAAGACGGACGAATACAAAAATCAAATGAACTGAACTTAATTCAGACTATTGGCAGCTGTCCTGCCTAGATAACCAATGAACAGTTGTTTTTGAACATTAGAGAGAAAAAATATGTGTAATATTCGTTTCTGGTGCGTTTAATCAAAAGTACCGTGCTGCATCAGTATCCGGACTCTTAAGCAAATGATGGAACACTGTTTTCAGTAAGCTTCCTTCGTCAATTATTAAAATAATGTTATGAAACTTTTATGTCTGATCTTTCTTGAAACGATAAATTTTCCTATGAAATTTAAAATTCTATCATGAGAACAGTTAAAAGAACGTAGCATGTTTTGTCCTTAAATCCGGACATTCCAGAGTCATGTCTCTGAATCCGGACACTTTTGAATCGAAACCCGTATATTAGAGTGATGCAAATTTTGAAATTTTTGCTCCCCTATGCTTAAACGACTTATATAATGGTAAATAGCATCCTCCCAAAGTTTGAAATGATTCGGAAGAAATTTGACTGTGCACAAGCCATTTGAAGTTTATATGGAGATTACTATGGAAAACGCCAACTTTTTGTGTTCAGGCTTCTATCTCTTCGACATAATATTTTATGAAAAAGTGAACAACCTCTGCTCATGTGAAATCCTTTCAGCTAAAACTTTGCTGAAAACCACATTTTGATAGGACTTAAGGATAAATTGCTATTCTTAATTATAAACTGGGTTTGCATTTTGCATGCTTAACCAACTGCTCGGCAGGCAACAGTGGTGCTCCTGGCGGGAAGAATAGATCAAAGTAATCCAGGCTACTATGTTCTACAGCAAAAAAGCAGTGTTGCTCTGAAAGTAATTGAATGATCATCTCAGCATGATTTAGACTTTGTTATCACTTATAACAAATTATCCTTACGTCCCATCAAAATGTGGTCTTCGGCAAAGTTGTAGCTGGGAAGATTTCACATGAGTAGTGTTTGTTCACTTTTCCATAAATTATTATAACGAGCAGTTAGAGGACGGAACACAAAAGATTTGTCTTTTCCATACTAATTTCCATAGAAACTTCAAATGTCCTGTGCACAACCAAATTTCTTCCAAATCACTTCAAATTTAGGGAGAATGATTTTCATCATAATTGACACCGTTTAAGCATAGGGGAGCAAAAACTTCAAAATTTGCATCAGTCTACCGTATATATTAATGTGAAATATACAAAGAAAATAATTATAAATGGGGATATAATTGAACTCCACTTTTCAAATAGCCAAGAATTTCACGAAGGCGTGAATCTGTGATCTTAATGCTTAATTTTCAAAAGTAAATCACATGTAGACTGTGAGGTATGATGAACTGAACTGCAACAACCAATCATATACACTTTTTTCTGCTTTAAACGACCAATTGCGATGCTCTGGACAGTCAATACACGTTTTGTGAGAATTTAATCAATTATTCGAGTAGTTTTGATTTTTTATTTTTCTCTTACACCAATATTATTGAGACAGCGATTGAATGTTCGGGTTTTGAACAACAAGTGTAAAATTCCGGACAGTCTCGTTCCACTCTGTAAACCATTCATTTTCGATATAATTCTAAACAGTGAATTCACTGACCTGTTGAGTTATGATTGTACGCACAATTTTGAAGCAAACACTTCATTAATTCAGACTATTTTCTATCCAAGTTATTGTCAACTAAGGACTGTTCATTTTATAAAGTGGACACCTCGTTTATGCTATATCTTTTTTATTTATTGATGAAATCGTAAACGGTTTTCTGTGTATCGTTCAACTATTATTCTACAATGTTATGAAAATACAGAAACTTACAAAATGCTTTCGATTGAAGAACTAAATAGTTTTTGCAAAAACTCCTAAGAAAAACTGTTCGTCAAGTTTAAGCATTATTTTTCGCATGAAAAAAATCCTAAATTTAATGAACAAATTGTATGTTGGTATGCTTTACTATTCAACTTAAGGTAGAGCTTTTGAAAACATTAATAATATTCCATCAGTTCCTGACGCTGAGTCACTTTAGTGATCTATTCCTTATGGTCAAATTTGCTGATACACCATATTTTACTACCAGCAAAAAAGTAAAGTAATAAGCGTGTTCAAAACTGGTTTAGATTACTGAAGAAACTATATATGTATAAAAATAGCAAAATCTTGAGTTTTAACCGCATTCTTGGGTAGCAAATTTATTCTTTATGGTCGTTTTATTGTAAAATCCCATACTTTTAAAATTATATACGCATGTTCATCGATCAAGAGCAAACTGTAAGCGTTTTTCTCAAAATATGTTGATAGGTAGTCTCAGAATAACACATTCTGAAAATAATACATGCAAAATAAATTTGATTTAATTCAAGCAGTGTTCCCAATCTTGATGATGGTCATTGTGCTTTGAGTGGTCTTCTGAAAATAAATTATTTGTTTTTCTATTGTGCTTAAAATATGACGTGGGGACTAAATCAGCAACTCTATGTAGGCGTAAGTTATTTTCATTATAAATACTATATTATTACTTCCGTCTGGACGTACTTTAAACCTTAAAATTCTACTCATATCAGTTCCATTTAAATTTAAGATATTTTTCTTTAAAAAAAATTGATAAAAAATGATTTTATGATATCTGCAAAATTGCTTCTCCAAAAATAACTTGATATTTTTTAGCAAGCTTCTAATTAATAATGCTTTCTAAGTACAACCATTTTTTGAAAATTAAAAATATAAATTGTCGTATTTTCCTGCCGATTTTTAATAATCCTTGATTTTGATAACCTCCAAAAATCGACCGTTCTAAACGTTGTGCCTTATTAGTGTGAAATCATATTATTTTGGTAACTTTTTTATTACCACAGCATTGTACAATATTAGTCGAACAATGTACAGAAAACCGATTTCGATTTCATTGATAAATTAAAAAGATATTGCATGTCCAAAGTGTCCACTTAATAAAATGAACAGTCCTTAAACACTATGGGTGCGTTCGTTGACGCTCTTATCGAAAACACTAGCAGAGCGAAGAATCGACGATCAATATTATGTTTATGTCATAATCCATTATTTAGCAATGACTACTAGATAAAAAAAAGTAAAATCTATAATGTTTTTAGAAAAAATGTAAAAATAAAATTTATTATTATAATCATTAACTTTGGTTCAAATTAACGAATAACATCAAAGTGTCCGGATATTGGTGCTGTCCGAATTTTGATGCATCACGGTATTACCATGGAACAAGTTATAGGTGGTACATTGTATTATGAATCCAGGCACTAGCATGAGGCGAGTGAAGCCAAAATTTCCTTTGCTTTCCTGGCAGCTTCAGTGTTTTTTCTGACCAAAGATTTCTGTGATTACGTATATTAAACTTTTTGGATTCATTAAATTTAGTGTTGTTCAGTTGAATTTTATACAAAATATGCAAATATTAAGTTAAAAACAAGTGTCCGGAATTTGAAGCAACATTGTAATAGTGTCCGTATTTCGAAGCAAAACACATCTATATTTTTTGCATGTTTAAACGTAATTGGGTTATGGCAACCGAAATGATCATAGCCGCAGGTGAAATTTTCTATATTCTTTTAATTTCTTTATAGTATCATTTCTATTTATAGTATTGTTCTGTGTATGTAATTATAAAAACTAAATTAAGAATTTATTAACATTATGTTAATATCATATTAGATTTCATTGTCCATAGCAGCTCAGAATTTTTGCAGGTATAAACGTTTTCAATAAACTTAACCTAAACTAAGATGTATGATGCATTTATCGTGACAATAGAAGATTGCAACGATTTTTGTTTAAAACTGTCTGTAATGTTGTTCGACTTTTTTTTTTCCAATGTTTTTATATTGGATATTTTATGTAACCCAGTACACCCGATTCTGTTTTGCACGAATTTTTTTTACACGGCCGTGCAAAAAAGTTTCCATAGATTTTTTCTGCCAAAACCTTATTTTTGCATGGAACTTCGAGAAATGGTGTTACTTTTTTTTGCAGGGTTTTTGAAATTTTGAACTGAAAACTTTTTTTGCACGATACGCATCCCCCGTACAAAAACAGAATCGGGTGTACCGTAATACGGGGTAGCATTGATCAGTTTTTTGGGTACTTCTTAAATATTTCATCCAAAAATGTAAATGTTTTGAGTTTTACATTTTTAAAACAACAAGGTTCTTCTTACGAGACGAGTCATTCCGATCAATGTTACCCCGCTGATCAATGATACCCCGGATTACGGTGCTACTAAGGCAAGGAGGAAGCTTCAGAATCATTTTCAAAATTTTATTTTGAACCTTCTGTAGAGCTTTTTTCCTGGTACAAATTCAACCATTCCATGAAAAACCGATCTAGTGGGTCACCGAATTCCGTGAAAATTTGCTATTTTGTTCCTTATACGAAATAAGGATTCACGTGTTTTTGGATTTTCTGATTAGGGTGATCATTTCCGAAATAGGGTGACCAGAAAAATCGCAACCGCGACAAAAAAAAAATATAAAAAAATCATAAGCGGTTCAAGCTTGATCAGTCAATTTTCTTGGACGAAATAATTGTTTTTTACATTTACAATTGTTTTTACATGCTGCAATATTTTCAGTGATGCATGTTTTTTAGTTTTTGAGATATATTTTTTTTGAAAATAAAAACTCAGTCATTTTTTTATCGGAACACACTGTAGGTCGCAGCGCATTAGATTTTTTTTTCAAATCATTACTTTTGAACAGCTCAACTGATTTCCAATCTTTGTTTATGGAATGAAAGCTTAAGATTTCAGCTTTACGAAAAAATAACACTAAAAATATATAAAAAATTTTAGTATGTTAGGCTTTTTTTAGTTTTTTGGGTTTTCCGGTTCTGCTACCAAAGACGGTATAACTGTTCTCATTTTTTTCTAGAAACTTCAGAAAATTCAACGTATACCCTCTAAAATTTTCAGCAATGTATGTTCTTTAGTTTTGAAATAAATTTTTATGTAATTTAAAAATCAGGTGTCCCAAAATGATAGATTATTAAAAATTAAGTGATCTTGATGAAACACAGCTAATACTGATTTGTATTTATCAATCAACTGGAGTTTAAGAAAATTCTAAAATAAATGGAAAAAGGTATAAATAGGCAGAGACGATCGGTAAATAAAAACAATTTTAACTCAAATTCGATATCTTACTGAAATAAGCCATATATATACCATAGTTTAACACTTTTTTCTTTTTCAGAGAAAGAAAATCGTTTTACAATAACATAATATTCATCCTCAGGCTTGAAGCAATAGTATGATTGGGTACCCGATATTTGATTCGCAAGGGAATAACGGCTTTTAAGTTTCCGTTGCATTGCATTGTAAACTTTTTCTGAATATAACTCATAGTGCATTCCTGAATCTTTCTTGAAACTAGCCCATAGATAAAGTTCATTGGCTGTTGTAATATGTTGACCCTGCAGGCTCGCTTTTGTAGCATTCCGTTTAAAAACTTCACCTAAAGCATCAAATGGTCCTTTGCCATGACACGTAGCGAAAAAATTCCACTCTGCAATAATACCAAAATCTTTTTGCATATGACATAAGTTATAGGCTGCATTTTATTATTATATCGACTACCTGATCCATCTGAGAATTTTTTTTATGGAAGCCAGGAATCTTATTTTCAATAAATTGCACGCAACTCGATATGAATAAACGAATTGCAACGCGATCATGTTTAGTAAATTCTACCATGAAGCTTGTAAATTCTAATTCGGAAGATTTATCTTTGCAATAGATGGCAAAGGGTTGGATTGTGCACTGTGAATTTGCCCAGTGAAAACCCTGAATGGCATCTTGTATAACAAAAGAATTTTTTCCCGAAAAATCACATATATATGAGTTTTTTTTTTACAAATATTTCAAATAGTTTCCTTGCTGTTCAGCAATAAAATTATGCAACAAATCAATGACAAAAAATGACTTATTGCGAGTCAATTTCTGCAAGTACCGTGCCCACACAGTTACGGATCACTCTGGCGTTCGTCATCGGATAACTCGCTCAACACATAAACGTTGACGTAAAACACATGTTTCCCATGTCATACCATTTGTCTTCTACCATTTGTAATGCTAAATACAACATTCAACCGCTAAATAACGGTGTTTTTGACAAATGTTTAGTTGGTACCACACAGCTATCATTATATGGTCGTTTTCTCACAGCTGTGTTAAAATTCAAATGTCAAAGCTTAAAACATGCTCGTTCGCTTCGATTTAGTATGAATTCATCTTTGGAAACCGTTTTTCTTGATTGTTGATTCTAAATACCGAACATTAGCACTTCTAACTGGTGATCCACAATATGGGCCAGAAAATTATTGTTACCACGGTTATGGATCACTTCCAAAGAAAGTAGATTTCTGTCATTTTAAGCATGGATTCGACATTTTCAGACAATAGCACTAAGGATAAAACGCATAAAACATTTAGGTTTGTAAATATCATTTTTAAGCAGACAAAAATGGGTGGAAAACTTGGTGTGGAGCGAAAACAGTTCATGTCTCAGCTACTACAATGCAGTATCACAAAAAAGGGCATTTTACCCTTGTTTCCAGCTCTACCACTGCTATTCTTGCAGTAATATGTGACGCATTGTTGACTTTTGCCAAATCATGCAATACAGATGCATTGAGTTGAAAATCTCTTGATTTTGCGCACTGATCCGTAATATGTCACAATTTGATCCATTATATGAAAATTGATCCATAATATGGTTTTCAGAAACCGATACAATTTTTAATTTTTATGCAATCCAATGTAAATATTACACTCAAAATAGATTACTGACCGAAGTTCCAATTTGGAACGATTCATTTCGTGCTTTTAAATTACAATTTTACGTTTTTCATGTTGTTTTATTAAATTTTATAGGTTGGACTCCACGCTATTTGATCCATAACTGTGGGGTCATGGTAATTTTGAAACAAATTAATTTGCTGTCCAGTGCATAGAAAATGCAAACAGGCAGCTATGAAAGTTTATTTACCAAGCTGTGTTCCAACGAAAACAACCAATATTTGGATCCATTAGAGAAACGTAATCTGATAGCAATTTGGATAAGTAAATTTTACACCAACTTGGACTGCTTCAGCCATTGTGGTGGTTTTGAACATTGCATAAATCATTTGATTCAATTGTTCAATTAGATAACCAAAATCAGAGGCAAGACTTTGTACTAGAAGTTGGTGCATTTTCTGGGGATTTTTTGTTGAAACAATTAGAACGGTAATCCGTTGGAAGACAACTTAAAGGGGAGGAACTGAAACTGCCTGTTACAATATTAGCATATAAATTTCCGTGGGTAAATCCATTTGGAATTAGAAGATTCGAACGGCCACCCGACGTACGAAAATTAGCTTGTTTATGAGCATGATCATAATTTACTGGAAGCGGATGATTCTTAAGCAGGCGATCGTTAACTGAAAAATGAGCATTGTTGGGAATTATGCCTGGGGAATTTCCAGAAAGAAAACCGTTACCGTTCATCTGTCTGGTACGAGCAATACGTGTTTACGCAAATGGCAATCCCAAAACTTAGGCTCATGGTTGCCATCGAAATTTACGTATACAAACTTTATGGTATCTTTCTTCTCAGAACAGACATTCTTAGCGTGAAAAAAACTTCAGCAAATCATGCATTTAGCATGCATGCAGCAATGTTTTGTACCATGTCTTTACTTTTGGCACCGACGGCACTGAGTGGGGTTCTGAAAATTTCCTCCAGGTTTCTGGAATTGTTCCCATGTTACACAGACATCGAAAAAAAGTTTTGCTTTTCCTAAAGCTTCAATATAATTTAGATCATTTTTGTTATAGCGAACTGAATAATATTATTTGAAAAAAAAAACCCTTCTGACGAATGCCTAATCGGGTTTAATTTGTCATAATGATTACTTAGACTGGGAAAATCCAAGTAAATCATTTATCATATGAACAAACCACAGACAAACAGACGTCACACTCTCATCATTGTCCATCGACCACCTTTTTAACGGTCGATTCAAAAATATGGTAGGTGGCCAATCCGCCACCCGCAGCGCTCGCATTGTTTTTGTTCGTGTTTGACGTTTACACACTACCGCCATCTGTTGGCTCGTCGGCCAAATACACTAATTCTAGCATTGGGCGTACATGTCCTCGTGACTATGATTTGGATCGAGATTTGTTCTAAGTGTTACGTCTGTTTGTCTGTGAACAAACGTTCAATTTTGTCGTCGTAAGTATAAATATTGCGCTTAATCTCTTCAAGATGTTTGAGAAAAAGTTCACGATCTTTAAGAGTTTCCGGCAAAACGCAACAGTCTCCTTTCTTTGCGATTTGGAAAAAAAACTTTGTTTCCACTAAGGGATGGTACACTAATTATGTCACGCAAAACTTCAATTGACCCCCTCCCCCCTTTTGTCACGTTTTTTGTATTAGTCCTCAAAAAATTTTGTTTTTTGTATTAGTCCTCAAACAATTTTGTTGCTCTTTGTTAATCTCCAATCACCACCAACCACGCATTATACACTCAATAGGGGTATTTACTTAACAGCGTAATGCGCTGTGTATTTTGATTATTTTAAATGTTTCATGACATTGCGTAAACAGTGAAAGAAACATTTTAAACTGTCAAAGTTCGCCAAATTTTCAATCCAAGCACACGTTGGTCATCTTCGGAACCGTCATCATATTTTTTTTTAGGAAATAGGATAATGCTATTGAATGAGACCTTGATGCGTGGGAGATTCTATAGTGCTGGGAATCAAAAACATAATTATGTGATACTTCAAACAGCGCTTTTATTATCCAGTAATAGGTACAAGAATAATCGTTCGAATCTACACTATAAATGACCATCGATGAATCGGCAGGAATTTCGAGTACCTCAAGAGGGTGACTTTCTTTGAACTGGCATATCCAATCATATATCACATATCACACTTTTTTCCGACAAAACACTGTCTAATCTTCTCCAGATTGTTGGCATTGAACGGTGGTCCGAATTCGCTTTCGAATACCGTGCAGAAAACGATCATTATTCCGAGTAAAATCCAACAGAAGGAAAGTCTGAGCTCAAACAATAACAAATTTCACGAGCAATTTTGATCGATTTCGATGGGTGACTACCGTTTTGATTCATATTACGGACAGCTTCAAATTCCGGACACTCTCGCTTGTATGGGAAACATTTCACACGAAATGTTTCAATTTTCGCCGTCCAAAAGTTCTCATTTTCGAGGCTCGTTTTATTAGGTTTTTTCCATAAATATCGTTGCAAATTTATAATGCCCAACTACCTTAGACGTCTCTTAAGTGGTTGAACGATTTCAATTGATGATTTGACTGTTCCATTAATGATTATCATGAGCTGTCCGTAATTCGAATCAAAGTGTCCGGAATATGAGGCAAAAGTGAGGGAGCGTCCGGAATAAGAATCATGAAAAGGCCACACGTTTTGATTTATTTAAAATTATTCAAGTTGCGGATGCGTATTCTTTACCCACCATCCGAAAGTTAAGGGCTTCCGACGCTCGATAACGCTAAAAAATTATACAAAATGATTTATTTTGTATGGTCCAACCTGGGTTATACTTCACTGAGGCCTTAAGTGTCCGTAATATGAATCAAAACGGTAGATTACTTATGGATTTGTCATTTGCCATCGAGAAGAATTATTTCATTTGAAATACCGTTTTGATTCATATTACGGACAGCTTCATATTCCGGACACTCTCGTTTGTATGGGAAACATTTCACACGAAATGTTTCAATTTTCGCCGTCCAAAAGTTCTCATCTTCGAGGCTCGTTTTATTAGGTTTTTTCCATAAATATCGTTGCAAATTTATAATGCCCAACTACCTTAGACGTCTCTTAAGTGGTTGAACGATTTCAATTGATGATTTGACTGTTCCAATAATGATTATCATGAGCTGTCCGTAATTCGAATCAAAGCGTCCGGAATATGAGGCAAAAGTGAGGGAGCGTCCGGAATAAGAATCATGAAAAGGCCACACGTTTTGATTTATTTAAAATTATTCAAGTTGCGGACGCGTGTTCTTTACCCACCATCCGAAAGTTAAGGGCTTCCGACGCTCGATAACGTTGAAAAATCATACAGAATGATTTATTTTGTATGGTCCAAGCTGGGTTATACTTCACTGAGGCCTAAAGTGTCCGTAATATGAATCAAAACGGTATTTCTTGACTTGTTTACGCAGAATACCATTTTACGCAGCTTTAACCCGTATAGGCCTGAGTGAAAGCAAAAATACTGAAACCTTCACCGCTCAGAGAATTCTTAACGGATTCAAATAAATTTTTGTCAGTTCACTGGCCCACATATCTAGTTTCTAGAAGTGGCCAGAGGAACTCGGAAATATTCCTGTGGCCGGAGTTATTTCGGTGGGTCAGTGGGTCAAGTCGGGTAAAAAAGGGCTATTTTTTGGTACATGCCAAGTTACCTTTATCTATTTGCAATGACAATCATTTTAATTTGAATAAATTATTAAGATCTATTATTCAACATTATAAATGAAGAGGTATGGACCGTTTAGGATATACTGGATGTGGCCAATCGGACTTCATGCCGTGAAGAACCGGCTATAGATTTGTTGAATACTGATTCGTTTCAATTCTCGAAAAGTAGAAATCAAACATAATTGTGCACAAAAATGCGTTCCGATAAGCTTAGCACAGATGTTCAGATACAAATTGGCCACTTTATCGTAAATTTGAGGCGTCCCGGGATCCGAAAATGGTCATTTGTAGGATTAATTAAATGCAATACTCGTAGTTATCCAGTTCAATCGTTTCTCACAAGGTTTACACTGATGCAATTTTCTTAAAATTCCGTCATGAAGTGACCACATTATATACGATTCCGAATATTATCTGTGACTTGAAATTTGCCTACCTCCAGGGGCACAAACGCACAGTACCCTTCTCACCCGACCTGACCCAGTGATCCACCGGAATAAATCCGACCACAGGAATATTTCCGCGTTCCTCTGTCCACTTCTAGAAAGTAGATGTGTGGGCCAGTGAACTGACAAAAAATCATTTGAATCCATTAAGAATCCGCTGAGCGGTGAGGGTTTTAGATTTTTTGCTGTCACTCAGGCCTATACGGGTTAAGTGAATACCCCTAATGATAAACGATTACATAGATCATCAGTCAGAGGATCATTCACCCGGTAGCCATTGTTCGATTTTCGCAACAACACTCATGAAATAAACCATTGCCACCCGGAGGGGCTTATTATATGAGCTCAACCGTTTAAATCCCCTCTTACCAACTAAATTTTGCAATCTTCGATCAACACCACTTCGGTCATCATTGACATACATCCATTAATCGGGCTGCAATGGGAGGGACCCTTCTTAACCGACCGAAGCCAAGTCTCGTCCAAACATGACGCTGATGGGTCATAAAACCTCGACGTCTTAAACTGCCGAAAATGTCATACGTAGTCAATTTGAGTGACTCGAATGGACGCTTTAGTCTGGGACCAACAGACATAAACTGAACAAGACGTTTCGGTGTTTATGCTTTACGCGAGCTCGTTTCGTACCAAAACCTCCGAAGACGACGTAAAATTGAGAATAATTAGCTTTTATTAATACTCTTTTATGTCGGTAATTGATTCCGTCAGACGAATGGTCCCCATTTGCTGACCCTCAGTGGGGGGGACCGCACAATAAAATAACTCATCGCTTGTTTGGATGGACACAAATTTATCTCGCAGAGCAGATCGGATTCTCAATCGGCGATCTTTGGAGTCGTTGGGTCGAAAAGATGGATTAATTTTATGGCTGCCGCAGAAGGGTTCTCACCTGAATTTTAAAACGGGCGGCTTATCAGTTGGTGTGAATCAGAATCCGATTGTTGGCAACGACGATTTCTATGGTTGGAGACTGGGTAAATTAATTTTATATGGGTAGGTATTACCTCTGCTAATTTGGTGAGATCTAGTGCAGAAGTATTAATTATTCCAGATGGTATTCAGTTTTGTTAAATGGCAGCCCGTAATTAGGTGTGCTGTAAAATAATTATGTTTACAACCGTGGGTAAATCCAGAGTAGAGTAGCTTAAAGCAGTTTGGCTGGAAGATGTTTTACACTGACGAATCACAAATAGAATACTGATTTTATTGTACATATCTAACTAATTTATTATTGCCACCCACAAACTTCAGAAGCATTGTTCTTTACATGACGCTTTAGAATAGGCTATCATAAAGCTCTGCACAAAAATCAGTCTCACTCTTTCATTCTTTCACGAAATAATTAAGTAATCTTCAAAATCCCATACAAAATCAAAAAAGGGCTGAGCCCTTTACACTACGAATCTAAGGAAACAGCATCCCATTTCTCTGATGATTTACCACTTCCATCCAAAGCAGAAGCAAAGTGCAGACCATCAAAACCTGATGTTGATGATGGATATAAGAGGATATTAGGGAAGGTGTACCGGTATTCGCCATGTACCAGTTATTCGCCACCCCAGATTTTATACCGTTTTACTTCATATATGGTTGCCAATTGTTTAGTGTTTGCTAAATTGCTTTGAGATGATACGGAAACATTCTTGGAAACCGCAAAATTTTCTCAGAAAATAATAGAAAAAAATCATTTTCCTTAAACTTTTTGCTCCTTTGCACCTATTTTTCGCCACCTGTTCCTGAATTCGCCACCCTCCATAAGAAATCAACGTAAGTGGCGAATTCAGGAACCGAAATTAAAATCGTGGCGAATACTGGTGCAAGTGGTCCAGTATTCGCCACCACCATTTTTAATACAAAAACAAAGTTTCTGATGAGTTTTTATATTTTCCCTGCTGAGCATGGATTGAAAGCTTTCGTTTAATGTCCAGACAGTAACCAAAGGTCTTTTGATTTATAAATAAACAATATTTTTCCTTAGGGTGGCCAAAACTGGTACACTTACCCTATTATATTATTTTCAGATCTTTTATCTCTTATATCTATCAAATTAACCCTTCCATTACCAACCCCCCTAAACGAGTGTTGGAAAAAAACACGTTTTGAGCTGTAACTTTTTTGTTTTTTGATATTTTAAAACCAAATTTTGACACAATAAGCGGATATCTTTCTAGTTTGAAGGCTTGGACAGAATTTAAGGGTTGGCCACCTTGTTCCGGAATCAAAATGGGTGTTTCGAAATAGCCACCTTTGAAAAAGTGAATTTGCAATGTGAAATCAGCTGATTTTTTACAATGATTAGCTCTATAACGATGAGGACGGATGTCCACTAGGCCAATAATAATTCAGTTGGTTATTATGCAGTTGTTTTTGATAAACAATATGGTATTGATTTTTGGTATTTTGCCACTTAAACCATCTAATGAAGAGCATACAATAGCTTCTGTTATTGAAAGGTGATTTTTTAGCTAATGAAGAAAGAAGTGTTAAACTTCTCGAGAAAGTGCTTCCAAACTGCTACAGGAAACCATACCACTTTTTAAGCTTTTTGATGTTTGTTGATGAAACTTTCTCATGCTTTTGACGGGTTTCACGCCAACTCGACACGCGATTGGCAGCACCCCTTCAGAATTCAATGAAACTTTCTGGATGTCAAAAGTATGTGAAACTAAGATACTTTGCATACTTTGTTTTTTCAAAATCAATCTAGACTAACATTTGGAAAGGGTCAAAGTTTTTTTTACTTTTTTTTATAAACCCGTATAACTCAAAAACGGTAAGACCTACAAAAAAGTAGTGTTGTATGGGGGACTGTCGTGAAATTTCCTGACGTTTTAGAGAAAAATATTAAAAAAATAAAAACACATTTTCTACACTGAAAAAAAAAAATTTCAAAACTTCAAAGTCGATTTAAAAAAAACGGCCACTTCAGATTTTGATCATCCTTAAGCAAAAAGTTTCGTAATTAAATTTACTAAAAGTCGTCCATACATTGCAAATTGGGCATATTTTGGGGAAAAAAGTTTTTCTAACATCGAATTTTTTAAGTCCCAAAGTTTTTTTTTTTACTTTTTTTTATAAACCCGTATAACTCGAAAACGGTAAGACCTACAAAAAAGTGTTGTATGGGGGACTGTCGTGAAATTTCCTGAAGTTTAAGAAAAAAATATTGAAAAAATAAAAACACACTGCCATTTTAGATTTTGATTACCCTTAAGCAAAAAGTTTCGTAAATAAATTTACTAAAAGTCGTCCATACATTGCAAATTGGGCAAATTTTAGGGAAAAAAGTTTTTCTAATTTCGAATTTTTTAAGTCCAAAACTGAATTTTTTTTTTCAAAGATTTTGTTTTAAACCGTCAAATATGATCGTGTTTTCAAGTGATAAATGAGTTTGAATCAGAAAATAGATTGTATTTTTTATTGAGAATAGTTAAAAAACGGAATTATACAGTGATTATGTTTTTTAAATGAAGGCAATCAATCTACTTCGCCTCTGCCTATGAGGAAATCAACTCCGTCTAACAATCCGACGGATTTTTATGGTTCTGAAGGTATCACAACAGTATTGCAAACATTGAAAAGTTACAACCTTATCCATATCCCATTAAATTCTCTTCTAGAAAAAGTTTTGTGAAAAATAACTTACTAAACGTACCTGCGTTAAACGCCAGACGAATAAGAAACAATGAATATGTTTGTATTGTTATCTACCTAAAAAAAGTTGATAAGCTCATAAACTCATGATTTTATTTGCAAATAACAGTCTTCTTTTTCACGAAACAAAAAAGACTCCTTAAAACAAGGTTAAACACTGGTAATTAGCGACTTTTCTGAAAATTATAACGCTGCTCAAGGATATCACTGGAATAATTCCCAATTCTAAATTTATCATAAAAAAGATAATAAATTGGAAAATGTTAGTTTTATTATAATATCAGACCCATGACACAGTAGCAGTTCAGCTATTTATTTCAAAATTGATGAATTTTGTTAAACAAATCAAAAGTTATTTTTAAGTCAGATGGAGCTGCAGCTCATTATAAAAATAGAAAAAAAATTGCCAGCTTATGTATTTCAAGAAAATACATGGATTGGAAGCAGAGTGGCACTTTTTTGCCACATCCCACGGCAAAGGCCCCTGTGACGCTATTGGTGGCACTCTCAAGCGAATGGCAAAAAAAGCAAGTCTTGCAAAATACTATGGAAACACAATCGCAACTCCGCGAGAACTATTCGACTGGGCAGTGAAACAAACTGATACATGTATCACCAAATTAAATTTCTGTTATATATCTAATGAACAATATGTTAAAATGTCAGAGGAATTGGTAGAATTGTTTGATAAGGTTAAAACTGTCCCTGGCACTTAAAAATATCATTGTTTTATGCCTACTAGTGATACACAAATTGCAGCCAAACGGTATACCAATTCAGAGGATGAACCAAAAATATTCAATTTATTCAGTAAAGCCCAAAAATAATGTAAATATTCATGTGCAGATACTACGTTTTAGGATATATAGCAATAATAAAAATAAAAACAAACCACGACTTTTTTCATAAGCATAATATTGACCCTTTCCAGACACCTGTTAAGATTAGCTTTGACCAAATAAGAAATTAAATATTATTGTGATATCTTTCCAACCATAAAAAAAAACCCATCGGATTGTTAGAAGGAGTTGATTTTCTCATAAGCGGTATGGTGCGAGATCAATTGAATTTAATTTAAAAAAATACTGTATAATTCCGTTTTATTTCTTTTAACTACTCCCAATAAAACAAATATAATTTATTTTGTGATTAAAACTCATTTATCACTTGAAAATATGATCATACTAGACGATTTGAAGCGAAATAAAAATTAAATAAAAAGTTCATTTTGGACTTAAAAAATTCGATGTTAGAAAAACTTTTTTCTCTAAAATATGCCCAATTTGCAATGTACGGACGACTTTTAGTAAATTTAATTACGAAACTTTTTGCTTAAGGATGATCACAATCAGAAGTGGCCGTTTTTTTTAATCAACTTTGGAGTTTTGAATATTTTTTTTCCGTGTAGAAAATGTGTTTTTATTTTTTCAATATTTTTTTTTCTCAAACTTCAGGAAATTTCACGACAGTCCCCCATATAACACTTTTTTGTAGGTCTTACCGCGTTCGAGTTATACGGGTTTATAAAAAAGTAAAAAAAACTTTGAGACTTAAAAAATTCGATGTTAGAAAAACTTTTTTCCCTAAAATATGCCCAATTTGCAATGTATGGACGACTTTTAGTAAATTTAATTACGTAACTTTTTGCTTAAGGATGATCAAAATCTGAAATGGCCGTTTTTTTAAATCGACTTTAAAGTTTTTAATAATGTTTTTTTCAATGTAGAAAATGTGTTTTTATTTTTTTAATATTTTTTCTAAAACGTCAGGAAATTTCACGACAGTCCCCCATACAACACTTTTTTGTAGGTCTTGCCGTTTTCGAGTTATACGGGTTTATAAAAAAAGTTAAAAAAAACTTTGACCCTTTCCAAATGTTAGTCTAGATCTATTTTGAAAAAACAAAGTATGCAAAGTATCTTAGTTTCACATAGTCTTCACACCCAGAAAGTTTCATTGAATTCTGAAGGGGTGCTGCCAATCCCTTTGTCGAGTTGGCGTGAAATCCGTCTTTTGTTGGAAGCTTTTTCAAGCCTCTGGAGCAAGCTGATACAAGCTTCAATTGCTTCCAGAGAAAGCTTTTCCGAGCACCTTTAGTTTAGGGATAATGGATTATAAAGAGAGATTTTTCAAGCATTTAATGTAAGTTTTCACATGCATCTTTAGGAAGCTTTTTCAAGCTTCTGAAGGTTTTCCAAGCATATGGAGAATACTATGCTTGTGGGGGTTGCTTTTCGATGCTCTTCCAGCTTCTGGAACAAACTTCTCCAAGCTTTTAAAAAAGCTTTTTAAAGGTTCTAGAGGTAGCTTCTCCAAGCGTCTGGAGGAAACTTTTCTGAGCTTCTCGAGGAATATTTTCCATACTTTAGAGGAAACTTTTCCAAAATTCTGGAGGAATCTATTCCTAGCTTCAGTGGCTTTTCCAAGCTTTTTGCATTTTTTG
Organism: Aedes aegypti; assembly: GCF_002204515.2. Taxonomy (NCBI): domain Eukaryota; kingdom Metazoa; phylum Arthropoda; class Insecta; order Diptera; family Culicidae; genus Aedes; species Aedes aegypti. The sequence goes on from NC_035109.1 coordinate 304,338,041, forward strand.
GATGAAGTTTTTACATTATTTTGGATGAAGCTTCTGGAAAAACTTCTCCAAGCATTTGAAGAAAGTTTTTCCAAGCTTCTCAGGAAGCTTTTCCAAGCTTTTAGAGTAAACTTTTCCAAGCGTCTGGAAGGAGCTTTTCCAAGCTTCTGGTGGATACTTTTCCAAGCTTCTGGACTGAGCTTTTCAAGGTTCTGCTGTAAGCTTTTCCAAGCTTCTCGAGGAAGCTTTTCCAAGCTTCTTGAGGAAGCTTTTCCAAGCTTCTTGAGGAAGCTATTTCAAGCTTCTGGAGGAAGTTTTTTCAAGCTTCTTGAGGAAGCTATTTCAAGCTTCTGGAGGAAGTTTTTTCAGCTTGAAATTCAGTTTTTTCGAGCTTGAAATGAGCTTTATGTGATCTGAAGTTCAATTAATTACTTAAAAAGTGGGCTGCCTAGGCCACAAACATATCCTTTTATCTGAACCTTTGGTTGCTTGGGTACTCTTTCAAAACTTTTATACGAAAATTTAACATACTTCTGGACGAAGCTTTTTTTAAATATTTTTGGTGTTTCTGGAGTAAGTTTTTCAAACTTATTAATACAATTTCTACCATCTGGAAAAAAATCAACTTTCTTGAAAAAGCTTCATCGAGACTATACAGAAAGCTCTTCATACTAATGTAATATTTTTTAGAGCTTCCGAAAAACCCCTTTTCTAGCTTCTGAAAGAAGTTTTCAAAATCTTTTCCTAGCTTCTGATGTAAAAGCCCCCAAAATCTCAGGAGGATAAGTATCCAAATTTCTGAAGGAAAAATTTTCAAACTTCTAGAAAAAGTTTGTCCAAGCTTCGCGTGAAAGCATTTCTAAGCTCACCCAGGAAGTTTCTCTAGGCTTCTAGAGAAATTATTTACAAACTTCTGGAGTAAGCTTTACAAAGCATCTGCGTAAATAATTTCTATGGCTTGGGGAAAAACGTTTCAAGGCATCTGGGTAAATGATTCAAAGGATATCAAGAAAACTTCAAGAACATCTCAAGAAAGTTGTTCAAAAAAAAACTTATAAAAAAAACTTTTCAAATCATTTCAACGTATTCAAAGCTTCTGGTTCAATGCATTCAGAGAGATGTTTTTTCAAGCTTCTGCAGGAAGCTTTTCCACGCAGGTAGATTTTTTATGAATTTGGAGAAAGTTTTATTGTGCTTGTGGCTGAAACAATTCAGGAGTTCTCGAAGACGCTATTTATTTCCGAAACAAGCTTTTTCCAACCCCTATATAATCGCATCTAAGAAATGAAAAGAAACACTAAAGGGGGTACGGAATCAAATTGCATAACTTTTTAAAAATTGTAACTTTTTTCACGCTGTATAATTTCACTAGCAGATGTGCAATCGTTGTGAACGACAGCCAATTGCAAAGTAATGGCCCATCATGAAGCAGGCACTTTGGAAGCATCCTAAGGAAGTTTAATCCGAAGAAGATATGAAGAAAAACTTGGTCTGCCACGCAAAAATAGTTGGTCCAAGTGTTGTACAGGACCTTATGTCGGAAGAGAAATGATTGTGCATTTGGATATGGAATTGAAATTAAATAAAACAAATATGGGAAAATATGCATAACATATTTTATTTTACTCCCTGAAAATTTGAAAGTTTGCGCAATTTGATTCCGTACAACCTATACCCTTATTTATATTTTGCTACGTAATTGCTATCTAAACTTTCAGGCAAAGAATCAGAAGGACATGGAACCACAGAATGAAACCGTAGTAGGTTTTATTCCATATAACTATACAGAACTGATCCGATTTTGTCAGCCCCTTTTAAACGGAGAACCTTTTGCTCTCACGGTTTCATTTTCCAATTTGCTTCAAATCTTATTTAACTCAGTTAAAGATATTACGAATATTACGAAAATGCGTGAAAGAGTAAACAAAGAACTTGTTTTTGTTTTGAAAGAGAGCTGAAAACGTTTTGAAATAAGAGCTGACGAAATCGGATCATTTATGTGTTAGAATCTGGTGAATGAAATTAATGTTTCTAGGGTAATTCATTGTATTTTCGGCGGATTTATTTTCAGTGCCATGGAGTTTTCTAAAATCATTTGAGCTTGAATTTGTTGTCCATTTCCTTGCATATGTAACATTTTGCTGGCATTATTAAACCATGTGGCCTAGACAGATTCTGGATGACGAACAAAACCATCAAAGAATGACGAACAAGTTCCCATGTTTCAAATCAAATGAGAATAACTAAGCTATGTTTGATGTTCCACTTAACTCCTCACCAGCAAAATCAATATTTACCGTCCATCGCATTAAAGATCAAAGAATCAATTTAATTTGCAGATTCTTCCCAGAATTGTACCTCCAGCGAATGGTTGTAGTTTTCGTCCACCACAAAAAAGAACCCTTGAGACCCAAAAGCGACCAAATTTAACGTCCTTTCGCAGAAATCTTCGGTCTTGGGACCGCGCGAACAGTCGTAAACTGTTGAAACGGGGCATGTTCCGCAAACCCAATGGAATGCAACGCGATGCAGAAAAAGTCGTGAACTTTTAACCGACTGACTGGCGGTTCTGGGTTGGTACTTTTTCGCAGTTCAGCGAACATCTCCAAATGGAACAAGACAGGGTAGTGGAGTTTGGGGCAAGTGTGGCACTCTAAGAATTTTGCTGTCCAACTTTGTTCAAAGCTTATCAAATCCACCAATTTAAACTCATGATGGAAGTTTCGCATATTCTCTTAAGCACTGTACCATTTTGAATGACGGGTACCTACTTAAATTCAATGCTTTTCGAACTTTTATCCCTTCTTATTTGTTTTTTTTTTTTCAATCTTTTGTCCTTTCGGCCCATTATCCTTCAACCTTCTGTTATTTAGACCTTTTGTCGTTCGAACTGTTGGTCAAAAGTGAAAATATATTCTCTTTGTTTAAAAAGTGGCTCCAAACTCCGCTACGATGCAATTGCTTCGACAAACAGCAGCAAGCAACAGCAGAAGCAAAGGGACCAGCAATGCCAAATATCTCAATTATCTCGCCGCAATGTCGGAGTATTTTTCGGACGGGTTTGTTATTCGACTTGACTCTGGTTGAATTAATGTCACTTCTGCCGAAGAAGAAAATTGGAAGCGTCGCGAAAGGTTAACGTGGATTTATTTTTTTCAACTTCGAGTGGTATCCGAAAAACAAACTTTTTTTCTGTGGGAACTTATTTGTGGTGGGTACTTGTTAGCCTTTTGCATCTAGTCGTTATTGCAACTGAGTTACCGTTATTTCAACATACAACCACTGGAGGTAACACTGCGGGATTCACGATCTAGGAGAGCAAACGCAACAAACGTTGGTACTCACCTGAAATTTGGTGAGATTGTTTCGTCTTTATTTTATATTTATTCTATAGACTTGCACACATCTCTCATATTTGGTGAGTTAATCCATTATTCACATTATTCTTCATTTATTTAATGTAATTATCCTTTATCCCAAAAAGTTTCGAATTATGTTCTTTATTTCGAAAATTCATCATAAAATTACCAGCAAACTGTTTCGGTTTTTGTATAACGGGGAAGGAGCGAAATAAGTTCTCATCGCGTTTCAGAGAGCGAGTAAAGGCGCTTAAACCAAGGCTCTTGAGCCAGGAAATGAGGAAGAAATACCTGTGTCCCATCCCAGGTGAAGCTGCAATAATAGAGTATGCATTAACTTTATTAGCAACGACACTCCCAACGATCTTACCTAACCCTGAATCGAAACGGTTGGTACGGTTGTCCCCGTTTCTTTCTTATTTAAATTGAAAATTTATCGCCAATCATGTTATTCATTCGCGATCGTCGTTATTTTTTCAGTTGTCTTCAATCCCAAAGTCTGCACAGTGTTCCTGGCCATTTTAATATTTGTATAATATCACTGATATTCTACAAATATCAATACTGACAAGCTGTGCAAGCGCTTAGATTAGATTAGATAAGAATATTATAAGTTGAGTTTTGAAAGCGTTAGGAAAAATCTTCCATTTATGCAAGTGTGTAGAAAAAATATCCAAACTTTTTTGCAATCTATCACGGATGACATTTTTTCGTCCTTCGGTGGAGGCCTGTGTTATCCGCTAACAAAGTTTTTTTTTTTTTGGCATCGTTGTGGTAACTCAGGTAAGTAAGTCGTGAAAATATTCTATAATATTGGCCCCAAAAGCACCAGCTCTTACAGGAAGTCTTTCAGACCTGGAGTTCTGATAATTAATCTGAAGTGTACGATTTGACAGATAACTTTGGATTATTCTAACCATGTATGTTGGAAAATTATTATTTTTTAAATTTTAGAATCAAACCTTCATGCCAAACACTGTCGGATGCTTTTCTTATGTCTAGAAGAGCAAGACCAGTAGAATAGTCTTCAGGTTCGTTAGAACGAATAAAATTTGATACACGTAAAAGTTGATGAGTGGTAGAATGTCCATGTAAGATTCCGAACTGTTCATTGGCAAAAATAGAATTAACTTCGAAATGGATTTTTTCACAAGATGATTCATCTTAATAATAGTCGGTCCCAAGATATACTGACTCAGAAACATCCACCAGTAAACACATTCCTAAAACAAAACAGGAGGGTCATCATCATGAATGAATCACCGAAGTTCAGTTCAGCCGAAACAAAAAAGCCTATAATTATCAGCAACAGAAACACCACTTTCAGCTCTGGGCCAACATGATATGCGTCTAGCCCTGGAGGCACTCGGTAAACTTTATATTCTCGTAATCAGTGGGTTGCATTGCAGTTTAACGATCCTTACGAGCAAACATTCAACACTTGAGGCCCGGGGAAAATTTTAACGATGTTGCACTCTTTTCAGACAAGCGTGAATCACCGAGGTTTTTTTTTTATTTAAATTCCATTCAGGTTGGCACGGGATGCATTCCCATTCATTGGAAAACTTTTCACTGCAAGTGTGATTCCATTCAGGGGCGTTGGTTTATGAGTATGTATTTGTGGAAATTAAACATAGAAATTGCAAGGCCCTTGTATGGTCTGAAAATGAGTTAAATTACAATGAATACAACAAAAACAAATAGAAATAGGGAAAGTGTTAGGCTTTAACGAGAAATTTCTTTAAAAAATCCCAAAAATTACGTCTTCTTGGCAGAGTTTGCAAAAATTTTGACATCCTCATTGACGCTACCATAATGCATAACGCTAATGCATAACATAGATTGTGTTTTTCCAAGCATGGAACATGCAATGTTTGCTATTAAAATTAATACAGTCGCCTCTCCACATCTCGATATCGAAGGGACCATCGAGATAGGGAGGGATCGAGTCAAAGAACAATTTTTTAAATGAATACAGTGGGGGACCAAAATCCGTACACTTCATGCAAATAGTAGGCGTTTTATATGAAGTGTATTGATTTAGATTCATTTCTTAGGTGTACGGATTTCGATCCCGCACGGTACTAGATTGAAAAACACTTTGTAACCAAGAAAATAATAAACAATCAGACGTCATTGCACGGTCCTAATTTGTTTTGAACCCCAAAAATTGGGTCTAGTAACCTTTGATATTAGTCATATCAACATACAGAGAGAAAATTGGGAGTGAAAAATTAACAGGAACACATCGAGATAATCGAGATGTAGATAGAGAAATTGTATGCAGAATGAAGGGACCTAAGAAATCATCGACATAGGGAGAGATATCGAGATATAGAACATCGAGATGCGGAGTGTCGACTGTATAAATTATTTGCAAAAAATTAACTATTACTAATTTCAAATGGGTTATTGGCAAATGTATTTTATTATCTGAAACTCTTGAATACTATTGATTTAAAAAAATAAAAATGAAATTGAGAATCGAAAGTCCATTTATAAGTACTGGATATTCAAATACTGACATATACTGGAAACTTATGTTTTTTTTTCGAGAACCCTATTAGAGAAACGAAATATTAATTTTTATTCCCCGCCTGATTTGAATTTGACGAAAAAAATTGAAACAATGCATATCCTAGGTGCTTGGAAAAGCTTACTTCAGAAACCTGCAGAAGCTTCTTCCAGAGTTTTCTACTCTCGAATCATGAATGTCGCAACTCTACGAGATGCGACGCACCTTGCATCTACACAAACCTTGCATTCGAACAACAACAAGTTCCGACTCTGGCATATGAGCTGTCAGCTACCTATCAGTCAGTGGGTGACGTTTAGTCCGTAAGTAAGAACACGGAATAGCACACAACACTGAGTCAGCAGAAAGTTAAAGTGCTGTTGCACAAGTTAATTTGCAATTCATATATTGAATTCTTTATTCTAAGTACAAACATTTTTTTTGCCATTTCTCATCGTAATAGGCTGTTTTTCATCACGCCAATCTGTCATGAAACGGCCTACTTTCCTAAACTTAAGTATGCAGTGCTGAAATAGTCATTACGAAACTAAAACCAGTGCTGTAATGATTCATTACGCAACGCTTTCTCATAACGTAACTGTTTTGAACATAACAATTTTTCAAAAATTGTAAAATAATGGTGAATGCTTTCCGATATAATTTCTGATACCCTCAAGTGGTCTTCAATGAAATTGCAAAAAATGTTGTACGTAAATCGTTGCCGAACTCGATTTTTACTGCACTCGTCGTAATTATCCTACTTCGACAAGCTTCGTAGGAGATTTTTACGACTCGTGCTGTAAAAATCATCGTTCTGCAACTAGTTCCGTAAGCTACTAATCCCATACTAGATAAAATTATTGAGAGCAGGGTAGTGTCCACTTACAGCAGCAGCTTCTTAAAAATGCATGCTACCAAAAGGTAACATTATGTGTGGGTCGACATTGTCAGTAACTCAACCTAGAATCTCATGAATTTACAGTAATTAGTACGGAGATATTTCGGATGGTTACGACTAGTACGGACAGATTCACAATAGAAGGAAACTAAACGTGAGTAGTCAGCATGCACCTTATATCAGAACGGAACCTTAATGTTACATATCCAATATCAAAATTAGAACAGAATTGTACTATACAGTGGCCCAATTTCATATTCGTACAGGATACTGATTCCACATCAAGTTAGTAAAAAACTATTAAATACTTCATTGAGCTACAAATACTTTATCCACATTGAAGGTAATAGGTGTCATCTATTGTTTGCCAATCACAAAATGTTTCCATTTACATTCATCTTTGGATTAATAGAAAAGTATTGAATTGATGTCTAAAATTCACCCAATTCCATATTCGTACACCTACCAAACTTCAAACGCACAACGTTCAAAACTAAATTTAGAAGCTCTATTTGATTACTGAAGTGCTTTATTATGATGTTCAGATGTAATGAAATACATTTGGACAATTTATTAGTGGACATATATAAAATTTAGGTAAAATTATGAGAAATGCCAGTTTTCCAATGATTTTTGCTATAAAATCCAATAATTCGAACAATTACGTGTATTTTTGTCATTGGATCCAATCTATAGATTATACTCGTAAGCTCTGATAGAAATTTATTTGAAATATATACACTTTACAGAAATCATAAACAGTTTTTATCCCTTTTGAGTTTAGAAAATTGTTGTGCCATAAGTTCAAAACTCTTCTAAAATGATGTTTTTAATCAATGTAAACCAAATTTTCATTCTAAACAACAGGTAAATGTTAATTTCGAATTTGTCTGTAAAAATAATTTGAACTACGTACTTCGTTTTACAATAAAGTACCCTAAACTACGCTGTACATACCTCCACATAATTGATGTCATCGTAATATTCAATTATCTTTGAAATAATATTTAAATTATATTCAAAACAGCACCCTATTTTGCAATTTATTGATTTTATAAGAAAAATAAAAAATAACTTGAATGAGCAGAAAGCATTGATACACTATTTAATAGAATATATCCTGTTGTTTTCATCATTTTAAAAACACGTTTGTGTTGCGGTTATGGCAATAATATTTATTCTATAAATCTCTATAATCATGTTTGGTAATAAAATGTAAATCAAAAATGATAATTACGCAATGTTTTGATAGGAACATTAGCTATGGATTATGTATATACATTTAGGAGCCAAACATAATGAAATTGACTAAAATTTTTGGTTTTGGATTTGTTATAAATATTATATTACCTAAGATTCAAAAGTATAAGTTGTCGATATCCACTCTTAGCTACTCTAAAACTGATTATAATTTTTTGAAACTTGTGCAATATTCGCAATTATCATTCTTAAGGAAGTGATGATGAAAAAAATGCAATTTATTGTTCGACTTACCGAATATTTTAGCAAAAAACATGGGACAACTGGTATTTTTCTTAAATTTACTTAAGTTTCAAATATATCCGTTTATAAATTTTCCAAATGTATTCTATTGCATCTGAACAATACAACGAAGTGCTTAAGTAGTCATCTAGTCCATAAAAATTAGTTTTGAATGCTGTATATTTCTATTTTGTTAGGTGTACGAATATGGAATTGGGTTAATTATAGACACAATCTCAATACTTTTCCATTATTCCAAAGATTTAAGCAAATGAATACAGTTTGTCATTGCCAAACAATAGATGACACCTATAAGCTTCATTATTGATAAAATATATCGAAGTCCATGCACCATTTAATAGTTTTATACCAACTTGATATGAAAACAGTGCCCCGTACGAAAATGAAATTGAGCCACTGTACGCCCCATCCTATTAAGTAAATCTAACTCTATCAAATTATGTTTCTTTTCCCGAAGTAATTTTATAACTCTTTCCGTAAATGCAATATATTGAATAACAAAGCCGGAATACTACTCTTCTGTATGTCTGATTGCTGTCGTAACAATGGAAATGCTTCCCTCAATAGTTTATAGAGCATTTAAACGTTCCCTCCGAATGTTTGAAATGGCTTTTTCCAAAACATCAAAAATTGTCCTCAAGAAGTTTGGATAAACCTTCTTCAGAAGTTTGAACATGAATCTGATTCCTGAAGCTGGTTAACTTCTACTACAAAATCTCTTAAAATCTCCCTCTAGGAACTTTTAAAAGCTTCCACCATTAGCTTGATAAAGCTTTCCAGAAATCCGGAGCAACTTTCTCTAGAAGAAGCATGGAAAAGCTCTATCCAGAAGCATTTCTGGGAAACATTTCTTCACAAGTTTAGAAAAACTATTTTCTTGAATCTACATATAAAACCTTGAAAACATTTCATCCAGGAACTACAAAAACTAATCTCCAGAAGCTTGAAAAGGCTTCTTCCGAGAGCTTGGGCAACATTTCTTCAAAAGCATGGTAAATCACCTTCAGAAGCTTTGAAACGTTGCCCGAAGAAGCATGGAAAAAACTGTCTCCTGCGGAAGCTTTCTGCTCAAGCTCGAAAATGCTTCATCCAAAAGCTTGAATATACTAAAAATACTTCTCAATACACATTAAAGAGTGTCCTCCATAAGTTTGCCCAATTTGTAACCATTGGATAATCTTCATTTAGAACCTATGAAATGCTTCCTCCAGATGCATTGAAATGTTTCCCTCAGGAGAGCGTCCTCTGGAAGTTTAAAATATTTTCAGCTTCACTCACATCCTTGGAAATGCGTTCACCAGAAACATGAAGCATCTTCTTTCACTAGCTTCCTCTAGAAGGTTCCTTTAAACGTTAAAAAAGGTTTACTCAACAAGCCTGGTTAAACTTTCTTTAAAATTTTGGGAAAGCTTCTTTCACTAGCTCGAGAAAGCTTTTCACAGTATCTTCAAGCTTTGAAAGAAACAAGCTTGGAAATGCTTTCTATAAAAACTGCTTCAAAAACCTTCCTTCAGCAGCTTTGGAAAACTTTCTTCCTGATTTATTAAGCTCTCTTCAGAAGCATAGCAATTCCCCAATAGCTTGACAAAGTTTCTCACAAAAAATGTATAATTTCCTTGGTAGAGCCTTAAAGGTCCTCCGAATGGAAAATATTTCTTCAGAAGTTTGCTTTGTCATAGTGAGCCTTCTTTTGATGCATGGAATTGTTTTTTTTCCAAAAGCTTGGAAATTTTTTCTCTGTAAGGTCCAAAAACGACTACCAGAAGCTTGAAAAAATGTTCATCTAGAAGCTTAGAAAAGCATTCTCCCGCAGCATGGATGAGCTTCCTTCAGATTCGTGGGAAAGGCTCCCTCCTAGAGCTTCGAACAGCTTTCTGTAGAAGTTTAGTTTTAGGTGCTATGAAAGTCTAGAGTAGCATACACCTGAAACCTTTGAAGCCTCCAGAAGCATAGACATGTTTTTTTCAGGAGCTTAAAAATGCTTATTCTAGAAGCTTGCGATAGAATTTTTTGGAAGTTTTAAAAACCTCTTCCAGAAGCATACAAACCTATTTCCAGAAGCATGGAAATTTTGTTTCCAGATGCTTACAAATTTTTTTCTCTAGCAGATTGGAAAATTGTTGCCTTCCTAAAGAATCTTGGAAAAGTTTTTTAAAAGCTTTGAAAGTCAGGACATATTTGCATCAAAAGCCTAAATAATCTTTTCCCCAAAGTTTGGAAAAATTTGCTTCATAAGCTTGGGAAAGTTTTATTCAGAAGCTTAGAGAAGCTTCGTCAACTAGCTTGAAAAAGCTTAGAAAAACCATGCACTATTTGAAATATGATTTTTAAAAGTTATCATTTGTGGCAATATGAAAAAAATTGAAGTTTCTGACATGCTGAGTCGTTTTTTGCACCACTTCCTTCATAAGATTAAGAAACAAACAAAAAATGCTTGTGACAGAACCAACAGGGACAGAGCTTACATATCAGCTTAGTTCTGTTATGAACACTCACAGTTATTTGCTGAGACTTTTCTTTGCAAAGTGGCTTTTTCTCTATTTAAATATTGTTTTGGCAGCTGCGATGATACTCTTTGCTCAGGAAAATAAACCGAAATTTCAATAACAGAAAGATCCTAGGCCGAGCTAAACTGCCCATAATCTATGGAATTTCCTAAACATATGGGACTGTTATGCGAGTATGGGCAGTAAAGTTGAATCAAGTATTGACAAATTCCTTGTTGAATCGGTCAGTCACAGGACTCAACCACCTTCGGTCTACAGTAAATTTTGCATAATCTTTCGGTATGTTAGAATCAAGCATTTCAGAATTCGCTGTCATTTTATTTAGAAGCACGATCAAAGCAAGCGAAGAAAACATCCCACCTGTTCGGGCCGTAATCGACATTGTATCGCAAGTTGCAACAAATCTGATAAATAGAAGCAGCGAACAAAAAGAGAGCGATGATAAATTCAATTTTTCTTGCTTGTGTATCATTGGGGGTAGGTGTTTTACTTTACTGGCACGATAAACAATCCCCGAACTTCCGATAGCAAAAGTGTCCCCTAGGTTTGGAGCTTGTTTAGAGGAATTTTTTCATGCACTGCTATCCCCCCGATCTGATCAAAGTTGTCATAATGTCACTCATAATGTGCTGCATATAATGATAGTTACAGAGAGCGATACGTGAGAGATTCTATCAATTTTCTCAGGATTCATTCACTGGTTAGAATTAGTCTTTTCCATAGACCAGTCGATCATTTTGACTTAACCCTCTAATACCTGAATTTTTATTTTCGATCTAAATATTATTTTTCGTTATCTAAACACGCTTTGGGTAACGATTTATTTTTCTTCGCAAATTTATGAGTTTTGGTTTTTGATTTGATATGATATTTATGATTTATTATTTTTGAACATCCCTATCCTTTTCAATTTTTTCTTGAAGCCTCTTCTGATTACTGATTTTTGGCAATAATAAAAATTTGAGTTTTTACAATAAAACAAGTTTACAAGAAATGTCACTTTTAATAGAGCTCACTGTACAGAATTTCTTGACAATTTCTTCCACAGAAATTTTTAAATTTTTAGCGGAACGGCACACCTAACTTTAATGCAAAATGTTTCAACTGTCAGGAAACTGTGTTAAAAATGGCAATACACAGATGTTTGAACAGCCATAACTCTAAAACTAATTCGATGTTTCTTTCACAGACATAAAGCTTAAGTCTTCAACTAATAAACATACATATTATAGTCGTAGCAAGGAACAAAGAGTCTTAAGGGGTGTGTGAAAATATGTCTTCTTTAAAAAAGAGCGTTACAATGGTTCGGATCTCATAGCTCAGCCATCAGACAAACATATTTTTATTTTATTTCACCATTTGTTTCAAATCACCATTGCAAGGAATAGTAGTTTACGGAACAAGTTGCAGAATGATGATTTTTACAATTTCTGAAAAAAAAGTTGTGTATTTATTCATAACGCAACTCAAAACAGTTGCGTAATGAGAAAGCGTTGCATAATGAATCATTACAGCAATGGTTTCAGTTGCGTAATGATTATTTCCGCATTCCATACTTCAGTACGGGAAAGAAGGCCGTTTCATGACGGATTGGCGTGATGAAAAACAGCCTATTACGATGGATAAATGCAAAATAGTAGTTTACGGAACAAGCTGCAGAATGATGATTTTTACAGCCCAAGTCGTAAGTTTATGCTACGAGGCTTGCCGAGTAAGATTACTACGACAAGAACTGTAATAATCAAGTTCTGCAACGAGTTACGTACAACATTTTTTGCAATTTCGTAGAAGTCCACTTGAGGGTATCAGAAATTATATCGGAATGCATTCACCATTATTCTACAATTTTTGAAAATTGTTGTGTTATGATTCATTCTTCTTCTTCTTCCTGGCGTTACGTCCCCACTGGTACAGAGCCTGCTTCTCAGCTTAGTGTTCTTATGAGCACTTCCACAGTTATTAACTGAGAGCTTTATGCCAATGACCATTTTTGCATTCGTATATCGTGTGGCAGGTACGAAGATACTCTATGTCCAGGGAAGTCGAGAAAATTTCTAACCCGAAAAGATGCTGAATAGCTGCGCGTTTACCGCTACGGCTATCTGCGCCCCAGTTATGATTCATTACGCAACTCAAAACAGTTGCGTAATGAGAAAGCGATGCGTAATCAATCATTACAGCACTGGTTTCAGTTGCGTAATGACTATTCCCGCACTGCATACTCCAGTGCAGGAAAATTGGCCGTTTCATGACAGATTGGCGTGATGAAAAATAGCCTATACGATGAGAAATTGCGAAAAATATAAAACAGAATCCCAACAAGGCAAATGAATCATATGAAATGTTTACCAAACCCATAAAAAAATATCCTGCTTCCGCTATACAATCAATTTTTGATTTTGTTTCTTGAATTGACACTTAACTGAACAATATATAACAATACTGAACATGGTCGCAGCTAGGGAAAACAGAAGTAAGGGGCTTCAATTAAAACATTGTCCAAAATCTTTAAAAAATAATTACTGAGCAACTCTCGCTGAAACCAGGCCGCCATCGGTACCCATCGTTAGAATTCCAATTTTTCGTCACTGATCGCTAGTATATGTTAAAACTAGAGGGTGGTCCTTTCGGTTTTCTCAAAGTGGTGGACCCCTTGTACGCCAGCTAGCCGAACAGCAGTGTTGTGAAAAACTCAATTTCTCACAACTCACGCTTGAGATTGTTCATGCGTGAGTTGTCAATCATGCAACTCAGCAGTCAAAATATCATGGATGAGTTGGCTCACCTTTTTGACTCATTGTCTCGTATTTACACAGTTTACTCACCCGAAGCAATAATTTCTTGTTAGTCTGGTAAGATTATAGTAATCTTTTCTAACGTAAACAACAACATTTGGATTTTACGAGTTTTTGCCGGGTTTTGCGACTGAATCATTTTTTTACGGTTTGAGTTGATTGAGTTGATTTTGGATCAAAATCCCAAGCGTGAGATTTGCGAAGCAGATCTCTAATGAGTTTGCTCTCACGGGAGAGCGTATTGATTGAGATTTTGAGTGTGAGTCTATCAACACTGCCCATTTTTTGATAAACCTTAGGTATTTCTGCACGTGATATGTCTTATTTTTCCCTTGGAACACAAAGCAAACTTAATAGCATCTTATAGAGGAAGAATATAGCTTTCATCCGAGACTAAAAAAATATATTTGATTGTTGCAAGAAAATTTCGACATCCATCCACCATACCCTTTCAGAACAGACTCGCGAAGACGGTCTCTTTTTCTGTGATTGCTGACTTTTTTTCTTATTCCACTTTGTGTTTATACCAATTATGCGCATGCTGTTCAAATCCTCACATGAACCTCTCAGCAAAAAATGATTGAGTTTGCATCACATCGAATCATAAATAGCCGTTTGAGTGAAATTGCATGCCAGCAAATGTAGCAGACATTGAAAATAATTAATCATCTGCTTAGATTTATCAGCAACTTTGGAAAAAAAACTGCTCCGCCGACTGAGTTCTTAATAACAGTTTACTTTGAACACAATACTTTTCACTTTTTCAGCCATAAAAACGGTGGGCTGCATTTGACGTTTCGTGAGAGGGGAATCTGGGCTGCATATGACGTTGATATTTTTCATAATTTATGAATTGGGGGCCTTCCTTAGCCATGGCTACAAAGCAAAGCTATGCTGAAGGTTTCTGGGTTCGATCACCAGGCGGTCCAGGATCTTTTCGTAAAGGAAATTTGTATGACTTCCCTGGGCATAAAGTATCATCATACCTGCCACACGATATGCGAATGCGAAAATGGCAACATTGGCAAAGGAAGCTCTCAGTTAATAACTGTGGAAGTAATGAATTGTGAATGAATTGTCTTTATTAACGAGACTTTCAGAACTGAGGAAGTGCTCATTGTACACTAAGCTGAGATGCAGGCTTTGTGAGGGCTTAGTGCCAAGAAGAAGAAGAAGAAGAAGAAGAAGAAGAAGAAGAAGAAGAAGAAGAAGAAGAAGAAGAAGAAGAAGAAGAAGAAGAAGAAGAAGAAGAAGAAGAAGAAGAAGAAGAATAAGAAGAAAACTATGAAATAGATTCTCAATTTAAGACCGTGTCTTCATAAAACCTGGTTCTGTTATGAAATCGTAAACAATTTCAATCAAATTCCACAACGCCGATGACAACAACATTTGGCATTTATTTGATTTACAACATACTAACATTGATATAATGGAAACACCGGCACAGAAAGTTAAACGGGTTAAGTTCAACGTGCACCAACTCCGACCATAAATCAATCGTAAAATCATCGACACGATGTTTTCCAGCTAGAAACGATTATAATTTCACACAGCTGTAACAAAACAACAAAAAAGCAAACCGAAACACGTCCCACGTTAATTGGAGCTCATAAAAAGACGACGTTTCCATAGATAGAACCGAAAACCACAAAATTACAAAATCCACCATTGAACCGCAGCACCAACCTTCGGGTTCGGGTTGACTTAGGACGAAGTCACACTTTTTGAGGCAGTCTGACAAAGTTGGTTGCGGTGGCTTGGCGTGAAAATTTGATTCGTTTATAGTTTTGCTGGTGTTTTATTTTTCCGATCCCCACACTGACCTCGTCTGACACGGAATGTTTTGTGACATGCAACTGGCTCGGCTGTCTGCAGTCGGTCGGTGGATCAAGACCGAAACCGGCTGCTTTTGTTAATTAAGAATTATAACTAGTTTTAATTAATTCTATTACGTTACTTTCTGCGCTGTGCACCGCTCTCGTTCTAATCTGTATCCCAAACACACTCAGGACGTATTGGACTCGTCGAGTTTGAAGCCATGGGGAGTTGGATACAAGGGACACCAGTATGGTGTTCTCCCCGCAAAGACTTGCAAGCTCGATACATCTTGCTTAGTGCTCGTTGGTCTTCTTTGAAGATATAAGCAATTGCAGATGGAAAACTTTCTTCATGATGAGTTGCGGTTCAGAGCTCCTTCTGAGCAATGCACGAGTTCGGATGCTTCTCAAGCAGTGTGGAATTATTGAATTACACGCGATGAAACTGGAACTAATGCTTTTTATTACCTACTTAATAAAGCGGCCGCAACTTGTTGTATTATTTCTGTAAGTTTGTGTTTTTATTGCCAGATGAATTAAAAGGTGGCTGAAAAGTGAAAATCTCGTGGGAAGTCAGCTAATTCAATCATAGCAAACATTCTTCATCGACGTCATTAAACACTGTGAACCTTCAGAAAAATGGCCACAAAACGTGTGATTCCCTTGCTGGACCGTGTCCTTGTTCAACGCGCTGAAGCTCTCACCCAATCCAAGGGTGGGATCGTTCTACCGGAGAAATCCCGTATCAAAATGCAAGAGGGTACTGTGATAGCAGTCGGACCAGGAACTCGTAATATGCAAACCGGAGAGCATGTTCCGTTGGCGGTGAACGTTGGTGATAAAGTTCTGGTGCCGTTTGGAGGAGTCAAGGTTGATCTAGGAGATGGAAAACTGTACCAATTGTTCCGTGAGTCAAACATTTTGGGAGTTCTAGAGAAGAAACAATAACAACCGGAGCAAGAATTGCAATAGTAAATGTAACATGGACGTGTAATACTTTGAACAAGGTTCGTAATTAGTCAAGCTTCCTCAAAAATAAAACTGTGTAATGTTCACTCCAAATGCCTTCAAATTTTACTTGATATATCAATACTGGGGTCATGATAACCCAAAATCAAATGTAAACTTCCAATATTTCTATTGCTTTGGAATGAGGGATCTATTTTGTATTTCGAGCAGATTCATGTGACTCATCTGTAGTCACTATCACTCGAAGCAAGTATGCATATTTCAGATGTCACTCGTCGATATAGAGTATCATCGTACCTGCAACGCGATATACGAATGCGAAAATGGTAACATTGACAAAGAAAGCTCTTAGTTAAAAACTGTGGAAGTGCTCATAGTAATAATATTTTTGAGAAAGCCCTCTTCGAACAATGCCAGATTGGGTTCTCTTTTTCTTAATGATTACTGGGACTGGGGAAAACCCAGCTAAATCATTTATTCCATTTTTGATATCTTCAGGTGACTTATAGTCACTTGAGAGACCTTTCAGGACCAGTTTGAACAAACGCTCAGTTTTGTCACTATAAGTAAAAAAATGTACTTCGTCTCTTCAAGATTTTAGTGACAGTTTTAAATCCCATCCCATTTTTTAATTAAACTTTCACAATCTGCTTTTCATTATGATATCTCTCCAAGAAAAATATAGAGATGATCAAATCACGGTACATTTTTGTGTTACACTGTGCGGAAATCTGTAGTGGTACCGATATGCGGTTTATTTTCATTATGGGGCAATTTGACTTGCTGTTTTTTTCTTAGTTTTTCTGAATAAATAATAATATCTCATAAGGGCAGCTGAAAGAGCATTAACAGATATCTTAAAAACTGAACTCAGCTCAATTTTGACGAAAATGCAGATGGGACTTACTTGCGGTTCACGGCAGTTTAGTAAATAAACGAAAGAAAACGAGATATTTGAAGAGTTTTTTTTCCAAGACGGTATCCAAGAAGGATTACCACCACTAGCTTTCGCTAACGGATCCAACAAAAATCGAAAATCGAAGGTATTCAGAGACGAACCAGCTCAGGGCTGAAAGTCTCTATAATAAAACAAAAAAAAAATCGAATGCACGGTTCCTAACAAGGATCGTAAAGGGATCAATAGTAGAAAAAATAGCACTGAAAAGTACCGTTTTTTATTTTAGCACTGAAAAGTACAGTTTTTGGCTTTAGGTAACTATTGAAAACTTCCAAGAGCAGAGAGAATTCGTGTAGACACAGCACGAAGGTACGATGCGCATTGAAGCGTTCAATCCTCTGCTATCCAAACGTGCTTCAAAACAGATCACTGCCCCGAGTAGCACTGACTAGAGCACCCTAAAAGTCCACTGGAATTGCTGCTTTATAGTTAAAAAAACAACTGAAACAAAATAAAATGCTTGTATCATTGAATAGACCTGTATCATGGAGTTAACGATTTTTGAACTGCGCAGAAAAATATTTCAGGGCTGGACTTCAAACTGAGATGTCTATCAACTTTTCGGGGGCAATTGGAATACGAAATTTGTTTGAATTTATCCTAATGTTAGTGCACCAAAACATACCTGCCATAACTTTCATGTGTTGGAACTGCTTAGCTCCATGGTGCTGATCCGAATGTGATTTTCGCAAAGTACTTATTTGCAGTCCATACTTTATCTGGAATCTGGAGAACCAAGCATCCGTTTGAGTTGAAAACTTTCGTTTGGTCACTAGATTGGATTTGTGCTCTTGAAAATTTCAGTTTTGGCTTCGATTCATCTTCACCTTACTATGGTTTTGCGGAGTTAGTACGTGATGTTTTTTGAGTGAATTTTAAACAGATTCTGGAAATAGTTGATTCATTATCTCTTCACTTTTTCCCATCAGATCGCTTAGGGAAACATGTCGTCTTTCCTGAGCAACTGCTAAATCGTTCTCGAATATCACAGCTACGAAAATTTTCTTAATTTTATTGAATTTACTATCACAAGGTTCTTATCTTGATCTCAAAGAATAATGTCTTCAACTTCTTGACCGTCATTTAAAAGCATCTGGACTCCTTTTACGATGTCCAAAAGGTCTTCAGACGAAGCACTATCGGTGTCTTTATCATCTAAAAATAAAACAAAAGTAGTTAGTAGATGATCTGTATCAGTAATTCAAAGGAGGGTAGGTGTACCAGTTATGGACATAGTGGTTCCCTATTTCGCCATGCGTAATCACTTTGATGCCTTAAATTTTGAAAATATTTCTGTGTTGTATCAGTTAGATTTAAGATATATCTTTATGTTAAAACATTCAAAAAGATTTAAAATGTGAACGTTATCAAAATTTCACATATGGCCAAATAGGGAACCACTATGGCCATAACTGGTATACTTTCCCTAGTTACCTTTACAAAAGTCTAAAAATCATTTAAATCTTAATCGGTTCACGTAGCTCGGTCTCCAAGAGCTTTTTTAGTCCGTTTTGCTTTGCCGCTTTCACATAATTAGCCAAATCGAATTCTGAGTTTTTGATCACTCTTGATTTGAGGCAGCCTCCAAACAAAAGTGGCATTTGGTTTGAATGAACGATAGACGTTTACGTCGAATTCAAAACATAGTCCTTCAATATATTTATATTTTGCTCTTCTTTCAATCGGAACATACATGATCAAATTCACGGGAGTGAACGGTTTTTCTAGGATCAGAAAATGATTAAGCAGTTTATACATAAATTTGGCTAATGCAGACTGGGAACTGCTGCCAGGTACAGTTTTCAGTGATCTATTGTCATGCAGTTTAGAATCATTGATGATTTCATTCTCTGCTCGATTCTCCACTTCATTCAAGTAGTTGATATAACCTGCGAAGGTTTCACGTAATCCTTCCACATCCGATCGAACTCCTGACCACGATTTTGATACGATAATCTGTAGCGCATAAAGCGTCTAAGCGGTCGAATAGGGTTTCGTTCTACTTCGTCGTAAGAGCTACTTTTCGTCGTATCAAACTTAAAATGTTCCACTACGGCGGGTACTCCAACTTACTTGCAACATAGATTCATTTTCCGAATGTAATTTTGTGAAAGCTTTTATGATTCGTCCACCTATAGCGTTAGCGTTAGCGTTAGCGTAGTTACGGTATACTTCGTAGATTGGATACTAGCAACATTAATGTTTATTTTTGATAATCTACTCCAGATTGCTTTTAGGAACAAGGCTGGGGAGTGAACCTTGATCCAATCATGAAGAAGAATACCAATAGCATTAACATCGCTATTCCCGGCCACGCCCATCTTTACCGTAACATGGGATAGGGGAAGGAAATGTTGATGTAGCACTTACTTAATGAGAGGCCACCGACTCAGCGACGCCCTCATAAGTGCTACGGAGGTGGAGGTTGGGATAGGTATATTGTCAGGATTCGCCTGAAAAGCTGGCGATAGACCGAGGGCATTTGTTGTTTATTTTTTTAAGTTTTAATCTTTTGAATGCCGGCATTCAAAAAAGAAAACATGTGTTTTATTTACCGTATAGAGTATTTTGCATCGAATAGTACTATCAACCGTTTTTGTGAAAGTAGTGTAAGCTCTGGTTATCATCTCAGTAATCATTAAGAGCAGATCCGATCCCTCCAGGGTCATCGGAACAAAAAAAAATAACAATAAATAAAATGTCGCGTGGGTACGATTAACGTGTAACTAAACAAAAGAAGAAATATGTTAATGTAGTGCTTGAAACAAAAAGTAGGGGAGTAATTTTCTGCTCCGCGATTTTTAAGCAGAACCGATCCCTCTAGGGTCAACGGAATAAAAAAGAACAAAATAAAGCTCCGGCAAATCGCGAGGCATCTAATTTAAACTTTGAGACTAACAAAACTTTGAATGTAACAACCCTTCAGCTGTTCAGATAATATCTTCTGATTCCGTTTCAATGGGGCAGTTGCAGAATGTTCCGCTAATCCATACACTTTCACGGTTGCCCTAAACTATCAACAGTTAAAGTTTAACAATTTCTTCCTATATACTATAACGGACGCGAAGTAAACTTTAACCGGCGGAGAACACAGTTTCAATGAAACACAAGATACAGCGGAAATCCTTGCCGCCATCAGCCGAAATTCATTAAAATGCTTTTTGGCAGCGGAAAAAAAAAAATGCAGGACACACAATTTTTGACATCCGCATTCACGCGCGGCACATTACGATCCTGAAATTTCTTCTGGCTTGAATCGACCAAAAACTGTTTGATAATTTTCTCGCTGAGCTTCATTTACTGAACTTATGTTGAGCGACGATCCTTCTCCTTGTATTGACATACCTTGATTGAAATCGTTACGGACGTAGTCTCCACCTCCATTTCCAATGCGTTTTAACACCGATCTGGAAGTTGATTGGACAGCGATAGCAGCAGCGTTCATTGCGTTTGAAACGTCGATACCTGCAGCACACGATCCGCCTTCCTGAAGTGAACTCCTTACATTTCTCATCTCATCCGACAGTAGGAATGGTTGCACCGGAAATGATTGAATTTTAAGAAAAGTTATCGTTCCGTGTCTCTTCATTCTCCAATGTTCCGGATCCCGTTATGGAAATATTCTCCAGCTCGGCCGAAGTTTTCTGGCTTCGAAGTAACATGGTGTATCCCACTTCTGAATTGTAGCAAATAATAGAGGGACGTCTTTCAGTTTAAAGCGTTTATTACATGATGAGCTAGTCTAATCACTTTTATGATTCGTCCACCTATACACTAAAAATGCAATGAAACTACTGTATTTCGATAAATAACTTCAGTTCAATTATCCACTTTTCACTTTTTCACCGAAATCGCATGGACGAACACGATTTGAGAGAAATGCTTAGCGATCGACATCAGTCACACCACTTTCGAACACAAGTTTCTTCCCGCCCCCGTGGGTGACTTACTTCGCCGGGCACTTATTTTCACTATGGAAAACCTTCGTACTTCTTCACTGAAGGATTTCATTCCAATCACACGCCGTAAAACTTCAATTAATCACCAAACTTTACGAAATTTCCTCAACCGCCGCGTATAATTGAGAATGTAAACAAAGTTCAATCCGTCGTACTGAGAAAAAAAAAAGCTTGTGCGCATCTATGTGTGCGCGACGCTCGACGTAAAAATACAGTTCCTTTGATTGTGTTGTTTTCGCTGTACTGTGAGCAAATGCCATAATTGTACGGTCAAAAGGAATTGTGTTCATATGTTTGGGCTGAATTTTGATGACGAACAATGAATTTTAAAGAAAATTAGTATATTCCATCATGCTGAAGGAATGGAGGGAGATGCCCGTAGATCTATATATTCTAGTAAAAAATTTTATTATAGCGTTGATATTTTGTGTTTGAACCACTCAATACATCACAGTGAGCCGTAAGTTGTGGGACGAATCTGGAAACTGGTTGCGACGGAGTTGAAAACGATACGACGGATTGAGAATACGATAAGATGCATTTTCTTTGCATTATTTCCAAAAACAGATCAAGATTTATCAATATGTTATTGTACAATGCTAAAGCCGTTTTGAGAAAGAATTGTTTGGCATCGGTTTGTATCAGCATCATTCACTGCAATACTGGAAAAATTGCAGCGCTCACTGATCAATGCTTAATACGATGGATACTAGCACATCACCCTATAACAATCTTTTTCAGGATATACAGCAGCCGAAGCAAAAAGTGTCGAATGTTTACAGCACTGGTTCCAATCACTGTTACAGCATCCTGAAGAACAGAAGTTTGATCGACTTCAAACAGATCCTTCCCGTTTCCTATCCTACAAATCCTCTGGAGCAATAACCGACTGGAAGATTGTTGTTTATGAAATAAAAGACTGATGTCACGATATAACAAAATTGTAAGTAAAAACATAAACACAACAGCTTGGAAATATTTTGATATTCGAGGTTGAGGCGGTTTCTAGCAAGCAGCTTCTATCGACAATGATAAAACATAACTGCAGGCCCAATGTTAAAAAGATAATAGAATCCAAAACACGAAAAAATACTCTTAAGAAAAAGTTCTTTTTTTTTTATTTTCCCCTTCCAAATTCACGATGATTTTGAAGTGAAGGAGGTGACAAAAGATAAAATTAATATTTGTTCCAGCCAAAGGACCCTTCTCTCTCACTGATACACATTTTAGAAGTCGAGTCGATCAAAATGACTCGACTGGAGTCACTGTCGACCAAAAAAATCGCTCGACACGGCTCTGTCACTCGAGTTTTTCGACAGTTGTCACTCTATGTGACTAGATTACTATGGCAGTCGACGGGTGACATTTGAAATATGCATGCTTACTTTGATCGACAATGACTACAGGCGAGTCACACAAATCTGCTCGATTTATAAAATAGACCCCTAAAAAGTGATAAATCATTCGTTTAAAATTTTCGGTGGCTAATTTGATAACTGAGCTAGATACTGCAAATTTACAACTAGAGAGAGAGAAGTTTTAGTACGCATTCAACGCATTATGCCCATACCAAATAACTTATTTTTCAATTCTAAAGTGAAAGTTGCTTTTGAAGTATAAAAACGAATTGTCTATTCTTTTTTTTTTATTTTGCGGGTTTCCTATTGATCTGATATCTAACCATGTATGATCATGCGCTTTGTGGTTAAAACAAATATATTTGTTGTAGTCAGACATAATGTATACGGATTTCTTATCAAGAGCATGTGATCAGATTGCCATGAGCTCACAAAAATATCCGCGCACTTGAGCACGTGCTACTTGTAGTAGGGTAAAATGATCCAAAATGCCACTTCAAGAATTTGTGTCATTTTCTCTTAAAGAGATACTCATTTTAACGCCATTCGAAGTCCTAACAGTAACTTTTTGCCAGCTACCATCATGAAAGCAAATCCCAAATTTTAGTTTTTTACGGTTTTAAGGTGAAGATAACTCGAAGCCAAACCTCAAATTTTCAAAAGCACAAATCTGGAGAACCAAATATCCTTTTGAGCTGAAAACTTAATCGATTGGTCACTAGCTGGTGGTGACCAATCGATTAAGTTTTCGGCTCAAACAGGTGTTCGGTTCTCCAGATTTGTGCTGTTCACCTTAAATCGTGTAGAAAAGTGGGTTGAAAAATGGGGGTGGTTCAAAATGACCGAATGCCATTTAGTATGGAGAGCTAGTAGTAAGCAACCAAGTTTCTCCATGAGTTTGCTCTGTAGTATGGAAACACTTATTCCTTGATGAAATCATCGGAAAACCTTAATATTTAGGCGAAAAAGTGAAAAAATGTTGAATTTCACCGGAAAATTAAGGTAGCGGCAACTCTTGGGTAAACATATTTTAACATTGCTTGGCAAAGAATACAAATTAAAACGTTGTAGGAGTGATTTAATGAGGTGCGCCATTTCACCCCATCAGTGCGCATTGGACCATGTTCCCCTACTAGGATAAAAGCTCTACATACAGTAAAGTTTGCGTTACTTGTTTCTAAAGTAGTTACCAAGTAGTTGAAACATTGGAACAAACGTGGAGTATAATAATTTATAGTTTTGGACGCTGCTTTTATATGAATTAATTTCTTCAGTGAAAAATTTTAACAGTTGTTTGAAATTAAATGAAATATCTGATTGAATGTTTGGGAGATTTGAATGATACAAATAATGATATAAAAAGGCCCTGATTATGTCATTCAATTCAATACTAACCACTATTCTGCCCATAACTGCATATTTGTAACATTCGAAAAAAGTAGGCATTGAGTAAATGGAATACCAAGTGTGCATTTTATGGCAGTATGGAAAAACTAAAATTTCTAAAAATTACCAGGAACTCAAAAGTGCTTATTTGAGGCTGCTATTTTGTACAACTCATATCGCATACTAGATGAATGATCAGAAAATTATTCTGATAGTAATTTCATTGCTATTACATTACGAGGCTCATTTATAATCTCAATGTGACTGTTATGCGGTTATAGTTGCCAATGTGACAAAACAACTTGGTATTTTTTTCGAGTTTTCTAGAACAATCTCACAGATTTCAGTAAGTTGATCGAAAGTATTTATCATTTGATGACCCTCCATGGTATTAACTCCAATTTGTCAAAAATGTCGAATGTGACTGTTATGCAGTTATGGGCAGTATTCAAGTCATGAATAATGATTCTCTCAAATTGACAAAGTGATTACAGCATCAACCGCCAAACTTCCAAACGACAATCGATATCCTATCTATACATATCTGCTGATTCATACGAGGTATCGCGTGAACCTTGCCAATACTTTACACAAAGTTGCAAACAACTTTTGTGGCTCTCACAGCTGGTCGCACGCTATTTGATAAATTAGCCTTTCATTTTTCACACTATATGAATAAAGCCCCTTCAAGTAGTACAAAACATTCAAAAGGTAGCAGCTGGCTACTAGCTGCAGGTGAAGTAACCCTATTTAGCAAGTGGTTACAGCTTGAGGCTGTCGCTGATCGGTTGGACAGCAAAAACCTAACACTCAGGAAGCTTGCTGTGAACAAAGCTATTACTTCACCCGCAAACAACCGTCGAGAAAAAATATCTAATCTTGTGGTTTCACAGACTGTTTCCAATGTCTACTGCCAATTTTGACCTCCGGTCCGATCCCATAGCAGGGCCGTTTGAAATTGTTCCGTTGGAACCTCTTATCCACACCGGCGCAAAGGGTGGATCCAGAAACCACTGTTATTTATTAAATTAAATTCTTAATTTTGAATGATTTATGTTCGTTGCATACAGAGCAGCCAGTCGAGCTCGATGATGGTGATGATGACGACGACGATAATGGAATTCATGCGGTTTTTGAGCTAGTTTGCCGTTGCTCTTCCCTTTTTTCAATGGCAACCTATAACCACAGACAAACCGACGTAACACTGAAGAAATTTACATAGACCACTACTTTAACGATCATTCTACATGCACGATGCTTCACACTACCGGCATCTTGTTGCACAAAATAGTATTTTGTGTAATATGTTAACTAGATGATAAAAACGTAAACTGGGCGATGAATTTTCAAGAAATTTGTTCCTGAGTGTTACGTCTGATTGTCTGTGCTATATCACTGACTGCCGGATGGTATGGAAGTGGTGTCATTCTTGGGCAGGATTGAATGGAACCGTTTGGTCCGTCCGTCGGCCATGCGATGGCTAACTAGCGGTGGGAGGACTTCGAGTGCCGTCATCATCGTACAGCACTGTGGTCGCTGCTGTAGCCCCACGCACGAATCTTCATGTAAGAGTCTGGCCTTGCTCACACATTCCGCTTCTGATAAATGCCCGGAATATGATGAGTTATAATAATTTATTACATTTTTATTGCTAGTTGCATGGTGGGTTTAGCGCCTAAAGTTCGTTATTTTTAATATTATGTTTCAGTGTACCGAGAGCGCATAACTCACTTTCATTTATTAAGTTAACATCTAAACATGTAACACTGAATCACCAATCTCACGCCACAATACTCGATTCGTGGCCGCATCTCTCCATCCTCGGTTCTGCCCCACGCTCGCCAAATCGATGCGCACTTTATCCGCCCATTTAGCTTGCTGCACTCCACGCCTTCTTGTACCAACCATACCAACCGTGTACCAATCGTCCACGTTTCATGCCCGTAGAGGACTACCGGCCTTATGAGCGTGTTGTACATGGTACATCTGGTGTGGGTGTGAAACTTTTTTGACCGCAGCGTCTTGTGGAGACCATAGTAGGCCCGACTTTCACTGATTCACGTATTTCACGGCTAACGTTATTGTCAGTGGTCAGCAAGGATCCAAGGTAGACGAACTCGTCAACCACCTTGCTCGTATCCCTGTCCATAGTAACACTGCTACCTAGACGAACCCTGTCGCGCTCAGCCCCACCAGCTAACATGTACTTTGTCTTGATCGCATTCACCACCAGTCCATCTTTTGCTGCCTCGCGTTTCAGGCGGGTGTACAGTAGGCCGTCCCTTATTTTTCGAAATTGCGAAATGTTTAAAGTTCGTCATTGTAAAGTGCTCGTTTTGGTAAGAAAAAAATCAGGTAAAAATTTGAAGTTCGTACGTGGGCGCTAAGTGGTCCCCCAACGGCCCTGAAGGTTTCAGGTGTAGATGACCTCGTGCTCAAAATCGAGCTCGCTTCTCTAGTGCACGCAGCATGAGTACGAAAAGCCACCATTAACGAGTTGTCCTGTGCACGTTGATAATCAGCATAAGAGTTTGTTTTCTTTGGGATGATTCAAATATTACGTATCGCAAAATTTTCCAACTTTAGACCCCCTCCTTCCCCCACGTAATAGCTTATGCATGAAAAATTTAAAATTTTTGTATGGACCGTAACATTTCGGAAGACCCCCTCCCTCCCCCGGTTGCGTTACGTAATATTTGAACGATCTCTTTGCTGTTCTGAATTTTATGTCAGCGTGCAGTGTTATGAAGATATCCACAGTATAAAATATTATTTTACTTAAAATTCTATGCTGATTATCAATTTGTTAGTAGTGGTTTTTCGTACTCATGTTGCGTATATTAGAGCAGCGAGCTTGATTCGGCGCACGGGGGTCATCTACACCCAATACCTTTAGGGTCGTTGGGGGACCACTTAGCGTCCACGTATGGACTTCAAATTTTTACCTGATTTTTTTCTTACTAAAACGAGCTCTTTACAACAACGAACTTTTAACATTTCGCATTTTCGAAAAATAAGGGACGGCCTAGTGTACAGGTCTGCCATCTTTTCAAATATTCGGCCGACAATGTTCATATCATCCGCGAAGCAAACAAATTGACTGAATCTCGTGAAAATCGTACCCCGGCTATCAAGCCCGGCTCTCCACGTAACACCTTCTAGCGCAATATTGAACAACAGGCGCGAAAGTAAATCACCTTGTCGTAGTCCCCGGCGGTACGAGCTGGAGTGTTCGCCTGAAACTTTCACATATCGTCGCTATTATCAGTCTCGTGAGCTTCCCGGGGAAGCTGTTCTCGTCCATGATTTTCCATAGGTCTACGAGGTAGATACTGCCGTATGCCGCCGTGATACAATATAATACAAGTATTTAAATATCAAATAACGAACATAACTGTATCCTCGAAAGTTCATGAGAATTGTTTTTTTATTCTTTGAGAACTGTTGTTCATCCTATGTGCTAAAAATTTATAAATTAAACTTAATATTGATGTTACGAGATCTGTCTAAAGTGAAATTTAATGCTACACATAAAATTAATTTGAATTAAAGTATATCGTATGAAAAATTCTTAACTATTGTTCAAGAAATTACTCAAGAATGCTTTGAGAAATTCCTAAAATTCTTCCTTAAATCACTTATTAATAATTAAAAACCCCTGTTGGATTGTTCTGCAAATCTCAAGATTGTTTCTGATATCTCTCTGAGTTCTTCTGGTACTAACAGAATTTTTCCAGATCTTGCTCTTCTTCCAACCAAAATGTCGTTACCCTTCCAATATTACGTCAGAGATTCTTTCATCCCCTTTGGGATTCTGCAGGGCGTTTTTTCCGGAAATACAATGGAAAATTTTGCCAAAAATCGTAATGCAATTCTTTGAAAAGATTTTACTAAACATTATATTAGGACTCTACTCTTACTCTGGAATTTATTCCGGAAACACTTCTGGGATTCTTACGAGAATTCCTTTGAGATGCTTTCATAAAATCTTTTGAAATACTTTCGGATATTTTTCAAGGATTCTTGCGGATTTTCTAGGACTTTTCCAAAAATACTGTTGGAATTCTTCCCGATATCTTTGGAGAATCTTTTATAAAACCTTCTGGGATTCTTACGGAAGTCGGAAATTCTGAAGATCCTCCCAATGCTTCCTATTTGATTTTTTAGAGGATTCTAGCAGAAATTTTTTTAAATTACTTCAAGATTCTCGAATTTTTTAAGAAAACTCTCTGTGATTATTTCGTTTGAGTATCCCCTTATGATTCTTTCTGAAATTCCCTTAGTTTTCTTTCAGAAATCCTGCTGGAAGGCTTCAAATATCTTTAGAAGATTTTTCCAGACGTTTTTCCAGACGTTTTTCTGGAATTTTTCAAGACCTACCGGAAGTTTTTTGAGATTCTATGTATATCGCTTTGGTATTTTTCCTGAAACACCATAGGTATTCTTCATAAAAGCAATCTAGTATTCTAGAAAGATTTTCGAAAGCCAGGTAGATTTGCGAAAGAGTTTTAGAGAAATTACTGAAAGTTTTTCAGGGGGATTTCTTATGGATTTATTCAGGTTTTTGTGTAAAAATATGAAAGAATCCCATGAATTTTACAGTGATAGCCAAAAGAATCCCACAAGTTGTTTCTCAAGAATCCCTGAAAGGTTTCCAGGAAATGCATATGCATACATTCATGAATATTTTCCAGAATAATTCCAGAGCAATGTTCAGAGGAACTCTAGCTATATTTACAAAAGAATTTCAAAAGGAATTTCCGGAACTAGGGTAACTTTTAAAAGACAATTTTAGAAAGACAAAATTCTCAGAAATATTTCCGCGAGAATCTCAAAGGTATTTTTGTCGAGTCCCAGAAGACTGTCTGGAAGTTTTTTTAAGGAATTTTTATTTGAATTCAAGAGGGGTTTTCACCATAAATTTTCGGAGGAAATTGACTGTTGAATCAATGTATCAGATTGAATCAGAATATTAGAATTCCAGACGGATATTTGAAATTTTCCAAGAAAGATTTCTGAATAGACTAAAGCAGGATTTCCATTAGAATTGAGGAAGGATTTCTAGAGTAGCGCCAGGAGGATTTCCAAACAATTTCTGAAAATTTTTCTGACAAAATTCTTGAAAATTTTCGTTTGAATTTCCATTAAAAACTATTGTTAAATATATCCACGAGAGATATTTGGAAGAATTTCAACGAGATTTCCTGAAGTATTCCATAGAGATTTCCGGAAATAGCCCAAGAATTTGAACGGAAGTTTTTAACAGTGAAAGAACAGATTTTTTATACTATAGTTTCAGACAGATTTCCAGGAGAATTGCAGGGTCTATGGCGCGCCGACCAAAAATCGGTTGTAGAGGATTTATCCTGCCGAGGCTGTAATATTGTTTAAGTCGGCTAGAAGAAGCAGTTTGCCTAGGATACTTCTGCGACAAGTGTTGAGTGCTCATCTTAACTAGGAATGAACGTTATGATAAACGGGGATACCTTCTAGGTAGTTCATAAAGTCTTATAACATATAATTTGTGAAAGTCGTACAAAGGGTTCCAAAAGAACCTGCTTTCGATAAAGGTTTGTCCTCGCACCAAATGTACCATGCATAAAACGCTAATTAGACCGGTTTATTCACTTATAAACTATTGTCGAGGAAAATATGCAAATATTTGCAACCAAGGTGGGTTAGGTCACATAATGTTCTCTAAAAAATGATACTTGTTGAAGTTTTACATGATTAAGTTTTCTTTAAAGTTGAATTTTTTAAAGAAAACTTAATCATGCAAAACTTTAACAAGTATCATTTTTTTCGAGAACATTATGTGACCTAACCCACCTTGGTTGCTTCCATTCTGCCATGAAGTTTAACTTTATTTTACCCACAGCCAGACAGACGACATCGCCAGGAATATTACATTCAGCAATGACAACCAGTAGGAGTGATGTGCCAACAGTTATTTGAATGATGTAAAAGGCGATATAAAAACCAAATTCCTATTGGCCTTGTTCATTTGGTGGATATTAAGCCGAAAAGCCTCATGTTCCGCACTAAACAAGACAAGAGTACTTACTCATGTAGACGCATATCCGGATGTGGTTATTAAATTTATGTTTCGTGAATCCTTCCACGTTACAACATGAGCTTTCTTTATGCCGTACGTCGTATTTCTCAGTCGAGCGAAATTATCTTTCATCCATGCGTGCTGCTACTTCATCAGTCACTGTCACCGAAAACGAGAAGCAGCAGTTACAAAACTCAAATAAAAATTAAAACTTCTTATTTAATTAGGAACAATTCGCTGATCGTAAACCAGACCTGCCGTAGATTTCGATTATGAGCGAAAAAGATGAAAATCACTCGAATGGAAGTTCATGCTCCGACTGACGGTCTGACTGATTCCACCCGTTCAACAGAGAGAAGATGTTTGCTCCCAAGATTCTACCACCAAAACTTCAGACGAACTCTTGCTTGCATCAGCTGTAAAAACGAACCCTGTAATTATCTAATGATTCGTTTTGAAATGTGCACACATTTGTTGCAATCAGCAGTTCGTTTCGTTTGGTGGTTCTGGATTCAACGCGAAATTCTCGGGAGAGATCAGCACCAGACGCACAGAATTCCGCGCTTTCGTCGTCATTGGCAGATGAAATGATAATGGTGATGATGCTGCTGCTGCTGATGCCATCAGAAAAACTTGCGATATGGGATTAAGTTGGTGGAGCAGATTTTCCAAGTCAAGCGTGAATCAAATAGCATTGAAGGTAATCATCTCTTTTAATCCGATTAAGTGAGATTGTAAAGCTTTTGATGTGATGCTGCGAAAGTCGGTGGATCATCACACGAAGTGCATTAATTTTTATTTTCTAGTCGATACTATGGGGGGCTCTATCAATTGACAGACATGCAAAATTGTGGATCTGAGTTTATACTATTGGAAATCAACCGGAATTACTTCGCAAATCTGATGAACATGGTGTCACTTTGAACGCCAATAATTACTTTACCAGAACAAATCTATAAGGGGTAAAGGGGACCAAAGAACCGTAGTGACAAACGCTCAGCAATTCTCAGCAACAAAACCATGCTTAATCAGTAGTTAGTACATATTGTAATGTAAGTACAAACTTATCATCCCATAGTGAAAACTCATTCTTCAAGTCGAGGGATATTGCTGAAGAAGCGAATCCTTTTTGAGCTAATTTTGTTTGGGATTTTTGTAGATGTTTGCAGTACTATATATTTTATTTATTTATTCACCGTCTTCGACATTATGTCGTACAGACTGAATAACTTAACTTATACAACATTATCCATAACAAACAACAAAATCAATTAACACCGTATTCACAAAACATACAAATCTTGAAAATCATTTTACATATTCATACTCATCACATAACAAGCCAATTAGATTCATATAACAATAAGCAGACTATTATACAGGTTTCCAAGTTTCGTTCAATCGACATACAAACTCCCTAAACTTGATTCCTTTTGGCCAGGTAGATGAATTCATTGCCGTTGCTTTCAAACTCTTATTCAATCGAATCTTGAATGACACGTAGTCAAGCGTGTTAACATTTTTCCATTTTGGCAATAATTTAACAACGTCCAAGCAGCTAGACAACGGAATGCCAAGTTGTCGCGATATCATTAAGCTGATGTCGTCTTCGGTAGTGCATCTGTCTATATTAGTCAAATACAGAGCAAACACATCTTCGTCGAGCACCTCGGTAGTCGACTCTAGAGGGGGCCCAAAATTGAGTGGAACCGCGTCTTCCTGTAGGTTCTCCTTTCGCTTTGTGCTGCAGCCTATTTCATTAGTCCCCTCGAAAAGATTGAACGATGAGATGGGCGATGAACAGTGGTGCGTTGACGGGTAATCAGACTTCTGGGCGAGCTTTGCCAGTGTGCAGACAATATCTGCTACAGTGTTCTTCAGCTCGGTGACGTCATCCACAATAGTCCTCGGCGGCAAGTCGGCATCTGAGGCATCGGTATTAGTTGCCACATCTGTTGAACTTCTCTCCCTTATTCGACAATACACTTTCATGCAAGGGTTGCAGAGCCAAATGACGTTGCTCGATAAAGCACACACATCCGATTCGGTCAGT
Source organism: Aedes aegypti (assembly GCF_002204515.2). NCBI lineage: Eukaryota > Metazoa > Arthropoda > Insecta > Diptera > Culicidae > Aedes > Aedes aegypti. The sequence continues at coordinate 304,370,152 of NC_035109.1, forward strand.
CCAACACATTCTGCGTGAAATGATTTCGCGCACATTCCTTCGCACACCGTAAACAAGTCTGTTTTTGCATCGATAGCAAGAGAACACTTTTCGCAGCAAGAATCCATTTTGCGCTATTGGAGGTGATCTGTCTCAACCGAAGTATTAAATCACAAAATAATTGACGGTAGATGCAATTTATCGATTGAACTCGTTCAAATCCGGTCACGGTCAATGGTTGTCACAAAAATCAACAACAATTCTTCAATTTTCGAGACTTGAAATCAACGGAATTTTGCGTCTGAAAAACACTCAAACAGCGGGTGGACAAACAACACGCACGCACACTAAGAGTCAATCTATATACCTATATGATGCAAAATAATAGCAAACAAACTCATGAATATTCCTTCTCCTATCCGTCGGATTGAATTGCTCTCTTCAGCAAATTTCTTCATTATGGTTTATAGAATGAGTTTTTACAATTGGGTGATAAATTTGTACTTACATTCCAGTACTAACGTGTTCGGAACATTTTTCATAATTTCTCCATAGTAATTTCCATATAAACCTATATCGTCCTTGGGCCACCTTTAAATCATCACATAGAAAGTTGAAAATTTCACAGAACTCTCTTTTTCTATGGTAAGGATGGTAAGAAAGATATGGGATATTGGATTTCCAAACATTTTTTAATTTTGAACAGCAGACATTTTCTAGAAATTTCTCTACGGATTCTTCCAAGAACCTTTCCGAGTACTGCTCCAGGAATTCCTTCTACAAAGAACTCCACTAGGGATTCCTCATAGGAGTTCTGCTGAGATTTTTTAAGGAATTTGTCCATTGATTTTCTCAGTAATTTCTCCAGAAGTTTCTTCAGGTTAAAGAGTATGTTTGATAACTTTAGGCACTCCAGTGTTTTCTTGAAGGATTTTTTTAGAAGATTTCACCAAGAAATAATTCAGATATTTTCCAGAAATTCCTCCAAGGATGCATGTAGAAACTTCTCCAGATATTCTTCCAATGATTCCCATAGAGATTTCTCCAGGGTTCTACCAAGGATTCCTTTAGGGTTCTATCAAGGTTTTCTCCTGAATTTCCTTCTCCAGGAATTCCTTGAGAAAATCCATAAGGGCTTCCTAAGGAATTTAACTAGGGAAAATTCGCCGTCAAATAATTCAGAGATTTTTTCGAAAACTCCTTCAAGAATTTCAGTAATTCTTTCATAAAATTTACCTTGATATATTTCAAACACTTTCAAAAAAAAATCTCCAAAGTTGTTGTTGTTTGAGAGAGAGAGACTTTAACCCGAAGGTCAATCGTCCCTTAAAAAAAATCTCCAAGGATTTCTCCAGAGGCTCCTCTCCGAATTCTTCCACAGATTTCTCTAGAGATTTTTTTTTCAGGGTTCCATCAGGCAGTACTGCAATTTCTCGAAGGATTCTTCTACAGAATTCGTCTGATAACTGATTCAGCGATTTTTCAAGGAATTGCTCTAGGAAAATTTCATCGTCTTATAATTGAAAGATTTTTTCGAAAACTCCTTCAGGGATTGCAGTAATTCCTTCATAGATTTTACCTCGACATAATTCAGTTATTTTTTTTCCGAAATTTCCCCAAGGATTTTTTCGAGAATTTCACCGGAGGAATCCTCCAGAGATTTTTCCAAGATTTACTCCTTCAAATTGTCAAGGGTGCCTTAAAAAAGATCTTTGAGGTATTTCTCCTTGATTTTTTCTTCAATCAAATGCTTCAGGAAATTCTCAAAAATCTACTTCAAAGATATCTCGAGGGTTTTTTCTAAGATCATTTTGCCAGATATTAAGAGAAATGTTTTAGAACTTCACAGGGTATACCAGTTAGTCTTTCAAAGTTTTTTTTACAAAGAACTCATCAAGAAATAATTTATGTAAAACCCACCCGGAATACCTCCGGAGAATACTCGAGAAATTATTCCGAAGATTCATCCAAGGAATCTTCCAGAAATTCCCATGGCAATTTTTTTAGAGATTCACCAAGGTTTCCTCTAGGAATTCCTCATTCAAATGTCTCCGAAGATACCTTCTGTAACACTCATATGTTTTGTGCCAGTCTAAGAATATTCCCTTTTTGTTCATAACCAAAAGATAAACAAGCTTTAAGAGTAGCTTTTGTGCCCAAAAGAGTAAAGCTTAAGTAAGTGTTGCGCACGGTGCATAACCAAAGGCGAATGAAATGGACGCTTATGAACATTCGATAAGTTACGGAATTTTCCACTAATTAATTTGTACCTGGCCTTTTGAATTTGCTAAAATCACCAATCGGGAAAGCGAACCAGTGGAAAATTTTTAGATTCCTTCTGAGTTCTCCAGAGCTGACCAATAAAAATCATCGTACAAAAAAGAGAGTACACGATAAGGTGGAAATTGCGTCGTAGCTTTAAGGCTCGAACAAATTTATTGCGCTCGTTCCATTTTATTCTGGTGGAGTTCGTTCAAGTGTAAAGATCATTTTCCAAAGTAGTGAGCTTTCTCCGAAAGTGAATAAAAGTTATTAAAGTAAGCTTTTCGTTAAATTTTCGAACTTTTAAAATCTGAATTCGAAGTAAGTTCGCGAGTTTTCAGTAATTACTCGATCAAAAAGATTAATCGAGTTTTTTTAGTATTTATGAATTTTCAGAGTTCGAATAGTTTGACCAGTGAAAAATTAAATAGTTGTGAAGAATTTATTGTGACTATTCAGGTAAGCCTTTAGTGGAAAATCATTAGTAGATTCAGTTAGTGATTTTATCACGTTGAATAGGCATCGTCAAGCCCATCCAACGTGGGCAGCTTGTCCAGGCTGGTGCAAATTGTTCCTGGATTGTCCTGAGTCACTTCGAATCCACGTGATCGGGAATCGTCCACGTGTTCCAGTAGAGTTCGGACAACGGAGTCCCTTCCTGTGTCTAGCCAAAGATTGTGCCGGCTAGTGGGCCATTGTGGGTGGAAAATCTCGTCCCACAATCAAGCTTTCCTCCGAATCGATAAGCTCAGACGTGAGCTTGTGCCCAAGTGTGTGCTCGAGTCGTCGGTCTGTAATCGAGTAGAATTATCGACGATTGGACTCGTTTCGCCAAAGCGTGAGGCGTAGAGCAACAGCAACCTGCTCTCACTCCACCAACCTCCAGGGACGCATCTACCCTGATGATATTGCCCACGCGCGAGTCAAACTACTAGCACACGTTCCAATTAGATTCCGACGAAGCTTTTCTGCCGTCGAGGGACGATCAAGCCATCGCCGTTGGAGCACCACACCGATGCAGCTAAGGTCAGATCCACACTAGCTCTTGAACTGATTAATAGTATCCGAAAATTGTATATATAGAATAAGAAAGCTAAATGCGTGACGTCACCAGACTAGATACTAGGTTTTAATGAATTTTCACAATAAATTGAGAGCTTGCATATCGTTTCAATAGGTCCTATGCAAATAACTCTCTAAATTCATTTTTCTAAAATAAATTCGTTTAAATTTACTTTGTTTCATAATATTTATTTCGAGTTCGGATTGAAAACGACTCTACTATTCTTTTACGTTTATTTTTAGTAATTATTTAGATTTGTTGGTTCCTTAAGTTAAGACCTTTTCTGCCGCTCAGTTCTGGTTGACTTTTTCTTTTCTTTTTTGATTTAGTTTCCGGTTTTCAGTTGGTTTGTAGTTAAATTTTCGTTCATTTGTCCTTTCGTGTGTGCCATTTTGGAGTTTTTGCCTCTGTATTGAACTATTTGCGACCTGCCCTGAGAAGGGTCGTCTCATACCGGGCTTAGACAGAGTAACGGTCCTTCGGAAGTCGAAGGTGGCGCTAAAGCCGTTGCTTGAGGAGCAGAGTAGAACGTTACATTTTGGCGCCCAACGTGGGGCCTTCGGAAAGCAATAGTTTCAAATTTCAAATTTAATTAATTATTTTTCTTTGACTGGCTTTGTACATATTAAATTGAATTCATTGCTGAATTGAACTCTTACATAGTATTTTCAGTTACTTTTTCAACATATTCTGTCAATTTCATTTTGTTTTTTTTCAGTATATGCGCGGCTAGGTTTAAGTTTGATTGATAATTTCGGTAATTAGTGATTAAGTTCGGTCGGTTATTAGTTTTGGTTTTCGGTTATTAGTGTCGGTTTTCGGTTATAAGTATTATCGGTTTTGTGTAAAATTTTCAGTGAATTGTGTTTAAATTTGTAAAAAAAAAAAAATCTTTAATTTAATTTTTTTTTCTTTTGAATTGAATTTTGGTTTGTTTGACAATGGAGTGGTATAAAATAAACGCGTGTTACTTGGACGAAAGTGAACTTAATTATGAACTTTTGTTACGTGACTATTCTACGCGAGGATCGCTCGAAGAACGTAGACGAGATCTCCGTGCGTTACTTCGTGATCCACAATCGGAACGATTAGTGCGAGTAACGGAGCACATGATGGTTGATGACCTCTGCACAGTACCAAGGAAGTTGAAGGAGATTGCGGACATTCTGTTTCGTGGATCTGATCCTTCATGCCTTTCTCGCTTGGTGCACTACCACCAAAGGATTCGACGCTACCAGCCTCGTACTCGTCGTCAGCAAGAAGATGTGCAGTACTTGCTCGATCTGATTGCAAGGATAACCATGCATTATTATGGCCTTAACTTTGACGATACAGTGCGTTCAGTACCAATTGCTGAATCCACAGTTCGGGTACCTCGGTCAGACGAAAATACCGCAGGTGCACCGTCCAGTGTGATCATTGGACCTCAATCCATTTCCGAAAATACCGCAGTTGAACATGAGATTACACAGCGTAATCGAGAGTCTCCCTGGTTGATGACCTGGAATGAGGCAGAAGAAGCGGTTGGAGGAAACATGGAACGATCGGATGATACGACGGGTGTGATACCAGCACTTGTTGAAAATCTTTTGAATTTTCGGAACCAGGATCGAACACAGACCACCGGAGCGGTTCCGCGTCAAGCTAATCCACCGGATGCCTCCCCAGAGCAGTGTGGTAATCCTTCCACAATAGCACATGGAGATGGTCCTACCTTTGACCATGCACCGAATGACCACGGAGTGCAGACTGGAGCGGTAACTGAACCAAACGTGTTCCGTCCGACAATTCCATTGCGGGGAATGTCGGCGACTATCGATCGTTCAAGGTCTGGTTGTTCGACGCCAGTTCCGAACCCTATCCGGTCTAGTCCGGTATCCAATGCCGTACCTGAAAATATAAATTTGCAGAATAATGAGTATGTCCATATATCCGAGATTTCAACGTACGTCCAGAGATGCTTCGATCAGTTGGTTCGCCAGAGGTTCTCAACGGTTCGGTTGGACCCAGCCGTTGATGCACTTTCGAATAATCTGGCCGAAATGAATTTCCATCCTCGGACTCAAGCTCTACGTGACACTCGGAATACCAGTGTGAATCAGACATTCAGATTCCCTGATCCTTCGCCACCGTTGCAGTTATCTGGTCCTACTTTGGAACAACGTAGTACCCCTGTGACAAATCCAAGTGGTTGGAATACGATGAATTCAACTAGTAGACCAAGAAATGATTTCCGATCCGCAGCTAACTCTGGTGTAGGAAACGTCACGTTTGCTCCGATGAACCAGATGAATTCTGGCAGGTCGTCTGCTAGCGGTTACCCCAGACGTTTGCCGCATCAGCAGTGTAGCATAATAGAGAAGTGGCCGAAGTTCACTGGCGATACCAATTCGGTCCCTGTCACGGATTTTCTGCGACAAATAGACATTTTGTGTAGATCGTATGATATTACAAAACCAGAGTTACGAATGCACGCCCACCTACTTTTCAAAGATGGCGCGTATGTGTGGTACACAACGTATGAGGAAAAGTTTACGTCGTGGGAAATGTTAGAATCTTATCTTAAGATGCGGTATGACAATCCCAACCGGGATCGCATAATTCGCGAAGAAATGCGTGCAAGAAAACAAAAACCTACAGAGTTATTCAGCGCCTACCTTACGGAAATGGAAATGCTAGCCCAAAGAATGATGAAAAAGATGACTGAAGCTGAGAAGTTTGAAGTCATTGTGGAAAATATGAAGCAATCGTACAAACGTCGACTTGCGTTAGAACCAATTCACTCGATTGAGCATCTGGCGCAATTATGCTTCAAATTTGACGCTCTCGAGTCGAATTTGTACTCAACTGCAGCACATTCGAGGCCAGCCATCAATCAACTAGATTGTGACGAGAATTACGAAGATGAACAACGTGAACTTGAGGAGACGGAAGAATTGAACGCTCTCAAGGCGAGATTCAATAAACGATTTCCGGTGACCAAACCAACCCCCGGAGATAGCAAGGATAAAACTAAGCAAACGATGTGTTGGAATTGTCAATGCGTTGGTCACATGTGGCGAGAATGCGATAAAAGAAAGACTATCTTCTGTCACGTCTGTGGATTAGCCGATACTACGGCCTATAGGTGTCCAAACAAACACGAGTTAGGCCAGAAAGAGGAATTGCCAAAAAACGAGTAGGCGTGGGCAATTCTGGGAATCCTTGCCCTCAACGCAACGATCCAGAGGTTCCCAAACCCTTCTATAACATCTTCAATAATGTTCATCAAATCAACACAAAGTTTCATCGTTGTCCACACTTGAAAGTCAAGATACTCTCAGAAGAAATCGAAGGCCTTGCAGATACTGGCGCAAGCCTAACGATAATTAGTTCGGTTGACTTAGTTAACAAATTGGGTTTGAAAATTCATCCGATAGCTGTTAAAATCTCGACAGCTGACGGTACAGCATACCGATGTCTAGGCTTCGTCAATGCACCTTTCACATATCAGGACAAAACTCATGTGATTCAGACAGTTATTGTTCCAGAAGTTTCAAAATGCTTGATATTGGGCGTGGACTTCTTGAATAAATTTGGATTTCGACTTCTTCCTCCATCTCCAGCAACAGTAGCAGGAGGTCAAGATGAAACAAGTAGTTCAAACACCATGCCATTTGCAGATGACTACTTTGGAGATCGCAGTAAAGAAGTTTGCTTCCAGATCGTGCCTAGTTCGGATAATAATTTGTCAGATCCTACGGAAAACATCGATGAGAGTTTGGAGATGCCAACCGTAGAATTACCACAGAAGACCTTTGAAACCTTAGATGACCTAAGTACAGAACATCTCCTTTCGGACATGGAAAGAAAAGCCTTGTTTGAAGCGATCAAGCAGTTACCAGAAACTCATGAAGGCAGCTTGGGTAGGACGCAGTTGATACAGCACCGTATTGATCTGTTACCAGATGCCAAACCCAAACGTATTGCATATTATCGCTGGTCACCTAATGTCGAAAGTGTCATCGATGCCGAAGTGGAACGAATGGAAAAGTTAGGAGTTATTGAGGAGTGCCATGGTCCAGTTGATTTCCTCAATCCGCTTTTACCCATAAAAAAGGCAAACGGTAAATGGCGTATATGCCTGGACTCCCGCAGGCTGAATCAATGTACCAAGAAAGATGACTTTCCATTCCCGAACATGATGGGAATTCTCCAGAGAATTCCCAAATCAAAATACTTTTCGGTGATTGACTTGTCGGAGTCATACTACCAAGTGCCGCTCGAGACTTCAGCGAAGGACAAGACTGCGTTCCGTACGAACAAAGGTTTATACCGATATACTGTCATGCCATTCGGGTTGACAAACGCTCCAGCAACCATGGCCCGATTGATGACGCGTGTATTAGGTCATGATTTAGAGCCATATGTATACGTTTATTTGGACGATATTATTATCGTGTCCAACAGTATCGACGAGCATATAAGGCTTATTCAGATCGTGGCAGAGAGACTACGTAGAGCAGGATTAACGATAAACCTCCAAAAAAGCAAGTTCTGCCAAAAGAAGATCAAATATCTAGGCTACGTATTATCGGAAGAAGGTCTGTCCATGGACGTAAGCAAAATTCAACCGGTTCTCGATTACCCAGCTCCGAAAACGGTTAAAGATATTCGCCGGTTATTAGGACTTGCCGGATTTTATCAGAAATTCTTGCCAAACTATTCGGAGATTACAACCCCTATTACGAATCTGCTGAGAAAGGGAATGAAAAAGTTTCAGTGGACTGAAGAGGCAGACGCTGCTCTCCAAAAACTTAAAACGGCCTTAGTATCTGCTCCCATATTGGCAAATGCAGATTTTTCATTGCCATTCATAATTGAGACTGACAGCTCTGACTTGGCTGTAGGCGCAGTGCTAGCTCAAGTTCATGACGGAGTACGCAAACCTATTGCGTACTACTCCAAAAAACTTTCGAGTACTCAGCGACGCTATAGTGCCACAGAGCGTGAATGCCTAGCAGTTCTCTTGAGCATTGAAAACTTTAAACATTTCATTGAAGGGTCGCAATTCATCATCCAAACTGACGCGATGAGTCTAACGTTCCTAAAGACTATGTCCATCGAGAGTAAGTCTCCAAGAATTGCTCGATGGGCGTTAAAACTCTCAAAATACGACATGCTCTTGCAGTATAAGAAAGGGAGCGACAACGTACCTGCCGATGTACTCTCTCGTGCAGTTAACACTATTGATGTGACATCTAGTTCGGACCCGTACATCACCCAACTAATTAAGATGGTTCAAACCGTACCCAAACGTTATCCCGATTTTCGTATATCAGACGGAAAGGTCTATAAGTATATAATTGGGTCAACTGTATCTGAAGATCCATCCTTCCGCTGGAAATACGTTGTTCCAGTTGTTGAAAGGAGAGAAATCATCAGAAGAATTCACAGCGAAGCCCACCTAGGGTTCGTCAAGACACTTTCCAAAATTCGCGAAAGGCATTATTGGCCACGCTTAGCTTCAGACGTTAAGCGGTTTTGCAGCCAATGCGAGATATGTCGTGAGTCAAAAACACCCAACATTAACGTTCAACCAATCTGCGGAAAGCCCAAGCATTGCTCTCGCCCTTGGGAACTAATATCAATGGACTTCTTAGGCCCATATCCAAGGTCCAAGAGAGGTAATGTTTGGTTGCTTGTGGTTAGCGACTTTTTCTCAAAATTCGTCATGGTACAATGCTTGCGTTCTGCGACAGCTGCGTCCACTTGCAATTTCGTTGAGAATATGATTTTCAATGTATTTGGCGCACCATCAATTTGCATTACAGATAATGCAACAGTTTTCAAATCTGAGCTGTTCCAGAAAATGTTGCAAAGATTCTCCGTGACCCATTGGCCCCTGTCCGTCTACCACCCCAGCCCTAATCCGGCTGAGCGTGTCAATAGAGTCATCGTGACAGCCATAAGATGCTCGTTGAACAGAGAAAAAGATCACCGCGATTGGGATAAGGATGTACACCAAATCGCGAAAGCTATACGGACTAATGTTCACGAAAGTACGGGTTTCAGCCCCTACTTCCTTAATTTTGGGCGAAATATGATAAGTTCTGGTAGTGAGTACGAAGCCCTGCGAGAAAGCGAATCACCTAAAAGTCCCCAAGAAGTCAGCAAAGACATGGAACTTCTTTACAGCAAAGTTAAGGAAAACTTGCTTAAGGCGTACCAAAAGTACAGCCATCCATATAACTTGCGTGCTAATCGGAAACACCAGTTCGAGAAAGGAGACGTGGTGTACAAGAAGACCATGTATCTCTCAGACAAGTCTCGAAATTTCGTAGGCAAGTTCGCTAACAAATTCGAGAAAGTTCGCGTGAAAGAAGTCGTTGGTACGAACACCTACGTCTTAGAACGTCTGGATGGCCAACGAATAGCAGGAAGCTATCACGGGTCATTCTTGAAACGAGCGTAATACGTAAAGCTATGTCGGTCCTTCGCGAGAAGGTACATAAACAACGAAACTATTACTGAAAATACTCAATGAGGTTCCTAAACTACGTCCAATGTTCGAGATGTCAGCTAGTTCTGTTTCCTCACATTGTCGACTAAAAATATTCTGTCCAAAAACACAAGCTATGACTGCATTACGGCCGCGTAATGCATATACTAGTCAAATCTAAAATACACATCTGTGGTGCAACGATGCAGTCCGATCTGAGACGTCCTAGTGTTCCCTCGATCGTTGACGAACTGGTAAGCAACTTGAAAACAACAAGCTATGACGGTGCATCCTAATAGGCACATAAACCAAAAGTTTGCAATGAAACACTCTTTGAGGTGAAAAATACATATTGCCGATGTTCGAGAAGTCATCCTAAAGGTTTCCTCACATCGTAGACCACTTTTAGGCAGTAGACTAAGTCAAACAAACCTAGAATAGAAATCCAATTAGAATTTTGTTTATCTCGTTCCGTTTATATTCGCGTTGAGCTGTGTTGCATTGCTTGCAACTTATATAGGTCAATGATGCACTTCGTTGACCTTGACCCAACTCGAATAATTTCACTTTGTTTACAAATTGCAATAGCCCGGAATCACAAAATCTGTTCAATATTTCCAATCTTTAACCATAGATTTCATCCACAGTTCACTTTATAGGTAGCATAAAATCGTTTCACAGTAGTTTCCGTCGTCGAATCGCAGTTAAAATCATTAATTTTGAAGAAATTAGGTAGAATTAGTTTACCTCTATCCCATCAGCACAGCTCGCGTTCGTTTTTTGTGTTGATCGATTTCGTGTTTCGTTTTTGACAGATCGTCAAAAAGCTTTCGTGTTAGAACCCGGTACTGAAAGTTCGGGATATGTGTGAAGCGTTTGTCGAGATGTTTATGCGTTCGTGATTCGTGTTTTTGCTATGACATTTTGAAATGAATGATTGCGTTTAATTAATTAATGAGTGATTTTGCGTATGATAAGTTATTAAGTAATCATGTATATTTTCAGACCATTGTTCTGAAGTACGTTGGTTATTCGGAAGAAAATATGCTCAGACATTTCTGAGGGTAATTCGGTTTTAGTCAGTAATTCGTTAGTTGAAGATGCTCAGACATTTCTGAGGTAAATTCGGTTTTAGGTATTAGTTTTCTCAGACGTCTCTGAGGTCATTTCGGTTAAGATAAGTTGGTTGAATGAGTACGGTTGTTTGTAAAGCATGTGAGAGTTCAATATGGCATAGCAGGACCAATCATTTGTTTGTATTTGTTTAGTTTACTAGTTCAGAATTCTTGTATGTTCTTCGATGTAGTTTGAATTAAATTTGAGTTAGATGTTTAATCTGTGAAATTAATAAAAATTTTGAAATTAATTTCAAAATTTTTTTTATTATTAGTGTAGGCGAATATGTAACACTCATATGTTTTGTGCCAGTCTAAGAATATTCCCTTTTTGTTCATAACCAAAAGATAAACAAGCTTTAAGAGTAGCTTTTGTGCCCAAAAGAGTAAAGCTTAAGTAAGTGTTGCGCACGGTGCATAACCAAAGGCGAATGAAATGGACGCTTATGAACATTCGATAAGTTACGGAATTTTCCACTAATTAATTTGTACCTGGCCTTTTGAATTTGCTAAAATCACCAATCGGGAAAGCGAACCAGTGGAAAATTTTTAGATTCCTTCTGAGTTCTCCAGAGCTGACCAATAAAAATCATCGTACAAAAAAGAGAGTACACGATAAGGTGGAAATTGCGTCGTAGCTTTAAGGCTCGAACAAATTTATTGCGCTCGTTCCATTTTATTCTGGTGGAGTTCGTTCAAGTGTAAAGATCATTTTCCAAAGTAGTGAGCTTTCTCCGAAAGTGAATAAAAGTTATTAAAGTAAGCTTTTCGTTAAATTTTCGAACTTTTAAAATCTGAATTCGAAGTAAGTTCGCGAGTTTTCAGTAATTACTCGATCAAAAAGATTAATCGAGTTTTTTTAGTATTTATGAATTTTCAGAGTTCGAATAGTTTGACCAGTGAAAAATTAAATAGTTGTGAAGAATTTATTGTGACTATTCAGGTAAGCCTTTAGTGGAAAATCATTAGTAGATTCAGTTAGTGATTTTATCACGTTGAATAGGCATCGTCAAGCCCATCCAACGTGGGCAGCTTGTCCAGGCTGGTGCAAATTGTTCCTGGATTGTCCTGAGTCACTTCGAATCCACGTGATCGGGAATCGTCCACGTGTTCCAGTAGAGTTCGGACAACGGAGTCCCTTCCTGTGTCTAGCCAAAGATTGTGCCGGCTAGTGGGCCATTGTGGGTGGAAAATCTCGTCCCACAATCAAGCTTTCCTCCGAATCGATAAGCTCAGACGTGAGCTTGTGCCCAAGTGTGTGCTCGAGTCGTCGGTCTGTAATCGAGTAGAATTATCGACGATTGGACTCGTTTCGCCAAAGCGTGAGGCGTAGAGCAACAGCAACCTGCTCTCACTCCACCAACCTCCAGGGACGCATCTACCCTGATGATATTGCCCACGCGCGAGTCAAACTACTAGCACACGTTCCAATTAGATTCCGACGAAGCTTTTCTGCCGTCGAGGGACGATCAAGCCATCGCCGTTGGAGCACCACACCGATGCAGCTAAGGTCAGATCCACACTAGCTCTTGAACTGATTAATAGTATCCGAAAATTGTATATATAGAATAAGAAAGCTAAATGCGTGACGTCACCAGACTAGATACTAGGTTTTAATGAATTTTCACAATAAATTGAGAGCTTGCATATCGTTTCAATAGGTCCTATGCAAATAACTCTCTAAATTCATTTTTCTAAAATAAATTCGTTTAAATTTACTTTGTTTCATAATATTTATTTCGAGTTCGGATTGAAAACGACTCTACTATTCTTTTACGTTTATTTTTAGTAATTATTTAGATTTGTTGGTTCCTTAAGTTAAGACCTTTTCTGCCGCTCAGTTCTGGTTGACTTTTTCTTTTCTTTTTTGATTTAGTTTCCGGTTTTCAGTTGGTTTGTAGTTAAATTTTCGTTCATTTGTCCTTTCGTGTGTGCCATTTTGGAGTTTTTGCCTCTGTATTGAACTATTTGCGACCTGCCCTGAGAAGGGTCGTCTCATACCGGGCTTAGACAGAGTAACGGTCCTTCGGAAGTCGAAGGTGGCGCTAAAGCCGTTGCTTGAGGAGCAGAGTAGAACGTTACACTTCACAGTATTCCTCAAGAAAAACCTTCAGGGATGAGATTTATCTAGAGAAATTTTGCCACGAAATAATTCTGAGATTGTGTCGAAACCCCTCCAAGAATTTCAGTGATCCTTTCAAAAAATTGGAACTGGATCTAGACATAATTAAGATATTTACCAGAAATTTTTCAACGGGTTCTTCCGGAGAGTCTTTCAGAAATTTTTCCAAGAATTTCACAAGAGTTTCACCAAATATTCCTCCATGAATTCCATCTGCAATTTCTATATTTAACAATTGCTCTAAAGAATTTCTCAAAAGAATGCTTCTATGAATTTGTCCTAGAATTCCTTCAGAAATTTCTCCAAAAGCTCCTTCAGAGATTTTTAAAAGAAATTCTCTAGCAACGTTTTCGTTGCTCAAATATTCCGAATGATATTTTCGAAAACTTGTTCAGGGATTACACTACTTTCTCCAAGGTGTTTCTTTAAAAAAGAAATATTTCTTATATTTCTTAGAAAATCTTCTAAAAAAACCACCAGTAATTCTTTCAAAGATGTCTTCAAAGAATTTTCAAAGGGATTCCTCCACAGATTTCCTGCAGAAACTCCTAGAGAAATAATTCAGGCATTTCAATAATTCATTCGAAGATTTCACTTGGACAGATATCTGAATAGGGTCCTAAAGCTCTGTCCCAATTTTCATACCAAACGCTTAATTTTAGGCCAAAAATATATGTTTACTCAATTTTTAGACGATTTTCGTTTGTTTAAGTCCAAGAAACATTTTTTAACGGTTTTTGAGATTTTGTTACACCCCTTGCATTAAACTCAAATTTTTAGGTATATAGCCGTTATTTGAGCTGGAAAAATTGCTAAATTAGTTGCAATCATTCTGTTCAAAATGACATTTTCAAAAAGTTTACTGATGGAAGATAGCAAACTATTTGCACGATAGCTAGAAGCTTCTCTGCAGAAGCAGTTCATTCTGTTGAAACATGCTTGCGAGTGATTTGTTCAACAGGTTGTTGATTTGTATGGCAGTAGTCAGTAATATCTGGAAAAGAGTATACTTGAGCCCATTTGACAAAAATAATAGAACACAAATTTTAAAGGCGAACAAGAGTGCATGTACTCTAAAAAGAGTACAGTCAATTGGATGCTATGGTGTGCCATAACCTATCTTTGTCCTGTTACAGTACAGTACTAGCTAACTGAAAAATAGTAGAATGTCTTCATAAATCATTCTTAAAATTTGAACAAAAAAAACTTGGTTTTATCTCAAAATGATTGTTAATGATGGAATAATGTATTCTTGGGCCCTAAGCAAAACCCTTCCATGAAGTGCCATCCTTGTCACGATTTCAGCTCTATCAAACAATCAAACGAGAAACACTCCCACAACATCTCCCCCTCTTAGACTGGCGTTTTTCCACGTGCAGGTCATGTTAAAGAATTAATTAGTGATACCGTAAATTTACCCCGAAAAAAAGGAGGCACTGGTAGAACGTCACATAACATGTAAAATGCTGCACTGCAGACGAGGAGGAACCCGACAGTTCCATTTGCATGGCCGTGCCCTATACCATTTGACAACACGATGGTCGCAAAAAAAAACGCAGGAAATTTTTGTATGTTAATGAGTTTACATGATAGCTGATGGAGGTGGAATGTTTGCTCGTGTTTCTCGGGCATTTTTTGTTCATGTCACCGGGGCAGAGCCTTCCGCAAATTGTTCAGGGGTTTTTTTTTGTCGCCGTAGTGCTGCTTGCTTGCTCGGGAACGTTGAAGGTTGATGGAATGAAGAAGTCACCAGGAGACACGTTTCGAAACAAGGAAACACACCAGTCATGATGTTCTATGTCGAATGGTCCCGGTCCCAGTTATTCGCCTTCAGAAGAACCACGACTGGCTGCTGCCACGACGATGACTGCCGAGGAAGTTGCATTTTTATTTTAGGGAACCAACAGAGCCATAAAGATGATAAGCAACTAACCAACTGGCGGTGGCGGCGATGGTGGTTGAGCAACAGCAAAAAATCTGCACGAGTTTGATGTTTCTGATGTGTTCTCTCCATCATGTTGTTATGCGATGCTCCTGCCGGGAATTCTTACGACCATCTAGAAATGCAGCGAGGCACTATCCAATAGGGGTATGCTATGTTTCGAATGGTTCCGTCAGATAAACCTTATAACAAAACTCCATGTCATAATATCTCAATATCTGGACTAAAAATTCGTTTCGTTTATTGATATCGAAAAGGTTCTTCGAATATTCCAATATATATGAATATTCTCGGTTATCTATTACATATGCAATAGAAAGCGTTGCGTTTGGATGGGCATCTAATTCTTCTGAAAGAGGTGCGCTTTGCAAAAGAGGACTAAGTTATAATCGAGTTGAGATCGAATTCAGGTTTACTTCTGCATCCATGGGTCCTCTCTTGGTGTAGCGATAACGCGCCCTATCTAGTGAACAGGGAGTCGTGTGTTCGATGCTCACCGAGAAAAAGATGTACCTTTTTGGCAAATTTCACATGAATTGGTCCATTCATTCCATCCAATTGCATGTTTACTTCAGTGTTTAGTTTTAATGTAACTGTTCAAACTTCCTAACTTCCTTGCCAGGAGCATATAGTTTGTTCATTCGTATAGGTTCTTAAGGCGAAGTAGGCCGTCATTGAAATTTGTACGCGTAGTTGATGATTGTTGCTAATTCATCTCACGATTTCGAATCAAAGAATATCAGTTGGTCTTGCATTAACACACCTGAAAAAGTATCAGCATACTCTATGCAAGTTAGCACGTACAGTGATACTTTTTCAAGTCAATATAAACTGGGTGGGGCCCAGATAGCCGTAGCGGTAAACGCGCAGCTATTCAGCAAGACCAAGCTGAGGGTCGTGGGTTCGAATCCCACCGGTCGAGGATCTTTCCGGGTTGGAAATTTTCTCAACTTCCCAGGGCATAAAGTATCATCGTACCTGCCACACGATATACGCATGCAAAAATGGTCATTGGCACAGTAAGCTCTCAGTTAATAACTGTGGAAGTGCTCATTAGAACACTAAGCTGAGAAGCAGGCTCTGTCCCAGTGGGGACGTAATGCCAGAAAGAAGAAGAAGAAGATAAACTATCAAGACTGAGTTTTATTACTTTGAAATGCAAGCTAAAAAATCATCATTGTTGCCAAAACGAATGACGGACTACTTAGCCTTAATAAAATTTGATAACAGACTCCAATCAATCAATATGATTCAGCGATAAATCAATGATAGTTTTTTGCATGCAAGTTTGCCAGTTCTTATGGCAAGTGGGCCACAGAATTCAAACTTCACGTATGTAACAATACGTATGAATAAAGTAATAAGAATTTGTTTAAAAGTTTTTCTGATGGTTTTGAAAAGTATTGTATTCTGCCGTACAGGAAAAATGATGAATTTTGTATGAAGACTGTAAGCATGTTGAATAAATCAATTTAACCTAAATTTAATCGTACAATTACAACCAAAATAATCTAAAATGAAATTCAAAGCCCTACTTTACATGCTTGGTGGATTAGATTACAACAAATTTTGATAAATGATACTCTAAAATTTATGTAAACATCTATAGCTAAATAATGTGACGGTCTGGAGCATTTCTGAGAGCGGCATCAGATTCAGCAAACCTAAAATCTTCAAGATACACATAATTTGATTTGATTTGAAAATTGGCTTAAGCGATAGGCTTATGATTATCGCCGTGACCGAAAATTTCACTCCCAGGTTTCCTGCGCTTTGCATTACCAAAACCTTATCAGTAAAATGATTGTAGTGGTGATTGTTCTAAAGCTATCACTAGTGACTTCCACTGTGATGTAAGAATCACCATTCTAGAACAGTGTCACCTTTGTATTTTGGGTTTGCGTTAAATAAAGAATAGGCTAACACTGAACATAACTAAATTTCGGTCTTTTATTCAGAGAAACTGATATTGAATAGGTTCATCATAAACACAAGAATGCAAATAAGGACTGTTCATTTTATAAAGTGGACACATTGTGCATGCTGTATCTTTCTTATTAATCAATTAAATTTCAATCGGTTTTTTGCACATCGTTCGACTAGTATTGTACAATGTTGTGATAATAAAAATTCTCCAAAATAATTAAATTTCACACGAATATGGAACAACGATTAGATCGGTCGATTTTTTGAGGTTATCAAAATCAATGATTGTAAGAAATTGGCTGGAAAATTCGATAATTTATATTTTCTATTTTCAAAAAAGGCTTGTTCTTCAAAAGGATCATCAATCAGAAGCCTGATGGAAAAAATCAAGTTATTTTTGGAGCAACAATTTTACAGATATAATAAAATCAATTTTCCCGTATATTTTTAAAGAACTTTTTTTTTTATTTGATGGGAATTGATATGAGTAGAATTTTTTGTGTAAAACTACGTCCTGACGGAAGTCCTAATATAGTATTAATATGAAAAATAACTTACGCCTTCATAGAGTTACTTAGTAAGTCCCCACATCACATTCAAAGGAGAGAAGCGGCCATGAACCGAGGGAATTGGCGAAATATTGTTGGCGAGGCTTTATCAAGATAATTGATGTAAAGCCAAATAAATAAATAAATAATCACATTCAAAGCACAACAGAAACACAATTGTTTTATTCTTAGAAGACCTATCAAAGTACATTGACAATCATCAAAATTGGCAACACTGCTGTAATAAAATCGATTTTATTTTCCACATATTATTTTCATAATATGTTATTCTGAGATTACCAATTGAAAAATTCGGAGAAAACTGTTTACAATTTGCTGTAGATCGATAAATATGCGTACATGATTTTAAAAGTATGAGACTTTTTAGTAAAACTACCATAAACAGTAAAATTTATACTTAAGACTGTAGTTTAATCTCACGATTTAGCTTTCGTTTATACTAATATAGTTTCTTTAGTAATCCAAACTAGTTTTGAACACGCTTTTTACTTTTCTCTTTTGCTGGGAGTGAAAGGATGGTGTATCAGCAAATTTGGCCATAAATGGGCAAATCACTAAAGTTACCTAACGTCATAGAATGGTGGAATATAATTGATATTTTTAAAGCTTTACCTTTAGTAGAATAGTAAAGGATACGAACATACAATTTGTTCATAAAAATAAGGATTTTTGTTTTGCGAAAAATAATGTTAAACTTTGACGGACAGCTTTTTTTAAGAGTTTTTGGAAAAACTATTTAGCTCTTCAACCAAAAGCATTTTCAAAGATTTTATATTTTCATACCATTTTAGAATAATAGGTCAACGATACACAGAAAACCGATTACGATTTTATCAATAAATAAAAAAGATATAGCATAAACAAAGTGTCCACTTTATAAAATGAACAGTCCTTAGTCCACAGCAATCATACCCAAATTAGACCTTTTTGGTTAGAAACTCTTTGTTGGTAGTTTCAGGTGCATCGAGAAAGTCCGAGAAGTCGTCAGTGTTTTCCCTCTCGGGTGACGCGTTCTTTTCTGCCGGGAAGTGCGTCGAGAAAGTCCGAGAAGTCGTCAGCTTTTTTCCTCTCAGGTGACGCGTTCTTTTCTGAGTGCTTTTATATGGCCGAGCACACGAGTGAAGCTGAAAGTGGATTGTGGCTGCTCAATCAAGGATGAAGGATCAATCGGTGAGCTCGTTTCATGCTTTTTTTTTCAAGTCCATAAAATATGTATGACCGCGCATTTAATCGTTACATAAATATGATTTTTCAACAAACTATGAATGGTTCGTCACTGTAAGTGTTGGCATAAACTCTTATTCATAACTTTATTGTTTTATATTTTTTATATAAAATCACTTACCTTTATTTTTATACATAAAAAATGCTTTGAATGGTTTGGTCTGTGCTAGAAGTGTAGACTTGCAAAACGTTCATTTTATTCAAAAAACTTTGAATGGTTCGCCACTGTAAGTGTCGGCATAAGAAAATTATGTGATGGTCTAGCCAATCGATATTTTTTTTCAATTTGAGTCAAATACCCTGTAGGAATGTTGCTTTTAGCTATTTGTTCAACAAACTTTGAATGGTTCGTCACTTCAAGTAACGGCATTATTTTCTCATACTTGAAAATTTTTCATGTTAATCGAAAATATTATATTTCTAAGTTTGTTTGTATCTCACAAATAATCGTTTATCATGGTCTAATCGTTTATCAAAGTGAATCCTGTGACCCAACGATCCTCCCCATTAACAAACATCTCTCCCAGTAACCTTTGCGGAGATGCAGAGGCAAACACGGTCTCCAAATAGCAAAGCTTACACACTAACATTCCTTCCCCCAATCCCACCTGACTGCAAGGACGTGGCCGGCGCCGTTATTGACCATGTATAAATAGAGGCACTGAATTATGCACACTGAAGAAGATTATGGCCAATCCCAGCCGAACTTCTAGTTGATTCTTTGTGCATTTTCACTGACTTCGGTCAATCACGGAATAGCAACCATTGATATGTGTAGTCAGTCTAAGCTAAGCGAAGCTAAGAAACTCTTTGTTGGTAGTTTCATGAATCGAGACGGGCCTGGTGGTGGGGTTAGAACTCATACCTCTTTCGTCGAGGACCTGGGATCGAATCCCATCCCCGAGATAGTCACTTATGCACGGTGTCTCTGGTAGAAAACATTAATATAAAAAAATCAGTATCGATGAAACACTCACCAAATGAAAGCTTAGGCTTTCCCCTTTCATTTGAGACCGGTTTGAAAATGTTCTATCGGGGGGTCCTGAACATTTTTTTTATTTTATTAAGAGTTACGTACCATAGGTGATCTTCTTCCACCAATAGTATGATACAATGAATCGCTTGTACCATATGATGACAACTCAATAGAACCGTAGAAGGCCATGACAAATATTTCTGGACAAACATTTGAAAAGGGCTGGAGAGGTCTTGAGCCTTTTTTCCAGAAACGTTGCTGTTGAGCCCTTTTTAGCTCGCCCATACAAACTAACACCACTACCAGAAAGATTAGTGTGGGCTCTTCCTGATTATTATTATAAGCGTTGTATTGGTATGCGTGATCGAGTTGAATTGGGCTCAACAGCGTCTTACAAAGACATTGTTTACCTATGTCGATGTGCCCTTTTTAAATGTTTGTTCAGATTTCCAGTGTTGCTGTTCAGTTGATTATAAATTCAGTAAATAGTAAAATTGTATATCTTTAATCAAAATTTATTCATTTATGCAAAACTAAAATGGTTGTAAATAGTATTTAAAATTTTGAATAAAAAAAAAATGTTTAGAGATTTGAAAGATTTTCAATAAATCTCGAATACTTTTTCAAATCGACGTAAGTAACTTCCATACGGTTTTGAGAAAATTAATTCAGAAGAATCACAACCTGTCTTCTAAAACTGTTTTGAAATGAATCACCTATTTAACATTTTTTCGACGTGTACATTGCTTAAATTTTGCATACAATGAGCTCGCGTCAAAAAACTATGAAGTTCTTATTACTTCACACAAGAATTCTATGACAAAATGATAAGCCATTTTATTCAGTTACTTGCGACATTTTTCCACCAGTGTAAAATCGGCTCAAGTAGTGTTTTGTTTTGATTGGTGGTTAAGTCACTTTGTCTCTCCATACAGCGGGGCGGCGTAAGTAATGGTTAGGTTGCGAAAGTTGAAAATATTACTTTCGTCGTTTTGTAAATCCGGATATTAAACGTTCTAAAAGTGAAAAATCGAGTTGGTTTAGAGCGAAACGTGTAGAATTTCGTCTGCGAAACACGTAGGATCGATAAAGTAAGTTTGTATACTTTTTTGACTTGAGTCTGTATGAAAAAGTTTTCGAGAAATAACCATTATTTAGATTCAGTTGTATGCTACCGTCTTAAAATTCAAATATATTTTCATAAGATATTGCTTTTTACGATTAGTAATAACCAAAGCGTTTGAAAACATTTACTCATGGATCATTACATTACCAATGGTTTCACAGATTGCAAAAAACAAGTACATTGGCATCAATGGTAGGGAAATCGGCGCTGCGTTATAGCGCTTCATTGCTTAAGTTGTCGCGTTCTAAGGTGGTATAGCGAAAAATTGGTGCTTGTGTCGCGTGATAAGTTTATAAATTCATTGTTTTGGGTCAACATTTTGGTTTGCTGATTAGAGGTATGCCTGTTAATAATTACAATAAATATATCCCAATTTCACACCTAATAATAAATATATATATTTACACTACACTCTGTCAGGAGACTTGAAACATGAAACCGAAGAGCCATGAGAACAATCGTTCGAAGATTTGCGTATTGTGTTTAAAGAATTTGTGTCTGCAACCGTTATCAGCAATAGTGGTTGATATTATTGAACAGCACATTCTTCACGACATCAGGATTACAGTCTGGTATTGTCCTACAAAAATATGTCGAGCTTGCACGTTTATTCGTTCAGTAACTAGTTCAAACTTTTGAATGTAGCACTGTATAAATATAAATACAATTTAAAACCTACCACTCGAAGCATGTTATGATGTGAGAACAACAATCTCACCGAAACTAAAGGGAAAACGTGGTAGACACAGTAATGCAAAAAGTAAGTGCCAATTGAATTGGTTGGTTGTCGAATCTACACGGTTTACCACCCAACTGAGAATCTTATTCAACATCTGTGCAACCTAAAAACCCCATTTGTTCGCTGATGACTTGTTTCTGATAAAAAAAATTGATTTGAGCTCCAGATGAGCGTTGCAGTTGAGCAGCTGTCTAAGGGGTCTGGATGTTACAATCGCCCCAAACATCGCTTTCAAAATCAGCAGACCTAACCAATCAGTTCAGGGGTTTTTAGAGGTAACACATTTGCACTTTGATTTGAACGATAATGCAGAAACTGTAATAACGTAAATGTAAATGCATACAAATGCGTTCAGGGGCCTTCCTTAGCCGAGTGGTTAGAGTCCGCGGTTACAAAGCAAAGCCATGCTGAAGGTGTCTGGGTTCGATTCCCGGTCGGTCCAGGATCTTTTCGTAAAGGAAAGTTCCTTGACTTCCCTGGACATAGAGTGTCATTGTACCTGCCACACGAGATACGAATGCGAAAATGGCAACATTGGCAAAGAAAGCTCTCAGTTAATAACTGTGGAAGTGCTCATAAGATCACTAAGCTGAGAAACAGGCTTTGTCCCAGTGAGGACGTTAATGCCAAGAAGAAGAACGTTCAGGGGTTAGTTGATTATGTGACGTCCAAAAAGGGGGGTTGGCCTGGGCAGTTCGATCTGCAAGCGATGGAGAAGGGTCCTTTAATAATTTACCCTGTCGATTATCGAGCATAATTCCGACGTCATCGGGACTCAAGGCCGATGTAAGGATACTGGCGTAAAAATACTGTTGCTGCTTGCTGTTGCTTCTGGCGTTCCAGAAAAATATGGCAATATTGAGAAAATGTGGAAGACACTGTTGCTTTTGAATAATTTTTGGTACTCCATTGTTGGAGATTTGAACATCGTCAATCTGTTTTTCGTAATAATGGGAGGTAGTTCAACATTTCCTTGCCCATACTGTACCACACAAAAAAGATTTATCCAATTTAGCTGGTCATCCACGAATACTTTGTCACATACGCGTCCGCGAAATGGAAAAGTCTCGGCTCGGACCATAAACTGCCGGAGCAGTTCTACGTTGTATTTACTATCCACTGCTCGATGGATCACCCGACGAACAAATTGCCCACCACCTTCCTTGCATATGACACTAGGTGTTGTAAATCCAATTGACAAAAAAGTATAATACATTGATCCAAATAATGTCGAGGAATGGGTAAGTATCAGCAGTTTGATTGTGTGGTTCATAAAGATGACCTTAAAATAATTCTTTTATCACAGGTGAGGATCATCAGTTGCCAACGCCACAACAAATGTGGATTCACCAGATGAAACTGTAAGAAGCTTTTGAAAAATCGGCATGTTTTGGAAGTGTAATGGGATCTAAGTTTGCTAGCAATTGTAATTTATCGTACTGTTCTGTAAATTATCTCTTTTAAATGAAAAGATGTATTTCAGGCGCTTGATCATTCTGATCAGGTACATAAAAGTTGTTTTCAAACGAGTCTGGATGATGATATTGCTGAAAAGTTGAGAACTTTTCAAAAACGTGGATTGCTTACCTAATAGCTCGAAGTTCCATATTTCCGCTATCCCGGAGTTTTGTGAAATCACAGGAAGTAGTTTGAGCAAATACGGGAAACAAGCCAGTGAAACCGTGCATTTCGAATTTCAAGTTGCTTGGAATCATGTTAAGGTTCCGGAGAACTCCGAAGCATATGATCGACAGCTTCTTTGAGCTGTAGTAATGTACAATAGTGAGCATTTGTAAGCCGTATTATCGGTATTTACTTTATCGATATGTCGTGTATATAATTGGTTTAAATAGAATGGTATAATGCTAAATCTAAATCCTTTTTATTAATTGGTTAACTATTCGTAGTAAAATTTCTCATGGCTACCTAGATAAGCATGAAAGAAAATGACTGTATGAACCATAATTAAGAAATCAGTACTGAAAAAACGGCATTCTACTGTTTTGAAAAAAATGTTCAGGACCCCCCGATAGAACATTTCCAAACAGGTCTCAAATGAAAGGTGAAAGCCTATGCTTTCATTTGGTGGATGTTTTAGCGATACTGATTTTTTTATATTAATGTTGTTCTACCAGAGACACCGTGATGACGTAAACAATATAGTGACGATTTCCTTCGAAAGGGAAGTATAGCCGTTGGCCCCGAAATGAGTTGGCCCAGGGTTAAACATCTCACGCTATGTCTGAACCAGACGATTATAAAAATCGAATCGGAAGGTTTTAAAATATTCTGTCGGTGAAATTTTGATTGTTTACACTTTTGAGCTATTTTTCATACTAAAGCCCATGAAAACCTCGTTTTTTGGCGCATTCCAGCCCATACAAAATGTATGGAAAAAAATTCACCGATAGAATATTTCAAATCCTTCCGATTATGAAAATATGGATCAAATACTGATCTCTAGCGAGAAAAAATCCGATGTACATTCGATTTATATAATCGTCTGGTCTAGACATAGCGGGCATCTCTTTAATAAATATAAAAAAAAATCATGAATATGTGAACTGCAGTTTGTATGATGCTTTTCGTAACCCTTATGGAGAAACATGTCTGCTCAATGTTTCAACAGTTTCTCAAAATTTCAGCGATTTCAGCCCTTTTCAACTTTCTCTATTAAAAGTTATTGTATGGCGATTTCGAAATTTTCAAGAAATGGCTAAGTTTTACTGCTCCTCTTTCCCTACCCTTTGGATGTTTTCTATGATTTGTAAAATACTATACAGTTTGAAAAGTGTACAGAAAACTGCCAAACTTGGGTAACGAATTCAGTATAAGAAGAAATACCCAGGCTTCACTCACTGCAACAACTTTATTTAATTTTTGGTCTAAGGGTTACCGCTTGAACTTTCGTGACGGAATATCTTGAGTTTATTCCCAGGACCAACCTTCAAAATTAAGAACAGAATATTGACTGAACGTATATGTCTGTCATAGAAACATCTAAAATTCCATGTTGCCATGTTATAGCGTTAGCGTTAGCGTAGTTACGGTATACTTCGTAGATTGGATACTAGCAAAATTCATGTTTTAAATTCTATGTTGCCATGTTATAAACAAAAAGCAGAAGTCTCTGCTAGGATGACCATCTCCTGAGGATTCAAAATCAGGTCATTTTGCAATTTTCACAATTTTCCTATGTAAATTCAAAAATCTATTTCTTTTTCAAAGACACTAGTTTTGACTTTTGATAGGCATCTGACAAGTATTATTTTTTTTAAACTTGAAACTTGCCAAAACCACAGTAGAAATTATTTTTACAAGCCTTTCGCTCAAAATAACATCAAACATCTCATCAGGAATCTACCAACAGGAATGCGTTACGAACCTACCAACTATCAAGGGTCTCTGAAAATTTCGTTCATCAATTTAGTCCAGAAAATCTTGCAACAATCTTGTTAGCAATATATCGATATTAAAAAAAAATCTGGTCAGTGTCTGATAAAGATCTTGCTAGGAAATTGCTAAGAATGTCAAAAAGTAGTCTATTCGAAAATTTATTAATGATCATGCAAGAAAATGCCACTTGGACTCTTTGTTTCATGATTTTACAAAGAATATGCTAAGAATCTTTTTAGAAGTTTGACAAATAAGCTCCCGTTAAATCTCCATTGAGATCGCGTCATAATTTGGTAAGGATTACGCTAGACACTCATGAAATTTCATACAAAAAACACAATCAGCGTTGTTATGAGAAATCTTGTTAATACCTTCTCTCGGGGCCGACAGGTTTATCAATACGATTCTGAGAGACATTCGATAAAAATCATACCAGAAATTCATGGAGTGCGAGATTATTGGCGGCCGCGCTCCCCTGGTTGTTTTTTTAAGCTCATGGTTTTATAAATATTAACTTCACTGGGAGATAAAAAAAAAACTCAACTGAAATTGCAAATTGCGCTTTTTGAGAAGATCTTTAATGATGGCAGCAATCGTACACACATTGTTTCGTTTTAAAGCATGTCAAAATAATGAGAGTATTACAATGCATCAAAATATTGCACAAAAATAAGAAACTGTTTCGCCAACAAGAATAAGAAGAACAAAACTTGAAATAAGGAAAATATATCAGGACGCCTCAAAAGAATCCCAAAATCAGGACGTGTCCTGCTGAATCAGGACGGATGGTAACCCTAGTCTCTGAATCTCTGTTAGGTACGAATTCACAATTTCCAGTTGTCGCTAGGAGGTGTCCAAATTAACTCATTAAGTATTGACATATGCTGAGCTGTTCTGAAAAAAAAAAACCACGGGCTCAGCTGGACCCAGCCCAAGCTAAGCTTAAAAACTCTTATTGAATAGCGTAGGGGAACTGGGTGTAAAATGCGCCGTTGGGGTAAAACGCGCCACCCTTGTTTTGAACGAACTACGTGCTTTGGGACGCTGTTTTTCATCCGAGATAATGGAAAATTTATTAAAATGCTTCTCTACAAATATTTTTAAGTGTTTTCCTGGTAAAAATCGCAAAAAACTCGAAAAAACGTTTTTCGCTGTTTTCGTTGTAATTTTGTGTTTTTTTCTAGGCCATTTTTCAGGCCGATGAACAACAACATTTTTGAAACTATCACCGTGAATCGACTTGTGCACTCCCATAGTTTGTATTTCATGCAAAAAAAGTGTTGAATCTATCCTTAAAATGCGTATTGAAGGACTTAAACTTTAATCAACTCGTGGGGCAAAACGGCCACACCTACTTCATAACACCAAAACAGCCGTTTGAATTCAAATTCCAGCAAACGTAATGCCAAGCTGTAGTTACGTGCCAATTTGAACCTTACAAATGCACATTTTTCGAATCAGCATGTATACTATAATCGAACAATAACATCTGATTAAACGCCCTTATGTATGCAACGTATTTGCAAGCATGATTGCGCATGCGTGCGCGCGAACGACTAACGCCGAGATCAGGTGGCGCGTTTTACCCCGCAAAAAATAAAAATGCAGATAAGCAAGCATTTTATAAAAATTGATTTATTAACTCCTGAAAAAAGAAAATGGATAGCTGTTTCTACTATTTGATAGAAAACATGTTTGTCTATGAGATAATGAATAAAAAAAGTCTTATAATAATGTTCTTCATAGTTAAAAACGCTTCCTTTCTTAGAGGGCGCATTTTACCCCCAGTTACCCTACAGGAAGAAGCTAATGCCTATTGATTGGTATAGGACTTCACACCAACGATACATGTGCTCAGCATTAACATGAGCGTCGTGGTCTTTCAAGGGGCTCCGCAGCTTGTAGGTTGAAGCGCCCATCTAGCGAATAGGTAGGTAGTCGCGGGTTCGATCCCCACCGGAGCACGTGTCTTCCTTTCGCGCTTTCAATTTCAATTTGTACATTTGACACGTGTTTCGTCGTGTACATATGCAGACTTCAAATCATCAAAACCTTATAACAGCAATATTCCTTAGGCTGAAAATGCCTAGAACATAGTTTCCTCAACTTGGCTCTCGCGATCCCCAGACCTCTCATCGCCTCGCTCGTTTTAACAATAAAAAGCGAGCTGACGAGACGTTGGGGCGTCGCACAGTGCGTTGAATGTATGGAGATACGGGACAAAAATCAAATCTGGAAGATCAAGCCATTTGAGCACCTTAGTATGGAAGGGAAAATTGTTTCTGGTCAAAAGATTATCAATTTGCATAAATTACATATAATATACGCATAATCGCTAAACTGTCCTAAGCGCCAATTTAATTATTTTTCAAGTAAAACCTTGCAATTTGTACTATTATTGCTCATAATGATGTAAGAAGTTATTTGCAAATGTATCTCTTCTCACTCATAGCTGCAAAAGTGACTTATACGCCTTCATGCAAAAAAAAAAAACGATTTTTTTTCTATTTATCAGTTTTTTATATAGAATTTGAATAAAGTCTTGGACAGCACATTTAAAATATATTTTTTAAGTATTAACTAGCTTTGGTGAAATGTCTGGTTGAGCCGAGACCACATAGCGTTGCAAAATGTTTGTATTTTCGTAGTACGTTAGTATTTCATAAGTTTGATTTCATAGCCACCTAAACGTGCCGATTTCTCATATTCAAAGTAAAAATTTTGTGTTCTCATCGCATCAAATATACTTTACCAACCTTCAGTCATGTTCTCTTTTAGATTTTGATTGAATAGATTGGTTTTAACACTCTCCGTGCTAGTTGAAAGGATTGCTGAAAACATGCGACAAAATTTAGTTTTTCTGCTACTTCGACAACTGTCACTTTTGACGCTTGTTGTAGATGTTTTAGTGCTTTGTAAAGTTTATAAATACATGTTTTAATAACAGATGCTATCTATAAACACTTGTGCATACTTATTATCGCCAGATAAAAAAACTTAAAATTTGATTTTTGTCTATGGAGTAACGCACTGTGCGTCGTGAAAATCATGTTTGAGAAGCTATGGCCTAGAAGTTGACAAATAATTT
This sequence comes from Aedes aegypti, assembly GCF_002204515.2. Lineage (NCBI taxonomy): Eukaryota > Metazoa > Arthropoda > Insecta > Diptera > Culicidae > Aedes > Aedes aegypti. Next base: position 304,398,160 of record NC_035109.1, read on the forward strand.
CAAAAAGTCAACCATGAGGCTATTGAAAAACTTTTTAATTGCTTCAAAGTAGTCTTTGGTTTAGAGAAAGACACTGTCACAACAATTCGCTTACCGTATACCCTTACTATCCACACAAAACTAACTGGCGGCGCTTCCAGCAGTCTGCGGTAAAGTTGGTCTTTTTTTTCCGCTCGGAGTCCAACAATTCGCTGCCTCGATGATGCCGTGTGGCCGTTCAGTTGATATGCCATATAATGTCCCCGGGAGAGTTGTCGCTTCTTCGGAGCATTTCTGTACATTCTGTATACCTACTGTTCTTCTCGGGAAGACCGCTCGGGTTTCAAGCTGACAAAGTGGTTCAGTGCAAAAACGAGACTAGCGAAAAACATTTTTATGACTCTTGTTTTATTTACATGTAGATCGTGACAATTATCTGATGCATCTGTGTTGCAACGATTTGGGAGCGGAGGGGGAGGGGAGGCGTTTGGAGCTTATCCACGACTGAAATAGTGGAAATAGTGGAGCAAAAATAGAGCATGGAAGGATGAGTTGTTAGGGGATGGTTTATTGCGCTTTTGAAATATTTAAAATAAACGAATGGAATGAATTGTTTGCTTAATAGCACCGTGTGGGGAAAATTGCTCTGGTGTTTTAATCACGTAAGCAATTTTAAAACGCCACTGACTATTAGTTTTCCTGAGGAACAATTTTTTTTTATTGCATGTACTAGCCGGTGCCATAACAGTTGAATAATAAATTTCGAGATGACCTATTTGCGTTTTAGACTGAACTTCTCATTATCTTCTTTTTCTGAAAGAAAAACTTTTTCTGAAAGAAAAAGCGGCAATGTGATAAGTTTTTAGAACATTTCTTAAAAACTAACGTATTATTAATTAATGGACCGCCCGAAATGTACCATTTGCGAAAATTTCCTGTTAGTTTTGATGCAAGGAATTTCGGATTGGCCAAGTTTTCTTCAAATAAATGGCAGAAATTTAATCTGATGAGGAATAATGTAACAAAATCAACCGTAGTGTTTTCGTATTGCTTCAACTATATTTTTACAAGTTAACTTATTATTTCATTAATTATTTGATCAATTTCCTACAAATTTGTAGCAAAAATCTTTAAAAAACCATTCGATATTCTTCATATAATTTTAGTATAATCATATTCCTCAAGGAATATTCAAGGGTGGCTTCAGAACTTTTGCAAATCTTTTGAAAATTAGTCAAATAATATTGTAGGTCTTGTTCACAATTTCAAAACGTATTTTATCCATTCCTTCTATGTCTAGTTTTTACTTGTTCCTTAGTTAACTTCAAAAATGTAACTTAATTTTTCAAAATTTCAGTTTTTCTTCGCAATTTTTTCAAAAATTCATTGATTTTGTCAAATTTAATACTGAGATATTTTGCTGAAAATTCTGTTAGAAATTCTTTTGTGAATATTTTTTAATATGTGTCCAAAACTTTTATCACGAATTCCTCCGCGAAATTCATTAAAAGTCCTTAAGAAATATTTCCAAAATACTTCACAAATTGTGTCAAAAATTCATCTTTGTTTTTTGCTTCAAATCCACGGATTGTTCAAGAATTGGAAAATAATGTGTTTGAAATGTCTCTTGCCTTCGCATCTTCAGAGAAAATTTGTTGAATAACCCCTGGACTTTTTTTAAAAGGAACATGTAGCAAAATGAATGGAAAGGGAGAAGATTTATTAAGATATCCATATAGAAATTTGTATTGATCTTCCTTAAGAAAACTTCTTTAGAAATAATTTTACCAATTATTGGAAGAATGTATATTCAAGGTTTGAATTTTTGTGCCATACGTGGGCGGAATTTCTAGAGGTTTCTGGCAGTATTCTAGAAAATCAGAAGTCAAGGAAGGATAGATTCAAAATACAATTTCTATGGAAGATTCTGTTATATCTTTTTGAGGAATTCGTTTTATATGTAAATTCAGAGAGGTTTTAATTATCCTGTAATTTACTTCTAGAGAAAAGATTATAAATAATCACTTTCCTTTCATTGTACCACTGCCCATCTATTGTTGTATCTGCTTCAACATTTTGTTGTTTCTCCTTCCTTCGCATGACGCTTTGAGGAACTTCGTACAAAACTCTTTCCATACTCAAAAAAGTAACATTTCAAAAAATCCTACAAAGGAAAATTATAGGAGTTTTGAAAAATAGTAGATTTTTTTTACGTTTGATTCCAGATTTCTGAAAGTCCATAAGGAATTCCTCAACAAATTTTCAAAGTGATGCAAAAGTTTCATCTAAATAAAATTCAATAAAATCTTACATTACGAATTCTATCACAATACATATTCGGTAGTGTCCTGAAAAAAATACCGGCAATATATTCGCGTTAACCCTCTAATACCCAAATTTTTATTTTCGATCTAAATACAATTTTAAGTTATCAGAGATAGTTCTAAACACGTTTTGGGCAATGATTTATTTTTATTCGCAAATCAATGAATATCGGTTTTTGGTTTTTATAAGTTTTATTTTTGAACATCCCTATCGTTTTTTTAATTTTTTATTGATACCTCTTTTAGTTACTGATTTTTTGGCAATATTGGACGTTAATTTTTTTCTTGATTTTTTTTTATTTTCCATGTCATTAACGGAAAAACAGATTTGAAATTATATTAATACCACCATGCTCTTCTTCTGTAATAGGTAGCTCGTAGAAAATAAAAAAGGTACGATTTTTTAAATAACACGTTAAATGAACTTCAGGCATTTTTAGGTATATAAGAATACATTTTTTAAACAATTTTCAAAACAAAACAAAAGAGTTTCAAAAGTCATAAAAACTTTTCTTTTATGCGTGTTATGTGTCAAGGTTTAAGCCAAAAATAAAATCATTTTGAGCTACAAAAATTACTCAAAATTCCAAAGTGTACCCCGTCTGAAGGCGGGGTTGGTTATAAGAGGGTTAAGCTTCTACACTTCTACAAAATACCGAAAATAGACCCTTCAAAAAAGTTAGATTGGGATTTCTAAAGATCGGAAAATTGGTTCTACATAAATATGTTCACCATAGTATCATGAAACTTCGGAGTTTAAACAAAATATTATCTAAGATTTTAGTTACAAACACTTTCAGTAAAAAATCCATCCGTTTCAACACGAATCATTGTAATAGAATAGACGAAGAAAAAAGATCATTTTTTTGTAACAAATCTCGCAAAGACCACTTAAGCTTTTCTGTGAGGTAAATTGCCAAAAATGTTCAGAAATAAAAAAAAAAATAACAAATAAAAAAAATTGAGATATTCCTGGAGTAGTTTTTGAACCAAAAAAATGAAGAATGGATACATTATTAAGTATTTATTTATGACAAATCCCGAGAATATCGTTTAGAATAAATGGATTTATTTCTAGAACCTAAAAAAAATTGATGGAACTTCTGGAGAATTGTTTGAGAAGTTGAAGAGTGAACTGCAAAATCTTAGTAAATCTGATGAGAAATTTCTTCAAAAAATTCCCATGAGAATCTGTGCTACATTTTTCGAATGAATCTTAGGAAAAAATTTACATTATTCTCTAAGAAATCCCTGAACAAAGTACTCGGGAAAACCTTGAGAATTTTCGCGGAAGAGTTTTTGGAAGAACATTTGAATACGTTCAAATTCAGTAGAAACTTCATAGGAATTTTAGAATTCTTTAAACATTTCTTAGTAAGAATTTGTTTGGAGGAGTTTTGAAGGGGTTGTTGAAGGGGATGGTGCTCCTTGATTTTAGAGAAATCTTGAAATATCTGTGAAAATACAGATAGATCTGAGAAGAACTTCTCTGAGAAATCATTAATAACATTTTCCCAATTGAATTATTTTTAATTGCTCAATTCTTGTGGAACATCACGAGGAATTCTCAAAGTAACACCCGAAAGAAACTTCAATTTTTTTGCAGGAAGTCTGGATAAATTTTGTTGCGTTTTGTTTTAAACAATCCTGTAGAGAAACTTTGGGACGAACTTCTAAAACAAAGTTGGAAAAAAATGTTGGCGAACTCTCTGAAGAATTCGTGGAATCTTGAAGATATTTTTGGTGAGACTGCTAGAATTTGTTGTTTTATTTTTTGGAGAAATCCTCAGTAATTGCTGAAAATTTAAAAAAAAATTAAATGAACAACTGGATACTTTAAACTTACAATTGGAATTTATATTAGCATGAGCATTGATGACCGTACAATTCGTAGTTGCTACTCCGTGATTGACCAGAACAATCGAAATTGTACAGGGAAACAACAGGTGTGGCTTGGGAGTAGCATACCATCTTCAATGTACATTTTCGTGGACTCTGAAATTAGTAATAAAAATTACGGTGCCGGCCACGTTTATACGGTCATCGGGGAAGGGAACATTCGTGTTACATCCATTGTTACTAAAGACCGAGTATACCTCTGCATCTTCATAGTTGTCACGGGAAGGAGTTTTGTTAGTGGGAGATCTTAAAGTTTCATCTTGGTAAGTGATGCGATTCATGTAACCTCTGTTTAAAAAGTTATCTATCAATGCGTTGACATCTTAAGCATCGAACTATTCAAAGGATTGTATCTTGAAATTTTATAAAACATGAATAAGCGCTTATGTCAACACTTTTAGTGTCGAACCATCCATAGTTTGTTCAACAAATACATAAAAAGAATACATGTTATGGTACAAATGTGTTATTACAAGCATGAAACAAGCTCACTAGTTGGTAATCCATCCTCGACTGAACAGTCACAATCTTAGCATCAACACGCTTAAGCAAGGACACAAAATCGCTCCGACGCTCTGACGCGCGAATGAAGTGCTAACTCCGAACACGTGAAAACTGAATCGGACAGTTCGGGCCTTCGCAAAGCACTCACTTACAATTGGAATTTCAATGTAAAAAAAAAACTTTGAGGACCTTCCAGGAGAAATGGTTAAAAGAATTTCTAATACATAATTTGGCAGAATGCTTTAAAATATTTTTTAAGCAATTTGATAGAGACTGTTCGAGAAAGTCTGGGACAGATTTTCCGTGTGAATACCAGGACGAACTCGATGAAAACTGGTAACAGAGTTCTTGGAGAATGCACTTAAAACTACGAAAATAATTCAAGAATACTCAGAGGAATCTCTTCAAAGCACATGGTTGAATACCTGAAATGTTCATGGATGTATCATAAAGGACATTTCCTGTGATTTTTTTGCTAGAATTTTTGAAGAATTTTTGACTGGATTACAAAAAAAAAATACGAATATCACTGGTGTGCCGCGAAATGAGGCAAAATAACATATATATAAAATCAATACGAATCTATAAAAACTACGAAATTTGTGAAAATCTTGATTATTGCGACAGACATTACTTCTGTAAAACAAGTATTTGCTAGACTTTCCCAAGACCCCCTTCAGAAAAAAAAATTCCAGCTATGCCAATGCTTTTATGATAAGAATTGCGTCAGAATATAGTATTTAAGTACCAATGATGACTTTTTTACATAGAAAAAAAAACTTCAAACAAGCGCCAGTAGCATGTGTTTGTTGTCTATTTTCCGCCCAAGAGTTATTCAATTATCCTCCCTAACGAGCCAAATGACATATCCACTCTAGTCCCCTCGTCAACTGCATTGTAAAACACGCTACTTATGACTCATTAACGACAGCATTTTTCGTCAAAGCATCAGAAGTTGACATGGCATCTCGTTTGCAAATTTTAATCGGTGCCCAATGGCAGTACACAGCAAAAAATAAAATGTAATATAAAGTTGTTTCACTTCTATCACAAATATGGTGTACAATTACGTCTTTAAAACGTATATACCAATAAGTAACTACTGGAAATCTGGGTCTAGCAATCCATAGACCACCTGGTTTGAATAGTTAACAAAAAATATGAAATAGTTTGATCATGATTTGCAGTCTAGCCTAACAAGTGAGAGTCGCGTCTGTTACCACTCGGTCATCTTATCACGCTGAAAGGAATGAGTTCAATTTGTTACCTGTTGTTTGTGTTGCTAGTCAAAATGAAATTTTAGTTGGTCCATTCCGATTACGTTTTGTGCAGAATATTGTTAATGGCTGTGATCACTGAAAATGACTGTGATTGAATTAATTTATGTCTGATTTTTTATACATAGCCGATATTTTTTACTGTGTAGTGCAATCCGTCTGCGATGGGGTTTTTATGATTTCATTAGCCTTCACGACCATCCGGTTTGCTTTTCATTAGTGTGCACGGGTTTTATCTCGCTTTGCACCGTTTTTCCCTTGATGATATTAGGGGAAATTTTGCTCCAGATCTTTGTTTTTTCTGAACCCATTCCCTGCTAGACGTGAGAACTCGTCAAAGTACAGAACACTCGGAAGCGATGCCGGCGACGACGACGGTGTAAAATATACATAATTTTTAATCGTCCCATAGACGGCCCTAATTAAGTTTCTTTTCAAGACATTGAGAGCACACGCCACCCTCTTCGCGCTTCGTGAAACCATTTGATGTGTCATAGGTTCTTCTTTCGAGAGAGGTAACGAATTCTAAACGACGTCATTGTGTGCTTTACAATTTCCGCCACTATCAAAGCATGGGGTATTTTGGTAGACAATAAGGTGTGGAAGCTCAGCAGTAATAGGGAGGTAATATTCCCAAAATGTGCTGGTACGCGAAGATTGGTTGTATATGTTTTGTTAATTGATCTCATAATTAAAACTATTAGAATAAAGCTTAAGGGGCTGTCCATTAATTATGTAAGGGTTTATGGGGGGAGGGGGGGGGGTTTGAGATTTCTTACGCGCCATACAATTTATTTTTAATTTTTATACAAAAAATCTTACCATGGGGGGAGGGGGGTTGAAAAACCCCGAAAATTGTCTTACGTAATTAATGGATCGCCCCTAACTTACGCGACAAAATTGAATCAAGGTGCTCGTTCAAAGTAATAAAGGAGGAATTTGGCACAAATTGAATGCTGTTATCTGAAAGGATATAATGGTTCTCTAAAATAACTTTATGTTGAACCTTTTGAGCGCTCAACACTGATTAACATTACGAAAGATTTTCAAGAATGAAACTAGAAAACGTTGTAGTTCATGGACATAAGGGTCAGTAACGATCCTTCAGCCCGTCGTCCAACCTAAAATCAAAGTGCTTCACGACCCACATTTTCTTTCATTTACTTTGCATTTCCTTCGATTCATTCAGAGTAGTAATCTTAATTAGAGAAACTCTGTACATTAAGTTCATAATATGTCTGTACAATAAGAAAATAGGCCCAAACTCAATGACTACTTCATATCAAGCAATGATATAAAGTTCTCCACATATGAAATATCCAAATGATACAAAATTATTGAAGCAATACAAAACCTTTCCCTTCAAACAATTCCATTGAACATCCTCGCAACATTGTAGCGGAAAGCAATCAAAATTGTTCCTCCAACAACCATATCTTGGAGCAGATCTTTCAGGAGGAGTTCTCACACCAAAAGTTGCGCGACTTGCATCGGATTAAATTGTATTACTTATTCATTTCGCTGTAGCAACGATGACGCAAAAACGCTAGAAAGAAAGAAAACTTGCTAACTGGCTGCTACTTTTGCAAGGCTACAGCAGCTTCCCCAGGTGCATCTCCGCAGGTTACCAACGAGGAGGAGCAATAAACAAGGAACGGACAACACGGTAGGTACATTTCGTTTCTCAAAGTTATTAAATAATCTACTTTTCCCATTGACTTGAGGCAGGTCTAGAGCTCCGAGAAGGGGTAACGAAAACGTCGACAGCTGAGCGGAAGAGTGAGAACTTGTCCCTGCTAGTTAGTCCGTCGCGGAGGATCCGTTTCTTGGGGGTTATTTTTCTTCGTGTTGTGTTTCTCTAGTTTTTGCTTGCTTTCAATAGTTGTGTTGCCTTTGCGCGTCTTTTAGTTTTCACAAGAAGAAAAATGCTGTAATGAATTTTATTTCATTTTCGTGACGTTTCAATTTAGCTCTTGTTTCCATGGTTGTCAGATGGTTGCAAGCATTAGCGTAAATATGGTTTGTTTTTCTGATGGGGACTTAGAGTGTTCTGATGCCAAGGACCTTGAATCCGTCGAAAAATAATCGTTTTCACAAATATCATTTATTTGGTGCATATTTGGTTATAGATCAATTGTTTTGTCTTAAATGTGCACAGCCAGTAGTTATTTTAAATGATCATTACCAATATAGAAGACAATAAACGTATGTGAGTTGAATGTTTTTCTAAGGAAATTCCTTTAAAAATTCCACTAGAAATCTCTTCATAATTGTATAGAAAATGAATTTCAACTTTTTTTCTTCAATGTCCCTATAACAATTAAAAATACGTTCAACTCTCCATAACTCTATAATGAAGAGACCATTAGCCATGAAAACTAACCTTAACCATGGTTCTCTAACTCTATATCGAGATACGAAATATCAAGTGAGGGAGAATTGACTGTATCTTTCGTGCGTTTCCCTATTTTTTTTTCATTAAAATTTCTAGAATTGTTTCAAAAATTCCTCCAACAAATAGCAAATAAAAGTAAAACAACTAATTTATCTGAACGATTATCTTTTCGGATCAAAGGATACAGGATATTTTTTAGAAACTAACGAACTCGACGAATTTGCCAGAATGTTTAACATTTCCTTCAGATTCGCGCAATAGTCCCTCTAAAAATGTCTTTATTTTAAGATTGTTTTCAACAAATGTTTTAGAATTATCCTACACAATCATATAAGAGGATTATTCAAAAATCTCATGAAGAATTCCGTCAGGGATTACCATAAGGGTTCGTATTAAATTTTGGAGAATATATTTTTTTCATTAGACATTATGCGATTGTTTTCGCTAAGATATTGCTTCGTTGAATTCCTTCAAAATTTTATCGAGATAATTATCCATCAATTCCAACAAAGATTCCATCATCGCTACTAACCGGTATATTAAAAATAATCAATTGATCAGAAGCATTTAGTGGCTGAAAACAAAACTTCAGAAACAATTCCACATAGAACATATTCAGATCAATATATCAGTACCAGCAGGAAATCATTCAGGACTTTCTCACATGATTTTTCTTAAATAAACTATAACTTGGAAAATGCTTCAGAAAACAATCTCTCCACAAAATTTATAATTCTGTCAGAAATACTACCTTATTTTTATCCTGGGAATCTATCTAACCGAATTTAGTACTTACCATTTAATTCCACTAGATTTACCATGCAGCAAAACATCAGCGAAATCGCGGTGATTGTTCGTCGCTGTTGCCGTAAAAAATCGCCTTGATTTGGGGGAGCCTTAAATCATACCACGCGAGCGACGCAAGTAAAGGATTAACCACGACTAACCCGATTCGCGATCCGCGCTACTATTAAATCATGTCACAGGAGCGACGAAAGAGTCCACACGGTACCGTATAACGTCAAACAATTGGACCTGTGATGTCATACACTATCGTTGTTGCTTTACCTAATCTCATTCCCAATTTCAATGTTCAAGACACCGTATCGAAAAAAAAAATGAAATTTTTGTGGAAAAATCAAACTGATTCCCCAAAATACGAGAGAAGTGCATTGAAAAATCTTTCAACATGCTATTAATATAACTATAGAGGTTGAAGTACATGCGTGATACTATGCAAAGGGGAATTATATTGTTGTAAATTTTATTAGCATTTTACACAAAAACTACTATTTATCAGAGTAATTTCGAATTATGATGTGTAACAATACAATCCCTAGCATATGCATTTTTAATTTCAGTAATATCGCCGTTATGGGCTGGAATATTTCGTAAATAATTTTTAACCGATTTGACCAAATCTCATCCCCTAGATCCACTGTCACCCCCATCGACGGTCTTACGATTGCATTGCATGCTTCTTTGGAGTGAGTGATGAAATCAAGATCAATCGTGTTCGATTCATGTTGTACGAGTGTGAAAAGTTATTCGTGTTCAAAAAAAAATGGACCTTTTTCCTTCCACGATAAATAACATGTTTCCCATAGTGGCTATGGAGATTGAGAGGTCTCTAGAAACAACAATCACACGTGGACATTCTTTCCACATCCTAACTGACTGTAAGGACATTATTGTTCAATAATATGAGAACCGGTAAAATGTGGACTTCGAGAGTAAGCGGAAAGTAGAATCTATGACATTTGGTCGAATGACGTTTGGTCGAAAGTACATTTGGTCGAACGGACATTTCGTCGAATGGACATTTGGTCGAAAACGTTTAGTTGAAACAGAAAGCAAATGATATGTGGTCGAACCGACATTTTGTGGAAAGAATAGTGCTTGAGTCTAAATAGTATGTAGCATTTTGTCGCTAATGCAAGAGTGATTGAATAATTGAAAAATTATTAGCCATTTTACAAACAAACTATATGCGATTAGCAAAACTTTGATAACCAATTTGATGGACGCTCTTCCAAGGTAACAATCTACCTCTTGCGGTTTTTTATGTTTCATGCTGCTTTTTCGTTCAGGCATGTTCTGAGATTCGAGATAAGCTGATCTTAAATGGGAACAAGCCAACTTTTTTCACCTTAGTCAACTCGTCTTCTCTTACCCGATACATAGAATTAGCACAGTTTTCATTTTTAATAATCCAAACTTCTACTGCAAACAACTGTTATTCACCCGAAGTCATCAACACTGTCACCAAAGCCATATATTTGCTTGAGGATTATTATTAAGCTGGAAGTCACAATAAGCCAATTTGCCATAAGTAGAGTTCTGATTTCCGCATTCAAAGTTATTACCCACAACCGTGAGCTGCAAGACCTGGAATTCAAAAAAAGATCCCGAGCACTCTCTCCGACTGCTTCCATCAGATGAGCTTATCTTCATTACGAAGAACGATGATAATTATAAATAATAATAAATAAAGAAAACATTATGTTCACATCGTTGAGTAATAACATAACGTGTTGAGCAGTATTTCAAAGAGAGATGATATTTTAAAAGAATAATAAATTCACTAGAGCTATCAGAAGGCCGGCTCTAGAGGCACGTTTCCCTCCAATTGGGAGATTTGTGCCTAAAAAGTATATTTGAATAATCATTGCAATCCTAGATTTTGGCATAACTTCAAATTACAAATAAAAAGGTGTATTGAATTTATACATAAGACTACATAAAATGTCCCATTATTTATTCAACAACAGTTAATGATTCAGATTATTAAAAGCAATACGTTATCTCATCAACATTGCAAAACTTAGGAAACAATAATCAATTTTACCAAATAATTCCGTTCAACTAATCATCATTCGGGGATGAACCAGCCTTGGGCTGAATTTCCCCATAATAAAGGGCCAATTAATTGATTAATTAATCATCATTCGATCAAAATAAATTTTCCAAAGCCATTCGACCAAATGTCCATTCGACGAAATGTCCTTTCGACCAAATGTACTTTCGACCAAATGTCATTCGACCAAACGTCATTCGACCAAATGTCATTCGACGAAATGTCCTAAAGCCCGGAAAGTACCATCCCTTATTCATTTGGATCAAAGGAATCTATGGCATTTGGTTGAATGACATTTAGTCGAATGACATTTGGTCGAATGACGTTTTGTCGAAAAGAATTAAATTGCTTTATGAAACATATGGTATTTCGTCGAAAGGATTTTTGGTCTAGTAAAGATTTAGACTGGCATTTTTACGCTAATATCCAGTGATTGGGTCATTGAAAAAGAGGAACGCATGTATGGTGCAAGAGCTTCAAGCTTTCATTATGAAACGAGCGATATTTTGGGATTCCAGTTGATCACCTAGACTCCCCCACAATATCGACTGACTTCTTGAATTTCTCTCATTATTCGTAACGTGATTTTTCTCATTCAGGCTTATTCTGCGAGTTGGATAAATCGCGACGAGCTGATCTCAAATGGAAGCAAGTCAACTTTTTTTTCACCTAAATCGACGTCTCACCTCACGCGATACACAGGATAAACACGATTCAATTATTTGATTATTTTGGATTGAAATAATTATCAACTTGTTATCAAACGAAGTCATCAACAGAGACACCACATGTTTTCCCAGGGTATCACAATTGTTTCCCAAAAGCTATGGCCAACAAAATTGCTCCCTTTATTCTGCGTATAAAATATATTTAATACAGAAAGTTCAAAGTGACCAAGCAGTTCTATGCTCAACTGTATCAGGTCCGGTCACCACATTCCAAGTTTTCCAGCAGTTCTGTATAAACAATGAGCAATAAGTAAACGCAATTACCTTTGAACTTCTACAAATTTGGTAAAATAAAACCGTCCCGCCTTTTAATCCAAAAATGGATGAGATAGCCGTAGCGGTAAACGCGCAGCTATTCAGCAAGACCAAGCTGAGGGTCTTGGGTTCGAATCCCACCGGTCGAAGGGATCTTTTTTGGTTAGAAATTTTCTCGACTTTCCAGAGCATAGAGTACCTGCCACACGATGCAAAAATGGTCATTCGCACTGTAAGCTCTCAGTTAATAACTGTGGAAGTGCTCATAAGAACACTAAGCTGAGAAGCAGGCTCTGTTCCAGTGGGGACGTAATGCCAGAAAGAAGAAGAAGAAGGATGAAGAATAAGAACAATTACAAGAATAATTTATCCTTTATAGAAACTAGTAATTATATATACTACCACTTTTAAAGCGTAGGTAATAATTATATTCAAAATGAAGATGGAAAGTTTGTTTGCCAAACACAAAACTTAAGATCATTCATTGTACAAAAATGTAGTTTGGTTTTATATTAGTCTTCCAGCAAAATGCTCTAAAGTCATTCGACCAAATGTAAATCGACCAAATATAAATTGACCAAACGTCATTCGACCAAATGTCTTTAGACGAAATGTCCTAAAGCCGGATCAAAGTGCAATTCTGCATTTCACGGAATAGCAGGCGGAACCCTCGGTTCTGCTCCACGCTCGTCAAATCGATGCGCACTTGATCCGCCCACCTAGCTCGCTGCGCTCCACGCTTTCTTGTATCAACCGGATCTGACACGAACACCATCTTTGCATTCTTGCAACATGCCCTGCCCATCGTACCTTTCCAGTTTTGGCCACATTCTAGATACTGGGTTCGCAGTAGAGTTGGGCGAGCTCGTGGTTCATCCTTCGCTGCCACACGCCGTTCTCCTGCACACCGCCAAAGATCGTCCTAAGCACCCGACGTTCGAAGACTCCAAGTGCTTGCATGTCGTCCTCGAGAATCGTCCACGTTTCATGCCTGTAGAGGACTACCGGCCTTATGACCGTTTTGTACATGGTACATTTGGTGCGGGTGTGAATCTTTTTTGACCGCAGCTTCTTGTGGAGGCCATAATAGGTCCGACTTCCACTGATGCACAGTTCATTTTTACGTATAGTTTTAGAAAACACTTACAAAAATGAACTTTGTTCGAAAACTCTATGAAGCTCATTTATCCAATTGTATTTCTACGCATAACTGTCACACCATACAAATCGTTGTGCTAATCTCAAACAAAATATTCAGTACGCAGTTTTAAACTGGCCGCGGTTTTTGAAAATCGTTTTGAATATCTTCTTCTTTCGTTAGCTTTACATCCCATGTGAAAAACAACCTGTAATATATCTTTGTTTTCTTGGGATGCATACATTCTTGCGTGCCTGACGTCCATTTCGATTTGAATTTGCAAATTTAAAATATTATCTTTCATCTGTTTTTCAATGAATTGTCGTCAAAATTTCAGGGATCGCAAAATTCTTCTTGTTTTTGAGCCACGGTCACGGATTCGAAAATAAGGTAAATCCGGATTTATCACGGGAAGTACTGAGTTAATCCCACTTAAAGAATCAGTAACCACTTTAAGTTTGAGTCTATGGCTTGCGGCACAACAAACCATGTCCAAGTAAGTATAGTTCAAGAATTTTTGGATTACTCGACAATATGCTGGATTATTCCAAATACCCGGTTCCCTGGGGAACATTTCTGATGTTTTACCAGATTGTTTTGAATACCCTGTTGCCCAGGGAAAGTGGTTATTATATTATTTTGTTATGGCAATATCGGTCATGCGACTCAAATGTAAAGGGACTTGTTTTCACTGGTTCTATCCCGTTAGGCTGAATGCCAATAAGCGGAAAGAGTCATTGGGCCGAAAGGGTAATTTAGCCAGAAATGGCTTAAAGCTCCAATGGATCGTAAGGCGCATTGATTTTTAGATAAAATGTGTTGTTAGTTGTTAGGTCAGGATAATTTGCATTACCTAGAAGCTGCCGAAAGAATTTCAAAGTCAAATGGGTTTTTAGTTATTAGGGCCAGAATAATTTGCATTATCCAGAAGCCCATAATATCCGCTGTGAAATATAACTAGAAAGAACAGCCTTTGTTTAAAAGAAGGAAAAAATACTGATGAATGTGATAAATGATAAAATGAAATTTCGGCCTAATGACTCTTTCGGCCTAATGACTCTTTCGGCCTAATGGCCTGCTCCCCTTTTCACCATCTAATTCATTTCAATCTTGTCGTTTCCTTGCGACGCCTATCCACCTCTATTTATTTCATTATTTGTAAAAATCTTCTACAGGCTCCCTTACCTTAGTCGCATTACCGATATATCAATATAAAAATAATATAAATCAATCACGGTCGAAACCTTCTCTGTATGCGGCCATTATATTGGCAATTCTGAGACTGATAAAATCTTTAATCGCGTTTTTCTCGGTTGCACATTTTAGAACATGGTACAATTTGCGTATAACGGCAGCTGGAGTGCTCGCCTGAAATCTTCACACAATTTTGCACACTTTTCATCGTCGTTCTTATCAGTCTCGTGAGCTTTCCAGGAAAGCTGTTCTCGTCCATGATTTTCCATAGCTCTACGCGGTCGATACTATCGTATGCCGTCTTGAAATCGATGAAAAGGGGGGGGGGTATTCACGGAGGATTTGCCGTACAGTAATGATCTGGTCCGTTGTCGATCGGCTTGATAACTTCCGACGAACTCGTTTACTACAAGTGCCAGACAACGGAAGATAATCTGGGAGTTCAGCTCCGATACCATCCTTACCAGCAGCTTTATTGTTCTTGAGCTGGTGAATGGCATCTTTAACCTCCCTTAAAAGTGGGGGCTGGTTGGTTTTCATCGCCCGCAGTACTGACGAAGGCATTTCCTCTGTTGTCCCGTCCTACATTGCCTGTGCTCTCAGCGCCATTCAGGTGTGCGTCGAACTGCTGTTTCCACCTTTCGATCATCTCACGCTCGTCCGTCGAAATGCTCCCATCCTTATCCCTGCACATCTCGGCTCGCGGAACGAAGCCGTTGCGAGATGCGTTGAGCTTCTGATAGAACTAATGCGTTTCTTGAGACCGGCACAGCTGTTCCATCGCCTCGCACTCCGTCTCCTCCAGGCGGCGTTTTTTTCTCCCAAAATAGGCGGGTCAACTGTTACCGTTTCCGTCTATAACGTTCCATGTTCTGTCGGGTCCCTTGCTGCAGCATCACCGCTTGCGATGCATTCTTCTCCTTCAGAGTCTGCCTAGTTTCCTTGTCGAACCAAATGTTCCATCGACTGCGTCCCACGTATCTGACGTTGCTCTCAGCTGCATTGTTGATGGCTGCTTTTACTGTTCTCCAGCAGTCCGCAAGAGGGACTTCATCCAGCTCACCCTCCCCCGGAAATGCAGGCTCGAGGTGCTGCACGTACGCAGTTCCAAAATCCGGTTGCTTAAGCCGCTCTAGATCATACCGGGGCGGCCGTCGGTACCGTACATCGATGATGACGGATAGTTTTGGGCGCAGTTTCACCATCACCAGATAGTGGTCCGAGTCAATGTTAGCGCCACGATAGGTCCTGACGTCGATAATGTCGGAGAAATGCCGTCCATCAATCAGAACGTGGTCGATTTGTGATTCTGTTTGCTGTGGTGATCTCCAGGTATGGAAGGTTGTGCTGGAAGTAGGTGCTACGTATGGCCTTATTCTTGGAGGCAGCGAAATCAATTAGTCGTAGGCCGTTTTCGTTCGTCAGCCGGTGGGCGCTGAACTTTCCACGTTTATTATGCTGAAGTTGAAGAACCAGCCTTTGAGCCTCAACTTTTGCATTCTCTCATTGATCGGCCACCACACGATCAAGCGCCTCTGCATATCACCCATCACTATAAAAGCTGTTCGCAGCTCGTGTGTGTTGCCGCAGCTCTGGTAGATGGTATGGTTACCTCTAAACGTTCGTACCATTGATCCTTTCCAACACACTTCCTGCAACGCTACGATGCCGAATCCGCGGTCCTTCAGTACATCGGCGAGTATGCGTACGCCAACGATGAAATTGAGAGATTTACAGTTCCACGTACCGAGCTTCCAATCGCTAGTCCCTTTACGTTGTTGTGGCCTTCGCCGATTGTCCCGGTAGGGTGGGGCTTAAATCCAAAAATCTTCCGTAGTCAGGATTTACAAAGAAGAAAATGATCATCGGTCCCAAAATAACATTCTGTGAAAAAATGAGAACTTTTGGTGAAGGTTTAGAGGTGGCGCATAGGGGCCCAGATAGCCGTAGCGGTAAACGAACAGCTATTCAGCAAGACCAAGCTGAGGGTCGTGGGTTCGAATCCTACCGGTCGAGGATCTTTTCGGGTTGGAAATTTTCTCGATTCCCAGAGCATAGAGTATCTTCGTACCTGCCAAACGATATACACATGCAAAAATGGTCATTGGCATAGTAAGCTCTCAGTTAATAACTGTGGAAGTGGTCATTAGAACACTAAGCTGAGAAGCAGGCTCTGTCCCAGTGGGGACGTAACACCAGAAAGAAGAAGGTGGCGCATACATACATACATATACAGCCATTCCATGAAAAGCCGATCTAGTGGGTCACCAAATTCCGTGAAAATTTGCTATTTTGTTCCTTATCCAAAATAAGGATACACGTGTTTTTGATTTTTTTTATTAGGGTGACCATTTCCGAATTCAAGTGACCAAAAAATAAAACGATTTTGCAAAATTTTTATTTTGAAAAAATTTATAACTTTTCAACCGTTCGAACGATTTTTAATCTTTTTGAACGAAATGAGAAATAAAGATTTTGACTTTTCAGGAAAAATATAAAATTCTACAAAAATTGTTTTTAACATGAAAAAAATCATTTTTTTCTTTTTTTTTTCGTGTTTTGTAGGCCTTGGGACCAAAGTGGCTATTGCTGTTCTCATTTTTTTCTTTAAAGTTCAAACAATTTTACGTTTACTGTTAAATTTTCGATGTATGTTTTTTAGTTTTTAGGTTTCAGCGCATTAGATTTTTTATTTAAAAAAAATCATAACTTTTGAACGGCTCAATTGATTTACAATCTATTTTTATGGAATGAAAGCTTAAAATTTCAGCTTTTCAGAAAAAACTGAAAAATCTGAAAAAAATTCAGACTATCAGATTTAGTGACCATGCTTCCGGAGTCTTCAAACTGAAGAAAGTGATATACTCTCTCAAAAACATTAAAGTTAAATATTTTTTTCGATTTTCTCTATCAGGTTCCTGACATTTTTCTCTTTATTTTCATTACTTAATCCAATTTGACTCATAAACCGAAAACATCATTGAATTTGAAATGTTTAATGCGTGATATTAAAATACAGCTCATTTGCGATTTTTCCTGTTCGTCAGAATCTATTAAACGATGGTGAACTCAGAGCTCTTTAATACTTCTTATTTGGCACCTAGTATTGTAAAGGTTAATATCACAAACATTTCTGGATGATGAGGAATGGCCTCACGTTTCTGGATAAGTTCTGGGCCCCTTGTTTCTACGCCAATGGTTTCCAACGAATCTTCTGCCAGCTTGATTGGTGTGTGCCATCAACTGCCCGACGGACGCGATGCCAAGTGACCGATCTATGCAATGGAGCAATAATTAAATTTAATTAGATTATTCCGTGGCATTCTGTTTATACCCTGATGCAATCGTTAACGGAATAAAATTTAATCCGGAAAGGATTTTGTCTGACCTGATAAAATACGAAACGTTAAACACTTTTAAATCACGAATAACAAGATCAAACGACATGACTTTACGATGACCCAAATTCGCAAAAAGTTGTTTCCAGGGTACCTCCGCTTTGAAGACTGAACTCCACTCCGCTTTTCTTTCCATCGTACAACAAAATTGAATTCCGAGCTACTCTTTATTGTAATTGGACTTTGATTGTATGCATGCATCCGTCTTGCACTTCTCGTTTTTATCTGTCCCTTGCTTGCAGAAACCCGGTGCATTCCATTTGAAGCCAAATCGTTACCGAAGTGTCTTTCTTTCTTCTTCGGGGGTTCATGTTTCGTGTCTGCCTTTGCATGATCATTTTATTTATGCTGCACCCCGTTTATCGGAGTTCCTCCCGAGTGCAACGAGAGCAAGAACGTTTTATCGCACCCAACTAACTTTTGTTTAACAGCACTTTGATGAGACACTTTTCCGAAAAGAGTCACCCGAACCAATCCTGGCGTCATCGGGGAGGGAAGGCTGATTACTTCGGGCTGGCTGTTTCTTCCTAGGGTTACCAGACGCACACTAAAGATTTTTTACGTGGTTGTTTTCGGTTGGTTGGTTTGACTTTATTAACGAGATTTTTAGCCCTGGGCTAGTTCATCTCGGGACCAACGGCTTTACTTCCCTTCCGAAGGTTTTTCTACGCACCTTTTTTTCAAATCAACTTTTTGAAAACAAATTTTTTCGGTGTATGCCACAAATGAGTTTTTTTATTCAAAAATTAAAACAATTATTTGCATGTCATATAGACAACACTTTTTTGTGGGAGTTGTCATGTTTTGATCACAATTTTTTGAAAAAAAAATCTGGTTCAAAAGTTTGGCCCTTTTCAAATGGTAGGCCAGATATATTTAAGAAAATCCAATTGCACAAAAAGGCTGACTTAGTCATTGTTTACACATCTAGAAAGCCTAATTACGTTCTTTGTAACATTTTTTCAGGAATGATAAAATGTCCTCTTTCTAGTCCGGGCCAACGTGGCCAACCCTATTTCTGCCGCTTAGCCGTCTTTTTTTCTGTTCCTTCAACAAGACACGCTAGGTAGGCACAGAGTCCTGCCCGGTTGGCGTGCCACGATGCAATTGCACTGCTCGAGGATCATTATCGCGGTGAGGTGACATTTCGGTGCACGTAAATGTAATTGAATGTGGCTAAGAGTTGTCCAAGGAAAGACGTACGGCAATTGGAGATGTCAGCAAAGAGATTTGCCGACTAAATTATGGCTTTGAGTGGAAGGTGACTTGTTCACACGATGACAAATCGAAAATTGATCGGACCTGGGATATGTGGGTAACGAGTTTACAAAAGAACAATGTATTAATTATAAGAATGCAACAATGTGGAACGCAAATGTTTGCAGAAGAACTTTATAATTATTATGCTGAAAGGATTTTTTTTATTGATTCTTTCTCTTCTTCTTGAGTGCACATATCTTTTGGACAGAGCCTGCTTTTCAACATAGCGTGTTATACGAACTTTCACAGTCATCAACGAAAATATTATACATATTTACAACCGAGAACTTGCAATTGACTCTATGTTGCATTGAATTATTAACTATACATCGTTTCATTCTTCCAACGGAAAATCTTGAACACATGGTATGGTTTGTGCAGATAAAATGTTGGTCTCCAACTGATGCACCAGGCATTAGTTCCAGGGAATAAGAGCCAAAAGATTACAAGAACTTAGTTAAAAAAATAGGTCAAGGGCGCATAGGTTGAAACACATCATTGATAGCCAGATCCTTGTTCAAGTTTTCAGGATAAAGCCAACGTATGTCCTAAACAGCTCGTGTAGCATTCAACAAAAAATGTGAATAAATTATTGGGCTATTTGCCTAAAAACGATTGATATCCATGATGTATTGCGAATAACCATCATAAATCTCAGTGGCAATGAACTGTAGCACAGAACCATCATTTTCCTGTTTTTAGAGCGCAAAAAATATCTCGGTCACGGTCATATCCTCTTAGAAAATTTCGCCATCTCACCATCTCAACCATCACCCATCACCCATTTCCAATCCAACCACCCAATCATTTCATTCACCATTCTCCCATACCAGCTGATCCCAAAGAACCCATCTGAAAGCTTCCCATTCACCACACACAACACTCGAGCGAACCATTCCTCATCTCTCGTCGTGTGCGTCGAACGCCTTTGTGAACGCCCATCTTGGCTGTTACCTCATTCATCGCCTCGATGGCATTGTTGTAAGCCCCTGTCAATTCTGCTGCCGTTACCAGCGTTCGTTTGAAAGACTACGTCTCTATGAATACCGAATACGTACTTTGCCAATAAGTATGATTGATGAGCTTTCTTCTGTGTGACCGTTCCTCCCATCTCCCCATGGGTCCTTCGAATTCCAACCAAAAATTCTCCGGAGATCTTTCTCCACGAGACTTGCTAATAGCATCCAATCTCGATGCTAGCAGATAGAAAGAGAGCTCGGGAGGTAATGTAGGGTAATGTTCGATTTGGCTCCCGGAACGAAATGATGAAGAATTTCTTTCAAATGTGGCTCCGGCAGAAGAAATGGTCCCAAAGAAACGGCCAATGTGTTGCATGTTGGTGCTGCTGCTGTTCTTCTTCTTTCTGGCATAACGTCCCCACTGGGACAGAGCCTGCTTCTCAGCTTAGTGTTCTTATGAGCACTTCCACAGTTATTAACTGAGAGCTTACTGTGCCAATGACCATTTTTGCATGCGTATATCGTGTGGCAGGTACGAAGATACTCTATGCCCTGGGAAGTCGAGAAAATTTCCAACCCGAAAAGATCCTCGACCGGTGGGATTCGAACCCACGACCCTCAGCTTGGTCTTGCTGAATAGCTGCGCGTTTACCGCTACGGCTATCTGGGCTGCTGCTGTTAGATTGGCAATTAATTTAGAATCCGTATGCTTTCGAGTGGCGAGTACATGTACGATGTACGATGTGGATGGAAATTGAAGTTTTCTAGCATGACCTAACCACGAACGAACCAAGGCCCATGCAATGAAAAATGGAGGGCTTCGGGATGAGAGAACAAGATAATTGATGATCGATTGAGAGTGGTCTGGTTTTTGTGGCTTTCGTAACTCTGTATGATAGACAGAGGGTTACAAATGGTCGGCGTTAAGTCAGAGGGGACCAAGTTCAAAACTTGGGAAAATTGGATTATTCTCTCTTTAGATGCGAAATTACCTAAACTCCATTTCACTTTGATCAGATTTGATGAATGCTGTAAACTGCAAGAGATATGTAAGAAATTTACTTTGGATGATCAATAAAAATCGATAAAAGTATGCAGTCAGAGTGGACCACGTGCTTATTACCACAACAGCGAAAATGATCAGCGCGCTGAGCAATACGAGGAAATGAAAAACATTTAAAGAGATTCGTCAGATTTTTCTACATCGAATGATTCTTCTACTCATCCATCAATAGAAATTCAAAACATATATCTTAATTCGTTGCATTTGATTTTGATTTTGACCATTTACCGGATTTGGATGGGTGATCAGAAATTGCTACAATTTCTGTGCAGACAGAGCGGACCAAGTGTTGAAAAGCAATAAACTGATTGATTATATCATTTTTTGAGTCGATTTCAGAATTGAATTATTATAGAAGTTTATGGTAGTTCTAAGGTGTATGTATAGTATATCCAAGAACCCGCTTATCAGACCAGCATGTTTTGGTCGGTACTCAAGATTTTCAATTGGTCCACTCTGACTGAACGCATATTTGAATATTTCTGGTCTACAATGCCCTGACCCTGAAAAACCCTCATATTCATGCTTTCGTAATGTTACCGATTTCGGGAATGACGATATGGGTTATTGAAGAATTTACGATACTGGTGTTGAAGGGTCTTGATAATCTGTTTATCTTAGAGATATGCACCCAGGTTGACAATGCAAGCATTGACTGATTGTTATTTTCCTAGAAATTGTTCAGTCAGAGTGAACCAACTTACTAAACGGTGGTCTTTAGTTCAGTCAGAGTGGACCAAGTACACATAGTCCATCAAAAAATCGTTCTATCAGGGGTTTGGATTATGATTTTTCATGATTATCACTTCACATTATATTGTTTGAAAGTAACACAAAGATGTGTAGGAATATTGAGCCCAAATTTTAAATAGTTCAAAAATTACAAAGAGTTAGACTTCAAGCCTATTTTTCTCAAAATATGAAAAATGTCACTTGGTCCACTCTGACTTAACGCCGACCAAATGAAGGGTATTATCAGCAGCAGCATCAGACTTCATTTAGGTTTTGGTAATTTGAGAGCACGTAAGCTGAAAGCTTCAAAAGCTCTGCTGGGAATACTTAGTAATCCTAAATTAGGAGTAACTAGTGCATCTGCTAAAATCTTTAGGGGACGCAATTTTTGGGGTACAGCTGTATCTCAACGAAGTCGAGTTTGGAACTGGTAGCAGACTGGAAATACGGAAGAAGGGGATAGTATTATGGTAAAGAGGAAAGGGTGTTGTGATTGAAGTGAGACGCAAATTCGGAATATGACAACGAGTTTCATGGGACTGTTTTTAGTGGATTGTGATTCGGAGGAAGGTTGGTGAAGGTGGTGTACAGAAACGGTCAGATAGATTGAAGTTGGAGGGAAAAAAGAAAATCGTCGAGAAATAGCGGAAAACTAGTCCAGCTTGCCGTGCAGATATGGATGCATCAGTGTGAGTGTGTGCAGTAGAGTCGAATCAGAGAGTTTTATTGAGAGATCTTGTGGGAGTGTTTAAGTATTGAAAACAGTGGGGTACTGGAAGCGGTCTGGAAACACGGAGGAAAGTGTTTGTTTTGGAAGTTTGTTTTTCCAAGTTTGTGATGAAGTGGAAGGGTTATGTAGGTTGAAATTAGAGTCATCTCATAAGAATACCTTATTATGTGGCTTTGAGAAGATTGAAACAGTGTGCACATGACAAGTGGGGAAGTTATTTTGGAAACTGATGAGAAGAAGAAGAAGAAGAAGCAAGCGGATCACAGTACGGATAGAAAGTTGATGAAAGGAAAGTGCGTTACTAGCTAGAAAGACGGGAAGAGTGCGAATGTACTAGTAGTGGTGTTCGGGTTTTTGATGAAGAGGTGTGTGGAGCAGACGGCATGGAGTTCTGTTTGATCTTTCGACCTTGACACTTGCTTTTGCCGGGGTGAGCGACGAGGGCAGGATCAAACATGTCGCGCGTTGGTCTAGTAAGTGAAAAAGTGGCGTGATCGGTGAGTTCGGTTGGAGTAACTGAAAAAGTGCCGCGATCGGTTAGTTCTGTTTGATCCTTCGACCTTGACGCTTGCTCCTGGGCAGTGCGTCAAGAAAGCCCGAACAGTTTTTTTTTTATTCTTTTTGGGTCGCGCGCTTATTTTTTTTTCCTGAGTGCTTTTTTATAGCCGAGCAAACGAGTGAAGCCGAAAGTGGATTGTGGCTGCTCAGTCAAGGATAACGGATCAATTGGTGAGCTCGTTTCATGCTACTATTTCTAATCTATAAAATATGTATGACTGCACATTCAATCGTTACAATGGTGGGATGTAAATATGATTTTTCAACAAACTATGGATGGTTCGTCACTGCGAGTGTCGACACAAACTCTGATTCATGATTTATTTATGTTTAACATTTTTTTTTCAGAACACCTCTTATATACCTTTATTTTTGTAATTAAAAAAACTTTGAATGGTTCGACACTACAAGTGTGAACTTGCGAAAGGTTCACCTTATGCAACAAACTTTGGATTCGCCACTGTAAGTGTCGGCATAAGAATAAGAGTGTTCTATGATGTCCCAACCAATCGAGTTTTTTGTTTCTTTTCAAATGAGTAAAATATAATAACACATGCTTTCGTCCTGACAGCTGTAGGAATGTTACATTTAGGCATTTGTTCAACAAACTTTGAATGGTTCGTCACCTCAAGTGTCGGCATAATTTTCCTCTACATAGAAATTGTTCATATCAAATGAAAATATTATATTTACGTATAAGCATGTATATATCTCACAAATCATTGTTTATCATGGTCTAATCGCTTATCAAAGTGAATCCTATGACCCAACGATCCTCCCCATTAACAAACATCCCTCCCAGTAACCTTTGTGGAGATGCAGAGGCAAACACGGTCTCTAAAAAGCAAAGGTTACACACTAACATTCCTTCCCCCAATCCCACCTGACTGCAAGGACGTGGCCGGCGCCGTTATTGACCCTGTATAAATAGAGGCACTGAATTATGCACACTGAAGAAGATTATGGCCAATCCCAGCCGAACTTCTAGTTGATTCTTTGTGCATTTTCACTGACTTCGGTCAATCACGGAATAGCAACCATTGATATGTGTAGTCAGTCTAAGCTAAGCTAAGCTAAGCTAAGCTACAGCTGTATCTCAACGAAGTCATAACCGATTTCAACTCAATAAGCTTCATTTAAAACCCTAGTCTTGTGCTTCCGATTAAAAGACAACCATTTTATTTTTATCAAATTAAGATGTTTTTTGCAACAAAAAATGCGCATAAAAATCTTTCTTCAAAATTGGTTAATTTTTTAAACTTCGTCTGTTGTATGTGAAGTGTTTCATGAAAATGAGTCACTCACTATCAGGCGACAAATAATCCACACTTTAAAGTATACAATCGTTTCTCTTGTCCCTTTTTGCTCCTAGACGTTAAAATTTCATTTTCATATTTTATTCTAATGTATCTATAGCATCATTCAAATCTGTATCTTTATCATCATTTAGTCATCTAATGTAAAATATCAGAATCATATTTGGTGTGGTATTGGTGACATCTATAAACTTCTTATTCAAGACTACGATTTGGACATAGTGCGCTAAAAGTTGTCATGAAGCTTTTAATATATCCTCAAAAAAGACTGTATTTTCGAAATTCGTACCAATTCGCTCATTTTGGTGAAATAATTGATTTTTTGTGAAATAGTAGGAGATTCCTTAAGCTTTACTTTTAACTCAAAATATTTCATATTTCTGTATGTATTGCATTACAGTAATTTCTCGATTATATCACGAATCTCCCAAATTTTGGCAACAAAGTTGAAATTTTCAGTTGCCAAAAACGGAACCCATTTTTTTAATTTCAAGAATATCATTTGAACGTTGCTACTAATGGAACCAAATGATGGCCAAAATTCCGGAAGTTTCACTTTGAAGCAGATTTCCGTAGGATAGGGCTATTTTACAAACTTATGAACCCTTCATATTAATTGTGACAGACGTTCCACACACGACGTTCGTTGTTGAAGTATCTTCATTAATCATTATGAGCTTTTATTGGCTTTTATCGGTGAAAGCGATACTACTCAAAGTGGAAGGGAGCAAGGAAAGTAATGAAAGAATATGATGGATAGAATCGCAAGCGAGCGACGAGAGAAATGAATAGAAGTTGAAAACTAACAGAGGGCCATATACGAACAACTTGATAATGATATTTTTCGGAATAGAATATTGACTAAGCCTTCAATAAAATTTTCCATTTTCCATATGGTTGTACACAAACAAGATTCTTATCACTTCAAATTGAAATGTATGTTAATTGTGTTTTAGAAGTTGAGCTTGTTGAGCTTAATCAATCATATGAATTCGTCAGAAATTCGCAAGATCCCGCTATGAAAGCCCGAGAGCTCGATAAGAATCTTCAGTAGTCCGTGAAAATCCACAGGAACCCGTTAGAACTCTGAAAAAAATGACATCTACCCAAGAGTTTACTAGGAATGATGAGGTCATCGCTAAGAATTTTAAGATTCCGCTGCAATATTGCTGAAAATCCTCAAGACTCCGAGAGAAAATTTAAAAAGTTTAAAAGGACTTTCTAGATTACTACTAGCAATTTACAAATTCGACTAGAAACCTGTTAAGAAACCCCAAGATTCTGTCAGTTTTTTTTAGACACAACTAAATATCCACAGTATTCCGGTAGATATTCACAAAACGCCGTAGAAATCTTAGGAGTTTACAAGGAATCGCCAGATTTAACATCCCAATCCCAATAAGAAGAAATCTTAATATTCGGAAGGAAAACTTAGTTTTTGCTCAGTATCCTTAAGATTCCTCTGAAAATCGCAGAAGCCCACTAGGGCAAGTGTACCATTAGTGGTGCACTTAAGCGAAAACTGCTAAAACATGGTGTTGAAATCATGAAACATATGCTTTTTACATATCATTCGATAGATCTGAAATCCTTCTATCATTCAAATGTATAAAAATCACGATTCATTTGAAATTTCCCTACGAAAAGCCTTGCACCAACCATAGGAACACTGTTCCTTTATTGGAGGTATGTTTTAAGAATGGTTCTTCTAGTGGCGCAATCCATTGATTTCTTATGGGACCCTCCACTATGGGTACTGATGCAAAGGAGCAAAAAATTAAGCAAAAAAATTGTTTTTAATAGTTTTACATTTTTGCACCGTACATAATAGAAAAATTACACATAATCATTTATTAGCGCGAAATATGCCAAAACACACTACATCCACTATTGGAGCTACCAACAGTAAGGGAGCGTGTGCCCTAGAAGAACATAGGATTTTGTAAGGAATATTCAGAATTAAGTTGGAAAACTCCTCGACCAAGCTAGGAAGGAACATTTTGATTATTTCATGCGGTCCTTATACTTGATTAAAATATCGATATGGCACCAAGTGCACTCCAGCCCGAGTACCACTGGTATAAAAAGTTCGATCGTTTCTTAAAAAATCGAACATCATATCGAATTCATCGCATGTTCTAATGAACTTATTGAGAATGTGTAGTTTAGACTGTGTTTGCATTTGTCATGAAGGCGCTATAAATGGCGTATAGAAGAAGCCGTTGAATCATTTATTTCTCCAGCTATTTTCAAAGTTATGAATTACATATTGACGCTTCTGAAATTCATTTGAATACGAATTGACTTGAAATACGCAATTTAGTTTTATGAAACTCCATAAAAAGTTAGCCTTTTTGCTTGGCTTGCTTCTATTGTTATGTTATGCTTTTACATACACAATGCTTGTAATTTCACAATAAAAAGAACAGCGAGCTGAAAAGCCAAGACGAAATTAATCATAGACGTTTTGATCCTTTTGTGTCAATGCTTGCGCTTTGTTCAAACGAGCTGTTCAAAGTCCAAAGAAACATGAATTTTATCACCTATCAGCATATTCAAGTGGGCTGGTCATATAACTTAAATGCCTGATAGATTAAACCTCTAGTTGAAATACTCATGGAGAATAATGACTTAATAAAACGTTGCGAATACACGACCATCTAGAATTGAAGAAGCGCGTACGGGATTTCTATCAGTCGGTGCGATTTGGGAGAATATCGACGATAATTGAACTCTGGAATTCGGTAAGCATGACGCTAGCTTGCTTTTCAGATGACTAAACCTAAAGACACAAATATATTTAAAAAAAAAAAATTAGGTGGAGTTAAAAATGTTGCCTTTTGTTGCCAAAATCGGGGGGTGCCAAAAATGGAGCATGCCAAAAACGGAATCTCACTGTATAATGAAACAGTGTTTTCTTGGCATTCAATTATAACGAACATCTGAATGGAAAATTGCAGAAATCAATATAATAAAATGAAAATCATCAATAAAATGGATCAAATAGAAAAGTATTGATTGTTTCAGGAATATCATTTCATGTTAAATATTTGGAAATCATATAATAATCATGGCATGACATAATTGAAACGAAAACCGGGCTTAAATCGATAAAAACTGCATTAAGTTTTTGGCAAGAATATTCGGATTCAGTGAGCATAAATTAAGTATGGAAAGTTTATTTCAAAACTAACAATAATCGTTTTGGCAAGTGATCAATTTCACCCCAAAATGGGACCACCCGATTATATTTTATTTTATTTTAGAAATTATTTTCAGCTTTTCAGCACATTTGATAGAAAATTTCAGTACCGTAATCCAGGGGCAAATTGAACACTGCGTCGAATTCGATCAGGTCAGTACCAAAAGACATTTCCTCCCAAGGATGCGTGGTCGAATGTCCATAGCGGAATCCGACTTGTTTATTAGCAGAAATTGAATTTTCGTTGTTGGGGACCTTTCCAAAAAGTTTATTGATGGAGGAAAGCAAACTGATTGGACGATAGCTAGAAGCTTCTGCAGGATTTTTGTCTGGTTTTATAATGGGTAGAACCTTAGCATTTTTGCATCTGTCAGGAATATGCCAATTTAAATAACCGTGTTGTTGATTTCAGCATCCTGCCAAAGCGATCGGTTTTGGATCACATGAAACACATCAAGCTTGACATTCGATGTCAAAAGCATCCAAATATAGGGAGCCGAATCCTATTCTTGGCACTTTTGATTCACTTCGGCAGTGGGGTTTTTCAAAAGCTACTGAGCTCATATTTGGTCACAATATTCGTTGCATTAAAGTGCTTCTTATTGCAAAGTTTCAGACAATTCGGTCGAGAAAAACTCCCCATGCCAAAGTGAATCATGGAAGTGCCCAAGTAGCTCTGCACCCTACCATCTCGAAACAATGAGAGTATAGTACCACAACTACATAACAACACCAACTTCAGCTTTCCTTCATTTACGAAGGAGTGGATTATTACGTGCCAGTATGCGTGGACGGTCCAACCACGGAAGATTCGCGATCTGCCACTGCAAATGCCGAATTCGCACATCATCCATAACCTGCAACAGTACGGCAAGGCCAAAACGAGGTAGGGGAACTGGGGGTAATTTGCCCATAGGGGGCAAAACGTGCCACCCTCAATTTGGACGAACGATGTGTTTTAGAATGCTTTTTTCACTCTAGATTGTAGTAAACAGATAGAAATGCTTCTCTTAATACATTTTTAGGTGTTTTCTTAAGAAAATTGTAAAAAAAAACTTATAAAAACGTTTGTCGCTGTTTTCGTTGCAATTTTGTGCGACTTTGAAGACCATTTTTAAGGTCGAAATATAACCAAATTTCTGAAACTATCGACGAGAGCCAACTTGTGCACTGCCATAGTTTGTATTGCATGCAAAAAATATGTCAAATATGTCCTTGAAACGCTTATTGAAAGACCTAAACATTAATCAACTCTGAGGGCAAAACGCTCACCCCTATTTCATAACACCAAAACAGCCGTTTGATTTCAAATTCTACCAAATGTAATGCAACGATGTGGCCATCTTAGTTCGTGGAAAGTTTGATAACACGATTTCCGATCGGTTGCAAACTGCGTTAAACATTACTCTCAAATGGTGTAGGAAAGAGGGGTTAAACGTAAACCCTTCAAAAACTACTATCGTGCCTTTTACCAGAAGGAAAAAGGTAAAGCTTATACAGCCTTCTTTGAATGGAGTTCAAATTCAATTTTCGGAAGAAGTTAAACACCTTGGTGTTACTTTGGATAAGAAATTGAACTGGAACTCTCATCTGAGCAAGGTCATAAGTAAGGGTACTAATGCCCTATGGGTCTGCAATAAAGCCCTAGGAAAAACTTGGGGACTGCGACCTAATATGGTAAACTGGATTTATTCAGCAATAGTCCGACCAAAAATTAGTTATGCTTCACTGGTATGGTGGCCCAAGACAAATGAGGTAACCGCTCAGAAGAAGCTGGCTAAGTTGCAGAGACTTGCTTGTATATCAATGACAGGGGCAATGAAAAGTACACCATCGGTTGCTTGGATGCCCTTCTTAATATACTGCCTTTGCATCAATTCATTAAACTGCAAGCTGCAAAAAATGCCTTGCAGTTTATTCGTTATAATAAAATACTAGATGGTGATTTGATTGGTCACATGAAAATCATCAAGGAATTCAATTTGAATTCAGATAACAAAACAATAGAAGATTGGATGACAACGAAGACCAACTATGATGTTCCCTTTAAAGTGGTTAAACCAAGCCGCTATACTTGGGATTCTGGTGGGCCAAGTTTACGTGCAGGTTCTATTGTGTTTTATACCGACGGGTCAAAGATGGGCGACAATACCGGAGCTGGAGTTTTCGGTCCTGGTATCAGCAAGGTAATCGCTATGGGGCGCAGTCCCACCGTGTTCCAAGCTGAAATACAAGCCTTCATTGACTGTACAAATGTTTGTCTCAAAAGAAACTATAGGTTTGCAAAGATCTGTATTTTCTCGGACAGTCAAGCAGCTTTGAATGCTCTAAAGGCATTCACATGTAGATCAAAGTTAGTGTGGGAATGCATTCTTTCTTTGAAGCAATTGGCCAGTAGGAACGAAGTTACATTGTACTGGGTGCCCGGCCATTGTGGAATTGAGGGGAATGAAATCGCCGACAATCTAGCAAGACAGGGTGCAGCTTCGAGCTTTGTCGGCCCTGAACCGTTCTGTGGTATTCCTGAGTGCACTCTCAGGATGAAACTGAAAAATTGGGAAATGTCCATGGTAGAATCCAATTGGAACGCCACGGATACATCCAAGCAAGCGAAAAGATTCATAAAACCCAGTCTAGCTAAAGCCCGGGCTATACTGAATCTTAATAAAGGAAATCTTAGGGTAATAACTGGCCTGATGACCGGTCACTGCCCAAGTAGGTATCATCTTAAAAATATAGGAAAAATACAATCCTCTGAGTGTCGTTTTTGTCAAGCTAAAGACGAAACTGCTGAGCATTTACTCTGCAACTGCGGAGCATTGCTTAATCAAAGAACGTTAACATTTGGAAGAGGGTTATTAGAGCCCTTGGAAATTTGGCAAGGTAGTCCTAATAGGGTAATAGACTTTATAAAACGAGTTGTGCCCAGTTGGGACAGTGTGACACATCAACCAATGTCTATCACATCTCAATTGTGAAAGGATATTTGATGAGCACCAAATAAAATATGGGTCATACCACAATATTCCTAAATAATGGAAGCAGTGGTTAAAAGGCTCTACAGATGAGGGAAAAAAAAAAAACGTTGAAGTTACGCACAAATTGGAACCTTACAAAAGCACATTTTTTGCATCAGCATGTATACTATTATTCAACAATAACATCTGAACAAACGCCCGGATGTATGCAGCATATAAGCAGGCATGATTGTGTGCGTACGTTTACAGCACGAGTAACATCGAACTCAAGCGGGGCGTTTTACCCCGCAAAACAATACATATGCAGTTAAGCAAGCATTTAAAAAAAAATTGATTTATAAACCCCGAAAGAGCTGAAATTGATAACTGTTTCTATTATTTGATAGAAAACATGTTTGTTTATCCAACCATAGCTAAAAAGGAGCATAAAAATGTTTTTCACACATAAAATCGCTGCTTTCCTTAACGTGGGCATATTACCCCAGTCCCCCTATTGAAAAACTAAGTATTTCTCGGGGATACCCAATGGTGTTCGTGTGGTTCGCATGAGGGTAGTGAAACCGTTGCCAGTGTACGTAACCGTAGACAACCATCGTAGCTACGTAAGCTACCCGAAGGAGCCTCAACGAACTTCATTGACAGCAACTGTAAAACAAGCTAAACAAAATGTAGGGGTACTGGGTGTAAAATGCCCCGTTGGGTTAAAACGCGCCTTCCTCGCTTTGAACGAACGGCGTGCTTTGGGACGCTGTTTTTCACCCGAGATAATAGAAAATGTATTGAAAAGCTTCTCTATAAATATTTTTAAGTGTTTTCCTGTCGGAAATCGTGAAAACCTCGAAAAAACGTTTTTAACTGTTTTCATTGTGTTACTTTCTAGGGCACATTTCAGGTTGATAAACAACAAAACTTTTGAAACTATCACCGAGAATCGCCTTGTGCACTCCCATAGTTTGTATTCCATGCGAAAAAAAGTGTTGAATTTATTCTTAAAAAGCGTATTGTAGGACTTAAACTTTAATCAACTCGTGGGGCAAAACGGCAACTCCTATTTCATAACTTTAAAGCAGCCGTTCGAGTTCAATTTCCAGTAAACGTTATGCCACGTTGTAGTTAAATGCCTATTTGAACCTCACAAATGCACATTTTTGGAATCAGCATGTACCGTGGTGAATCAAAATCCGGACAGTACCAATATCCGGACACCCCAGTGAAATTCATTGATTGAAGGTAAAATATAATATTATTACGGTAATTTTTACTCATTACTTCTACTTCCAACCGTTCCTAACATATTACTAGGAATTATAATCTAGTTACCATTGCTGATAATTATAAAAAAATTAAAACAACCAGCTGCTTCAGAGAGACGTCATTTTCCTGTAGTGCAAGTTTTTTTTGGTGATAGCGTCGCGAGCTCACCACAAGTTTTAGTTGACGATAATGTGTTAAAAATTGTAATATTGAGGAAGCTTTCCAATGCAATTGTCTACAGAAAGGTAGTTCGACAGCTCTAAAACTCGGAAGTAGTGAAATATGGTGTAAATATGCATTTTACAGCGTGAACAAAGACTGTCCGGGAAGCCATGCAAGTGTCTTTAAATCCGGACATCATTTTAAAGCCTTGTTATTTATCTATGTGTGTGACTATTTTGAAAGAGAAACTGAAGAAACTTGATAATATCTTAAAAAGAAATGTGCCTAGTGCTCAGAATGCCTTTTATGTGGAAAAAACTCCATATTTTGACTGTAGTTTGAACCACTATCGGCTGGTTG
This sequence comes from Aedes aegypti, assembly GCF_002204515.2. Lineage (NCBI taxonomy): Eukaryota > Metazoa > Arthropoda > Insecta > Diptera > Culicidae > Aedes > Aedes aegypti. Next base: position 304,430,682 of record NC_035109.1, read on the forward strand.
GATATATCTGGGCTGTACTTGAGGTAAACTATGCGTTTATATACATACTTTTCATTTTACTATGCACCATAGACCACCAGTGAGCTTCTTAAAATCTTATAAATGTGATAATTAATTCGATGAGGGATATAAACTAGTTATATACGAATATTTCACATTATAAAACAACTGTCCGGATTTTGATTCCAAAGTGTCCGGATTTAAAAACAATGATTGTTCAGGTGTCCGGATTTAAGGACAAGACATGCCTTTGTATTTAATTGATTTTCATAGCATAATTGTTATTTTTACCATTTAATTGTTTATTAACACAATAATCTGGTTTAGAGCTGTTGGCAACATAAGGTGAATTCATTTAAATCCAAAGCAAACATCTTAAAATTGAAATTTAAACAATTGTCACTGCTTAGGCGTCCGGGTATTGATGCAGCACGGTATAAGCCATTTTATTAGACGTTTCTAATCATATGGTTTCCGTTTATTTACCAGCTTTGAAAGTTTCTGGCGGGCCGATTTATTTACGTTTCTTCTAGCGCTACATTTGGAAGGAGCACATTCAATAATGGCGCTGGAGGCAATGCAACAAAGTTTTTAATGTTCGCATGTAAAATTTAAATCAGTAGGCAGGGAAGATATTTTTCATCTGCGTTACCTGTAATACATGTAAACCGGGTAGAAACAACAACAATGAGCGGCCCGCCAGAAAACGTCATTCGAACGTCTCGCAAATGGCTTATACTATAATTAAACAATAACATCTGATCAAACGCCCTTATGTATGCAACGTATATGTGAGCATGACTGTGAAGGAAGAATGAAACTGATGTGAAATGAATACGAATTTGAATGTTATATTTTTTATATTTCTTAGACACAAATGCACCCATGGTGCAAAATGTCCATAATAATAAAAAAACATATCGTTCTCTTATTAATGTATTCAAATCTTCTGAGCAGAATATCCATAGAGTAACTTGAAAGTAGATGGAGTTCCTTGTACCTTTCAATTCAACCCCTAAATGCTTATATTTGCCAGATACGCGTATTTCGACTACCACTACCAAACAAATCACGTGACAGTTCACCAGATGAAGTGCTCCGTCATCCCTTTCTTTCGGAAAAAAGATACGTTACACTTCGATATGTGAAGCGTAACGGATCTTTTAGCCGGAAGAAGGAGATGAACCTTATCGGTTCGGTTATTGAAGGTGTAGCCAAGTTAAAGATCTAAGAGTAACTGAAAATTCTAAGCTTGAATGTAAGCAGTACGTTTCATACATCGTCGACAAGACAAGGCGAAAAACTCAGCACTGCTCGATGCCTCGTTCTATTTTGGAATACTGGTCATAGGTGTGGAGCTCTAGATAAGAGAAGTGTGAACGTTATTTTAACATTAATATCACAAACCTTGATTTTTTTCCTAAGATTTCTTTCTACGACTTCCATTTAACTGTGGTCAAAAGAAATCCGGCTAGATCACACAAATTGAATGTTATTTTAAGAACACCTACAAAAATGTTAAGAATATTTGTAAATTTGAACCTCATTTTTGTAAGGTAAAGATAAATAGAAGCCAAACTTCAAATTTTCAACAGTACAAATCTGGAGAACTAAACATCCGATTAAGCTGAAAACTTAATCAATTGATCACTGGCTGGTGGTGATCAATCGATTAAGTTTTTAGCTCAAACGAGTGTTCGGTTCTCCAGATTTGTGCTCTTGAAAATTTTAAGTTTGGCTTCGATTCATCTTCACCTTAAATACAAAGTTTTCTTATGATCAAAGGCCTTCTCCAATCGAATAGTGTTGGAATATTATATTCTCAGATCATCACCAGTGTTGTGAAAAACTCAATTTATCATAACTCAGTAGTCAAAAAATCATGGATGAGTTGGCTCATCTTTTTGACTCATTGTCTCGTATTTACACAGTTTACTCACACACGGAAATTATTTCTTGCTAGACTGGTAAAGTAATACTTTTTTTTCTAACGTAAACAACAACATTCGGGTTTCACGAGTTTTTGACGGGTTTTGCGACTGAATCATTTTTTACGGTTTGAATTGATTGATTGATTTTGCATCAAAATCTCAAGCGTCAGCTTTCTCTCACGGGAGAGCGTATTGATTGAGATTTGAGTGTGAGTCTATCAGCACTGATCATCACATACGCTTTTTTCACATCAGATGAGGAACCGAAAACGGTATCTAATTTCATGGCCTTTTATCCCGCTCCCTGCCTAATTCAGCTTCCTAATGACCTTTGTGGGATTGGACGAAACGAGTGACGATTGGAACACGATTGGCCCAATTTGCCTGATGGACCCCGAAAAGTGACATAGTTTCGTGTCGATAGGTTGAACCATTCGCTTGAGTGCTGCTGTTTCTGCTTCCTACTAGTAGGGTGAGAATGATGAGAAGAAATTGTTGGGAGGTGCTGATGGACATCATCGCAAAAACCTAACTGTGGAACCTGTCAAGCTCTATATCGCTGGGTTTAGGCGATGGTCGAATATTAATTAGGTTAATAGAATTTCGTTATTTTCAGCGCTCAATGATGTTTTGAGATAATCCTTTACAATGGAACGGGAATGTGCAAAATAAATAATTTGTCGGAAAATCATAATTAATCACATGGATGAAACATCAAAGATTCCGAAACTATTAAACTCTCAATGTTGACACGATGTCAAGTTGCTTCTATCAATCTTTTTCGCTACATGTGCTCTTAACCACCAATATGACTAAAGCAGTCCAAGTTGGTGTGAAATTTACAAATAAAATTGTTATCGGATAACGTTTCTCTAATGGATCCAAATAAGTGTTTAACCCTTAAATGCCCGAGACGAACCTTTAATTTTAAAGTGGCCACAATTCGGAGACTAGTAGATCTATTAATTTGAAATAAATTTTGAAGTAAATGCGGTTAATTGGTCTTGCAATCCTTGGGTGAGACATCCCCCCTGACCCCTCCCCCTTCTCTTGGTTACGGAAAAAGCGTGGGCAAAAGGGGTGCAAAATTGATTTTAAACGAATATCTCAACATCCTAATAAGCTAGAAGGTTGGTGTCTCCGGCAAAGTTATTCAGCAGATCAAGGGCTACCTGGCAGTGAACAGTATGATTGGAAATGCATACGCTTGGTGGCACTAGTAAAAATAAATCTTCAATCTTCTCAACCTCAAGAGCCTAGTAGTGACATTCAAACTGCATAGCAAATTTAATAGCTTTTTCGCAGTTAGCTAGTTACAATTCGATTTTAGATAAATTCCAAAAGGGCTTAAAATTGAGAAATTTTATTTTCAATATTTTTGTTATCTAATTGAGCAAAATGTTTTTTATTTTCTTTTTGCAGATCCTGTCGTATCATTTTCATAGCAGGATTGCGTGAGCACTGAAATTATCTTCTACTGACGTTTTTAAAATGGCTCGAATTTTATTTCACATTTTGGCATTGTAATGCCCCTTGCTTCAACAAAGCAATTTGTTCAAGTTTCGAGAGCATTGCCGTTCTCAAGAATTGTTTGCAAAAAAAGGTTAACGATTGTTTGCAAGATTACTATCGATGTATGTTTTGTATTCCAGTCGGTTCGAAAATAATTGAACGTGGAGCTGATTTGATTATGAATCGCTTCTTGGGATATATGATTTGTAACAGCAACAAGATCAGAATCAAAATCAGAGTGAATAACCAGTTAGCTACGATAGTGACTAGAGTTTGTTGAGACCAAATCAATCATAGAAGAGGAAAATCAAATAGGGCTATCAGGCTATTGAATTGAGAAATATCTTGAAGGGCACTTATAAAATAATATTCTTCCGTTGGGATTACATTGCGAATTATTCCATGAGCGATATTTGACTGACTAGTTCAATTGAGAATCAAGTTACTCAGAATCTCGAAAGCATTCTAGATCAGGGGACCTTTTCGAAGAAGTGAGAACTATTATTGAAGAATTCAAAAATATGAAAGCCCCTGGCGATGATGGATTTTTTATAACTTCTCCCACAAACTTACGGGAGTAGCTTATCATTCTTGGTTGATATATTTTACGAATGCTTTCAGTTGGCATACAAACCATAGAGTGATTCCGATAACCTTATGATTTAAAAACTTTGTCTTAAAAACATACTTACCTTGTCATCAGTGGACAAACATATCTCTGCTGCAAGTGAAAGTCACTGACGAAAACTTGTATTCGTCTTTGATACTAAATCTCTTGCTGATACGATGGCCAATGACAATTCTGCCTTAAACAGCCAGCTCGCCAACACCCATATTATTACAGCCAATCCTCTATGAGTCAATTTCTGAAGGGACCATCGACTAATAGAAATATCGCTTCATGGAACAGAAATGCTTTGGACAGCAGTTTGAGGGCACCATCATACCTAGCAACCATGAAATTTCGATCTTATTATGGTTCCATGAGTCGATGTCGAGTCATGAGTTTTCACTGTAGTTGACTTATGCAGATGCACTCGGTTTGGCCTGTTGTTCAAGGTCTTTCTTTGAATCCAATAAAAAAAAACTCACTTCTATCACATATATTTTAATCAAAAATACTCGTTTATTCTCATCAATTTTCATCGTTTTTCCTCACCTCAATCGACTACATATGTATAATATTTACAAAAGTCATTATATTGTTTACTGCCGCTTAATTTTACATCGTTTGCAGTTACTTTGTTCGGCCGGTTTCTCACGTCGATGATTCAAACGCTCATTGATACTTGAAGTAGTTCGCTTTAGCTACGTTTCCCTAGCAGAGTACGGTTCCAGTTTCGATTTTTCTTTGTGTGTGTGTTTTTTCTTACATGAAAACATTCGTGATTGATAATGATAAAAACGTGTTGTTTGAATAGCTGTCCAGCTGAAGCTGCTTTCATATAGTCCTATTATATTTGTCTATCTGCTATGATATAAGTTCCGTTTTATGCGATTTGTAGATCAGTTTAAGGATTTTTTTGATTTTATTCAGAGTTATTTAATAAGAATAATCCTAGCGCTATCCTCAGATTGTTGTTTTTTGTTGCATATACACAATGTTTGCTTTGTTTTTCAAATTGGTTTAATTTTGCTTTCGTTTTCTTCTAACTATTTACACACTCGGAAACATCTTCAACAATTAGATATTTTACAAAAAAGAGGAAAACAAAGAATCACATCATCAATAGAAATGATCAATTCACAGTTTAGCAATGTCGCCGCTTGGAAGCGACGACTTTCAGTTTGGAACTTTGCTTAAATTAGTGTAAGTGTAGTACGTTTCGCGATTTAGTTTTTCGTGTTTTTCATGTATCGTAATAGGTAGTCTAGCGCTGCAAAATACACAACACACACATTCAGTACGTATTTGATGCAAGATTTGTCGAGAAGATATTGCTTGTGAAATTTGCACAGGTGTTGACGAACGGTTAGCAATGGTTTGCGGTTCCGTGTATCATCGCTTTCTAAGAATGCTTCTGTCGGAGCTGTTCCGTGTTTATTTTTCTATGGATTTAATGCGGTTTCGATGGAGTTGTGATCTTAGTGTTCTTGGCAATCAGAATACGTAAATCCCCTTACTATACCAATTCCCCTAGTATTATACTGACAGATACTCGAAGTCGAATCTAGTACACGTCACTGAAAATGGCATTACAGTTGAGGTCAAAATACGCGTATCTGTCAAAGGATACAAACTCTAGTGGAATCAAATGGTAAAGTACTAAATTTGGTTTTCAATGTATTTATCAAAACCTTTAATTCTTTAGAGAATTATACTCAGATTTCTTTTAGAGACATTTTCAAAATTTCATCGAAAGAGTTATCCATTAGACAAATTCCGGCGCGTTCTTTCTGCGAAGATGAGAATATTTTCTTGCAAGTGAGTAGTGAAAGAAAATTTCTTCTCTTCGAAAAAAATGTTCACTGGAATTTGTCTGAATAAATTGACTATTTATTCTGGTTGGTCTAAGCCAGGCCTGCTCAACCTTTTTGGCTATTTTTCGACATAAATTGTTGGTGCGTTCGCAAAAATTGACCGATATAAACCAAATTAGTCTCAAATGAAAGCTTGGTACTATATTTGTCTAATCCCCGCTGGAAATATAAAATTTATAGCAACCTCTTTGCTACCGATGCAAATAAGTCCAAAAAATGATGCGGCCCGCGGGCCGGACTGATTTTTTCCTTTGCTTGCATCGCTAGCGAAGAGTTTGATATAAATTTGAAATTCTTAACATGGCCTGGTCTAAGCACTCATTCAAGCATTTTTTTCGAAAACCTTACGTATCTTCTTATTTTTTTTATCAAAAACTCTCCCAGCCCAGCTCAGATTTTGAAGTCGTTTCACTAAAAATGTCTGTAAAGAGACCAAAAAAGAGTTTTAAATTTTCCCAGAGTTTCGTTCAAATAGTTCTCGATGATTTTTCTATGGTTACAAGTAGAATATCTCCTAGCACGGCTCTAAGAATTTTCTGGATGTTTTTTCAGAGATAATTGTTATTTTTTTTTACTTTAGGAATACTTTGATAACTGCTTGCACAGATTCCTCGGACAAGTTTTCAAGGATTCGTTATAGTATTTGCCTATAAACAATTTCTGTGAAGAATCCTCTGAATATTCATCAATGGATTCCTGATAGCAACTTTCAGATATCAGAAAATCATACAGGAAATTTCTTGTTTGTAATTTTTTATTTTATTATGTCAAATTTCAAGACTTCCAGAAACATTGCTTCATATTATTTCTTCCAAGTGTTTTCAAAGTATTGCTCTCAGGATTTTGGAAACTTTCTTGGAATACTTTAAGGTAGTTTTGAAACACACGGATATTATCAGAGACTGTTGTAGCTTTTTCTCACAGCATATTTGGCTTTAACTCTTGGACAAATTCTGTGCGCTAATCTGAGAAAAAAAAAACATTCTACAAAGATTGTTGGAACAACTCATGAAAGAATCAAAACATCTTGTAAATTTCTTTGACAAATCATTGGAAATATTACTGATCCAATATCCTAATCACAAGATAAAATATCATGGAAATATCCAAATATTAAAATATAACATGTTTAGAGGATATCTGGTTGAATCCTTAGAAGATTGATTCAGGAGTAATCAGAGGAATTTTTCACTCTTGTTGTATCTTTTGGTAATAACATTTTGTGAACTGTTGAAAAACCTACTGCATAAATAATGCAGAAATTTATAGTAAAGTCTTTGGAAATTGTTTCTTGTTTAATTCTAGTGAGTTTAAATGGCTGAAACTGTGAATCCTGTGGAAATATTTGAGACAATTATCTGAAGAGTTTTAAGTGATAGAAACTGTCAAAGTTGTTGAAATTCTTTTTGAAGAAGTCACTTGGAGAATTTCTAGTGGAATCTCTGTGAATTCCTTGGTTGAATCCTTAGACTAATATATGGTGCAATATTTGGAGGGATGCCATCAAACATGGACCATTTGATAGTCTAGTACACCGTTACGAAATCTTGTGGGGATTTTGGAAACTTTCTAAAAGAACTCTTGCAAAGCTTACTAAAGAAATCGATGCTTGAGAATATTTTTTAGAAACCTTCTAGATAAACTCCTTGAAAAATCTTGGTAGAACCCTTGAAGGAATCTCTAGGAATATTTCAAGTAGCATCCTCAGAGAAGCTTCTACAAGAATTGCTGAACGAATTTGTTTAAACAATCTGATAGAATGATTAACGAGCTATCCTGGAGGAACTTCTGTGTGATTTTTTGAAGAATCGCTGCAAAATCACAGGATCATTTCTAGAATGTGCGAAGAAATACTGGAGGAATTTGCCAATCTCGAGAAACTCCTGAATGTTGTCCTGGAGGATATTACCGGTGGAGTTCGATAAAAGACATATGAAATGACTGAATAATTTCTGGAGTGTTCCTTGAAATTATATTTGGTTGATTTTTTTTTATGAAACCCTGAAGTAATATTTAGAAGAATAACTGTTGAAATCAACAAGCTACTAGAAGAATTCTTGGTTGAATACTTAGAACAACCCTTGGTGAAATACCAACATTGGATAACTTCATATGACAAATCCTCATGGAAAAACTTAAGAGAACTGCTGAAGTAATCTTGGGTTGAATTCCTTAAGGAACAAAGGAAGAATCCTTAGAATAATAATTTGGAATACCTTGAAGAATGACTGAAGAGATTAATTGCAACATTTTAAAAAAAATCAACATGGATCCCTACACATTTTTTTCCAAAAATTCTAGAGAATTGTTTTGTAAGCTTAACTGAGAGATTTTAAAAAATTTCTCCTGAAGAAATATCAGTGGAAATAATTGAGAAAAGCAATGGAATTATTTCTTATTATCATTATACGGTTCATGAAAAAAAATGGTTTTCTAAAAGAATTTCCATGAAAATACATTAATGAGCATCTGTAGAAAGAACGGGAGAAATTAGCGTCGTTGATCGAAATTTCCTGAATTTTTACTTTTTTAAGAACGCTTCGAAAAAACGTGGAAGGCTTTCTTTGTTGAGTTCCTGAGATAATTAATGCACAATGGTCGAAAAAAAAACGAAGTTTGGCCAAAACTAGTTTTATCGCCTTAATCGATGAAATATGTAATCTGAATATGTTATTTGGCGTTTTCATTGTTTCAGAAGGGGTTATTCACATATTACGTAACTTTTTTTAAAAAGCTTTTTTTATCAGAAATGCAATCAAATTTGGCTGAAAGCACAAATTTTGTTTCTATTTCAACGAGTTTGATCAAAAAATGTATGAAGAGTGGTTAAATATATTTTATAACAACTTTGTATGAAAAATATCGTAAAAATGTATGAAAATATTGAACTATTTTAATAGCTCTAACTTGCAAATCAGCAAATTTCTGCAAAAAATTTAAACGTTTTTTGTAAGATCTAAGGATGCATTTTTATGTGCAATATTCGAAATGGCGGCGACATGACGCGACAAGAGTTGTTTTCCATGTTCAAAATCATCAAAATTACTAAAGTGTAGCATTGAACAGTATTAAAGCTTCAACCAAATATTTTTTCCATTCTCATGCTCGATAAAAGTGTTGAACCATGAGCTTTCAGAAAGTGCGTAACTTTGGGAAAATATTGCATTCCTTATATATGAATTTTGTACTTGATTTTATTGTTCCATTTTTCAATTTTTCGACTTCAGTCAGTTTGACGCCATAAAAGTCAAAGAAATTTATATTTTAGTTCAATTTCAATTAGGAATCATAATAATATAATACATGAGGTATATTTTAAAATGATAAAAACCATAAAAATCTCAAAGAAGTGTTTTGGTAGTTTTGGCCGCTCCTTTATATGGAGCCCGACCATTGTGTAATGGAGCAATGTTCCAAGCAACTGGAAGTTCAGATAAAATAGCATGTTTTGGCCTAATCAGCTCAAATTTCAAGTAATCAGGTACTTGAGTTATTATTCAACACATTTTACCTTGAAGTTCCTTTATTTACGCTTTCTGATCTTACTAGAAAAATTCTCGAAGAATCTTTCACGAAGAAATTTCACCAGAGAATACTTCAGAAGTTCTTTTAAACATTTTTCAAGGAAGATTCCTCTACCTCCAAACAAGGATTCAGAGAGTTCACCAACAGTTTTTTTCAACTTTGTCTTTGAGGTTCTTCCTTAAGTTTCTCTTGATATTCATCCAACATTTTTTTACTCGAAAATTTCGCAGCAAAAAATAACCAAGACTTCCTGCAGAAAAAAATAAATTAAGAAATCTTCTAGATGTTGCTCTAAGGGTTCCCCCTAATATGCTACAAGATTTTCATGAGCAATTAACTCCTCTAGCAGCACTCCACCGCAAAAATAATATTCAAATTTCGATGGCTTTTTTCTTTTTCAATATGTTTGGCCCATTTTTTCACAAGTTCTTAAAAATATATTCTAGTGTAAGAATTTGTGTCGACGTTTATCGTTTGAGCTCTGGTTTTTAAGAAATTTCGTAGTTTTTTGGGGGACCGACATTCTCCACTTAAAATGATTTGGCAGCCATTTTGTTTTACGTCAATTTATCGAAAAATGATATAAGGTCAATGCTGGATCACAACAAGCTTTTCTAAAAGAAATCATACAAATCATACAATTCTCGGAGATGTCTGGAAATTACGCTATGATGTTTTTTTAAGTTTTCAAGTTCTTTATTTGGCCAGCGTGGTACCAGCAACCTAAATGCTCATTACTTCAAGACGGCTGCACCAAATTGCTTTATTCATTTCATTAATTACTCTCATTAATGTATTATTCCGAAATGTGAGTATTCGAATGCGATAAAAATTCTGGAGCCTGAAAAAACTACGTGAGTTATGGCTACGCGTCGGTCCCCCAAGAAATTTTGAAATATTTCTGAATCCAGATGACCAACGCTTAATATCGACAAAGCTTGAGCTTGAGCTTGAGCTTGAGCTTGATTGGCCGCCCGTGGATGCACTCCAGTATCGCCAGATCAGCTGCACTTACACAAGGAACCAACCGAATGACTGCTTGGGACTAACAGGCATCATCAGTGTATAAGTGCTGGTGATCTTCTATTTTTAGGCAACAATGGCACCTGCCACGTCAGAATGCAGACCAATGAGGGGAAGGGGGAGGAATTGATGATGCATTGAACTGACTCCCACGTAGACCGTATATTCCAACGCTTCAAAATGACCAACGCTTAATATCGACAAAGATTCTAAAACTAGAAGAGTTTCTGAAAACTTGTGAAAGCATGGTGCAAAAATATCAAGAAACAAAAAAGTTATCACAATTTTATTTTTTTTTTGCAATTAAACTGAAGCTGCTAGTAGAGGAGTTATGGCTCAAGAGTCCATCATTCAATCATCAGCAAATCTATCATTGAACTATATGATATTCATAACAAATGACTTCACGGATCACACAATATGAACATCAAGTTTCATTTCAGATTCATAGAGAAACAAACATAAAAAACTTTTTGATGAAATTCCTGACGATATACCACACAAAAAAGCTTAAGTTGTATTTGTAAGATTTACTACAAGAAATCTTGTTATTTTTCCTCCCCTCTTATGATGGAAAATGAATGGCGTTGATGCGGATTTTATTGTTAGATCGAAGAAAAGATTTTGCATGAACTCCGGAGTTTCATGATACTATCGCGAACAAATTAATGTAGAAACCATTTTTTCCTACTAGCAGAAATTCAAAACAAACTTTTTTAGAGGGACATTTTTTTTATTGTGGTAGAACCGTTGAAGTTTAACGCGGAAATATGGGCGGTATTTTTTACAAACATCAAATATTAAATATTGATTAACCCATTACGCGTGGTAAAAATAGACAAATTATGAGTGAAATAATGAAAAAAAAAATCACATGCTCGGCTGGGATTTGAACCCAGGACTTTTGTATGCTAGACGAGTACTCTACCAACTAAGCTACCGAGCCACAAGTTACAAGTACAGAATTCAAATCCCTACCACGCGTAATGAGTTAATTAATTGGATAACCATGCGGATTGGAATACCAAACAGCTCAATATAAGCGTCAATTTATATTAGAGTGTTGCTGCCTCTCTGTAGTAGTCATGTCGTCACTTGAGTGAGAGCGGCACGTTGATAGCCTTCCCACATCTTTACTCTTCCACAATACAGTTGTTGCGGAAGCGATGTAGGTACGATAGGCAAACAGTTTCAACACTAAACAAATCGCACTCACTCTGTCCGCGTGTGTAGTAACATGAGATGGATGGATATGGGTTATGAAAGGGTCCGCGTGGTCTGTAGGGATTTGAATTCTATACTTGTAACCAACTCAGTTATTGGGTCACCAAGTGGCTCTGTAGCTAAGTTGGTAAAGCGCTCGTCTAGGATACAAGAGTCCTGGGTTCAAATCCCAGCCGAGCTCGTGGTTTTTTTTTTTCATAATTTCACCAATAATTTGTTCATTTTTACCACGCGTAATGAGTTAATTAATATAATAATCATGCGGATTGGAATACCGAGCAGCTCAATATTAGCGTCAATTCATTACCAAATATGAGAGATAACAAGGTAATAAAAAGCTTTCTAATAGTTTGAATAAAAAAAATCCCAAGTTACATCAGTATCTTCTTTAGAAATTATTCTCGAAATCAAGCAGAATTCCTTCCTTGACTTCTAGGTTTCTCAGAATTCTTCCAGGAATTCCTTTAGGAATTCTGCCCTGGATTGGCAAAAAAATTGAATCTTAGAATATAGATTTTTTAAATAATTGATGAACTGTTTTCTAAAAAACGAAATAGTCCTTTACTGCTATACTTATTTTGGAACCATTCCTGGGGTTTTCTATGAAAATTCCTGTGCAGATTCAAAGGCAAGGGACGTTTTAGATGCAAATAATCCACAAGAAGAAGAATTTAAAAAAAAAATCACAAAGAAATTTCTAGCAGAAGCCTTAGCGAAATATTCCAAAAATTTGAAAGAACCAATACATTTTAAGAGGAATTGCGATGGAAAAGTTTAACCTTTTTGAAGGGTCAGTTATTTACTTTGGTTGAATCCAAGTACATTGTCCGGTATAAATCTGTGCATAAAAAGTAGACATTGGAGGAATAGTTATCTTCCAGGAGGAAATCGCGTTGAAAGTATGATCAAATCTGGCAATATTATTTAACTAACTTCCAAGAGATTTGTAGTAAATGGTTTGAAGCCAACCTTTGACCCTTTGATTGTAATAAAATTCTTCAAGGAATAACGAGCAATGATTCCAAAAATTCCTTACATTTCTAACCATTCATCTGACGAAAACATAATTATGTTTAAATTCTTTGAAGAAATTAATTAAAAAAATTTTTTCCCCAAGAAGTTTGATCAGAATCTTTTTAAGAAATTATTCTTGAAATCTTGGTGAATTCCTTCCTTTACCTCTAGGTTTCCCAGAATTCTTCCAGGAATTCCTTTAGGAATTTTTCCCTAGATTTGCACAATAATTGACCCTTGGAATATGGATTCTTCATCTGAAGACAACTTAACCATGTGGAAACTATTTGAAGCATTGAAGAAGCCTTATTTTTCACCAAAAAATCTCGCTATCTTTTGTCTAAGACACGCCTTTAGTAATTTTGCTTATTTTTTTCAATGAATTTTGTCGGACATTTACGAATTGTAGCCGTCTGGCCTCCCCTATTTCTAAGCCAAAACTGATTGAGCGAAACTAGATTGACATCAAGTGAACTTTGGAGTCTCTTGCTTAACTACAACTCGAACTATGTGTTGCTTGGAATTTCAAAGAAATCCGTGAGGTAATTTCTGTAGAAACACTTTGAGTGGTTTATATAGAAATTTCTACGGAAATCCCGGAGTAATCAGTGCAAAAAACTCCTTAAGAAATCACAATTGGAATTTATAGAAGAATCCGTTGACGAATTCATTGAGAAAAAAAAAACAAAATATGCTATCATAACGATTCGATAAGAATAATGTTTCGATTCGATCTATTGAACCATTTTGCTCAAAACATCACTCCTTCGCCAAGAACACTAAGCCCACATTCCTTTCGAAAACATCAATTCTATAATACAGTTAAGCTGCCCCTCCCTCTAGTAGTCGATTTCCCACCCTCGCCCCTTTTCCGTGTTTTCCCTATTCGTTAGAAAAATAATCACAATCACGTTAAATGGTCTGTAGGGGAACTGGGGGTAATATGCCCATAGGGGGCAAAACGCGCCACCATCGTTTCGGACGAACGATGTGATTTAGAATGCTTTTTTTCACCCTAGATCATAAAAAATGGATAAAAATGCTTTTCCTAATATGTTTTTATGTGTTTTTTGCACCCAAATCGATAAAATAGTATAAAAACGTTTTTCGCTGTTTTCGTTGCAATTTTGTGCGATTTTCAATGTCTTTTTTTAGGTCGATAAATAACCAAATTTCTGAAACTATTACCGAGAGCCAACTTGTGCACTGTCGTAGTTTGTATTACGCCCAAAACATATGTTAAATTTGCCCTCAAAAAGCTTATTGAAGGACCTAAACTTTAATCAACTCTGGGGGCAAAACGCCCACCCCTATTTCATAACACCAAAACAGCCGTTTGAATTCAAATTCTACCAAACGTAATGCCACGTTGAAGTTACGCAAAAAATGGAACCTTACAAATGTACATTTTTCGCATCAGCATGTATACTAATATTGAACAATAACATCTGAACAAACGCCTGGATGTATGCAGCACATATACAAGCATGATTGTGTGCGTTCGTTTACAGCATGGCTAACGCCGAACTCAAGCGGGGCGTTTTACCCCGCAAAACAATACATATGCAGTTAAGCAAGCATTTTTTTTAAATTATTTTATAAATCACAGAAAAATAAAAATGGATAGCTGTTTCTACTATTTGGTAGAAAACATGTTTATCTATCCGACCATAGTTAAAAAAGAGCATAAAATAATGTTTTTCACATCTAAAATCGCTGTTCTCCTTAACGTGGGCAAACTACCCCCAGTCCCCCTACAGCGGCACCAACTCGTCGTCGTCGTCGTCGCGTTCTCGTTCCTGGAAACTTCCTCTCCAGCACGCATCAGTGATAGTGCCGCATAGTCTTGCGCCCCCCAGTATTGCTAGTGGCCGCAGTTGCTGTTCCTGTCGCCATTTTCCCGTTGCCGACGATGATGTTGTGATTAAGTGTATTTACATTGTAATTCCCCGGCAGCAGCCCGTTCCGGATCGGGAGTTCCGGTGGCGTCGGGGAGGTCGGACTGTGCGGAGGCGATGTGGTCGCACTATTGCTGTCATCCTCATTATCGCAGCCACTGGCCGCACTGATGCTGGCACTGCGACTGCACCCATCGACGTCCAACTCGTGGTCCGAGGATAGGGGATGATGGGGTGGATGTTGGTGCTGCTGCTGCTCGTGGTGCAGTCCATCGTGGTGGTGGTGATGGTGATGATGATGGGTCTGATATTTTGGTCGGCCATTGGGAAGGCCGTTTGGGCCGACGACTCCACCAAGAGTGTTCGTTTTCGAACTGCTGAAATGGTCCTGGTTTAGCCGAAGCGGTGCGAGGGTTTGCGTCTGGTAGGTGATTTGATGGTAGTGATGGTTGTTGACATTGTTGGACATTGTCGAGAAGTTGCCGGAAGCTGTCGTCGTTGCTGTCGTTGCGCTACTGCTACTGTTGCTGTTGTTGTGATGGGGTGGAATCGGTGGGGTGTAATTGGGGAACAGTTTCATTCCCGGTTGCTTCAGATGGTCCTGACTTAGCTGCAGGAAGGTCGTTGCCATTCCGTTACAGTTGGCACTGCCGCCAGGACAGATTTGATGCTGTGAACCTCCCCTCCGAGGCGGTGGAGGGGGAGCCTCTAGCTATAGTTCCGTTACCGGTATGTGCCGGATTCCATGCGAGTGGTGGTTGTTGATTTGATAGTTGTTCAACGTTGTTGTATGCACCCCTCCCATCGTGCACGGATTCGGCAATCTACCCATGTAGTCCTCCTCGGAGAAGGTCTTCTGGTATTCACGCTCCTTTCGACCGATGGCACTGTTTCCCCATCTGCCTTTCACCGCCTCTCGAATTCGTCTTCGACATTTGTAGATTACCAGTGCCAATGTTGTAATGAATGCAGCAGCTGCAACCAGTATAGCACAAATAATCGCTTGTTGTTGGGGGTCTGTATGTGAACAGCCGAGCAATTCAGGCGATAATGCTTGCAAAGTTTGCTCTCTCAGTCTATCCGGTGAAGCGCAAACCACAGGGTTCTGATTCTGGCTACTGTTGCTCTTATTCACCAACACGTTCCGCAACCACAAAATTCTGCAGTCACAAGCAATTGGATTCTCTGACAGGTCCAAATCGATCAATTCATTCCACGTGAACAAACCATCCGATAGCGTCGTCAATGCGTTGTCTTTCAGCATCAGTCTCTTCAGATGTGGCAACCCACTCAACGCTCCCTCCTGAATCTCTGTCAGAGCCTTATTCGATGCTATCACGATTTCTTCCAGGTTGGCATTAGCCGAAAACGCTCCCGTCTCGATTCTGCTCAGTTTCAAAGACCCTGATATGTCAATCTTTCTCAAGTTTGCCAACCCAGCAAAAGCTCCCATCGGAATACTATCGAAATCGTTCTGTCCCAATGACAACTCTTCTAACCGCATCAAATCGGCCATCTCCGTGGTTGGAATTCGATTAAGACGATTGTCCGAAAGATCCAACACTCTCAGAGCATCCAATCCACTGAATGTCTCTCGGGTAACATTCACTAGTGCAGCTCCCCTCAAATCCAATCTACTCAACTTATCCAGCTGCACAAATGCATCCTTAGCAATCGTAGAAAAAGAATTAATCCCCAAGTACAGCTCCGCCAGAGCCACAAGCGGTCCAAACGCCGGCGACGGCACCGCACTCAGCGTATTATCGTCCAGATACAGGACCTTCAGGTTCACCAACCCGTCGAAAGCCTTCGGGTCAATCTTCCCTATTCGATTCTGACCCAAGTTCAGCTCCTCCAACTTCTTCAAGTCCACGAATATTCCCTCCGTTAACTCATCCAGAAAATTCCCCCTCAAATTCAGAATCGTCAACGAGTCCAAGCCCGTGAGCGTCTTGTTCGAAATCGATCCAACCTTGTTGTGATTCAGGTGCAGCTCCGATAGCCTTCTCTGATACATAAACGTTTTCGGTGGCATGTTGAACACATGATTGTAGCTCAAATCCAAAAATCTCAGCTCCGTATAGAACTGGATCGACGAATCAAGTCCCCTGATTTTATTGTTCCTGATGGTGAGCCGCTTTAGCGATGGATTAAGCACAATCGGCAGCACGTCCAGGAGTCCTTCGCCACACACAACCTCCAGTGTGTCGTCGTCGCATTGACATGGTGGGGGACAAGCTGACCACATGGGAACCACCGGAACCAGGATTCCAAGCAGCAGCACCATTATAAGGCCCATGTGGACCGACCTAGATGCGGTAGGGCGAAGCATTGTTCCACAAATTTGTGATGAATTCTTCATAAGCGTAGTATTCCGGGTTGGGTGATGGGCGCTCAGCACCTCGCAACGATCATAGTCTGAAATGGAAGACGAGAAAAGAAAACTTTATTATCGAGTGGAAGCCGAGCCGCTAAGCTGTTTATTGGATTAGGAGGAGCAGGATGGCAATCGAGCCCGGTCAGGTGATTTTCGAAGAAGCAGCTTTATTGACGGTGTGTGAAATCTGATACCATGGAGTCGTCGACGCAACAGTTTTGTTGTTCCGTTTTGAGAGGACCGGAGAAAATCGACACTAATGCCTGCACTAATCCGGGTGTAATGCGGTAAAATTAATAATAAACGACACGGATTTTGGGGCATTTTTTCCGTCGCGTTCAAGGTGTTTGGTTCGGTCATAATCAGGTGCGAAGAGGACGTTTGGGTGAGTCAATGGACAAATGATACTTATTTATAGAGGAACAGGAGGATGGCTAGGAATGAAAAAGGTATGAATTGGTGAGGACAGCCATCATAAAATTGTCTTGATGGGAATATTGAGAGAGGGTGATACGATAATGAAACCATAGACTTATACAATTTAGGTGGGAAAGTAACAAGTCATTACATTTTTTAGCAATTTTATTTCAACATAGGTCATTGTTGGTTTCAAACACATAAATTTAAATAAATAATGTTGTTGGTGAGAATGATTTAAGAGATCTTCAAGAGTACTTTTTCAATTATTTTTCAATTATTGATGTTTTACTCTGAAAAAAAAGAAAAAAAAGACACCGACACGTTAATGCTTCCAGTGGACGATTATGTCCTTTGAAGGAAGCACCACACTAGACAACGGACTAGCATGCAACGCCCAGTGGCACAGTCGAAATACATTCCTGGCGAAAAGCTTTCCGGCCTGAAGCGGGTATCGAACCCAAACTCCTTAGCACGATGCGGCCAAATGCCTTGGTGACACTAACCGCACGGCCACGAAGCCCACAATAAAAGAAAAGACATAATTTGTCCGAATGGAGTAAGAAGTCGTTTTTTTAACGCGTTGTACAATTCAGAAGAATTTTTATTTAGGGTTTCTCGAAAGATTTGATCGATAAATTTTACGAACAAAGCACATTTCAAGAAACTGAGATAAATTTCACTTTCAAGTTCCAGAATGAGCTTGAGCTTGAGTTTGATTGGCCGCCCGTGGTTGCTACTCCAGTATCGCCAGATTAGCTACACTTTCACAAGGAACCAACCAGATGACTGCTTTTGATTAACAGACACCCTTAATTTATAAGTGCTGATGATCTTCTATTTTTAGGCAACAATGGCGCCTGCCACGTCAGAATGCGGACCAATGAGCGTAGGGAAACGGTTTTTTTTTATCCGTCTCGGGCTCTAGCAAATGCTATGAACTGTGATAGATCAACTGTGACATATTAAGAGAGGAAAATAGAAGCAAGTCCTAGATACAACTACAAAGTACGAGGAAAGGGACGGGCCTTGTATTGAACCCAAGACCTTCTGATTGTGAAACAGAAGCGCTACGCATTGGACCACCAACCCCGTCTCACTTCACTTTCCAGAATGTTCAGAAAAAAGTATCAGAGCTGCTTTCGAATCTCAAATAAGCTGTTATCAAACAAAAGTTGAAACAATATCAACTCTCAGTTTTTTCGAAACATATTTAAATTCCTTTAGGAACTTAATTTAGGTACTTTCAAATATCTGTTGAGTTTAACTCGAAATTCTGTCAAAATTTTATTGAATCTGTTTTGCAATAATTCTCGAATACTTTTTTAAACAGACTCTAGCAACTTTCATACGGTTTTGTGACAATTAATTAAGCATAATCTTTTTTTTTTTACATTTTTGCGCCGTTCGCTTTAATTTTGCATACAATCAGCTCGCGTTCAAAAACTAGGTAGTTTCTATTATTTCCCACAATAAAATAAGGACAAAATGATAAGCCGTTTTATTCAGTTACTTACGACGTTTTTGTACCAGTGTAAAATCGACTCAAGTAGTGTTTTGTTTTGATTCGTGGTTAAGTCACTTTGTCTCTCCATACAACGGACTGGTGAAAGAAGCGGTTATTTTTCGATAGTTGAAAATATTTCTAAATTCGTTTTGTAAATCCAGAAATCAAACGTTTTAAAAGTGAAAAATTGAGTTGATTTAGAACGCGTAGAATTTCGCCTGCGAAACACGTAAGATCGATGAAGTAATTTTGTTTACTTTTCTGACTTGAGGGTGTTTGAATATGTTTTCGAGAATTCAAATTTCTGTTAGAATTGTTTTTTCAATTGCAATTCTATCGAAACTCAGTTAGGATTCAATACATTTTAAATAAAGACTCCATCAAAAGACAGTTGGGACTTCTTTCGAATTTCAGTGAGAATTCTTTCTTTAGCGACTTTTCATCGAGTCTCAGTTGAGATTCCTTTGAATTCCTTCGAATCTCAGTTGAGATTCCTTCGAATCTCAGTTGAGATTCCTTCGAATCTCAGTTGAGATTCCTTCGAATCTCAGTTGAGATTCCTTCGAATCTCAGTTGAGATTCCTTCGAATCTCAGTTGAGATTCCTTCGAATCTCAGTTGAGATTCCTTCGAATCTCAGTTGAGATTCCTTCGAATCTCAGATGAGATTCCTTCGAATCTCAGTTGAGATTCCTTCGAATCTCAGTTGAGATTCCTTCGAATCTCAGTTGAGATTCCTTCGAATCTCAGTTGAGATTCCTTCGAATCTCAGTTGAGATTCCTTCGAATCTCAGTTGAGATTCCCTCGAATCTCAGTTGAGATTCCCTCGAATCTCAGTTGAGATTCCCTCGAATCTCAGTTGAGATTCCCTCGAATTTCAGTTGAGATTCCCTCGAATTTCAGTTGAGATTCCCTCGAATTTCAGTTGAGATTCCCTCGAATCTCAGTTGAGATTCCCTCGAATCTCAGTTGAGATTCCCTCGAACCTCAGTTGAGATTCCCTCGAATCTCAGTTGAGATTCCCTCGAATCTCAGTTGAGATTCCCTCGAATCTCAGTTGAGATTCCCTCGAATCTCAGTTGAGATTCCCTCGAATCTCAGTTGAGATTCCCTCGAATCTCAGTTGAGATTCCCTCGAATCTCAGTTGAGATTCCCTCGAATCTCAGTTGAGATTCCCTCGAATCTCAGTTGAGATTCCCTCGAATCTCAGTTGAGATTCCCTCGAATCTCAGTTGAGATTCCCTCGAATCTCAGTTGAGATTCCCTCGAATCTCAGTTGAGATTCCCTCGAATCTCAGTTGAGATTCCCTCGAATTTCAGTTGAGATTCCCTCGAATCTCAGTTGAGATTCCCTCGAATCTCAGTTGAGATTCCCTCGAATCTCAGTTGAGATTCCCTCGAATCTCAGTTGAGATTCCTTCGAATCTCAGTTGAGATTCCCTCGAATCTCAGTTGAGATTCCCTCGAATCTCGGTTGAGATTCCCTCGAATCTCAGTTGAGATTCCCTCGAATTTCAGTTGAGATTCCCTCGAATTTCAGTTGAGATTCCCTCGAATCTCAGTTGAGATTCCCTCGAATCTCAGTTGAGATTCCCTCGAATCTCAGTTGAGATTCCCTCGAATCTCAGTTGAGATTCCCTCGAATCTCAGTTGAGATTCCCTCGAATCTCAGTTGAGATTCCCTCGAATCTCAGTTGAGATTCCCTCGAATCTCAGTTGAGATTCCCTCGAATCTCAGTTGAGATTCCCTCGAATCTCAGTTGAGATTCCCTCGAATCTCAGTTGAGATTCCCTCGAATCTCAGTTGAGATTCCCTCGAATCTCAGTTGAGATTCCCTCGAATCTCAGTTGAGATTCCCTCGAATCTCAGTTGAGATTCCCTCGAATCTCAGTTGAGATTCCTTCGAATCTCAGTTGAGATTCCTCGAATCTCAGTTGAGATTCCCTCGAATCTCAGTTGAGATTCCCTTCGAATCTCAGTTGAGATTCCTTCGAATCTCAGTTGAGATTCCCTCGAATCTCAGTTGAGATTCCCTCGAATCTCAGTTGAGATTCCCTCGAATCTCAGTTGAGATTCCCTCGAATCTCACTTGAGATTCCCATCCTGATCCCGAATCCCACTTGAGATTCCCTCGAATCTCACTTGAGATTCCCTCGAATCTCACTTGAGATTCCCTCGAATCTCACTTGAGATTCCCTCGAATCTCACTTGAGATTCCCTCGAATCTCGGTTGAGATTCCCTCGAATTTCAGTTGAGATTCCCTCGAATCTCAGTTGAGATTCCCTCGAATCTCAGTTGAGATTCCCTCGAATCTCAGTTGAGATTCCCTCGAATCTCAGTTGAGATTCCCTCGAATTTCAGTTGAGGTTCCCTCGAATCTCAGTTGAGATTCCCTCGAATCTCAGTTGAGATTCCCTCGAATCTCAGTTGAGATTCCCTCGAATCTCAGTTGAGATTCCCTCGAATCTCAGTTGAGATTCCTTCGAATCTCAGTTGAGATTCCCTCGAATCTCAGTTGAGATTCCCTCGAATCTCAGTTGAGATTCCCTCGAATCTCAGTTGAGATTCCCTCGAATCTCAGTTGAGATTCCCTCGAATCTCAGTTGAGATTCCCTCGAATCTCAGTTGAGATTCCCTCGAATCTCAGTTGAGATTCCCTCGAATCTCAGTTGAGATTCCCTCGAATCTTTGAATTCCTTTGAATTCCTTCGAATCTCAGTTGAGATTCCTTCGAATCTCAGTTGAGATTCCTTCGAATCTCAGTTGAGATTCCTTCGAATCTCAGTTGAGATTCCTTCGAATCTCAGTTGAGATTCCTTCGAATCTCAGTTGAGATTCCTTCGAATCTCAGTTGAGATTCCTTCGAATCTCAGTTGAGATTCCTTCGAATCTCAGATGAGATTCCTTCGAATCTCAGTTGAGATTCCTTCGAATCTCAGTTGAGATTCCTTCGAATCTCAGTTGAGATTCCTTCGAATCTCAGTTGAGATTCCTTCGAATCTCAGTTGAGATTCCTTCGAATCTCAGTTGAGATTCCCTCGAATCTCAGTTGAGATTCCCTCGAATCTCAGTTGAGATTCCCTCGAATCTCAGTTGAGATTCCCTCGAATTCAGTTGAGATTCCCTCGAATTTCAGTTGAGATTCCCTCGAATTTCAGTTGAGATTCCCTCGAATTTCAGTTGAGATTCCCTCGAATCTCAGTTGAGATTCCCTCGAATCTCAGTTGAGATTCCCTCGAACCTCAGTTGAGATTCCCTCGAATCTCAGTTGAGATTCCCTCGAATCTCAGTTGAGATTCCCTCGAATCTCAGTTGAGATTCCCTCGAATCTCAGTTGAGATTCCCTCGAATCTCAGTTGAGATTCCCTCGAATCTCAGTTGAGATTCCCTCGAATCTCAGTTGAGATTCCCTCGAATCTCAGTTGAGATTCCCTCGAATCTCAGTTGAGATTCCCTCGAATCTCAGTTGAGATTCCCTCGAATCTCAGTTGAGATTCCCTCGAATCTCAGTTGAGATTCCCTCGAATCTCAGTTGAGATTCCCTCGAATTTCAGTTGAGATTCCCTCGAATCTCAGTTGAGATTCCCTCGAATCTCAGTTGAGATTCCCTCGAATCTCAGTTGAGATTCCCTCGAATCTCAGTTGAGATTCCTTCGAATCTCAGTTGAGATTCCCTCGAATCTCAGTTGAGATTCCCTCGAATCTCGGTTGAGATTCCCTCGAATCTCAGTTGAGATTCCCTCGAATTTCAGTTGAGATTCCCTCGAATTTCAGTTGAGATTCCCTCGAATCTCAGTTGAGATTCCCTCGAATCTCAGTTGAGATTCCCTCGAATCTCAGTTGAGATTCCCTCGAATCTCAGTTGAGATTCCCTCGAATCTCAGTTGAGATTCCCTCAAATCTCAGTTGAGATTCCCTCGAATCTCAGTTGAGATTCCCTCGAATCTCAGTTGAGATTCCCTCGAATCTCAGTTGAGATTCCCTCGAATCTCAGTTGAGATTCCCTCGAATCTCAGTTGAGATTCCCTCGAATCTCAGTTGAGATTCCCTCGAATCTCAGTTGAGATTCCCTCGAATCTCAGTTGAGATTCCCTCGAATCTCAGTTGAGATTCCTTCGAATCTCAGTTGAGATTCCCTCGAATCTCAGTTGAGATTCCCTCGAATCTCAGTTGAGATTCCTTCGAATCTCAGTTGAGATTCCTTCGAATCTCAGTTGAGATTCCCTCGAATCTCAGTTGAGATTCCCTCGAATCTCAGTTGAGATTCCCTCGAATCTCAGTTGAGATTCCCTCGAATCTCACTTGAGATTCCCTCGAATCCCACTTGAGATTCCCTCGAATCTCACTTGAGATTCCCTCGAATCTCACTTGAGATTCCCTCGAATCTCACTTGAGATTCCCTCGAATCTCACTTGAGATTCCCTCGAATCTCGGTTGAGATTCCCTCGAATTTCAGTTGAGATTCCCTCGAATCTCAGTTGAGATTCCCTCAAATCTCAGTTGAGATTTTTTCGAATCTCAGAGATCTCAGAGATTCCCTCGAATTTCAGTTGATCCCTGGAATCTCAGTTGATATTCCCTGGAATCTCAGTTGAGATTCCCTCGAATCTCAGTTGAGATTCCCTCGAATCTCAGTTGAGATTCCCTCGAATCTCAGATGAGATTCCCTCGAATCTCAGTTGAGATTCCCTCGAATCTCAGTTGAGATTCCCTCGAATCTCAGTTGAGATTCCCTCGAATCTCAGTTGAGATTCCCTCGAATCTCAGTTGAGATTCCCTCGAATCTCAGTTGAGATTCCCTCGAATCTCAGTTGAGATTCCCTCGAATCTCAGTTGAGATTCCCTCGAATCTCAGTTGAGATTCCCTCGAATCTCAGTTGAGATTCCCTCGAATCTCAGTTGAGATTCCCTCGAATCTCAGTTGAGATTCCCTCGAATTTCAGTTGAGGTTCCCTCGAATCTCAGTTGAGATTCCCTCGAATCTCAGTTGAGATTCCCTCGAATCTCAGTTGAGATTCCCTCGAATCTCAGTTGAGATTCCTTCGAATCTCAGTTGAGATTCCCTCGAATCTCAGTTGAGATTCCCTCGAATCTCAGTTGAGATTCCTTCGAATCTCAGTTGAGATTCCTTCGAATCTCAGTTGAGATTCCCTCGAATCTCAGTTGAGATTCCCTCGAATCTCAGTTGAGATTCCCTCGAATCTCAGTTGAGATTCCCTCGAATCTCAGTTGAGATACCCTCGAATCTCACTTGAGATTCCCTCGAATCCCACTTGAGATTCCCTCGAATCTCACTTGAGATTCCCTCGAATCTCACTTGAGATTCCCTCGAATCTCACTTGAGATTCCCTCGAATCTCACTTGAGATTCCCTCGAATCTCGGTTGAGATTCCCTCGAATTTCAGTTGAGATTCCCTCGAATCTCAGTTGAGATTCCCTCAAATCTCAGTTGAGATTTTTTCGAATCTCAGAGATCTCAGAGATTCCCTCGAATTTCAGTTGATCCCTGGAATCTCAGTTGATATTCCCTGGAATCTCAGTTGAGATTCCCTCGAATCTCAGTTGAGATTCCCTCGAATCTCAGTTGAGATTCCCTCGAATCTCAGATGAGATTCCCTCGAATCTCAGTTGAGATTCCCTCGAATCTCAGTTGAGATTCCCTCGAATCTCAGTTGAGATTCCCTCGAATCTCAGTTGAGATTCCCTCGAATCTCAGTTGAGATTCCCTCGAATCTCATTTGAGATTTTTTCGAATCTCAGTAGAGATTTTTTCGAATCTCATTTGAGATTCTTTCGAACCTCATTTGATATACTTTCGAATCTCAGTTGAGATTATCCCGGATTAAGTTGAGATTTTTTCGAAGTCTTTATGACAAACATATTATTCAAACGATCAAACGATGAAAAATGGCTCCACATGTATTCCCAGTTCCCATTTCTAGATTAATAATGCCCCCATACATCACAGTCATAACCAGAGAGTGTCGCAGTGATAAATTTTCATATTTCACTCACAACTTTCCGGAAACAAACACTCGCCAACAAACGTCGAAATAAATATAAATCACTCCCCCGGGAGCTCCATTAGCTTCCTAATTGTTCTCTATTCACACATTGTCGATATTGAATCTGACAGGTCATGTTGAGCATCGTTGTGAACACGAGCATCAACACCACAGGCACCGCATTCGAGATGTATTATCGCCAGAGCTAGTGCCAGGAGCTGCAGTGTCGTAAAACAAGGCAATAAATATCTTATCCTTAGCTAGAATCTCTATATTTCATACTTGTGAACTCATCCTTGGAAGAAGCAGAAGTGTTGCCCATGCATCCTGCTTAGAGAGTTTAGTTTACACGCTGGCAGCAGTCAATATGAAGAATCCGTTCCTTTCTCTTGTCCTGTAAGAACCGAAACACACATCAGTTCCAATAAACATACATTCATCTTAACCAACCCCTTTTATGGTTCATAATTTATACGGAAAATCTTTCAGCAAGAAAATCATCCACCCAACCGGACACCAGTGCAGTGCACACCCTTTATACCCCAATAAATCATAATCTCTCCGAAGGAAATCGGTTCGCCCTCCCCTTCCATCGCGTGTACATCAGACCGAAATGCCTCAATCAACTGGCCTTTCCTAAAGGGTCAAACAAACCGAAGAACCAGCCACTTCGACAAGCAACCATTTCCGAAGGAGACTTTTCCTCTTGTAACAACAATAACAACGAAGAAGGTCCCCGGAAGGAAACTACGAGCTTGCAGCCCTGTCGTCCTGCTTAGTCGCGCTTAGTCGACGACTAAGAAGCTTTTCTCAGATTTTTTTCTTAACGCCCTTTGGGACATCAGTTGAAAATTCAAGCTGTATCATCGACTTGAATTAATTTAACTCTGTTGCATTTAGATCAGGTGCAACTAAACGCCCTGTGTAACATCAATCGAAATTGTCAAGCTGTATCAACCCCCTAGAGTAAATTGACCTTGTCTCAATTAGATCAGTTGCGTTTAACGCCCTGTAGGATATTATTTAATAATTACAAGCTATATTAACGCCTTGGAGTAGTTTGACTTTATTCTATGTAGATCAGGTGCATATTAACGGTCTGAAGACATCAATTCCAAGTTGTATCAACGCCCTGGAGTATTTTGACTTTGCTCTATGTAGATCAGATGCAACTCAAAGCCCTGTATGCCATAAATCGATCCATCCGTGTCGACGGCCTGGAGTAGGAGTCCACAAAGATCTTGGCGAGATCTGAACCATCTTTACGCCCTATAGCAAGTCTTGCTTGTATCAACCCCTCCGGTTATTTGACTTTATCCTATGTAGATCATGCGCACCTGATAGCCCTATTTAACATCAATCGAGATATTCAACGCTCTGGAGTAATTTGATTTTGCCTCAAATAGATGAGCTATATCTTAACACCCTGTAGGACATCATTTAATGAATATATTGCTGTATCAACGCCCTGGAGTAATTTGTCCTTTTCCTATGTCGATTAGGTGCATCTTAACGCCCTGTATAACGTCAATTGACCCAAGACAAATTTGACAGTCTTCCAAATAGATCAGGTGTATTCGAACGTCCTGTATCAAATTAATATTGGTCCTACATCAATTAAAATTGGTAGGCTATATCAACGCCCTGGAATTATTTGACTATATTTCACCTATATCTTTGCAAGATCTGGAGGATCTAAAACCGCTTTGGAAGATCAATCAAAATTTCCATGCTGCTTCAAGACAGTGAAATTATTTGACCTTGTGTTATGTGGATCAGCTGCATCTTAACGCCCTGATTAAGATCAATTGCAAACTCTAAGTGGTACCTACGACAAATTTGATCTTATCCTACGTAGATAAAGTGCGCCTTTACGTCCCAAATCAATTAAAAAATCCAAGCTGTATCGACGTTCTGGAGTAATTTGATCTTATTTCAAGAAGATTAGGTGCATCTTAACGCCCAGAAGGATATCAATTGTAAAATACAAGCTTCTAAGGGGGCGTCCATAAATGACGTAGCATTTTTTCACTGATTTTTTACAACCCCCTCCCCCTTCGTAGCATTTCGTCACAAATGCTGATACCCCCCCCCCCTTGGAAAAATACGTATCATATCAAGCAACCCCCCCCCCCTTTTTTTTTTGTTTTCCTTATTGGGTTAAAACAAAAAAAAAGTTCACTACAAAGTTTGATATTAATTACTGACTGAAACGTAAGGATAATCTAACGAATAAAAGTTTGATTTGCAGTAGCGCTCAAAAGTAATTTTGGAAAACAGTTTTAAATAACCTTTTTCCTGTTTAAATTATTGGCTAAATTGTGTTACTATTGCTGTTATTACTGTGAAAAACAAGTTTACAGCTGAAAATATAGAAAAAAATAAAAATAAAAATCCTCAATTGAATTGATGAAGTTAACAGTATCGAGTTAGGGTACAATAAATTTTATAATATATTGAAAACAAATATCGTTATATTAGAGGATTGTTTTTAAATTATTTGTTGTTAGGAAATAGATTTCCATGAAAATGATCAACAATATAGCTTAATTTGAAATGGATATTCGTCATTATTATCCAAATTGAAATCCATTTAGTAATCAAGCGCCAGATGTATAAAAGATTACACTTGTAGTATTTGAAATTTTCAGAAAATCTTAGCGATTATTATACAAACTATTCATCTTTATCAATATTTCAACTTAACTTCTTTATCGTTCCCCATACTAAAATTATATTACATAACCTATAATGAAACAATTGAATACTAAACCAAATAACCGAGTTGTTAAGAAAATTGAATGATAGAACAACACTCGAATCTGTTGTCCAGGCTTTCCCACCAAGTTGTATTTAGGCTATTCCATCAAGAGCATTGATATCTCAAAACAAATCGATGAGTTGATTGGGTGGAAATCTTCTGCAACATTGAGAGCATAATTCACGGAATAAATATCTTGATTTAATGTAATATTTGCCAAAACGAACATATGTTTTTTTTAAGAAAAAGTTCTAACAGAAAACATGAATAAAACTAAAACAATGTTTTCCAAGTTGTTAAAGCATCGATTTTTATATATTTTTTTATCTTTTATGTTTATTACAAATATGTTATATGTCTTATATGTTTATTTACAAATTAATTTATTAAGACATGAATATAATGTTCACAGAATTATTTAAAGCATTAAAAAATCTGTTTGATTCCACTACAGAAAATCTAAAATTTCTTTGATTTTTTTCAATCTTGAATTAACATTTTATAACCCAACTTTATAAGTCAAACAAAGAAAAAAGAAGTTTGATAATAAAATAATTGTATGTTATTTTTTTCAGCGCCTCTCATTTTACCGACGTGATTCAAAATGCTACGTCCACTAGCTAAGACCCCTCCCTCCCCCTCGTCACACATCGTCACAAACTCTTAAAGACCCCCCTCCCCCCAAAAAAGCTACGTCATTTATGGACGACCCCTAGATATTGACACAAATGATGCGCGTGCGGCTCAGGTGAACCCAAACTTTTGCACGATACACCATACTGAGGGGTGAACCCAAACTTTTGCACGATGACTTGACTGACTGTTTCATTGATTTTGAATACTTTCCAGATTTTTCCGCCAAAATTTCGTGGGGTTTCTTCAAAGAATATAAGATTACGATCCTAATGACATTTTGATTTAAAATTTTGGTCGACCCAATGCTGAGGAAATTAGATATGATTTTTCAGTGTGTTTTTTGAAAAATGTCACAACTTTAAGTAAAAATTTAGTATACAAAGTTCAAAAAATGTTTTTGGAAAAATACATACGAAGTAAGAATAACTCTTTGCCTTTCGAATGCGGCTTAGAGAGTTTCAATTGGAAATGTAATCACAGAGATATGGACAGAACACTTTTGTATGTTTTTGAGGGGGTGAACCCAAACTTATGCACGGGAGTGTAGATCAGGCACAACTTTACGCTCTGTAGGACACCAATCGATATTGTCAAGCTGTATAAACACTATGGAGTAATCAAGAGCAAATTAACGTCCTGTAGAAAATCAATTGAAATTTCGGAGCTGTACGACCCCTTGTCACCACTGAATTCTGAAATTCTGATATTCCTTTGGTGTGAAAAGAAAAAAATATGTTGAAATTGCGACAGCATGAAACAATATCGATCGAATCATCTCTAGTAGCTCTTAAAGTTTGATGAGATACATGGAATTTTGAAGCAGAAAAAAAACATCATTACGTATTCTTGTTCATTTTGGGCCAATATTTTTCATGCGATAGGGACGAAAATTCAATATCGAGTACACATCAAAAACGGTATTTGCTGAAATGAGTTTGAAAACCTGCTGTAATGAATAATTACCAATTCTTAAATCCTTTAAGGTGAAGATGAATCGAAGCCAAAGTTCAAATTTTCAAGAGCACGGATCTGGAGAACCAAACTTCCGTTTAAGCTGAAAACTTAATCGATTGGTCACTAGCTGGTGGTGACCAATCGATTAGGTTTTCAGCTCAAACGGATGTTTGGTTTTCCAGATCCGTGCTCTTGAAAATTTGAATTTTGGCTTCGATTCATCTTCACCTTAATAGACCCAACGCCAAACTATTATAATAAACAATAGCGTGATATTTTGAAATGTAGGGCAATTGTTAACCCTCTAATACCCAAATTTTTATTTTCGATCTAAATATCATTTTTAGTTATCTAAAATCGTTCTGAACACGTTTTGGGCAATGATTTATTATTATTACACGTTAAATGAACCCCATGCATTTGTATGTTATATAAGAATACAATTTTTCAAACAATTTTTAAAAATACAAAAAACTTTCAAAAGTCATAAAAAACTTTTGCGTGCTATGAGTCAAGGTTTAAGCCAAAAATAAAATTATTTTGATTTCCGAGCTACGAAAAAATACACAAAATTCCAAAGTGCACCCCGTCTAAAGGCGGGGTTGGGTATTAGAGGGTCAATTTATTTGCACTTTGGCATCACTTCAAGAGCGATATATTTGGCTGAAGTTCGAACCTCTTGTTTAATCCAAAAATAAGGTTCAAATTTTCTAGATATCCTGCTTTAAGACACCTTGAGCATGTGTTCGTGAACCTAATTTTTCGATTATATTTTTTATATAAAGTAATATAAGGGAATTAAGGTGAAACAGTTTGGAATCATCTTCCCAGATTGCACTAAAACTTCAAAGGCACAAATCCCGCTAAGGAAGCATCCAACAACAGTGCCCTTCTTATTTTGGCTTTGTGCACTAGCATAAAGTTTAAAATAAGAAGATCAAGTAAGTTTGCCTACTATTTCTCCAGTTTTGTGCTTTCTAAAACGCGAGTAGGGCCAAAAGTCAGCCGTTGTGACGGCCATCTTCGGATTCAGAGATGTTTCATCTTAACGTATTTTCAGAGGTGTAAGCCGATGCCGCGATTTATTTGTAATTTTCTCGGACATACGCAGACAAACTAAATTTTTGTTAAATTTATGCGCTGCTCAATTCTGTCTAATATCACAGGCTTGTTGAAAACTTTTGAGAAACGTTTTTACAATATTTCAAATATCTCATGTAATTGTGTTTGTTGCCTACATCCTCGTTTTCTTCGCCAGCCTTTCCCATAAGAACTGCAGGCAAATCTGTTCGGCAATTCCACATAAGCCGCATTTTGAGGCGTATTTATTTCAATCAACGACATCTCTGGCGAAATTGTTTGTTCGGAAATCTCGTCAGGGGGAAGCAGGCATATTAGTGTATCTCTCTTACGCTAGCTAGAAGTTTGAAGAGAAGCTCATTTTTTGATATATTTCATGTATTTCTTCACTTTTTTTTCTTTTCATATATCGAAAAACACAAATCAAACTGAGAAAGTATGTAGCTTTCATATGCAATAATTTTGGTCATTTTAAATTTGGTCATCTTGTATTTCATCAGAAAAAATAATTTCACCATTCATGCACCATTCGTTTTTTGATGGACGTCATATTTGAAACATTTCTAAGAAAAAAAACTGAGTTAGAACAGCTGCAAAAACTAGGTGAGCAATGGTATTAGCCGTAGGAAATGAACGATTTTCTAAATTTATGAAAAAAAAAAATATTTAGCACAACAAAGTAATAAGTAATCTTAATCAATCGCTAGTTCTTTCCTCGAGTAAACTGTAAATTGGGATTAAATTCTGGGTAATAAATCTGGTGGTTATATTGTATTATGACGCCATCTTGATTTTAAGCAAAAGTATGAGTTATTTAGTATGACGATACTTATCATGTTGAAATGAAATACAAATTGACTTGAAACAAATACTCTCCATTTTGAGAACCTGTGTGTTGATCATTTGTCCCTGGTTTTAAAGATATTCCGATATATCTAGAGGGCTCGAAATAATCCATTTTTTTAAATTTATAATTGTTTCTCGGTTTCACATGTTAATTGGAATGAGCATTGAACACAAACTAAACACGTGCAAAAGCATATTAGTTCTCATATGTTTGGAATATATATTAATTTGATACAATGTTCTTGTGAGACTCCCTAATTAACGCCTGGGAGTATAACCGCCCTCTGGGCAATAGCAACGCCCTCCTCAAAAGGGGATGACTAAGAAGCTAAAATTTTACGACGACAGGGCTGCGAGCTTGTATTCTTAGGCAATCGATTACACGGATCAGGTACAGGGTTTATCCTAATAAATCAAGGACCTGAAGATGTAAGCGGTAGCAGCAGCCAGTTTGCCGTTGACAAAAGGTTTTCAGCAAGATTTCACCGTTCCATGCATGTTGCGCTATTGAAAGGCATGTGATTGTGCGTGAAAATTTATTGCCCCTGGATGGTGCATCGCAAGCAGATAAGTTTCGATGCTAGGATGTTCGAACGCTTTTCGGAATATGCAAGAAGACCTATTCATCCGGAGGATTAATAATGTGGGGAGATGGAGAGAGACGTCGCTAATTGCAAAATTTTGAAATATATTACTATGTGTCATACGGAAGTGTCATCGCAACGAAGTACTCTGTAGCAATCTCAACAGAAACTTGAAAGGGTCTCAACTGAAACTCAAAGAGAAGGCAATTGATATTCTGAAAAATATCACGAAACATTCAGAGGAACCAATTGACATTTAGAAGATTCTTAACTTAAATTCAAGGCAAACTTAACAGATATTCGGAAGAAACTCAAATTAGTTCTGAGAGAAACTCTTCTGAGATATGAACTGATATGCAGGAAAACCTCAACAAAAAATTTCAACAGTTATTGAGGAGAATCTAAACTAAGAATCGGTAGAATCTTAACTCGTCAAAATCTAAAACCAAAAGAAATAACAAAAAGTTCGCGATCATGTACTCGCGAGTAACCGAACAAGGCGTGATTAATTATGGTTTTGATAGACAAAACAATTTCCACGCCCAAACCATAGAAAACCAGAGATCTCGGAGGGAAAATAGCCTTTATTTTAAATTGCGATTGACTCTGTCCGGACAACCCGCAACATGTTCACGAATCTCTTTAGCTTCGTTTACTCGCGAGCAAAAGAGATGCGATTAGGTCAGCACTCACGAGCATTCTGTTTTGGTTTAGATCCGGTTCAGCAGACATGTTTGCCACTTTCCATCACTGTGAACTTCCAAAAAATCTCAACAAAAACTCAAAACAAAAATCTCAACTGAATTTGGAGAGACAGTCGAGAGAATCTCAACTGAGATTCGAAAGAATCACAATAATGATTCGGGGGAATCATATCACAGATAAAAAAATAAAACTCTCGAAAGAATCACTGGACGTATACAATGGAAATTTCTACTGAGATGCCTGATAAGCTCAGCTAAGAATACGGATAATTTTGACTAAACTTCTTACGAATCTTAACTGCAATTCGAGACTTTCAAAACTGATTCGTAAAAATCTCTACCGCGATTCGAAAGCGTCTCAACTGTGGTTGCGATCAATTGTGACTTAGATTCAGGAGAATCTCAACCATGGAGAATCTCGAGCAGAGATTCCGGAGAAACTCTAACAAAAAATCTTAAGAAACTCGATCAAAGATCATGGAGAGTTCTAACTGAAAAAAAATCTCGAACATATATTCCGGAAAATCTATGACGAAGATTCCGAAGAATCTCTGTCGCAGATTTCGGAGAATATCTAACGGAGATTCCGGACAACCTCTGAAGGAGATTCCGGAGAATCTCTGACGGAGATTCCGAAGAATCTCTGACGAAGATTCCGGAGAATCTTTGACGGAGATTCCGAAGAATCTCTTACGAAGATTCTGGAGAATCTCTGACGGAGATTCTGGAGAATCTGTGACGGAGATTTTGGAGAATCTCTGACGGAGATTCTGGAGAATCTCTGGCGGAGAAACCGGAGAATCTCTGGCGGAGATTCTGGAGAATCTCTGGAGGAGATTCTGGAGAATCTCTGGAGGAGATTCAGGAGAATCTCTGATGGAAACTCAGAGAATCTCTAATGGAGATTCCGAAGAGTTTCTGACGGAGATTCCGGAGAATCACTGATTCTGACTTAGATTCCGGAGAATCTCTGACGGAGATTCCGGAGAATCTCTGACGGAGTTTCCGGAGAATCTCTGACGGAGATTCCGGAGAATCTCTGCGGAGATTCCGGAGAATCTCTGACGGAGATTCCGGAGAATCTATAACGGAGATTCTGGAGAATCTCTATTGGAGATTCCGGAGAATCTCTAACGGAGATTTCGGCTCTAACGAAGATTCCGGAGAATCTCTAACGGAGATTCCGAAGAATATCTGTCTTGACTAGAGATTCCAGAGATTCTATAGAACTTCGACCAGAGATTTCAGAGAATCTCGACCAGACATTCCAGAGAATCTCGCCCAGAAAATCCAGTGAATCTAGACTAGAGATTCCAGAGAAACTCAACCAGAGATTTCAGAGAATCTCGCCCACAAATTCCGGAGTCTTGACTCGAGATTCCAGAGATTCTCGACCAGAGATTGTAGAGAATCTCGAACAGATATTCTAGAAAATGTCGACCAGTGATTCTAGAGAATCTTGATCAGAGATTTTAGGGAATCTCGACCACAGATTCCGGAGAATCTCGATTTGAGCTTCCAGAGAATCTCGACTAGAAATTCCAAAGAATCTCTACTAGAGATTCCTGAGAATCTCAACTAGAGAATGCAGAGAACCTAGAACAGAGATTAAAGAGAATCTCGACCAGAGATTCCAGAAAATCTCGACTAGAGATTGCAGTGAATCTTGAAAAGAGATTCCAGAAAATCTCGACTAGAGATTCCAGAGAATTCCGACTAGAGATTCCAGACAATCTCGACCAGAGATTCCAGAGATCTCGACCAGAGTTTCCAGAGAATCTCGACCAGAGATTCCAGGGAATCTCGACCAGAGATTCCAGGGAATCTCGACCAGAGATTCCAGAGAATCTTAATCAGAGATTCTATAGAATCTCGACTAGAGACTCTGGAGAATCTAGATCAGAGATTTAAGAGAATCTCGACCAGAGCTTTTTGAGAATCTTGACTTGAGATTCTTGAGAATCCCGACTAAAAATTCAAGAGAATCTCGACCAGATATTCTAGAGAACTTCGACTAGAGATTCTAGAGAATCTCGACCAGAGATTCTAGACAATCTCGACCAGAGATTCTAGAGAATCTTGACCAGAGATTCTAGAGAATCTCGACCAGAGATTCTAGAGAATCTCGACCAGAGATTCTAGAGAATCTCGACCAGAGATTCTAGAGAATCTCGACCAGAGATTCTAGAGAATCTCGACCAGAGATTCTAGAGAACCTCGACCAGAGATTCTAGAGAATCTCGACCAGAGATTCTAGAGAATCTCGACCAGAGATTCTAGAGAATCTCGACCAGAGATTCTAGAGAATCTCGACCAGAGATTCTAGAGAATCTCGACCAGAGATTCTAGAGAATCTCGACCAGAGATTCTAGAGAATCTCGACCAGAGATTCTAGAGAATCTCGACCAGAGATTCTAGAGAATCTCGACCAGAGATTCTAGAGAATCTCGACCAGAGATTCTTGAGAATCTCGACCAGAGATTCTAGAGAATCTCGACCAGAGATTCTAGAGAATCTCGACCAGAGTTTCTAGAGAATCTCGACCAGAGATCTTAGAGAATCTCGACCAGAGATTCTAGAGAATCTTGACCATAGGTTCTAGAGAATCTCGATCAGATATACTAGAGAACCTGATTAAAGGTTCCAGAGAATCTCAACCAGAGAATCCAGAGAACTTTCACCAGAGATTCTATAGAATCTAGTCCAGACATTGCAGAGAATCTCCAGGCAAAATTTCAAATGAGAAATTAAAAATTCTTGACTGAGAATTAAAACGAAGTTTGACCACAGATATTTAAAATTTAGGCTGAGAGTTCTATAAATCATATTCTTGACTGATATTTCACGTTGAACTCGAATCGATCTGAATTAGTTACAAAGATATATTTCGATAGAGTATATTTTATAGAGATGCGAATGTTCCCATTTTTTTTATTGTTTATTCATCCAGTAGACATATCAAACGACATCAAAGTGATTTCGTTTCTTGGTAAATATTCTTTAAGAAATTGTTGGTCCACCTTTACTAAGTATCACGTTTGCGTCCTGGTCAACTTCCTCCGCCTTCGAGTAAACGAGTCGGTAAGTTGGAAGATGTCTTCCGTTGTCGTCAAGTTAAATCGATATAAAACTATTATCTCCACTTGTGTCACCTGGCTTCTCGACACGACTTACCCTCCCAAGAGGGAAAACACACCCACGATGTCCTGCATCTATTTGTACCACACCACAGTTTCTCATCGATCTGGAACGTACGCTTCCATCCCTCCTCTGGTGCGCTTTGATGTTGCTTCGGAGCAAGTGTTGTGCAAGTATGTGACGTTTGCCATCAACTTACAGTCGGGTCTCCTATTAGACATTGCCACCCACTTTCTTCCCTCCGTAATTTCACAAGTATTTTTAATGAGATGAAGCTGTTTTTTGTGACTGAGACATAATATAAGCTTATAACCTAGACAATTAGAATGTACGTACAACAAACTCACTTAATGCGTTAATAATTCCGTAAAACACCTTATACGTCCAAAAGTAGAGGCAATATATGTGCATAGATTGACTGATGAAAATTGGCATACAGTACGATTGTAAAGAATTTAATGCGAACTAATCTGCAATCTTATGCGATTCAATTTATGATTATAAGCTGATTCGACAGCTGCAATGGATTGATTCGATTTACTTCCTACGTGGATACAGAACGAAACAAAACACAAATATGATTTCAGAAAATTGCGTTTTTGGCAAGGAAACTCGTAACTTAGACGATTGATTTTCATAGAAAAAGTGATTATATGCGAACACATTAACGACTTGTTACGTTAATTCTTATGTGTCTTCTGGTTGTCTGGGTATCTACAGAAATTCATGAGAATTGATTGGAGCTAATAAATTCCAGTTGATGTAAAGTGGGTGGCAGCGCCTAACAGGAAACCCGACTGCATGTATGTCCCGTAGGAAAACCATGAAGAAGAAAAGCACCAACCGGAAGAAAGATTGCTTTCTTGGCCCCTGGCGACTGAGGTTCGGTTCGGAATCTTGTGTGTGTGAAACTTGCAGAATATCTGATGAGACTTTGACACGGCAAGCAACGAACGGGATGGACCGGATCTCTGGGATGGACAGAAGAACGAACGGATGTGAAAGTTTTCCGCTCTGCTGGCTGCTTGGGCCCGTCAGGAGTTAATCATCAATATTAACCTCCTTTTCCCGAGCAGCCTAGATAGCCGCGTAGTGTCGGTAGCGGTTGTTTCAACTGGCTAAGAATTAACACTACGGACTACCTGTTCCGGTGGTAAAAGTCCACCTCACAGGTGACCCCTAATTTATGGTGTGATGCGTACCGTGCCTAAGAATGAATGGTTAGGGGGGTCTAAATAAAACCTAACCGCAAACGGAGCCTGTGGGGTACCAGGGCGCCCTCCACAGTATTGAGTCCTTCCTGTGCTACCCGGAGCAATGGTGCAGGTGACCTTGTGTTTCTCCGAGATAATCGGCTGCCCTTCTTCAGTCTCTATCTTGAGGCTTAATAAGGGTGGGATTATGAATATGTTGACATTTAATTTAAATTATCACCTATATGGTTTCGCATTATGCGTTTTACACAGTGTATTCTGTGCTCTTTCGCCTTTGGCGACTTTAAATAGATACCGATCTGGTTTTTTCGTTGCTGGTCTTTTTCGTGCTGAGATTGCAAAAAGCTTAATCCTGCCTAGTTTGGGTAGTGGCTACGGTTAGGTTAGCTCAGATCAATCTTCAGCATAAAAGAACAGCAACGATCAATCTTTGCAGACTCATGCAAAATGGTGCAGCCCAAGTGGCGCTAGTTCAAGAACCCTACTTTCGTAGAGGGAACTTCTATCTAGGTAACCTTGTGGACCCAGTTTTTGCTACTTTTAGCAAGCTTGAAATGGCAAACTCGCGCTCCATGCCTCGCGCATGCGTGCTCGTAAATAAAGCAATCGTTGCTACACTCATTTCTGAGTTAACTACCAGAGATGTATGTGCTGTCACAATCGATGTTTCTGTTGGTGGCCTCAACAGGAAATACGTCTATTGTTCGGTATATTTACCACATGATGAACCATCCCCAACGGATGACTTCAAACGAGTTGTCGTACACTGCGTAACAAAAGGCCTTCCGCTGATTGTGGGCAGTGATGCCAATGCTCATCACATCATCTGGGGCAGCTCGGATATCAATTTGAGAGGCTCCAGTCTGATGGAATACTTAAGTAGTACAGACCTTGGATTACTTAACATAGGCAATCGCCCAACCTTCATGGTTTCTAATAGAGAAGAAGTGTTAGACATAACGCTCTGCTCGAATAGAATCAGTCACGAGTTGACGAATTGGCATGTATCAGATGAGGAATCATTATCTGATCATCGCTACATCTTCTTTGAACATTCAAATGTAACTGCGCAGACTTTGCGTTTTAGGAATCCCCGATCAACAAACTGGGAACTCTATATTGAATTGGTTGCGACCAAATTTCATGGATATTCTCCGTCCATTGAAAATCCAAGTGATCTGGATGATGCCGTTGATACTACAACATCCTACATTATGGAAGCTTTTGAAGAAGCATGTCCTCTGCGGTCTGTAAAGACTACAAGAGGGACCCCATGGTGGAATTCCGATCGGACTAGACTCAGGAAACAATGTAGAAGGAGTTGGAACAGACGCCGTTCAGCTGGATCAGAGTCGTTCAAGTCAGCTCGCAAGGCTTACAAGAAGGCTCTTCGTTCTGCTGAACGATCTGGCTGGAAAAACCTTTGTACAAATGTTTCCAGTTTGAGTGAAGTCAGTCGGTTGAACAAAATTCTTGCAAAATCTAAGGATTTCCAAGTGAACGAAATTCGCTTACCTAATGGTGACTTTACTTCTTCCGATGAAGAAGTTTTAGAATGTTTATTCAATACACACTTCCCCGGATGTGTGGACATAGCATCTACGGATGAACCAAATGTCTTTTCATGTAGTTACGAGTCTCTGGCCTCGGCTCGCAGTATCGTAACTACTGAATCGATTCAATGGGCACTTAATAGTTTTGCTCCTTTCAAATCTCCAGGAGCGGATGGGATTTATCCTGTTCTGCTCCAAAAGGGATTTGAGTCTATCAAACATGTTTTGAAAAAGCTACTTGTAAGCAGTTTTGCTACCGGGTATATTCCCAAATCCTGGCGTGATATTACTGTAAAGTTTATCCCGAAAGGAGGACGTGCGTCGTATGAGGAAGCGAAGAGTTTTAGACCAATCAGTCTGACCTCTTTTCTTCTGAAATGTCTGGAACGCATTATCGATCATCACATCCGTGATGTTTATTTGGCAAACATGCCTCTTCATGTGAATCAACATGCTTACCAATCTGGAAAGTCCACTGTGACTCTTTTACACAAAGTTGTATACGATATCGAGAAAGCATTCGCTCAGAAGCAATCGTGCTTGGGTGTTTTCTTGGATATTGAGGGTGCCTTTGATAACGTGTCTTTCGACGCCATATTGGAAGCCGCACGAAACCATGGGCTACCTACAATGATTACCAATTGGATTCATCAAATGCTCAAAAACCGACATCTCTTCTCGACATTGCGTCAAGCAGCGATTCGAAAATTGAGTGTTTGCGGATGCCCCCAAGGGGGAGTCTTGTCACCACTTTTGTGGAATCTCGTAGCAGATACGCTATTGAGGCAACTCAATAATAGCGGTTTTCCAACATATGGATTTGCCGACGACTATCTAGCTCTGATAGCTGGTATGTGCATAAGCACCCTATTCGACCTGATGCAAAGTGCTCTTCAGGTAGTCGAGAGTTGGTGTCGCCAATATGGCCTTTCGGTTAACCCGAATAAAACATCTATTGTTCTTTTTACGGAAAGACGAAACCGCGATGGAATTCGACCTTTACGTCTTTTTGGCACTGAGATTAATGTGACTGATCAAGTAAAGTATGTCGGAGTCATTCTAGATTCCAAACTTTTATGGACAGC
The DNA here is from genome assembly GCF_002204515.2 of Aedes aegypti. Lineage (NCBI taxonomy): Eukaryota > Metazoa > Arthropoda > Insecta > Diptera > Culicidae > Aedes > Aedes aegypti. Next base: position 304,470,154 of record NC_035109.1, read on the forward strand.
TCACATTGATTTCAGAGTCAAAAAAGCTTGTATGGCCTTCGGTCAATGCCGGCGAACCTTTGGTAAAACTTGGGGCCTCAAACCCAAATATATCAAATGGATTTACACAACAGTTGTTCGACCAATATTGGCATATGGATGTCTTGTGTGGTGGCAAAAGGGCGAAGTGAGAACAATCCAATCAAAATTGGGCCATCTCCAAAGGATGTGCTTGATGGCGATGTCTGGTGCGTTCTCTACAACTCCCACAGCAGCGCTCGAGGCCCTTTTCGACGTTGTGCCACTACACATATATCTTAAACAAGAAGCACTTTCTTGCTCTTACCGTTTATGGGTACTGGATCTACTGGAGAAAAATCCAGTGAATCGTAGATCTACACACACTTCGTTGTTTCCACTTTTGGTGAATTGGGACAAAATTGTCCTTGCTCCAAGTGATCTCACAATTGCTTGTAACTTTCCTTACAGGACATTTACCACACAATTCCCTTCACGGGAAGAGTGGACGTCTGGCTATTTGGAAAGAAGTATATCAAACAATATAGTATGTTACACTGATGGCTCCCTTCTTGAAGGTAGAGCTGGTGCAGGAGTATATTCTCGTGAGCTAAGGCTGAATCAGTTTTACTCACTTGGTAGAAACTGCACCGTTTTTCAGGCGGAAATATTTGCTCTTATGTGTGGAGTGCAATCAGCACTTCAACAGCGCGTAATGGGTAAAGTCATATACTTCTGTTCAGATAGTCAGGCTGCTATAAAAGCTCTCGCTTCGGCCAACTCAAGGTCGAAGCTTGTTATCGCATGTCGAACTCAAATTGAGGAACTGAATTCAGTCAACTCTGTAAACCTTGTATGGGTACCTGGCCATTCTTCCATCGCTGGAAATGAATTGGCTGATGAGCTAGCTCGCGATGGAGCATCGCATGACTTCATTGGCCCTGAGCCGGCTATTCCAATTTCGAAGTGCTGGGTGAAGCTTCAGATAAACTCTTGGGCGGCAACTCAGCACAAGCAATATTGGAATAGTTTGGAGTCGTGTCGTCAAACAAAATTGTATATTACTGAGCCATCTCCAAAGGTGGCGAAGTATTTAACAAATCTGTCAAAGCAGAATTGCAGTCTCTTGGTCAGAGCGTTGACAGGCCACTGCCGACTCAACTATCACATGGCAAATATTCAGCGTGCTGACTCATTTGTGTGTGATAGTTGTGACTCCGATTATGGAACTTCGTATCACCTGATATGTAACTGTCCAGTTTTTGCGCAAATGCGATTCCAATTACTTGGTAAACACTTATTAAGTGAAACTGAATACAGAAGCCTGAATCTTCAGGACATCCTGTTATTCTTAACCCGCTGTGGTAATGAGCTATAGGCTCTCTTTACGCTCATGCGTTTTGCAGTGCCCTTTTTAGGGCGCTGTTCGAACCCATTGTGGTATGGAGCTACATGCTCTCATTTCGCTTATGCGATCTTCCCTCTTCAAGGGACCCCACTCCTATTTCCTCCCATCTTTCCCTTCCCTTTCCTCTCCCATCGGGTAGATGATGAAATAGGCTCAAATATGGCGATGGCACAAATCTCCCAACTGGTGGGGAACGTGCCTTTGGAGCCGGCCTTCTGATACCTGATACCTGAAAGTGGGTGGCAGCGCCTAACAGGAAACCCGACTGCATGTATGTCCCGTAGGAAAACCATGAAGAAGAAAAGCACCAACCGGAAGAAAGATTGCTTTCTTGGCCCCTGGCGACTGAGGTTCGGTTCGGAATCTTGTGTGTGTGAAACTTGCAGAATATCTGATGAGACTTTGACACGGCAAGCAACGAACGGGATGGACCGGATCTCTGGGATGGACAGAAGAACGAACGGATGTGAAAGTTTTCCGCTCTGTGCTGGCCAAGAATTTATTCTCAAGCGCAAAATGTCAAACAATAAAACCAAGCAGTATGACAAGTTTCCACTCGCTCCGCTCCAGTAGAAGAATCGGTGTACCGGAGGGAGATGCTGGGGGAAGAATTATCCCGACGATTTCCCCCGAAACAGATTCCATTTAATAACTTTTCATCGGGAGCCATCACCGACTGGTCTTTACCAGGAAAGAGTTTGTACCGGGGATAGTTTTCCAAAAGGAGTTGAATCTTTTGATTAGATTAAGGATGTGGCACTGAAGATAAATCTTCTGACCGTCACTTTCCTGTCGGATTTCTTCGGAACGAACGATGATAGGGTTATGTGTTGAAGGGGTTTAACTTCTGTCAGGTTCGGCTAGCCTCTGAAGGTAAGGTAGCTGGGAGCTGACATGCCACTTGGGTGTTTTATTTTCGAAACCTAAATTATTCAGAGGAAGATATGGCTATAGATGCACAGACTTGGAGAGTAAACGGTCGAAATTGGTTCTTTGCAAGCACTGAGTTTTGAGAGGAGTTCGTTCAGAATCAATTAAGGATGATGGAAATTTAATGCAAACAATTATACTTCATCTATCATGTATGGAATGGATTTTAAATGTCTGGGTTATGGAGGCTAATTGAATTCTCGTAAGTTTATTTTGTTCAAAAAATACAATGATTGTTCAAAAATGCAGTAAATTTCCCTTAACGACCTTTGAAGAGCTGTAATGCTTCCGTCAGAAGTTTCAAGGGCTTCAATCCGAAACCGATTGCAGGCCACCGCCAAGAAAACTGCAATAGCTTAAACCATTCTACTCAGATGTATAGAAGACAGCTCCTAATAAGCATCTTCTGCAATTCCATTCTTCAGCAATATTTGGATCAGAGTTGGGAGAAATCATGAGATTCATTCTGCAGTAGCCAAGCAGTGGTGGAAATGTTTGCATTATGGAGTAACTCATGAGTGTAAACCAATGCAAAACAAATATGACAGACTCGCGAACAGGCTTAGTGTAAGTAAGTTCACTCCCGCCAGTTCGGAAGAATATACCTACCAAAAGAAATAGCAAAAAGCTCACGAACATTTATTCACCATTAACCGAACGAGGTGTAATCAAAGACAAAATAAAGACCTCCATGCCCCTTGCAGTTGCCCAAAATTTTATGGCACATCAGGTAATTACGCAGAATGCGGTGAAAAGTGTACTGCGATCTGTAAAACTTAGGTACCGTAATTTCGGGTGAAATCGATCATTTTTCACGTTTTTCTAGTCTGTTTTCTATAATGTTAACAAAGCCAAACAACTAAATACAGGAAAACAAGTACGAAGGTGAGCCTCATCGACTCATGTACCGAAATTTTCTAACAAATGTCATTTTAATGCCAACAAATATCTTGAAAATAAAAAATCAGGGGATCTCATTTCGGGGTGAAATTGATCACTTATCAATGCCATTATTTTTAGTTTTCAAAACAACTCTACATGATAAATTTGAGCTCCCTGAATCCGAATATGCTTGTCAAGTTCTTAACAATGCAATATTTATATAAATAACGAATAGTTAAATTTCAAGAATTACGTGGAAAACGCCTAAATGTATGCAATTTCTTAAGGAATTCAATGATATCTAACAGAAATTCAATTATTTCAACCATATGAGCTAATTGGTACGAGTTTTGGTGATGAAATCTGGTTTGGGGATACATCTCAAGAATCCTAACAAACTTTCAGGTTTTTCAAACACTCCGAATCACTCATTTTAGTGAACCGGATCTTTTGAACGGTTCAGTGGCTCAGCGGCTCGCAAAGGAAAAGCGAACAGAACCGCGCATGATGCGCAACAGAGTTCACTCCCTGTTGCGCGTCATGCTTCGTAGCTTTTATATAGTTCGCTCTCTCAAAACCACGAACCAGAACTAAAATGAAGAAGCAAAATGTGCTTTGCCATTCCAGTGGGCATTTTTCAAAAGTTCTCAACCTCACACTTCTGCACAGTTTAACAGAGCGGCTTCCTCCAATGATTCGTCTAAACTGGGCGACTCATAGACAGATTCTTCAGTCTGTGACGTTGGCCGAGTTCAGTGATTGGTTGTACAAGTTAGCAGAAGCAGCGAGCACAGTAACGATGCCACAGTTTTCCGGTGCTGCAGACAACAAAACTCGTCGTATTAGGAAGGATGATGGATTCTTGAACGCACACGCTGAAGCAGCTCCGAAAGCGAAGCAGCTGGAAGCAAGCAGTGGTTGTCTCGTCTGTCAGGGAAGTTGTGCGGCTGTGGAGAAGTGCAAGCGTTTTCTTTCTTTTGGCCTTTCCGCTCGTTGGGATGCACTTAGAGAACACAAATTGTGTCGTAGTTGTTTGGATAGTCATCGAGGCCCGTGCAGGTCTGCAAAATCGTGTGGGAAAAACGGTTGTCAGTTTAAGCACCATCAGCTGTTACACAACGACTTGAGGTCAACAACCCGGTCATCCGGCCCACGTAACCACCACAACCTGCTGCCGAGAGGACAATCGATCCAGAGCCGTGTAATACGCATCAAGGAGGAAGCAAGGCGGTTCTGTTTCAGTACATCCCGGTCTTACTGTACAACAATGGAGTCGGACTGGGCACACATGCATTTCTCGACAGCGGTTCGTCACTCACTCTGATGGAAGAAAGCCTAGCCAAAGAGCTGGATCTACACGGCGAGAAACATCCACTCTGTCTGCGCTGGACAGCCTACACCTGCCGATATTAAAAGAATGCCACTGTGGTCTCACTGGATATTTATGGCATTCACGATGAAAGCAGCCAACACAGTTTGCAGGAAGTCTACACGGCAAAGGAGTTAAAGCTACCTTCTCAAACCTTGCCTATTGGTAAACTGGCCAACAAATTTGAGCATCTTAAAGGGTTGCCGATAGTACCCTATAGCAACGTTCAGCCGAAGCTACTGATCGGAGTGAGCAACGCAAGAGTCATGCACATCCTGGACGGCCGCGAGGGGAAACTTGACGAACCCGTTGCAGTTAAGACGCGCCTTGGTTGGGCGGTTTATGGTACGTACCCATCTGCGGACGGTTCAGTATCAAACGACGTTCCACATAATTTCCACATTTGCCATCACTCCAACGAATCGGATGAAATCCTACACGACGCGGTCAAGAATTATTTCGCTCTGGAAAGCCTGGGAATCAGCGCCAATCAAAACCAGATTCTCTGCAAGGAAGATGAACGAGCCTTAACGATGCTGCGCGAAGTCACGTCTTTTCAAAATGGAGGGTATCAAGTCGGCCTACTCTGGAAATACGACGATGTACGGCTACCCAACAACAGGTCCATGGCACTGAAACGCCACCGTTGTCTGACAAAGAGAATGGAACGCGAACCCCAGTTAGATGAAACACTACGTGCGAAGATGAAGGACTATGAACAGAAGGGATACATCCGTAAGCTGACACCGGAAGAGGGTCGCACTGTCGGAGATCGCTTATGGTATTTGCCGATTTTTCCGGTATTCAACCCCAACAAACCGGGGAAGCTCAGGATTGTTTTTGACGCTGCTGCATCCTTGAATGATGAAGGGACCGGATCAATTAAACGCTCTACCGCCAGTGCTATACAAGTTTCGGGAGCGTCTGATTGGCCTAGGAGGCGACGTTGCCGAGATGTTTCACCAGATGCGGATGCGACCAGAAGATGAACACAGTCAGCGAATTTTGTGGTGTGCTAGTGAGGACACAATGGAGCCATGCGATTATATGATGCAGGTAGTAACATTCGGTGGTACTTGCTCGCCCAGTACAGCGCTGTATGTCTTGAACAAAAATGCGTCCCGTTTCGAAAAGGGTACTGTTGCTGTCGAAGCTATCTGCCGGCGTCACTATGTCGACGATATGTTGACTAGCGTTAACACAGAACAAGAGGCGATCCAGTTGGCGAATGATGTCCGCTATATCCACCACCAGGGTGGATTCCACATGAGGAACTGGGTGTCGAATTCGTCAACAGTACTTGAGGCCCTCGGAGAGAATCCGATGTCCGAAGGTCTTTGGAAATGAACGCTGATCTCGCTATGGAAAAGGTGCTCGGAATGTGGTGGAGCACTACAACTGACAACTTCCGATACAAGCTCTGCGATCGCAATCGGGATTTATTATCCGGCGCAAAACACCCAAGCAAACGAGACGTTCTCCGTACGTGTGGCAATCTTCGACCCTTTGGGACTCATTGCTCATTATCTAATGTACCTCAAAGTGCTGCTACAAGAGATCTGGAGGGCCAAAACCGGATGGGATGAGAAGATTGAAGATAAGCATCTGGAGAAATGGTTGACCTGGTTGCGTATATTGCCGGAACTGGAGTTTGTTGAGATACCCCGCTGCTATTTCCGACACGAAGCTGGCATTGACAATGCAATTGTAGAACTTCATACTTTCGTGGACGCCAGCGAGAGTGGTTTTGCAGCAGTATCATACTTTCGCTTCGAGGCAGAAGATCACATCGAGTGCGCCCTCATCGGAAGCAAAACAAGAGTAGCACCTATCAAGTTCATCTCGATTCCTCGCCTGGAGCTTCCAGCAGCAGTTGTCGGAGCGCGTTTTGCAAAAAGCATTTCCGCGGGACATTCCATCAGAATAGATCGTCGCTATTTCTGGACGGACGCACGAGATGTCATGTGTTGGCTTCAGTCTGACCACCGGCGCTATTCTCAGTTTGTTGCTTTTCGAGTTGGGGAAATACTAAAGACAACGAACGTTACCGAGTGGAGATGGTTGGGAACTAAACATAACGTCGCCGACGACGGTACGAAGTGGAAACGTGGGCCAGATCTCAAACCAACAAGCCGTTGGTTCACCGGACCGCCATTCTTGTGGAAGTCGAAGGAGGAATGGCCAGTATCGTCATTGAGTGGTGAGGAAACTTCTACCGAGATTCGTCAAGATCTCTTGCTTCACACCGTGAATGCAAGGCGAATCGTTCTACATCTGGAGAACTACTCTTCCTGGCAACGTTTGTGGCAAGTAATGGCTTATGTTAATCGTTTTATCGGAAACATTAGGCAGAAGCACAAGGGACAACCAACAATCCTCGGACCACTCACCCAAAAAGAACTCTCTGTTGCAGAAGTGTTTCTGTTAAGGCAGACCCAGTCGGACGCATACGGTGAAGAGCTAGCGACAATATCAACAGGTGCGCGACTCAACAAGAAGAATCGATTGTACAAGCTAAGTCCCTTTATCGACGATTGTGGCGTGATGCGAATCCACAGTCGCTTGGGAGAATGTGACTTCGTGGACGAAAGCAACCTTCGCCCCATCGTGCTTCCTCGAGACCACCCAGCTACGCGTCTTATCGTCGCTGATGTACATCAGCGCTATCATCACCAGTGCCATGAAACCTGCGTAAACGAGGTGCGAAAAAAGTTCTATATTCCACGTGTGCGCAGAGTCTGTGATCAAGTGCGGCGAAGCTGTCAGTTATGCAAGGTACTCGGTGCTAGCCTGTACCACCATCAATGGGACCTCTTCCGAGAGCGCGAGTGGCAGCCTTCGTGAGACCATTTTCATATGTGGGCGTGGACTTTTTCGGACCATTCCTTGTCCTTGTTGGACGACGCCATGAAAAGCGGTGGGGAGTTATCGTCACCTGCTTGACAACTCGAGCGATACACCTTGAGTTAGCCACTACGCTGAATACAAGTTCTTGCATTATAGCGCTACGAAACTGCTTCGCTCGCCGTGGGACCCCAATTGAGATCAGAAGTGACCGTGGAACTAATTTCATTGGTGCGGATAAGGAGTTTAAGTCCGCGGTAGCAGCATTAGACCAGAGCAAGCTTATGAACGAGTTCAACAGTCCGACAACGTCATGGGTGTTCAATCCTCCGGCGTCACCACATATGGGTGGATGCTGGGAACGTCTCATCCAGTCCGTCAAAAAGGTTCTAGCCATCGTCAAACCGCAGCGAATCCCTACGGAGGAAGTATTACGAAGTTATCTGATACAAGTCGAAAACATAGTCAATAGTCGTCCTTTGACACACGTTCCCGTGGATGACTACTCTTCTCCGGCGCTGATCCCCAACCACTTTTTAGTTGGAACATCGGACGGATCCAAACCGCTCGTACCATACACGGACTGTCCACTTGCACTTCAACAGTCATGGAAAGCATCGGAGACATTGGCAAATCGTTTCTGGCAACGGTGGATAGCAGAGTACCTACCCACAATCACTCGTCGCACCAAGTGGTTCCATCCAGTGAAGCCGATTGCTGTAGGTGATGTCGTTATTGTGGTAGACCCAGAGTTAGCACGGAACAGATGGCCCAAGGGACGGGTGTTATCGGTGAAGACCTCTTCAGATGGACAAGTTCGATCCGCAGTAGTACAGACATCTTCAGGACTCTACGAAAGACCTGCGACCAAGTTAGCTGTGTAGTAAGCCGGACCAGCGTCCACCTACTGGGGGGGATTGTTGCGTACACCCTAAGCGTAACGCAGCACTTACTCACACAACTCATTGATCGCATACCTTCTATCCACGATCTTGACTCAACGGAGCGAAGTCGGCAGCAGTGCGAGATGACGGATTGAGAGTTGTCATGCAGAATCGGTAGGAGAATACGTCAGACATAAAAAGGAGCGAATTGAAACATCGTCGGTCCGCAGTCGGTCAAATCGGTCTTTGAGTAGAACGTCGTGCTCAGGAATTGGCCTCATTCGTAAACGAACTTCAGTAGAAGTGCAGAAAACTTACAAACGTGAGTAAATCAAATTATCTCCAGGAAAATTTTAATCGATTTGCCAGAATAAAAGCCAATAAAACGATTAAAATTACGGAAAATTTGTTTCCTGCGTTGTATTTGCAACAGTCAGTTCCATGGGGAATTATTCGGCGAAAGGATTTAGTCGGCAGTGGAAGTTCCGAGTCCGACACTCTGGCGTTCGATGAACGAATTCTGTATGACTAGCCTACATATCCAACGTGATTGGATGAGGTTGGTCTGAAAATATCCCCTAGTCTCGAACTCCTCCTCAGAGTTCCTCCAGTACTTCCTAGCTCGTCCTCTCCGATAACGTCGGAAAATATCTGCAGCAGAGAAATGCCAAGACGCATCATCACCGGAAGTCGTGCGGTCTGGTAAACTTCACTTCCGTCTCCCGATTTTTCACGTTGAGAATGATGAGCTCATACCAAGAAACTACAAATTTCACAGATATCTAAGCTCATGCTTAAAGGGTACCTTCCACATGAAATATGGGAGTTTTGAAGGTCAAACTAATCATTTCGAATGTTCATTTTTTTACGAATCCATATATTCAAACAAATGAGCCAAACGATTTACTCGACAATAATTTTCCTTCACTGATCTGACTGCATCAGTTCTTCAACCTACAAACACAATTTGGCTCCACCTCAACTAGAACAAATCTCGCACAAAAACAACCAGATTACCCTGTCATGGCAAACAAAAAAAGGATAATAGAGTTATTATTATGAAAAATGCCTACGATGAACGTCAGCCCTTTTTTGCCCTGAATTATTGCTCCTCGGCAAAGTCCATTCCATTCCGACCTCAGCCGACCGTAACAAAACCATATTGACAAGCATTAAGCACACGACAGCTCCTCTATTGATTGCCATTGAAAGCTTAATGGCCACTCAGCCACGTGCCAAAAAAATAATCATTTACCGACATGCTGCTGGTCAATCGGAATCAGACCGAAACCAATCATCCTAGCTGGACAGATGATTGTTTCAAAAGGAGCAGCATGGCCAGTGCCAGCAGTAGTGGTGCATTATGCTCCAATTTGAGGTCAAATGAATTATTCAATCGGCTACTGCTAGGATGCAGGATAATTTGATCATTTGAACACTACCGATCCCTCGTTCTCGGCCGTGGGATTTATAGTCGCCTTGGAGGAGCTGGACGGATGCGGCAGCATAATGACAGTGTTCCAGTGAATCGCAATCAAGGAATACCGAACTAGCGTTGAGATTCAATCCCTGAAACTGACTTTCCGCCCAGTAGACATTGCTGCAAGCTGCAAGTGATTTGATGCGAGAATTGCGCTCGGTAAATGGAGCTTTAGATAAATGATTTAATTACGGATGAAATTATACAGTTACAACGGCCAGGGCAAAGTGGTGTTTGGTTTGATTGCAGTTGGTCAGAACTCGGAATGATCTAGTTTGAGTTCGTATGTGCTAAATGCTGTTGGCAAGAAACAGCTGGATGTAAATGCAATTCTAAATAAGACAACAGGATAGGCGCACAGTCCTGAAACTGACGAAAGATTGTTTCAGCTTTTGGTGGAACCATTCTAGTTCCTGGTGAAAGCTTTTCAGATCTGAAGGATGCTTTTCAACTTCTGGGGAAACTTTTCAGCTTTTGGCGAAAGCTTTGCAGTTTTTGGCCGAAGCTGTTCAGCTTCTGGCGGAAGCTTTTCAGCTTGTGGCGGAAGGTTTTCAGCTTCAAGCGGAAGCTTTTCAGCTTGTGGCAGAAGCTTTTCATCTTCTGGCGGAAGCTTTTCAGCTTGTGGCGGAAGGTTTTCAGCTTCAAGCGGAAGCTTTTCAGCTTGTGGCAGAAGCTTTTCATCTTCTGGCGGAAGCTTTTCAGCTTCTGGCGGAAGCTTTTCAGCTTCAAGCGGAAGCTTTTCAGCTTCTGGCGGAAGGTTTTCAGCTTCTGAAGGAAGGTTTTCAGCTTCAAGCGGAAGCTTTTCAGCTTGTGGCAAAAGCTTTTCATCTTCTGGCGGAAGCTTTTCAGCTTCTGGCGGAAGCTTTTCAGCTTCAAGCGGAAGCTTTCCAGCATCTGGCGGAAGCTTTTCAGCTTCTGGCGGAAGCTTTTCAGCTTGTGGCAGAAGCTTTTCAGCTTGTGGCAGAAGCTTTTCATCTTCTGGCGGAAGGTTTTCAGCTTCTGGCGGAAGCTTTTCAGCTTCTGGCGGAAGCTTTTCAGCTTCTGGCGGAAGCTTTTCAGCATCTGGCGGAAGCTTTTCAGCTTCTGGCGGAAGCTTTTCAGCTTCAAGCGGAAGCTTTTCAGCTTCTGGCGGAAGCTTTTCAGCTTCTGGCGGAAGGTTTTCAGCTTCAAGCGGAAGCTTTTCAGCATCTGGCGGAAGCTTTTCAGCTTGTGGCGGAAGCTTTTCAGCTTCAAGCGGAAGCTTTCCAGCATCTGGCGGAAGCTTTTCAGCTTCTGGAGGAAGGTTTTCAGCTTCTGGCGGAAGGTTTTCAGCTTCTGGCGGAAGGTTTTCAGCTTCTGAAGGAAGGTTTTCAGCTTCAAGCGGAAGCTTTTCAGCTTGTGGCAAAAGCTTTTCATCTTCTGGCGGAAGCTTTTCAGCTTGTGGCGGAAGGTTTTCAGCTTCAAGCGGAAGCTTTTCAGCTTGTGGCAGAAGCTTTGCATCTTCTGGCGGAAGCTTTTCAGCTTGTGGCAAAAGCTTTTCATCTTCTGGCGGAAGCTTTTCAGCTTCTGGCGGAAGCTTTTCAGCTTCAAGCGGAAGCTTTCCAGCATCTGGCGGAAGCTTTTCAGCTTTTGGCGGAAGCTTTTCAGCTTCTGGAGGAAGGTTTTTAGCTTCAAGCGGAAGCTTTTCAACTTGTGGCAGAAGCTTTTCAGCTTCTGACGGAAGCTTTTCAGCTTGTGGCGGGAGCCTTTCAGCTTCTGGCTTAAGCTTTTCAGCTTCTGGCGGAAGCTTTTCAGCTTCTGGCGGAAGCTTTTCAGCTTCTGGCGGAAGGTTTTCAGCTTCAAGCGGAAGCTTTTCAGCTTGTGGCAGAAGCTTTTCATCTTCTGACGGAAGCTTTTCAGCTTCTGGCGGAAACTTTTCAGCTTCTGGCGGAAGCTTTTCAGCTTCTGAAGGAAGGTTTTCAGCTTCAAGCGGAAGCTTTTCAGTTTGTGGCAAAAGCTTTTCATCTTCTGGCGGAAGCTTTTCAGCTTCTGGCGGAAGCTTTTCAGCTTCAAGCGGAAGCTTTCCAGCATCTGGCGGAAGCTTTTCAGCTTCTGGCGGAAGCTTTTCAGCTTCTGGAGGAAGGTTTTTAGCTTCTGGCGGAAGCTTTTCAGCTTCTGGCGGAAGGTTTTCAGCTTCAAGCGGAAGCTTTTCAACTTGTGGCAGAAGCTTTTTAACTTGTGGCAGAAGCTTTTCAGCTTGAGGCGGGAGCCTTTCAGCTTCTGGCTTAAGCTTTTCAGCTTCTGGCGGAAGGTTTTCAGCTTCTGGCGGAAGCTTTTCAGCTTGTGGCAGAAGCTTTTCATCTTCTGGCGGAAGGTTTTCAGCTTCTGGCGGAAGCTTTTCAGCTTCTGGCGGAAGCTTTTCAGCTTCTGGCGGAAGCTTTTCAGCTTCTGGCGGAAGCTTTTCAGCATCTGGCGGAAGCTTTTCAGCTTCTGGCGGAAGCTTTTCAGCTTCAAGCGGAAGCTTTTCAGCTTCTGGCGGAAGCTTTTCAGCTTCTGGCGGAAGGTTTTCAGCTTCAAGCGGAAGCTTTTCAGCATCTGGCGGAAGCTTTTCAGCTTGTGGCGGAAGCTTTTCAGCTTCAAGCGGAAGCTTTCCAGCATCTGGCGGAAGCTTTTCAGCTTCTGGAGGAAGGTTTTCAGCTTCTGGCGGAAGGTTTTCAGCTTCTGGCGGAAGGTTTTCAGCTTCTGAAGGAAGGTTTTCAGCTTCAAGCGGAAGCTTTTCAGCTTGTGGCAAAAGCTTTTCATCTTCTGGCGGAAGCTTTTCAGCTTCTGGCGGAAGCTTTTCAGCTTCTGGCGGAAGCTTTTCAGCTTCTGGCGGAAGCTTTTCAGCTTCTGGCGGAAGCTTTTCAGCTTGTGGCGGAAGCTTTTCAGCTTCTGGCGGAAGCTTTTCAGCTTCTGGAGGAAGCTTTTCAGCTTCTGGAGGAAGGTTTTTAGCTTCTGGCGGAAGCTTTTCAGCTTCTGGCGGAATCTTTTCAGCTTCTGGCGGAAGCTTTTCAGCTTCTGGCGGAAGGTTTTCAGCTTCAAGCGGAAGCTTCTCAGCTTGTGGCAGAAGCTTTTCATCTTCTGGCGGAAGCTTTTTAGCTTCTGGCGGAAGCTTTTCAGCTTCTGGCGGAAGCTTTTCAGCTTCTGGCGGAAGCTTTTCAGCTTCTGGCGGAAGCTTTTCAGCTTCTGGCGGAAGCTTTTCAGCTTCTGGCGGAAGCTTTTCAGCTTGTGGCGTAAGCTTTTCAGCTTCTGGCGGAAGCTTTTCAGCTTCTGGCGGAAGCTTTTCAGCTTCTGGAGGAAGCTTTTCAGCTTCTGGAGGAAGCTTTTCAGCTTCAAGCGGAAGCTTTTCAGCTTCAAGCGGAAGCTTTTCAGCTTCTGGCGGAAGGTTTTCAGCTTCAAGCGGAAGCTTTTCAGCTTCAAGCGGAAGCTTTTCAGCATCTGGCGGAAGCTTTTCAGCTTGTGGCGGGAGCCTTTCAGCTTCTGGCTTAAGCTTTTCAGCTTCTGGCGGAAGCTTTTTAGCTTCTGGCGGAAGCTTTTCAGCTTGTGGCGGAAGCTTTTCAGCTTCTGGCTTAAGCTTTTCAGCTTCTGGCGGAAACTTTTCAGCTTCTGGCGGAAGCTTTTCAGCTTCTGGCGGAAGCTTTTCAGCTTCTGGCGGAAGCTTTTCAGTTTCTGGCGGAAGCTTTTCAGCTTCAAGCGGAAGCTTTTCAGCTTCTGGCGGAAGCTTTTCAGCTTGTGGCGGGAGCCTTATAGCTTCTGGCTTAAGCTTTTCAGCTTCTGGCGGAAGCTTTTCAGCTTCTGGCGGAAGCTTTTCAGCTTGTGGCAGAAGCTTTTCATCTTCTGGTGGAAGCTTTTCAGCTTCTGGCGGAAACTTTTCAGCTTCTGGCGGAAGCTTTTCAGCTTCTGGCGGAAGCTTTTCAGCTTCTGGCGGAAGCTTTTCAGCTTCTGGCGGAAGCTTTTCAGCTTCTGGCGGAAGCTTTTCAGCTTCTGGCGGAAGCTTTTCAGCTTCTGGCGGAAGCTTTTCAGCTTCTGGCGGAAGCTTTTCATCTTCTGGCGGAAGCTTTTCAGCTTCTGGCGGAAGCTTTTCAGCTTCTGGCGGAAGCTAAAAAGCTTCAAGCGGAAGCTTTTCAGCTTCTGGCGGAAGCTTTTCAGCTTCAAGCGGAAGCTTTTCAGCATCTGGCGGAAGCTTTTCAGCTTGTGGCGGAAGCTTTTCATCTTCTGGCGGAAGCTTTTCAGCTTCTGGCGGAAGCTTTTCAGCTTCTGGCGGAAGCTTTTCAGCTTCAAGCGGAAGCTTTTCAGCTTCTGGCGGAAGCTTTTCAGCTTCAAGCGGAAGCTTTTCAGCATCTGGCGGAAGCTTTTCAGCTTGTGGCGGAAGCTTTTCAGCTTCAAGCGGAAGCTTTTCAGCTTCTGACGGAAGCTTTTCAGCTTCTGGCGGAAGGTTTTCAGCTTCAAGCGGAAGCTTTTCAGCTTCAAGCGGAAGCTTTTCAGCATCTGGCGAAAGCTTTTCAGCTTGTGGCGGAAGCTTTTCAGCTTCAAGCGGAAGCTTTCCAGCATCTGGCGGAAGCTTTTCAGCTTCTGGAGGAAGGTTTTCAGCTTCTGGAGGAAGGTTTTCAGCTTCTGGCGGAAGCTTTTCAGCTTCTGAAGGAAGGTTTTCAGCTTCAAGCGGAAGCTTTTCAGCTTGTGGCAAAAGCTTTTCATCTTCTGGCGGAAGGTTTTCAGCTTCTGGCGGAAGCTTTTCAGCTTCTGGCGGAAGCTTTTCAGCTTCAAGCGGAAGCTTTCCAGCATCTGGCGGAAGCTTTTCAGCTTCTGGCGGAAGCTTTTCAGCTTCTGGAGGAAGGTTTTCAGCTTCTGGCGGAAGCTTTTCAGCTTCTGGCGGAAGGTTTTCAGCTTCAAGCGGAAGCTTTTCAACTTGTGGCAGAAGCTTTTCAGCTTCTGGCGGAAGCTTTTCAGCTTGTGGCGGGAGCCTTTCAGCTTCTGGCTTAAGCTTTTCAGCTTCTGGCGGAAGCTTTTCAGCTTCTGGCGGAAGCTTTTCAGCTTCTGGCGGAAGGTTTTCAGCTTCAAGCGGAAGCTTCTCAGCTTGTGGCAGAAGCTTTTCATCTTCTGGCGGAAGCTTTTCAGCTTCTGGCGGAAGCTTTTCAGCTTCTGGTGGAAGCTTTTCAGCTTCTGGCGGAAGCTTTTCAGCTTCAAGCGGAAGCTTTTCAGCTTCTGGCGGAAGCTTTTCAGCTTCTGGCGGAAGGTTTTCAGCTTCAAGCGGAAGCTTTTCAGCTTCAAGCGGAAGCTTTTCAGCTTCTGGCGGAAGCTTTTCAGCTTGTGGCGGGAGCCTTATAGCTTCTGGCTTAAGCTTTTCAGCTTCTGGCGGAAGCTTTTCAGCTTCTGGCGGAAGCTTTTCAGCTTGTGGCAGAAGCTTTTCATCTTCTGGTGGAAGCTTTTCAGCTTCTGGCGGAAACTTTTCAGCTTCTGGCGGAAGCTTTTCAGCTTCTGGCGGAAGCTTTTCAGCTTCTGGCGGAAGCTTTTCAGCTTCTGGCGGAAGCTTTTCAGCTTCTGGCGGAAGCTTTTCAGCTTCTGGCGGAAGCTTTTCAGCTTCTGGCGGAAGCTTTTCAGCTTCTGGCGGAAGCTTTTCATCTTCTGGCGGAAGCTTTTCAGCTTCTGGCGGAAGCTTTTCAGCTTCTGGCGGAAGCTAAAAAGCTTCAAGCGGAAGCTTTTCAGCTTCTGGCGGAAGCTTTTCAGCTTCAAGCGGAAGCTTTTCAGCATCTGGCGGAAGCTTTTCAGCTTGTGGCGGAAGCTTTTCATCTTCTGGCGGAAGCTTTTCAGCTTCTGGCGGAAGCTTTTCAGCTTCTGGCGGAAGCTTTTCAGCTTCAAGCGGAAGCTTTTCAGCTTCTGGCGGAAGCTTTTCAGCTTCAAGCGGAAGCTTTTCAGCATCTGGCGGAAGCTTTTCAGCTTGTGGCGGAAGCTTTTCAGCTTCAAGCGGAAGCTTTTCAGCTTCTGACGGAAGCTTTTCAGCTTCTGGCGGAAGGTTTTCAGCTTCAAGCGGAAGCTTTTCAGCTTCAAGCGGAAGCTTTTCAGCATCTGGCGAAAGCTTTTCAGCTTGTGGCGGAAGCTTTTCAGCTTCAAGCGGAAGCTTTCCAGCATCTGGCGGAAGCTTTTCAGCTTCTGGAGGAAGGTTTTCAGCTTCTGGAGGAAGGTTTTCGGCTTCTGGCGGAAGCTTTTCAGCTTCTGAAGGAAGGTTTTCAGCTTCAAGCGGAAGCTTTTCAGCTTGTGGCAAAAGCTTTTCATCTTCTGGCGGAAGGTTTTCAGCTTCTGGCGGAAGCTTTTCAGCTTCTGGCGGAAGCTTTTCAGCTTCAAGCGGAAGCTTTCCAGCATCTGGCGGAAGCTTTTCAGCTTCTGGCGGAAGCTTTTCAGCTTCTGGAGGAAGGTTTTCAGCTTCTGGCGGAAGCTTTTCAGCTTCTGGCGGAAGGTTTTCAGCTTCAAGCGGAAGCTTTTCAACTTGTGGCAGAAGCTTTTCAGCTTCTGGCGGAAGCTTTTCAGCTTGTGGCGGGAGCCTTTCAGCTTCTGGCTTAAGCTTTTCAGCTTCTGGCGGAAGCTTTTCAGCTTCTGGCGGAAGCTTTTCAGCTTCTGGCGGAAGGTTTTCAGCTTCAAGCGGAAGCTTCTCAGCTTGTGGCAGAAGCTTTTCATCTTCTGGCGGAAGCTTTTCAGCTTCTGGCGGAAGCTTTTCAGCTTCTGGTGGAAGCTTTTCAGCTTCTGGCGGAAGCTTTTCAGCTTCAAGCGGAAGCTTTTCAGCATCTGGCGGAAGCTTTTCAGCTTGTGGCGGAAGCTTTTCAGCTTCTGGAGGAAGCTTTTCAGCTTCAAGCGGAAGCTTTTCAGCTTCTGGCGGAAGGTTTTCAGCTTCAAGCGGAAGCTTTTCAGCTTCAAGCGGAAGCTTTTCAGCATCTGGCGGAAGCTTTTCAGCTTGTGGCGGGAGCCTTTCAGCTTCTGGCGGAAGCTTTTCAGCTTCAAGCGGAAGCTTTTCAGCTTCAAGCGGAAGCTTTTCAGCTTCAAGCGGAAGCTTTTCAGCTTCAAGCAAGCTTTCAGGTTCAGCTTTCAGGAAGTTTTTCAGCTTCAAGCGGAAGCTTTTCAGCTTCAAGCAAGCTTTTCAGCTTCTGACGGAAGCTTTTCAGCTTCTGACGGAAGCTTTTCAGCTTCTGGCGGAAGCTTTTCAGCTTCAAGCGGAAGCTTTTCAGCATCTTTCAGCAATCCAAATCCAATCCAAATCCAATCCAAATCCAATCCAAATCCAATCCAAATCCAATCCAAATCCAATCCAAATCCAATCCAAATCCAATCCAAATCCAATCCAAATCCAATCCAAATCCAATCCAAATCCAATCCAAATCCATCCAAATCCAATCCAAATCCAATCCAATCCAATCCAAATCCAATCCAAATCCATCCAAATCCAATCCAAATCCAATCCAAATCCAATCCAAATCCAATCCAAATCCAATCCAAATCCAATCCAAATCCAATCCAAATCCAATCCAAATCCAATCCAAATCCAATCCAAATCCAATCCAAATCCAATCCAAATCCAATCCAAATCCAATCCAAATCCAATCCAAATCCAATCCAAATCCAATCCAAATCCAATCCAAATCCAATCCAAATCCAATCCAAATCCAATCCAAATCCAATCCAAATCCAATCCAAATCCAATCCAAATCCAATCCAAATCCAATCCAAATCCAATCCAAATCCAATCCAAATCCAATCCAAATCCAATCCAAATCCAATCCAAATCCAATCCAAATCCAATCCAAATCCAATCCAAATCCAATCCAAATCCAATCCAAATCCAATCCAAATCCAATCCAAATCCAATCCAATCCAATCCAAATCCAATCCAAATCCAATCCAAATCCAATCCAAATCCAATCCAATCCAATCCAAATCCAATCCAAATCCAATCCAAATCCAATCCAAATCCAATCCAAATCCAATCCAAATCCAATCCAAATCCAATCCAAATCCAATCCAAATCCAATCCAAATCCAATCCAAATCCAATCCAAATCCAATCCAAATCCAATCCAAATCCAATCCAAATCCAATCCAAATCCAATCCAAATCCAATCCAAATCCAATCCAAATCCAATCCAAATCCAATCCAAATCCAATCCAAATCCAATCCAAATCCAATCCAAATCCAATCCAAATCCAATCCAAATCCAATCCAAATCCAATCCAAATCCAATCCAAATCCAATCCAAATCCAATCCAAATCCAATCCAAATCCAATCCAAATCCAATCCAAATCCAATCCAAATCCAATCCAAATCCAATCCAAATCCAATCCAAATCCAATCCAAATCCAATCCAAATCCAATCCAAATCCAATCCAAATCCAATCCAAATCCAATCCAAATCCAATCCAAATCCAATCCAAATCCAATCCAAATCCAATCCAAATCCAATCCAAATCCAATCCAAATCCAATCCAAATCCAATCCAAATCCAATCCAAATCCAATCCAAATCCAATCCAAATCCAATCCAAATCCAATCCAAATCCAATCCAAATCCAATCCAAATCCAATCCAAATCCAATCCAAATCCAATCCAAATCCAATCCAAATCCAATCCAAATCCAATCCAAATCCAATCCAAATCCAATCCAAATCCAATCCAAATCCAATCCAAATCCAATCCAAATCCAATCCAAATCCAATCCAAATCCAATCCAAATCCAATCCAAATCCAATCCAAATCCAATCCAAATCCAATCCAAATCCAATCCAAATCCAATCCAAATCCAATCCAAATCCAATCCAAATCCAATCCAAATCCAATCCAAATCCAATCCAAATCCAATCCAATCCAATCCAAATCCAATCCAAATCCAATCCAAATCCAATCCAAATCCAATCCAAATCCAATCCAAATCCAATCCAAATCCAATCCAAATCCAATCCAAATCCAATCCAATCCAATCCAAATCCAATCCAAATCCAATCCAAATCCAATCCAAATCCAATCCAAATCCAATCCAAATCCAATCCAAATCCAATCCAAATCCAATCCAAATCCAATCCAAATCCAATCCAAATCCATCCAATCCATCCAAATCCAATCCAAATCCAATCCAAATCCAATCCAAATCCAATCCAAATCCAATCCAAATCCAATCCAAATCCAATCCAAATCCAATCCAAATCCAATCCAAATCCAATCCAAATCCAATCCAAATCCAATCCAAATCCAATCCAAATCCAATCCAAATCCAATCCAAATCCAATCCAAATCCAATCCAAAATCCAATCCATCCAAATCCAATCCAAATCCAATCCAAATCCAATCCAAATCCAATCCAAATCCAATCCAAATCCAATCCAAATCCAATCCAAATCCAATCCAAATCCAATCCAATCCAATCCAATCCAAAATCCAATCCAAATCCAATCCAAATCCAATCCAAATCCAATCCAAATCCAAACCAAATCCAATCCAAATCCAATCAAATCCAATCCAAATCCAATCCAAATCCAATCCAAATCCAATCCAATCCAATCCAAATCCAATCCAAATCCAATCCCAAATCCAATCAATCCAATCCAAATCCAACCAAATCCAATCCAAATCCATCAAATCCAATCCAATCCAATCCAAATCCAATCCAAATCCAATCCAAATCCAATCCAAATCAATCAAATCCAATCCAAATCCAATCCAAATCCAATCCAAATCCAATCCAAATCAATCCAAATCCAATCCAAATCCAATCCAAATCCAATCCAAATCCAATCCAAATCCAATCCAAATCTAATCCGAATCCAAATCCATTTTGAATCCAATCCAAATTCTGTTTTCATTTTCAGTTATCTTAAACTTTTGAGGATTTTCAAAAGCGATAAATTGTGTTCAATTTCATGTTCTGTTTTTCAGCCCAGTGCTCGATTTTCTGCAACAATCCGTTTCACCAATTTGGAAACACTTGAGCCTACATGATGTTTGCATTGTTGAGAAACGGTTTCCCCGATAGCCGATGTACCGATACTTCTATTCCAATTCACCTGCATTTTGCACTTTGTGCTGCAGCTGCATGCCTGAGAAAGCTTACAATCACTTAGCAAAGCAGTTTGCAATCAATATTGAATAAATTTTAATGAATTGCTTTGAGACCTAATCGACTCTTCAACACAGCAGCCTCCGGGCAAAGGGCCCAAGCCTTGCATATTTGTTCTGCCAGAGTTGGCAGATGATTCCGGCCAGTTTCTGGAGCCGGCTTCTTGAATACAAATTGCTCAATTGAGCTTGTAAGTTTTGCATAATTTAATCCTGGGTCAGCTTTTGTTTTAAAACAATGTGTGTATTTGCTGGCTGGGCTTTCAAGCTTGATTTGCTCAGGTCGGATACTGGAAGAGATAAGCTACGGCGGGTGGCAATAATTCACTCAAGACGGTTCCGTTGTATTGGAACACCCTCGCGGAGAGAGTTTGAGGTTAGGTGGTAGTTCGGGGTATTTGCAAAGCAAGTTTATTCAATTTTGGTAATTGGAAACGTGGATTGGACAGCTCAGCTACTTTAAGGATATCCCCATTAACCTAGATTGAACATGCTTTCGATTTACAGCTTCCGTTTGCCGGTTATTCAATTTACCAAATTAGCCTACATAACATGCATAAATTTTCCTGGGAAAGCGGAATTTCGCACTGCTGGTTTTCTCTCCACCACTGCTTAGGGCAAGGAACCGACGACGGGGATCCGGATTGCTGGGCTGGTGAAACTTTTCCCACTAATGTGGAAAATTGGACCGTATAAAAATATGCTCAACATCACAGGGCATTCAACGGGGGGCAACCGCACTATGGGCCAGCTTGATTTTCTCTCTCAGTAAACTTTTCAAGTCAAGTCGAAAACTTTATTTTTTCAACATACATTGTTAAAATAATACAAAGTTATCTGTCAAATCGCACGCATCAGGTCAATTATCAGAACTTCAAGTCTGAAAGACTTCCTGTAAGAACTGCTGTTTCTCAAGACAGCTTTTTGGGACCAATATTATACAATATTTTCGTATCTGACTTACCTGAGTTACGTCAGGGATGTCAAAATTTTTTATTTGCGGATGGCGCAGGTCTCTCCGCCATTTAGATTTTGCCCACATTATCGCCCATAGTGAATCGGGGCGGCGGCGAGCAGCCCATCTCGCAAGCTCGTCAAAAGTTCTCCAACGCGCTCAACCCAAAAGCCCTGGAATTGTATATGTTTGCTCGCTGGAAGCCGTTGTAACATGAAGCAAATATTTTTCGCCACCACACCATGTCAGTCAGTCGGTCGGTAGTGTTTGCTTGTTGCGACCTTTCCTGTTACGAATTATGGTGATGAAGTGGGCAGTCGGAGATGTATGACGGAAAAGGATAAAACCGTACGGAATCACCACATTTCGTGGTACGTTTTTTATTTCTGCAGACGTAGATGTGGTTATATTGACCACCATAAACAACTTTGTATGTACTGTTTGGCTGACTTTCTCTGGAACGTGTTTCGAACGAGTTGAAAAATATTAAAACATACCGTTCAGGTGTATTTTGGATTCTACGTGAGTTCACGAAACGCGACTGAAGCAGTCCGAAGATTTTCCCAACTCTGCACCAAAATGTGAGCCTTCAGAAGTGTCCCATTGAATCAAAATGAAATGTGTGAAAAATAAAAATCTTGTGCGAAAAAACTAGTATTAAATCCCAACAGGTGTGCGATGTGGTGACTTCCTACCCTGTCCGGAGTGACATAAAGGGAAGTCACAGCGGCGGAAAAGCAGTCAAAAATTCTGGACTCATGTTCAATATTTATGAGTGAAAACGGTGGGAAAACGATGGATGTCCCGCGCCAAATTTGAACCTGTTCTGGTCTGTTTTCTACAGGATGGACGGTGGTGATGAAGCTCGAACCATTCTATGAAACACGCCGAAGCGAAATTTGAAATTCAATAACTGCAGGGGGAATTCTGCAATACTGATTGATCTCAGTTGGCATACGCATATTCTCTGTTGTATGGAAAAATCTTCTTCGTCGTGGCATTAAGTCCTCTCTGAGACAGAGCCTAGTCTCAGGGTTTTCAATGAGCACTTTCACAGTTATTAACTGAGAGCTTTCTTTGCCAAAATTGCCATTTTCACATTCGTGTATCGTGTGGCAGGTACAATGATACTCTATGCACAGGGATGTCGAGGAAATTTCCATTACCAAAAGATTCTGGACCGACCGGGAATCGAACTCAGACACCTTCAGCATGGTTTTGCTTTGTAGCCGAGGACTCTAACCACTCGGCTTAGGAAGGCCTGCGTGTGGAAAATTCTACGCCAAAATACATGAAAACATGAAAAATTGGTTGAATGTGAATTAAACATACGCAAGCGTTATCTTCATTGTTTTCGTGAGTGAATGTAATTTTAAAGTAAAAAAGTTGATGGTTTTGTTCTCTAAAACTCAGAAAAAGCGTTTGACTGTCGTATATTCTAGAGATAAACTTGTCACCTTTGATAATTACACTTAAATGTTGAATATATAAGTGTGTTTGGTTTCAGAGAATGGAGAAGGTCTTAGAAAACAAGCTATTTTGTCAGGGTTATGGTTTTGAGAGCATTTGCGTCTTATGGGTTTGATGTACCTTTATTATTTATTTTTTTTTTTTGTTGAAGTTTAATAGCAAAAACTATAGGGGTACATCCCTATGGGGTTGTACGAACTGGTGACGTAGGACCGCGATGTTTAATTTAACTGAATTTGAAGTCGTTCTTGTTGCTCGTTTTGACTTCAAATATACATTATTTTTATCCGATGAATTTGTGAAATTTCACTTCAGGTTGTATAATCATTTTGAAATTATATTAACACTTCAGTCGTCGCGCTGTTGTATTTTGTACAACACTAGTGAAAAAAGCTCACTTTTCATTCACAACAGTAGCAAACCGCGCGACGACTGAAAGGTTAATAACCTCCTATGAAATATATGGTAGCATTGGAAAGAACAGTAATGATAAAGGCTTGTTCAGCATGCTGAAGTAAAATCTAAGTAATTCTAATTAAATAATATTTAACAGCAATGTGTCTATAGGAAGTTATTCGAGTATTATAATGAAAGCTTTACGTTTACAATTATGGATGAATTAGGCTACTTACAGTTTTCGGTGTTGACCATATTTTGAGCTGATTCCGTAATAGTTCTGTATGTATTTGGAGTACTTTTGGTTATATTTTGGGATAGGATGAGCAAAATTAACATTTAAGTTATTTAAAATCTTTGATAATTATATTAGGATTAGGTTACCTAAAATTTATAAGCTTTAGCCAGTGCTGGGAATGGTAATAGTAGTAGGCTTGAATTTTCGCGAAAATCAAGTGGCTTTCCCAGTACAGTAGTTCAAAAACTGAATCTCATCAAGTAGCCTCTGTTGGGTGCACGAATTTTCTAAATCATGAGTGTCATTGAAGGCTATAAATGCGGGAAATGCAGCGGGAAATAGAACATTTTTCTACAGTAATTTTGGGTTGCCCTTAGCAACGGGTGTTTTGCAATTTTCAAGGCATTTTGCCTAAAACAGCGATGGGCGTGAGTTTCACTGGCTTCGCTGACTGTGATTGGCTTTGTTTGGCTACTGTAGAGTGAATTTCAGATTTTTTCCCAACCCTGGCTTTAACTATGTTGACTGATACTAATTCAATATTGGATCTCTTCGTTGTTTGCTAACACACTATAATGACTAATCAGTAATTCATTTGACATCAGGGGATTTTTTTTTATTACCGTACGGGTTTGGGCCGAAGGGTCTCAGATTTTCATGAAACTTTTTCCACAGGCAGGGCTCATGGATATATGAATAAAAAAAAATTGAGAAAAATTCAGGGTCGCCTATTTTTCCGGAAAACTCAGGTGGAAAGTTTTTGTTTTCCCTTGACACTACTTACTTTGAAAGATCATAACTCAAGAACGAAGCATCGTAGAAACAAAGTTTTTAAATAAAAATTTAAGCAAATTTTCTCAAAAATCAAAAAGAAATATGAACTGGAAAAAATTTTCCACAAAATTTTCCACCGTTGGGAAAATTCGTAAATACAAGCCGGAAAAACTATGCCCGAACTCGTGGAAAATTTTCAAAAAAATATTTTCGAGAAGGTAATTTTATAAGCTTTAATCACTGAAATTTTTGGAATGCACTTTTTTTTCGTTTTTGAGTTATGGCCAATTTTGTAAAAAATGTCCAGACTTTTCTTTGAAAAATCATAACTCAAGAACGAAACATTGTAGAAACAAAGTTTTTTTTTCAAGCTCAAGAAACTTATTTTTTAATCTTGAAATTAGTTTTGTTTGAAAAGCATAAAATGATGTCGTGTTATGTTTTTTTATGTCAGCAATTACAAGACTTTGATCGAAGATTTGTCTTTGTAATAAATTACAAATGGATGTATTGTTACTTGAGGTCATACTAAGTAATTGTGGAAAACTTTTTCCAGTTCATATTTTTTTTGGATGTTTGAGAAAATTTGCTTATATTTTCATATAAAAACTTTGTTTCTACGATGCTTCGTTCTTGAGTTATGATTTTTCAAAGTAAGTAGTGTCAAGGGAAAACAAAAAATTTCCACCTGAGTTTTCCGGAAAAATAGGCGACCCTGAATTTTTCTCAATTTTTTTTTATTCATATATCCATGAGCCCTGCCTGTGGAAAAAGTTTCATGAAAATCTGAGACCCTTCGGCCCAATTTGTACGATAATAAAAAAAAAATCCCCATCAGTCAAATGAATCCTACAATCCACTCATTTGTCTGCAGCATCATTGCCGGCAGTGCTGGCAGCAACAGTATGCTTATTCTGAAGATTTTATTTTATTACTTGTCTTTAGATTCGAAAAGTACACACCCATACCAGTTAGTTAAATTTTCAAATCCAAATAGGATATTGCTTGTATGGGTGTGCACTTTTAATGACTGCAGTCAGAATCATGATTAGACGGGTAAAAATGGAATGAAACTTAACAGAAGATTTAGAGAATGTGTAATCCTTCAATTACTCAAGAATCCTTACAGAAATGTGTCGTTGAATCTTTAGAATAATTTCTGGGATCATTCACTACGGAATTTTGGAAGTCATAATTGAAAAAGCTTCTCAAAATCACTGCAGCAATCTGTCAAGAAATCCATCGTAAAATTTCTTGAGCATTAACTTCTTGAGGAACCCCAGAAGAAACTCTTGAAAGAATCCCAGAAGACTTGATAGGAACCAAAAACTTTCGAGGAACAAAATGAACAATAAAATTATTGTAGGAATATTGCGGGAAATTCCTGAAAACATTCTTGATGATATCCCAGGGAAAAAATATTGCATAAACAAATCCCTAGCAGAAGTGTCCAGCTAGAAAAATTCCCGTTAAAGTAATTGAGCAGCTATATGATTTCATAAGAGTCCGTCCTTCTGAGAATTATGTGGTTACTTTAAGAAGGCTTTGAGTCACATCATCGCTTTATATCATTACACCATGACCATAAACATAAAACGTAAACACGTTTTCAATTAATCTGAATACGGATTAAAAACTTCAACCATGTTTAAAAAATTAAAATGAATAGTTTTAATGATCTGCAGATGGGTATTAACCTTTCTAATTCTCCCAAGTTCGCTTGATGAAATTTTATTTATAATTTTTTCGACATCAATTGAAAATAAACTAAAAAATGTTAGGTGAAATGTATTTCTGGTCAAAGAGACAAAAATACAGCTCACTTGTACTGTTTCATGCTTGTAATGTCCATACTTTTGTATTTGGGATAATGTTTGCGATGAAAATCCTTCGATTTCTTCGACGGCAATATCCAATCCATTGTACAGTTACATAATTCGGTTAGACCTCTGCTTGAAAACTAGCCCTCTCATATCAACGAAACCCTCGAATGCTTTGCAGCTCGGAATGTGCCTTTACCTCGTGTGGTGTTCCTTTCGTATTGCGAGGTATTTACGTAGGTATTCACATTTCCATTTTTGCGGTCAAACTGAACTGGAACGAATGGGGGCCGGAGCTGGATTGTTGATTACCCACCTCCTGCAGAAAGAAGCCTGCCATGTGCCTTTCCGGAATTTTGCAGTAGTGCAGCATCAACTTTTCCAACGACCAAGGCCACACCATGATGGCGCGAGGTACCGTTTGGTCTCAAACTCCAAACATGGAGCATATTCCAAACACTTATTTTTTATAGCGATTTTTCAAAAAAATCACTCAAATTTCTTTACAAGATGATAAATTTTGCTATGATTCAAATCATCTACATTTGAAAATTAGGGGCCTTCCATAGCCGAGAGGTTAGAGTCCGCGGCTACAAAGCAAAGCCATGCTGAAGGTGTCTGGGTTCGATTCCCGGTCGGTTTAGGATCTTTTCGTAATGGGAAATCCCTGAACAGTTCCCTGAACATAGAGTATCATGTATCACCGTACTTGTCACACGATATACGAATGCAAAAAATGGCATCTTAGGCAAAGAAAGCTCTCAGTTAATAGCTGTGGAAGTGCTCTTAGAACACTACGCTGAGTAGCCGGCTCTGTCCCAGTGAGGACGTAATACCAAGAAGAAGAAGAACATTTGGAATTTGTAAAAATATTAAGACTCAATAATGCTCTTATGCTTTCAAAAACTGGTTTTGAATTTTCGATGTTAGCTGATAATTGAATGATTCAATTATCAGCTGACATCAAAAATTAAAAACCAATTTTTTCATTCAAATTTAAGTGAATCTACATGAAAATTTATCATTGCAAATATCTAGAAAATTTGTAAAACGATGATGGTTATTTTCCTTACTTTTAAGATTAAATCTATTTAGTTATTTAGTCTTACTTTTGATATCAAAACTATTCGGAATTTGAGACAAAACGGTACCAGCTTTTCCACGGTATGGGTTGCTTATTTGCTCTTTGCGCGTCATAAACGTTGAAACATCGTTTTAAAACATTTTATAATATCGTCATCCCGGGCCAGACTCCAACTTCCCGAGGATGGCTTCCTCTCCGGACTCGGAGCTTGGCCAGAGTTGTTTCAGAAAGTGATGTGAACATGCCATACGTGAAATTGTGTGCACAAGAGAGACAGAGAGTACATGCATCCTGCAAACGTTATAAAATAACAATAACAAGAGCTTTTATGTTGGAACGAGGTGAGGGAAAAGGAAAAACGAGTCCAATGATTTTCTGGGCTTCGGGGTTTTTGGGGAACTGTCACAAAGGCTATTTGTTGCATATCGGATGTAGACTAGCTTATTTTAGCAGATTCCATGGCAATGATGTATACAAATATCGTAAACATGTAAGTATGCGGGAATTTATGTCAACGAGATCTTTTTGCTTTGAGAGCATAGCGAAAGTTAGCTTTGGGATGCTCGTGTCAGGATATTTACATCCTGATAGGGTTGTAGTTCAGTTGTATGGTGTTGTCTTAGTAAGGCTGCAATGCGAGTCGGATTCTGCTGCGCGAATTTGTTCTCCCAAAAGTTTATGGGAATTTCAACTGATTTGTTTCAACCTGTCAGGTTACGCTCAGAGTCATTACAGCTGCTGACAGTTAATCGATAACGGAACCCGTGGAGTACTAGGGTGCCTTTCACAGTATTGTGCCCTTTTTACGCTACCAGGTTCAGGTTCTCTTAGATAATCGGCTACCTTTCTTCAATCTCAAGCCTGAATTTAAATAAGGATGGGATTATGAATATAATGTTGTTTAGTCAAAATTATCAACTATATGGATTCGCCACTGTGCTTTTTCACGTTTGATGACTTTTATTAGATACCGATTTGTTTTTTTTTTTCGCTGCTACACCCAAAAGTTGAAACCGTCATTATAGGCGTTTTCTGCGTCTATTGATGGCGGAAAAGTGTTCTTCTGAGCGACATGACGTTTTTGAGCGTCTATTGATAGGCAGATAATCCGGTCATTGAGTCGAGCAGTTTTTACGGTACAAATGGGGAAGTACAACTTGATATGCTTTTTGAACTACACATACCATCAAGCGGGTTTAGTGCTGTGGTATAGTATTTGGTTCTCACGCTCATGACCATGGATCGATCCTGGTTGATGTCGCATGTGTATTTTTTTTCATGTGCGTGCATCACCAACACATGTATTAAAAAATAAAACTTCCACACATATGCCTCTTTTAAGTGCATGTATTGGAAGTATGGAAATACGCAAAAAACCGAGTGGGTGCAAACCAGATTCGAACCATTATCATCGGATCGACTAGCACACTGTGTATCTACTGCTCCAAGCTTACTACTGTAGTGAAGAGTAACCAAAGTCGATGTGGTTTTACGTTTCATATGCATGATTGCTCATGCTGTTAATAAACATGTGAACATGTGTTATCCGCAGCAAAATAAAGATATACAGTCAAGTCTCCTTTAAAGCGTTAATCATCGTATGTTGAACAAGTTTAATGTATATTCATAATAATTTATCACCTACCAGAATAGCCACATTCTCTATTGTAGAACTTACTTAAGGACTGTTCATTTTATAGAGTGAACACCTTGTGCATGCTATATCTTTATAATATATCAATAGAATCGTAATCGGTTTTCTGTATACAGTATCGTTCGACTATTATATTATTGCACGATGGTGTTATAAAGATTGGTAGGTCTGGAGCCAAGTATAATAGTTGAGTATACCAAAACACAATTAATTCATAAAAATTCGGATTTTTGGTATGTGAAAAATATTGTTTAAGTTTGAAGAACATCTTTTCTAGGAAGTTTTTGTCGAAACTTCTTTGTTCTTCTTTGTAAGATCTTATATTTCCATACAAGAGGAAAATAATAGTATTACGATGCACAGAAAACCGATTATGATTTCATTGATAAACTAGCTAACCCAGCATGGCTAGTCACGTTCCATAAGAATTTTCAAGCAAAAACCTCTTTCAAAGATTAATAATGTTTATGTTCAATTGCAAAATGATAACATGAACAGAGAAATTTCTCTGTTGATTAATATGCCATTGGTGTATGAATAATAAGCTGAGACACGATATGATATTTATGAACGCAAAATCGCCCAAATTTATGCTCTAACCATACTCCATTGTTATAGTGCCGTTATTCTGATCTGAAATAATTACAGCCTTAAATGCTGTTGTGAAATATTTCAAAAGTTCCAGAAGCTTCTATAAATTAGAGAGAAGAATCTGACTGAAAATTCTAGAATATTCTATTGAATCCCGATTAACCAGTGCTACAATTTCTGTATAGATCTTTGTGCTGCGATGGCGATCGTCAACGATTTAAAACGAATCGAATTGTAATTAGGGGACTATCGACTAATGAATATATCGAGTCATCGAACAGGAATGCTTTGGAAAGCTCTTTTAGGGGACCATTATAATTACCATAAAAAATATTTTTATTTTGCCTTCATAAGTCGATATCGAACCATGGAACATCGACTCAAGAAGGTTGTGTAAATAAAAAAAACTAGAATATTCGGCCCACAATCATGTTTATCTTTCCTTTGCAAATATCTTATTTGTTTTTGAACCTTATATTGAAATGACGAAACCCGTAATGAATCACATTTTCAACTTGCATCGGAATTTAAGTGCGGTCGAACAGCATAAAGTTGGTTTGTTTACATGTTGATTACCGTCCAAGTTCATAAAACCGGAAAACTATAATGATAAAAAGATCGTGACTTTTATACGAATTAGGAAGGACAAAGCTCCGGAAAACTCTAGAACACCCTGTGCAATAGCTGTTATAGTGCTCCACAATTTGCGATAGGGTCCTAAAATGGTTAATTAAATCTTGTTTTTATTTAATAACACGAAAGATCATATTACTGCAACTACTTTAGCAATTTTTCTCGCTCAAATAACGGATATATCATATTTAAACTTTAATTTCAAAACTGGATCCATAAATGAACCTTGACATTTGAGATCATGTTTGACGTTCGCTTAGTCGACAAAAATATCACAGGGGTTTTAGTTTTAACACTGGGGTTGTTGCTATCTGACATTTCGGAAGGGACACGGAAAACAAAATACACCCGAAATTTGAGTTCAAATCAAGGAGTGTGACAAAATCTATAAAAACATAAAAAAATGTTTTTTGTACTTAACCAAATAAAAAACATTAAAAAATTGAGTAAACATGTGTTTTTGGCCTGAACGTAAGCGTTTGGCACTAAAATTGGGACAGGGCTTTAGGACCCTATTGTAATGTTGTAACATTCAAATGGACTTTTGCAGTGCTCTTAATTTGAATGTTGTTGTGCTCTTAAATTGCTGTTGTATGCTGCTCAATGAAACCTTTCAAAGCGTTACTGACAGACAGAAAACTCTGGGATTTTATATACATGATAAAAAAGATATAGCATAAACAAGGTGTCCTCTTTATAAAATGAATAGTCTTTAAAACATGAAAAATCTGTGGAATCTTTTGCTGGTGCTATTCAAAGAAAACAAGATCACGGTTCTACTTTCACATTGATAAAAATATATCGATCCAATGCTGATGAATGCTACCCAGAATGAGCCGATTATAAGAAACCGTGCCCCATATATGGGATTAAATTTTAACCATGGTTTTAGTATAATAGTAAAAGAGTTTTCTATAGATGAATCGATCATTTTGACTCAAGAACAACTTCTGCAAATTGGCTATTAGTTTTTGCAAGCAATTTATTTTAAGAATTATGGCACCGATATGTTGATTTTAGAACAGAACGTTCAGTGGGGAGATTGTAGTAAACCGTTTGGAGAAGTCAAGAGAACATATATACTGATTTTTTTTATCATGAAAAATATGAAAACAAAATTTCATTTTTATATAACGCAATAATCTTTTTTTTATCATTTTTAATTTTGACTATCTATGAATTGTAATAAGAATTAGTTGTTCAGGACAAAATTTCAAAGACATTTTCGATAAGAAAGTTTTTCTAAGAACAACTAATGCTGTCCATAAAGGCCCATATTGAAAAAAGTAGGCACTGAGAAAATAGCGCTCAAACTTTGAAGTTTTTCGTTCATACAAATGTTTATAATTTTCTATTAGGGGCCGTCCATAAATAACGTAGCATTGTTCACTGATTTTTTACACCCCCCTTCCCTCTCGTACCGTTTCGTCACAAATGCTGATACTTCCCCTTGGAAAATACGTAGCATATCAAGCACCCCCCCCCCCTTCTTCTTCTTCTTCTTCTTCTTCTTGGCATTGACGTCCTCACTGGGACAGAGCCTGCTTCTCAGCTTAGTGTTCTTATGAGCACTTCCACAGTTATTAACTGAGAGCTTTCTATGCCAAAGTTGCCATTTTCGCATTCGTATATCGTGTGGCAGGTACGATGATACTCTATGCCCAGGGAAGTCGAGAAAATTTCCAACCCGAAAAGATCCTGGACCGACCGGGAATCGAACCCAGACACCTTCAGCATGGCTTTGCTTTGTAGCCGCGGACTCTAACCACTCGGCTAAGGAAGGCCCCCCCTTTGCATTTTTTATTAATTTTCCTCAGTGATTGGGTTGAAACAAAAAATTAGAATTCAGAAGTTCAATACAAAATTTGATATTAATTACTGACAAAAATGTAAGGATAATCTAATCTAACAGTATGATGTACAGTAGCGCTCGAAAGTAATTTGGAAAACAGTTTCAAATAAACACAGTTCCTGTTACATAATTTTGGTATCTAGTTTCATATAGGCTAAATTGTATTACTTTTGCTGTTGTCACCAAGCCAAACAAGTTTACTATAGAAAATGTGAAAAAAAATTGATTGGATTGACGAAGCTCGTTATTGTTGAGTTTGGGTACAATATATTTTTAGTTTATTTTTAGTTAGAACAAAAATTTCGTTATTAAAGGATTGTTTTTTTTTTTAATTATTCTTTGTTAGGAAATAGATTTCAATGAAAATGAACAATACAATATATTAATTCGAAATGAATTATTATCCAAATTCAAATCCATTTGGCAATCAGTGGCCAGATATAGAAAAGATTACACTTGATATATTTGGAATGTTTAGAAAATTTTAGCGATTATTATACAAATTATTTATCTCTATTAATATTTCAGCTGAACTTCAATATCTTTCTTCATAATAAAATAAACCTACACAACCTATAATGAAACAGTTAAATAATAAAAAAATATCAAATTACCAAGTTATCAATAAAATTGAATGATAGGGCAATTTCGATATCACTCGAATCAATTGTCCTCATTAATATTCAGGCTATTCCATCAAGAGCATTGATACATCAAAACAAATCGATGAGTTGATTGAGTGACATCTCCTGCAACATTGAATGCATAATACACGGTATAAATATCTTGTTTCATGTAATATTTGCCGAAAGCATATTTTATTGTCTTGAAAACGGCTGACTTTATGACTTGTTAACAAATGAGAAAACAATGTACTCCGAGTAGTTAAAGCATTGATTTTTAATTTATTTATTAAACTTTGATTTTGTTTATTTATAAATTTATCAATTAAGACACGAATATAACCCAAGTAACCACGAAGCTTTATATGAATACTTTATGTTTGCTCTATAGTATGCTATCAGATTTTGTTTTAAAGTGACATAACCTTTAAGAGCTTTATAAAGCATAATTAAAGTGGGAAAGGGCCCCACAACAACCAAATTAATGCAATACTTGATAAAGCAGTTTTAACGCACAAGCCCTACTAAAGCATTTATGTTTGTACATTTAGGGTTCATGATGTATATTAGCTTAAAACAATGTATGTTTAGGGCTTGCGTTAAAAATAAACAAAACAATGAATCCATTGACTACCTTTCAATGGGTTTCTTTACCAGCTTAATGATTTTTTTGTTGGAATCAGGATTCGAACCCACAACTAGGATGATGGTGTGCTGGATGCCTTGCGCGTTGGTGTCCTGTGCTAAAGCTGCTGATGTAATAAGGTAGGATAAAAGTTCCCTATAAACGAAGCCATTGTGTGTGTTAACATTACTATTCGCCCAGTTATTACGATTAGAAAGAATTCTCTTCGGTGATTAATTTCCTTTCCTCACCAAATGAAACATCAATAGAAATAATTTGTTCACCATTCTTTCTCGTAGAGGAAATAACAGAACTTAACCCACAAAACAAAGCCCTAGCGCATTAAACCGATTTCGGGGGAGAGAAATTGATCGACATTTCCTCTCGCTTCTTATGAATAAAAGAGTCTCTTAGATAAAATACAACAATTTTGAATGAATACATATCTCCTTAGATCATTAAATAGGGGTTCGAGATGAAAGAAAGTCATTTCATTATTCTTCCATATTCCACAAAACGTAATGAGCGAGTGCGAACGTGCTCGATCGTCTTACTTATTTATTACAGATTCGAGTGCGTTTAATGAGGTTATGTTATCTTGTATGACAGCATAACTGTATATTCACTCTAAACGCTTAGCATAATGCTATATTAAAATAATGCTACAAAGCATTTACAATGTTATTCTAATGCATCATTGCTTGACAGTTATTGAATAAATGCATGATAACATTATAAATGCAAAAAATGTTGACTTTCGACCAAATTAATGCAATGGTATAATGCTTGTGGTTACTTGGGAATATAATATTTACATAACCATTTAAGCTTTGAAAAATCTGTTTTATTGCATTCATCAAGAAAATCTAAAATTTCTCAGATTTCTTTTCAATCTTGATGAATGTTTTGAAGCTGAATCATCATTTTATAAACCAAGTTTATAAGTCAAACAAAACAGAGGACAGAGCCTGCATCTCAGTGTTCTTATGAGCACTTCCACAGTTATTAACTGAAAGCTTACTGTGCCAATGACCATTTTTGCTTGCGTATATCGTGTGGCAGGAACGAAGATACTCTATGCTCTGGGAAGTCGAGAAAATTTCCAACCCGAAAAGATCCTCGATCGGTGGGATTCGAACCCACGACCCTCAGCTTGATCATGCTGAATAGCTCCGCGTTTACCACTACGGCTATATGGGCCCCGTAAAGATCCCCCTCCCCCCTAAATAGCTACGTCATTTATGGACGACCCCTTACATAATAAAAAAAAAAATAAACTTGAACACAATTCACGTTTGCAGCTGAAATTTAAATTAAAAGTTCATATGGAGACTGGTATGCCTTTATTTTTCAATATGGGACTGCACCAACTTCATATTTTCCAATACATTTTCAAACAATATGTGTTTATTTTTATATGCATAATAAAATGCAGATTAAAATAAGTTTTATTGCACTCATTCGATAACTGTCAAGCAATGATACATAGTTTTGACATCATGAATGCTCTAAAGCGTGACTTTAAATCGACAATATGTTGAGCATTATTATTGTAAGTAAATTTTCTGGGATGTAGAAAAAATATTGTTCGGAAAAGATCTTCACGAGTTTTATATAGTTATGCGGCTTGGCAAACCTCTGAACGAACACCAACACCAAAAAATCCACTTAAGGGTTGAAAAAATCATTTCGTGACGCGTTCACCATTATTTTGCGATTATGTTGTGCACATAAGTTTTTTGAGAATTATTATTTATGTATATCAATTCCAAAAATATGGAAAATCTGGCTTTGGTGTAAAATGTTGAGTGCGATAATTAAACCTTATTGTAATTTCAGTAAATTACAGTTAGGTACTATTGCATCTTCTTTACAAAAAAAAATATAACGGTAAATGTAAATGACTGCTAATAAAAGCGATTTTAAATTTAAAAAAAGTTTGAAATTCCAATCCCCATATCTTTCTTAGGGGTCGACCATAAACCACGTGAACATTTTTCCTGACTTTTCAGTCACCTCCTCCCCCCTCGTGCTTTTGTGTGGTTTTGACGAATAACCCCCCGATCGCCCAATGATCATGTGTTTCATTTGTTCATGAATGAAACAGAAATTTGAAAAATGGGAGAAGAGATATTTATGAATTGGTTTGCTATTATTAAGCGAAATGTGAGATTATAGTGTGACAAACTTCTGCAAAAATCCCTAACAAAATTAGCTCAAAAAAGATTTGTTTCTACTGCAGTGTTCCTTATTATTGTTTGAGGAATTAGTTTTCACTTAGAGATAATTTTGTATTAACATTACAGTACTAACATGCGGGGAAAATTTTTTTTTTTCAAATTTTGTCATAGTAATGTCCATAGAAATCTTAATCGTCTTCTAATCGTTGTTGGTAAAGAAGATATGAAATATTGAATTTTAAAACTTTTTTTTTAATTTGCACCATCCGACTGCTAATGAAACCTTTCAGGTTTAGTTGATGGTGGAATTTTCTTTGAAACACAAATGGGTGGACCGTGGTCTTTGGCTAGATACCCCCTCCCCGCTAAATGATAACATAGTTTATCAACGGCCTCTATTTTGATAAGTAATTGTTAAAAGAATTACGGTAATCCAGTTTGCTGTATGCACACTTAGATGTTTGATTACAATATTACATCGTCAAATGAATCGAATCCCACAAACCCTGGGTCTCCTACTTCGAGGAGTCTCATACCGTCCCCAACCATGCGACTAATAGGAGACCAAAATGTAAATAAATGAAAAGTAAATCAATCAGCAAACGTCAACGATAAAATTCTGCTTATAAAGCGCCCGACTGTTATAGTCAAGTGTGTTTATTTGTGTCTCCCTAATATATTACCCAATCCAACACGCACGGCATGAAATTCTATTTCCACTGCAAATGTATAAGTCATTGCCGATAATATAGATATACAAACATATAGATTTTGACTCTGGTATAAGTAAGAAATTCCCGCAGCACCGCGTTGGTACTTTAAATATATTTATAGAACATATCATCTCACCCCTTCTCGCACTTGGCTGTCCAACGGGTGTTGTATTTTGCTCCTCTTGCAGGTTGTCCTCCGTGACAAGATGGTTCCATCTTGTGTGATGTAGAGAACTCCACACATAAAAAATTGTGATAGGCAAGTGGTGTGGGTTTATGTTTAAGGAACCGAAGGTTGCGGTTTCGAATCCAGTTACTGTTATTATTTTTTTGTTTTTCATATTTTGGTGTCTAAGGCAAATTTTTTGTGGCGGAGCCTTGGAGCAATCGGGCATTTGGGGTAGCTAACAAGGGAAGGTCACGATGTGTTACACGGGGTTTTCAACCGGACTATTTTTGTTGGATTCAACATGTCGAAATATGTGAAACCCCAAAGCCTTTCGGGTGAAGAGCCAGGGAGATGTAGTATGTTGTTAACAAAATGTTTATAAAATCTTAAATTTGTTTTACCAAATTAGGATGATAGTGTTGTCTAACACAGATCACCTAGATATAAGAAATGAATGTAATGTTTGGAATGATACTAATAAAGAAATTAAAAAAACATGTATATCGTAATGTTCTAAATGGCTTCAACGGATGACGCATGAATTTGGATACTAGGTTCAAATAATGACTTGTTCAGTAGGTACAAGAAAGTTAACACTTTTGACCGGGTTAAATCCGCTCGATAAAGGCAATAAAAACATTACTTAGAAAAGAGATAACTTAACTTTATATAAAATGAGTAGTAGAAAATCGGTAAAATAGAATGGTGTTTGATTTTCGATGATGTTATTACTTTCAATAAAACTAACATTGTTGCTAAATAAATAACTTTACTCAAGAAAATTGTTTTAAAAAGAACAGAATGTATATTATTTATGTGTGATTTTTTGTGTATTCATACACTAACAAATGAGGCCATTTGAAATCACAGATCTGACTGTTATTTTTTTAGTTTCAGTTCAGTCATTTAAAACGACAATATTTTCACTTGTCCCACTAGTTTCCAAAATTTTCAATATTTACCTTGAACTTTGGCACAAACATTAAATTTAAATATAGCATAGATTTAGTAGGAAACAATCTGAAAAATATAGTAGATCTTATTCATTTTATTTTTTTTAAGAACCCTCTATACGATTTCCTTTACCCATTTGTCACACGGTACCTTATTTCGATAGTCACTCAAGCAAAATGATTATCTAAATACAGGGACCGGAATCTATTATGATAATTCGCCACAAGAAATCGGGTTGAATTTCATAAATTTGCCTGAAGAACCAAAAAATAAAAACAAAATATATACTTGCGCTTAATCAGAATCGAATCAAGGACCTCTCGATTCATAAACCAGTATTAACTCCACGAACCTATCGACGGCTTGTTGGGAGAAGTGACAAAAGCAATATATAAAGCGTTTTATATTGCAATATTCATTCCATTCCTCTGACATGTCCACCATCCATTTGCCGCGTGACCATTTGCCTAAGTGTGCGTTTCCGATGCCATCATTCGGCTTCGGATTGGTTGTGCAATTGTGTGGGTCGGGCGTAAACATTTAGATTGCTCGAATTTTCAAGTCCAATGTGCTCGATTTCAATTGACGGGTTTGCCCGTCTACGCTTAGGAGGCGAATCTTACCATCAATAGGTGGATTTAGCACCTAATACGCTAGGAGGGAAATCCGCCATCCGAATTATTTTGGGTGTAGTCATTGAATGATTAAATGATTTCAGCAGCCTGAATCTTCAGGACATTCTGTTATTCTCAACCCGTTCTGGCAAGGAGCTACAATATGAATCAGCTACTGCTCAAATTGATTCTTCCAAAACTATACAGACATTTCAACTTGCCTACCTGATTTTTTTCCACCTGTAAGGCTACGCTTACAGTCATTACAGCTGCTGACAGATGGAAATCCTCATTGGACGTTTTTACGGTCGCAACCCAAACGACTCCGCAGAACATAAAATCCCCCCAAAACAGATTTCAATACGCAAAATCCACCTCAACCTTAGAACATATTATCACCATCAAGAGATCTTCACCTCGTGCGCCGTATGCCAGAATTCGCGCCGAAAGACCCAATTAAGTAAATTTACAATCGCAGACAAAACATCAGCAAAATTGTGTGTATTAAATTTCCAGCCATAAATTACCCAGCCAAAAGCTCAGTGCTGATGATGGTTCTCGTCCATCCTATTCGACGCCCTCCACTCGGAATCTGCCCTCCTCCGGTCGCATAAATTGCCCACTGAATTGTCAACTCCGCGCAAAACGTTTTATAACATTTTAAATCTTTTTACAACCCAAGGCATTTCCTCCTCCGGTGCGTCGGCTTCTTGGTTGGTTCTTGGCGCTATCGTTATCCGGGGTAACATTGATCAGGTTTTCCGATACTTTTTGAAAGTTTCTTTCAGGAAAGCACTTTTAGATTATTAAAACAAGTTTTGGCACCCATCTTTATAGTTATTCGTCAATTTTAGTGAATCGAATACATCTAGAAAAAAAAAATGACAAAGAAATCTATTTCAGTAATTACAATTTCAGTAAACAGGGCATTTACCATGCTTATTTCAATTATGGATGTCATTCTTTTTCTTTTCCTTGGCATTACGTCCTCACTGGGATAGAGCCTACTTCTCAGCTTAGTGTTCAATGAACACTTCCACAGTTTTTAACTGGGAGCTTTCTTAGCCAAAGTTGCCATTTTCGCATCGTGTATTCGTATGTCGCGTGGCAGATACGATGATACGATAATTCGATCTTATCACGGGTCACTATCAATGGTACCTAGTTCTACGGTACTCGGGAATCAAACCGCAGAAATACCCAAACCGACGTTGCGGAGGTCCGTCACGCCCCGGTGATGGCGCGTTAGGCTATCTCCTCCACGCCAAGAGAGACCGATTCCCGATGCTGCTGATCCACCAGCCAGCCACTCCACTTTATCGGAACAAAAACTCGAACAAATCTAGCCGGAGCCGGAAAACGAAAGAAATTATAATGAAGTACTTTATTACTCGGTGGAATATCTCCGCTCATTAGATTGATGAAACATAACTCATTGCGTGGTGGCTTTCGCGGCTGTGTGGTCTCTAGGATCCCTTGGAGCGCGGAAAGCTGCTGCCACATAATAAAACCACAGCGGACCAAACGAAGCCAAAGAGCCAAACCAAATCTCCGTTGAATTATTAATGAAGCACTCTTTTCATTTCCCGCTGCCGGAGCTAAAGGTGTAGGCGGGGTTTCTCTGGGAGGATTACAGCGAAGAAGTCCTTCTAGCGCGAAATTTTTCCACGGTGTGGTATATTTGAGCCACAAATAGACCAGTCAATGTTTTTGCTCACTGATAGTGTCGTTTGAGAATTCTGCCTATGGATACTCGAATGTCTTCGATCATGTAATGTGGTTGAATCTAATTCCTTTTTTTAGGATTACACACTTTGCATTTTTGGCTAAATGACCGAAGACGGTGTTCGTGTCTTTTTTTAACTTGGTCACTTGCTAATTTCCTGTTGGTAATTAATCGATTAAGTTTCCAGGTCAAACGGATGATCGATTCTCCAGATTTGTGGTCGAGAAATTTGAGGTTTGGTTTCGATTCATTTTTACTTTGGTTTTTTGTTACTTTTAATCATAATCTAAAAAGATTTGTTTTATTTGTATTTTACTTCACCAGTACAATAAGGCATCTAGGTTGAACTTTATTTGGTTTTTCGTTCCATAATTTTTGGTTTGAAAATGACAGAATTGCTTTGGTTAGAAAAATTTTCGAACTTTTGTTTTCATTTTAAACAACTGAGCCACATTCTGTAGCAAAATATTGCTATTTAAGTCTAAATTAATGTGTTTGAATGGATTAACTACAAGTTAAACACACTTATGAAAATATTCATAATCTAGATAAGACTCTTGATATATTTTTAATTTTATTATCACAGTATCGATTTTTATCTACATTTAATGTTGCTCAGATATTTTTATCCGACGAAGATAAGTATCCCGACACACAGAAAGTTTCAAAGTATATTCTTTCGGGATAAATTGAATATCTTCAACTTTAAGATTTGTTTTCTACACTTAGTTCAAGAGAATCCAATTTCGTAGCTAGAACAGTCCCATACAAAATGTATGGGAAAATTTTCCGCGTTAAAATATTTTTAGCCATTCAATAACAAAATCTTAGCCCAAATGTTGAACGTTTTCGTAAACATTTCCGAGGTACATGAATGTTAAATGAACGCATCCAGCTGTGTACTAAAGTGTACTCGGTCCAAGAATTTTGACACTTAAGTGGGGCAAAAAAAACGTGGAGTGGAAAACATTCTGTCGCGTGCCTCACTCAAATGTCAAAGTTCATGGAGCGAGTGAATTTAGTACCTACACAGGTGAATTGTCCCATGTTCCAAAATATGCAATCGAGAAAACTGCGTTTAAAGATTTTAACACATTTAAGCCTCGTATTGACCAGGTGTGTGGTAAATTAAATTAAAATCTTTACAATAGT
The DNA here is from genome assembly GCF_002204515.2 of Aedes aegypti. Taxonomy (NCBI): domain Eukaryota; kingdom Metazoa; phylum Arthropoda; class Insecta; order Diptera; family Culicidae; genus Aedes; species Aedes aegypti. Next base: position 304,510,258 of record NC_035109.1, read on the forward strand.
ACAAAAAATAGCGTGTTCATTAGAGTCAACAGTTTTTATTGTGGTAATAATGTAAATTAAGATACGAAATTCAAAGTGGGACTGTTATGCCTAGAAATACGGGGTTTTTGGTGAATTTCTACGCATAACAGTCCCACTAATAGTAGTGACCAAGTATGTGCTAAGCATACTGCTGTAGATGATCGTTCTTACGTGTAAATTGTACCGAATGTAGAGGACGAATATCCTCAAGACTATGTTAAGGCACCTAATGAAGGCTCAAGTGACATGTGCTAAACGGAGCCACGTGTGGGAAAGTGAAGAAATACGATTTTATGGTTTGGGATGGAAATCAAAGTTTTCTGTATGTGTGATAATGAGAAAATGTATGAGTTAGTGAAAAAAAGAGTGGATGAGCAAGTTAGAGAGTTTATTAGATGTACCGTCAAACGGGGTGACTTGCAACGGCGAGGTGGCTTGCAACACATTGCAATTTACTCGATAAAACTTTGTTATGTTATGTTGTTATCCATCATAATGTCGAAAATAACATAAATTACTGTTTTCTGCTCTAAAATTTCAAGAGCAGAAAACAGTAATTCAAAAGAAAATTCTAGTTATAGCTTAATTTGGTATAAGCAAAACCGTATTTTAAAGCAAAAAGTTGTGATATTTCAAGACAAAGGGACATATAACACGATATTAACACGATACTAACATAAATGTTTACCCATAACGCGGGTAGATCACCTTTTCGTGGAGCGTTATGGGGTAAAGATCTACCAATGAACCCTAGTCCTGACTGCTTCAAACGAAGAGAACAGGATGCTATAGTAATCAAAGGAACACTTTTAGTCCTTGTTACATTTTAAACCTTGTTAAAAGTGACAAGTCTCGGTTTTCCAGTAGCCGAGAATGACCTTGAGACAAGGATAAAAATGAGTCGAAATCAACAAGTTGTTTTCTAATCTTTTATTTATTGTTCTCTAGTTTGAAGAAGTAAGGACTAGGATTCTGATGCATGGACAATATCGGTGTCACTTCCCGACTTTATCAAGGGATCCGATTTTGACTGATAAAGGGGCGCGCCTGCGGAGAGTGTACCCACCACACCCTTCGAAGGGTTTAAAAAGCGGAACCTTTCAATTAGAATCCTTTCCTGTGATCAAGTTAGGAATGACAACTGTAAAAAACCGAATACTTTATAACTTCTCGATAGTGACAAAGTAACACGACATGCACTACACAAAGGACACGGGATATACTACAATAGATCAAATATTGGTCGCAGTGGTTTATGTTCCGAACAGGAAAAAAAAACATAAATGTTCCATGAGATGGGTTGTATTTGTAAAAATAACTATAAGGAATTAGGTCAAGCTGACCATTGTTTTTTTTTTATTTAGAAATCCTCCACAAGAAACAACTTTATTGTCATCTCTTCATTCTCATCCTTCTGTTTCTTTTTCTTTCTTATGGCATTACACTCCAACTGAGAAAGAGCCTTCTTTTCAGCTTGGTGGTCCGAGAGCTTAGGGCTTTTTTTGTAAAATTAGATTTTTTGAATTTTTGGCCACACCCGATTGGCGATTAAATGTGCGGTTTATGTTGCGAAAGTTTTGCAAACTCAAATGAATATTTGCGGTTTTCTGTGTTATGAATTGTCAAAACCAATCATTGAAATGATTGTGTGGGTTTTCCTTCTAAAGTTATCACTATCATCTACGACTGGGATTGCACCATATACAGGCCCGGATTTGGGGGGTTGCCAAGGGGGCAAATGCCCCGGGCCCCCCGATTCAGGGGGGCCCCCGAGGAACCAAAAATAAGAACAAAACACATTTTGAAATTCTAAGAACAAAACACATTTTGGAAATCTTATATCTGAATCTCACAGTAATGTTTAATTAATGATTATTCTTCAATATATTACAAGAAAACATGAATGTCAAGCCAAAACCTTCCAAATTCTTGTCTAATTAGTTTGGAAAAACATATTGGAACTAAAAATGCGCCTCACGTTTTTGCAGGGTCCCAAAAAATACAGCAAAAACGGTGATGCACTGTTCAATTCAAAAAGTTTATTGGGTTCTACACAAAATTTAAAATTTAAGCATATTTGCAATTCTAACAGTAACTCGAACTGTAAGGAAATTATTTTGTGATGCGGTAGTCAGTATTTTCAAATACTTTTCTATTTTGTATGCCATAGTTGATAAAGTATTCTTTGAATTCAGTATAAGCATTTATAAAGCTAGAAAAAAAAGTTTTGCTTCATTAAAGGCTTAGCTTTGAATAAAATCCATAGAATATACAGAATTCAAAAAGTACATAAAGGCTGATGTTCATAAAAAATGTTCATGTTTAGGGAACTGCATAACAGCTTATAACGAACCGATTGAAACGAAATTTGAATTACATCTCATAAATAACTTGAAATTCGATTTAATGGAAATTAATCAAATTCTATTCAAGAATTTGGAAGATATTAAACGAAATACTATTTGCCAAAAAATGCCAAAAACTTTAAATTGGAATATTTAAAAATGTGAATATTTAGAAGCAGGCAAATGCTTCTGCAAATTTGTTTATTTTGTTTGTTTTCAATATATCTTAGTATTAAAATTTGGACATTTTAGGAACTTAGAGGCTTTTGCATAGAATATGATGATTCATTCAAAGATCTTATTTGAAGTTATTTCCAACATGCAGTTCAAATTTCAGGTCAATTGCTTTGTTAGAAGCATAGATGCAGGTTTCCAAACTTAACCATTTTGTAAGAAAATCAACCTTTGTGTACCTTATTCTTGCCAGTACTGTAAATACTTTTTTCAACCTGAGACAAACTGGAAACTTATAGTAAATGGGATCAATAGATGCTTTGGAGAAAAACGGCTCTGAAGATTATCAGTAATTTTTCACTCCATAAAAGTAATCCAAAAAAAAACGAACCTGTCTAATACGAATTGTTATATTTTTCGCATTGGACGGAAACAACACCTCAAAACACTATTGGAAAGCTTGAAAACAAAGAAATTTTTCAATGTATATAGCTCACAATAAAAAATGTCACTTACACCACTCTATATTTGGGGCCCTCATATCTTTGGACCGACCATCTTGTTCAAAACTCAAATTCAATGTGTTGGTTTGTGAAATCAGAAAAGTGCTGAGTTTAGTATAAAAGGGCCCCCTTTACGAGATCTGACCCGGGCCCCCCAAAGCCCAGATCCAGCACTGACCATAAACCATTCTAGAATAGCGCCACCTTCACCTTTTAGCTTTGCGTTAGATCACGAATTAACTGCCAGCTAAAGTTCAAGTTTTTTTTGTTAAGTATCACTAATATTAAATAAGTTCATCAAAATAATAAATGTGTATAAGCTCCAAAATAAGCATCAAAGGTCAGAATTTTTTGTTAAGTTTCATGAACAAGCATATGCCAGTTGGTATTAGACTCTTAATTGACCTTTTGGTCTGCATGGAGAGAAGAGATACGTGTCTGCTCAAAGATCAAGATCCCAGCAAATTTGGGAACGTGCGTGACGTGGTAACGTCCAGTATCAACAGTTTCTCGAATTGTCAGCTATGTTCACCCTCTTCTCTCCTCCTTGATGCAAACTTATTGTATAGAGATTCCAAAATTTTCATCAGATTGCCAAGATTTGCTGGATTTCTTTCCCTACCTCTTTGAACAGGACTTAGTCAATAGCTGTTTGCTATAATCTCTACAATGCTATCGAGATATTGAAGATAATCACCCCTATTCTTGTTAACGTTTGAATGCGCTTTAGATCGAAAACCGGTTTGCATTCTCGTTTACGCCAGTAAAATCAAGTTGACGATGGATTTGCAAAAATAGGATTCAATCGAGTTGGATCCTCCGTAAACAAGAATGAGGGTGAATGTCCAAAATATTAGGGGGTCGACAGTCTTATAAAAAATAAAATAAACTCGATCCTGTCCCTTGTCGTTGCCCAAACATTCTTGAGTGCATTCTCAGGTGCATCTTATAACAAAGAACTTAACAGATATGTCTACAACATTCATATAGAAAATTCTATGATGCCATGTGATATAAGAAAGAGGAGAAGTCTCTGCAACTCTCTTAAGTATGTATTCAACTAGTCACAAATTAAAATTGTTGCTAGGACGTGGCCAGAGCAACTCTCGACTGCTGAAGCATGTGTCAGTTCTGTCCAACAGTCAATGCTAAGTTTGGAAACTCTAATTGATTTGCGGATAGGAAGATGTCAAACCTCATTGAATCGTACATGACTTACCTACCATGTATTGTAGGTGCTCAACACTAACATAATTTCGAAAATTCAACCCTAATCGTTCCTTATCCGAAATAAGGATACCGTAAAATGGGGTGTTACGGACTCGTGGGGTTTTAAGGGATTGAACTTCTCCATCAAGTTTGATAAGTCACAAAAACGTCGAAAGTCCATATATCAGTCATCTGAAATGCTTCATTTGTTCGGAGGATTGTGAACTGCATTATGTGATAGGGAATAGCTTTTGAAATAAAGTATTGTAGAGTCTACATATTGGCAACGTTTCAAAACATTTTTGTTCGAATTTTGTAGGCTAAATACATTCAACTACAAAACTATGAAACAATATTAAGAAAAATATGTGAGTATATTAGATGATAAGTATATTTAATTGAGATCATAACGCAGACAAAAACATTTGAAAATTTCATCTAGATTTCGACTACTGATAATTTTTATGGAAAAAGTCTCTTTTTGAAAATAAGAGGGGTGTTAAGGGATTATCTTTTCTACTTTTTCCAAGCTACTGAATTCATTCAATTTATGTCGTAACACACTCCAGTAAACATTCGGCTTGTTCCGTGAAGTAAAACTACATTGTAACAGTTAAGGAGTATTTTTTATTTGTTACTGAATATCACCAAAAATGTCTAATCTCGAAAATCGGTAAAACTGGTAGGAACAACGTATTAAAGTAAATAAGGGATTTTCTTGATACTGTTTTAAAAACTTGTTCGATCGCACTAGTAAAATGTTTGAAATGTTGGAACGATTATTTTATTTAGAAATGGTTTTGAAGCCATTAATCCTTTCAGTGGTAATCCTATGAAGTGGAAAACAATAATAATATTTTGTCATTCCCGAGCTCTTTTTGAGAAGTTTCGCGGCCTCATCGAACACTGAGCGCATTATGCTTTAGAGTGTGTGTTAGATTTCTGATCCATACTGGAACACTTTTCTTCAGATTTTTTTCAACCATGCCACTGGGTGTTGAATGCAAATACATAGTTTAGTGTATTTTTTTTACAGTGCAAATTGGCTATTTTCCTTATTAAAACTTAAAGCTTATAGGATCCGTAAACAGCAAGTGTATAGGTTATGATCCTGTTGAATATTAGTATACAAATTATTTCAAGACAATTTTACGATGTATTATTAGCTCCCAAATGGATCAATAACTATGAAAAATTTAGCAGGTAAAACAAAATGGTTTGCATTTGCAGGAGTTCTAAGTTTAATACAGTCACCTCTCCACATCTCGATATCGAAGGGTATCGAATGGGACAGATCGAGACAAAGAACATAAATTTAAAGAGCACTAGATTGAAAATCATTCCGTTACTAGAAAAATTAATAAACAAACAAACTTTATTTACAGTTTCACAATTGTTATGAACCACGTTAATTTGGTAGTAACCTTTGATAATGTTAATATCGACATATGTAGAGAAAATTGGGAACAAAAAATCAACACGAACACATCGAGATATCGGAGTAAGGAGGATATCGAAATATGAAGAGATAAATCATATGCAGAAATAAGGGACCGAAGCAATCATCGACTTAGGGAGAGATATCGAGATGTAGAACATAGAGATGTGGAGAGTCGACTGTTATATTGAAGTAAACTCTGATTAAGTTTAAAATTGAATGAAAGCATCAAAGTTATTGACCGAAAAGATTATGTTTTGTTGTAGGCAAAATAGGGTTTTATTTACAAAACTCAAATTCCTTAACACCCCATTTTGCATTTCCGTCAAAAATCACATATTTTAATGATTATCTCAGAAATGTGTCAAAGTATCGTCATAAATGTATTTGGCTTTTGATATACACGATGAGAGAATGGTAGGACTGTCCTTTGTTCAATTATTGACATACTAGAAGTTGCTTGAAATTCGAGTTGAACTTATTTTTCATCCCTTAACACCCCATTTTACGGTACACGTGTTTTCAGATTTTTTGATTAGGGTGATCATTTCCAAAATAGGGTGACCAGAAAAAATCGCGATTTTGCTTAATTTTTATTTAAAAAAATTATAACTTTGGAACCGTTTGACCGATTTTCAATCTTTTTGGACGAAATGAAAGCTAAAGATTTTGACTTTTCAGGAAAAATATAAAATTTCACAATAATTGTTTTTTTTTTTTCATGAATTGCAATAGCAATAGCCCCTTTGGTCCCGAGGCCTTCAAATCACGAAAAAACGGAATGTATTGATTTTTTTTCATGTAAAAAACAACAATTTTTGTTAAATTTTATATTTTTCCTGAAAAGTCAAAAACATTTGCATTGATTTCATCCAAAAAGATTGGAAATCGGTAGAACTGTTCAAAAGTTATATTTTTTTTTTTAAATAAAAATTAAGCAAAATCGCGATTTTTCTGGTCACCCCATTTCGGAAATGGTCACTCTTATAAAAAAATTCCAAAAACACGTGTATCCTTATTTCGGATAAGGAACGAAATAGCAAATTTTCACGGAATTCAGTGACCCACTAGATCGGTTTTTCATGACAACCGGTAACTCACGGGTCACTCGCCGGTGGCGACCAATCAATAAAATGTTCAACCGAAAAGGTTGTCATGTTCTCTAGATTTGTGCTCTTGAAAATTCGAGGTTCGACTTCGATGCATCTTCACCTTAGGACGAGATCATAAGTTTTGTGAGAAATATTTCCTAATAGCTTCTTACATCATTATGACCAATTTAGGTACGATTTTCGAGGTTGGTTTTTCGTGAAAAATAATTAAAATGACGCTTGAGACAGTTTTGCGATTATGTGTATATCATATGTCATTTATGCTTATTACTGCTCTTTTTTTGTTGTTTGATGAATTTCAGCTCGATCCGAGAAACTATATTTTAGCGCCAGCTGTTCAAAGTATATGAGTTCTGTTTGATCTTTCGACCTTGACACTTGCTTTTCCGGGGCAAGCGACGAGGGCAGGATCAAACATATCGCGCGTCGGTCTCGTAAGTGAAAAAGTGGTGTGATCGGTGAGTTCGGTTGAAGAAAGTGAAAAAGTGCCGCGATCGGTTAGTTCTGTTTGATCTTTCGACCTTGACACTTGCTTTTGCCGGGGCGAGCGACGAGGGCAGGATCAAACATGTCGCGCGTTGGTCTAGTAAGTGAAAAAGTGGCGTGATCGATGAGTTCGGTTGGAGTAACTGAAAAAGTGCAGAGATCGGTTAGTTCTGTTTGATCCTTCGACCTTGACGCTTGCTCCTGGGCAGTGCGTCAAGAAAGCCCGAACAGTTTTTTTTTTATTCTTTTTGGGTCGCGCGCTAATTTTTTTTCCTGAGTGCTTTTTTATAGCCGAGCAAACGAGTGAAGCCGAAAGTGGATTGTGGCTGCTCAGTCAAGGATAACGGATTAATTGGTGAGCTCGTTTCATGCTACTATTTCTAATCTATAAAATATGTATGACTGCACATTCAATCGTTACAATGGTGGGATGTAAATATGATTTTTCAACAAACTATGGATGGTTCGTCACTGTGAGTGTCGACACAAACTCTGATTCATGATTTATTTATGTTTAACATTTTTTTTTCAGAACACCTTTTATATACCTTTATTTTTGTAATTAAAAATACTTTGAATGGTTCGACACTACAAGTGTAGACTTGCGAAAGGTTCACTTTATTCAACAAACTTTGGATGGTTCGCCACTGTAAGTGTCGGCATAAGAATAAGAGTGTTCTATGATGTACCAACCAATCGAGTTTTTTGTTTCTTTTCAAATGAGTAAAATATAATAACCCATGCTTTCGTCCTGACAGCTGTAGGAATGTTACATTTAGGTATTTGTTCAACAAACTTTGAATGGTTCGTCACCTCAAGTGTCGGCAAAATTTTCCTCTACATAGAAATTGTTCATTTCAAATGAAAATATTATATTTACGTATAAGCATGTATATATCTCACAAATCATTGTTTATCATGGTCTAATCGCTTATCAAAGTGAATCCTATGACCCAACGATACTCCCCATTAACAAACATCCCTCCCAGTAACCTTTGTGGAGATGCAGAGGCAAACACGGTCTCCAAAAAGCAAAGGTTACACACTAACATTCCTTCCCCCAATCCCACCTGACTGCAAGGACGTGGCCGGCGCCGTTATGGACCCTGTATAAATAGAGGCACTGAATTATGCACACTGAAGAAGATTATGGCCAATCCCAGCCGAACTTCTAGTTGATTCTTTGTGCATTTTCACTGACTTCGGTCAATCACGGAATAGCAACCATTGATATGTGTAGTCAGTCTAAGCTAAGCTAAGCTAAGCTTTAGCGCCAGCTGTTCAAAGTATTGTATGAGATTTACTATGGGAAAACTTACTTTTGCAAAGGAAAATCGCCAGAGGGACTATACAAAATTCTGAACACGGACCTCGATAGGTATTTTTACGATGAAGAATATTGCCGAAGACCGAGAAACAATCCGACTCTTGTGAAAAAAAGTTATTGTATGAAAACATATTGGTAAGGTGACGTTGATTAACACGTAAAGGAAAAACAATAATAACAAAATCGCGCAAAATTACCTAATAGTCTATGCTTAATAACTTTTTTGTGGTCTTCGGCAATGTTGTTCATCATAGAAATACCTATCGAGATCAGAATTTTTATAGAGGTCAATGGGCGACCTCTGGCGATTTTTCTTTGCAAAAGTAAGTTTTCCCATAGTAAATCCCATACAAACTTTGAACGGCTGGCGCTAAAATATAGTTCCTCCGATCGAGCTGAAATTTTGCATAGTTGTTATGAGACCTAAATGCAATCCAAAAAGTGGACTGAAGCGAGAACCTAAATGTTTCATATGACCGTGTCCCAGGCTAATCTCCATACGTTCACCGCAATGTGCGTCGGTACAAAAACACATATCCATAAATACTTCACATAAAATTGAAAAAAATGTTCTGGACCCTCCGACAGATTTTTTTTTATTTTGGTCGCAAATGAAAGAGCAAAGCCTAATTGTTTCAGTTCGAAATTCCAGACTTACCTATTTTTTTGTAATAAAGTTGCTCCACAAAGACACCGTGGAGTGTTCGGAATATGAGTCTGTACGGAATTTGAGACAAAACGGTAACTTAATGATCATCTCAGCATGATTTCATCAAAGTTGACACCGTTTAAGCATAGGTGAGCAAAAACTTCCAAATTTGCATCAGTTCAATGACCCATATACATATTTCTATGGAACCTATATAGTTGAACTGATTCTAATATTATATATAAGCTTATTGATTTTGTAGAATCACATGATCCATGCTTCTAAAAGAGCTGGGAAACTTGTTAATTTTGACTGGTTGTAGGAATTTAGTTCAATGGTAACGATTGAATAATAAATAGGCAGAAGGAATATAATTGATCAAACTTGTGTTTTTTGTAGACTCCAGATAAACGATTATTGATATGAAATTTCCAGGCCAGTTTCTGATTCCCAGCACGAAAAATGTCCCATCTTCAATTGTTTAACCAACCATGCCAGTGTAACAATTACAATTTTTCATTAAACATGCAAAAAATTCCACTTTTTCCACTTAGTTAACAGACTCTAGCTGTTGACCGACCTCGTTTGTCTGCGCTTAACGCGTCAGTCCCATTTCGTGTGCATCCAGCAATGCATTCTTCGAACAAATTATAATTGGAAACCATTGACACAAACTCTCGCCCACTATAGGCCAGTAGTGCCGTTGTCGGCCGGCATGCAAAAATGTCAAACCAAACCAACAATGTATCCACGCGGGTATACCAATTGAATACGGACTCATCAGCCCCATCATCATTATAGGCTCCCCTTTCGGTCAGTGCACCCCAAGTGGGGGCGCTTTTTCCCGCGCCATTCGCATATTTTTAAAAACACTAATTACGTGATCATATATTTCCATCGCCTTCGGACTACTGGAGCGCAGAATAATTTCCCCCGAATTGCATCCCCTGGCTCAGCGGGAGTGGCAAAAACCGACGACGCAAAGTGGTCCGGATTTCAGAAATCATAGAAAAATTACGCATTTCTCATTTTCTACAAGTTTTAACCTTAACAAGTATTTTGATTCACAACAGCGGTTGAAAACACTATTTTTGGCATAGCCATTTGATTGTCAAAATAGACAATTCTAACAAAATTGCTTGCTTTTCATAAATTTAAAGCTATAATTTTTATTTTACAAAACACGAATGTTTACGCAAATTCAAGAAATTTTCTTGGACTTCAAAGGGCATTCGAGCAAGATAATCTTTGGGGGGAGCAATTTGAACTATATGAAGAAGCCTTTAATCATTTGGCGTGCCAACAATAATGATAGTAAATTTGCAGTAAAAATTAAGGTTTTTTTTTAACCATTAAAGGGTCAAAACACGAAGAAAAACAATCTTATTTTAAACTTTTCGAATGTGTTATTAACTGTCTGATATTTTGGATGGATGTTTGACTCTGTTTTTCAACTAAAATCATGTTTGAAAATCAGGTTTCTTCCAGCTTTAAAAAAAACTGGACCTCTGTGCGTCGGGGGTGTCACCATGAATTATTGAATATTGTAGCTGCTGTTGGATCGCGTCGTCGCATCCTTCTCGGTTGGAAGCATAAAGATTGAACGGAATTCTGCGACGGTTCACGAGGAAACGGGGGGCAATGCTCTTCTCGCCGGGCCAGACTCATTAATCTTTGCGGTGGTGCTTTCGGTAGAGCTTCCTGGTTTCGGGAAGCTTAAGCATGTCGTCGATGTCATCGTCGACGCCGGTGCAAAATTTATGAAAGTGTCCTTGCAGGGGCAGAAATGCAATTTTCGAGATGATTCGTTCTCGAAGAAAATATAGTGTCTAGAAAAATGAGAATCAGTCACTACGTTTGACCGTGCGATCGTGCACGATGAATCAACGTATCTCTGTTTTCGGATCTGTAGTTTTTAATCACAGGTTTTCTGAATAAAAATCAAAATCAGATTATTTTGTTGATTGATTTGGATATAAATATCCATTTATGTAAGCTGTATTCACGTAAATTTCACTAACTTTATATTACAAAATTGTAATTTGTTTGAAATTCAGGCAACTCAGCATTTGTTTAGTTTATACTTATAAACATTTAGTAAACTCGGAAAATTGAAGCTTGAGCTAAACCAAAGGAATATCTTAAAGTAACTACCCAGGCAACCAAAATGTACGTGTAACGAAACCACTTGGAGGCTTTGCATGTGCAAAATTTCACTTATAAGATGTCACGAAAAGGCCTTCTAACCTTCAAGAGCACATGGGCGACCACTACGACCGATTGAATGAATTACTTGATTTTCCCATAGTAGTTCCCATACAAACTTTGAAACGCTTGAAACATCTATAATAACCCGGGTACCCCCGTTCGTTTAACCACATTTAATCCTATCACTTTTTAATCTGTACCCCGCTAACTTTCACATCGTTCAGATTAAAAATGGTTCAAACGTCATTTACCTTATGAAACGAAGTAAAGTGAAATGAAACGCTATGGAACGGAACCGTTCTAGGGTGACTAAAAGTTCAAATCAAAAATGAACCCCGATGGTTTGCATGAGGTACCGTTCATAATACCGGGGGTGCACTGGAGTTAAATTTTGACGTTTGACGTTTGTAAATTCAATCTTCTATATAAATAAAAATGGAGTGGTGTTTATATGTCACGAAATGGCTTCCGAACGGGTCAACCGATTCGAATGATTATTTTTTCGTTTTTTTCGTCAAGTGTTCCGACGTTTTTGTGTGTATAAAAATCCCTGGATATTCACCGGGAAAGTCGGAAAAACGAGCGTAAACGGAACTGTCATTTTGTATGGGACGATCCATAGCGTTTTTCAACAGCCTACTTGATGGCAAGACGAAGTTTGCCGGGCCCACTAGTTAAATATATAGTAGAAAAATCAACAATATATATACAATGGGGATTCGCTCGTTGAAGCTCCGCAACATGGTTGTTGGTTGGGTGTTCACCGACTGGGACAAATCCCAACTCAGAAGCACTCAAATGTCAAGAGTCGATGTCAAAAACAAATTCGTAGACGAAATATTGAGTTACGTTCCAAAACGTAACGGTTAAAAACGTTGACTTTTAAATCAATAATAATGTATTTAAATACCGGAAGCCAGTTTAGAATGTTTTCAATTATATAAATTCTTTCAATTTTATAAGAACCTACCATAATTAACGGGCTATGCACAGGTTCAAATGCTGTAAGGCATTACGGAGCCGATGACATTTTATAATTACTTTCAAACTCCAGTTTCCAACATAACAATCTTAACAATTTGATGAACATAAGTTCAGATGTTCGATACATAATCGTGATACGTACTCACTAAGTGCAAGTTATTTTATGTTTGTTTCAAAGAATTTCTACGAACCTACAGTTTTTGAAGGGTGGACGAATTCTTGAAAATCCATGACCTATTGCACATGGTTTGATATATTTAGTAGTTTATTTATTCGCAACGGAAAGAAGGTTTACAGGCAACCCCTGATATGGAATATCTATGCTTTTTACAGCTTAGAAGAACTTTTGTTGCTTGTATTGTATAATGTACGTATTGGCCGTTCTTATACACAACATGGCCAAGTTTGAATACCGTTTTGTCTCATATTCCGAACAGACTCATATTCCGAACACTCGGTTTTTGTATGGAGCTTTGGATGAAATGTTTCGCTGAAATATGTCACCAAATAACAAGGAAATGGCAGTCAATTGTGATTCAATTTTAACGCCTCCAATATAATTTATACCGCGGGAGTAGTGATGATTCTCTAGTTTGAGACCAGTAGCACAAGCTAAGATAAATTTATTTTCGAAATTATTCATTCGATGACGATTTATTCGTGCTGTTCGGAATTTGAATCAAGGTGTTCGGAATATGAGACAGAATGAACACAGTGTTCGGCATTTGAATCAAAATGTTGTTCCATACTTTTACGCTAAAACAATACTAAAACTAATCAAATCAACATTATTATTTGTACACTCAACAGCTTACAGTTAGACTTTGCGAAGAAATTAATATTTACACAAATATCAGCCAATTTATGCCAATCAGATGCATTTGAAGTCACTGTTGGCCTTAAGTGTTCGGAATATGAGTCAAAACGGTACTTGGGTCTCGGTTGCTAGTGTTCAGATTAATCTGCAATTTTCATCGATGCTAGAAAATACTTTAAAATTTCAAAGCTTGAAATTAAGAGTTTGTAATCAACAAACTTTTAAGATATCGTAAATATGTAATTTTAACAAAAATGATAATATTTCGAATGGAAATACTTAGAGCAATATGCTCTTAGAAAAAAATGTTTGATTCGATAACCCACGGAAGTGTGTAGAATTTTTTTTATCGTAAAACTGATTGTTTAAAAAACACTTCCAGCATAAGTTTATGATATCTTTCGCAAAACGACAGATTTTCAATACTTCAAAAGTTTGTGTTTCAAATATCGTGATCGTGTTAAAATAGAGTGCTGCGGTGAAAATTTCTGGACAATTGGATCACTAGACACGGATTCCAGACCTCCAAACTTGACCATTTTGTTTAAAAACGGGTAATGTGTACTTCCTGTGTGTGTATCGAAACTCAACTCAATAACAGGTGAGGTTCGTGGCGTGAGGGTTTTAACCACATCATGTCAAGAAGTCTTTTGGGGCTTTCCTTAGCCGAGTTATTAGAGTCCGCGGCTTAATTTTTCGTAAAGTAAGTTATCCAATTTTGCCATTGCGCGTGGCATGGTACCGTAAATTTGGGTGAAATTGATCACCGTTTCACGGGATTTTATAAATTACAAATAGTGCACCAAAATTGATGCAATCCGATAGTAAATTAATGTTGTTTGTCTTTAATATTGTCGAAAGACAGCGATTTCTTCATGACGTAACTGTGCAATGGACTATTTTTGATTATTATTATTTTTACATACCCTATATATTATATATTATATATTATATATTATATATTATTATAATATACCCTTTAATAAATTCAAACAGGCAGCGAAAACTGATTTAATATCCTATCAGCATAAATTATGGCACTCATATCGTTCGTTTGCCATTTTTGTATTTATGATTTATCTTGTAAAAAATAAGGATTTGATGAATTGATATTAGTACATCGTTAAACAACATGCATTTGTCATACAATATTAAGTGTAAATAAGAATTATGTTTCAAAATCCAGAATTTATGGTATTTCTTTTAATATTTCTGCGCAACGTCTCAATGAAAACAGAGCCTGCTTTTTTCATCTCAGCATTTTCATAAGCACTTGAGAAATTTTCCATTACGTTCAAGTATCTTTATAGGTGTGATAAGAACTTACGATCCTTAGCTTGGTCTTTCTGGATAGCTGCGGGCTTAGCGCTGCAGCAAATTGGGCCCCATAGCTTGTGATCTTTGAATTATTGAGAATGCTATGTTCACTAATGAAGTTTGTAATTAATTTCAAAATTAAATCGGCTCTGTAATGCCTTATAGCACTTGAGCCTGTACATAATCAGTTAATTATAGTAAATGTTTGTAAAATTTATTGATTTAATATTACAATGAACATAACAAACCAGTTTCCAATATTGAAATACATTGTTAATTAATTAAAAATCAACGTTTTTGGCAGTTAAGTCTTGAATAGGGCGCAACTCAAAATTTCGTCTAAGGTTTTTTGCCCAAAAGTGAAGAATAGGTTTATAAATATAGCGTTTAAAGTTTTAATGGCTATTTTTGTTCGATAATAATGTCAACGGTAAACGAAGCACCATGAGGGAGAGATCGGGACATGGAACAAATATTTAATACTAACTTGAAAAACCACTCCGTTACCAGGATAATCAGAAACAAACAGACGTCATTTCGTCATCGCAAATTGTTTTGAAAGTCTAATATCTAGTTAAGTTACCTCTGATAATGAAGGGAAAATTGCACTGCTTAGGACGTGATCATTTTTTCCTTCACTTCACTTGGATCGAAAGTTCTGGTGGTTGTTTGCTGTTGTAGATCAATAGAGTGCAGGATGACATTATGTGAACGATACTCATCTTTGGAGTCATGCTGTTGGGTGCTCTGGACAGATTTAGGTTTGGTTAATCTAAATTTAATCGTGCAATTCCAACCAAATCTAAAATGAAAGTTAATGGCCTATTTGATTGTACCCCGTTTGGCATAAAGTCGTTTGGCATAAGGTCGTTTGGCCTAAAGCCGTTTGGCATAAAGTCGTTTGGCATAATGGTCGTTTGGCATAATGACCGTTTGGCATAATGGTCGTTTGGCATAATGGCCGTTTGGCATAATTATTGACTTAGATTGAATATTGGCATTTTCGAAGATTTTACCGAGATCAACACCACCGAGCCCATGGCATAAATTTTTCGTAGGTTCTCAATAAGCGTGGTAGTTGTTCAGAGATATTCCAAACTATGAATGTCAAAAATTGTAGTGACATTCGAGAGCATAACTAAATAAAACTTGGGACGGATCTGATGGAAAACCCTTTCGGAATAATAATTTTCTCCACAGCCCAGAACATAGAGTATCTCTGAGCTTGTTGCAATATACATATTTGGAAATAGCAAATTGGCAATGAAAGTTTGCAGTTATTAGTAAAGGGAACGCTCATAGAATATTTCGCTGCAGGTCAAGCTCTGTCCCAGTTTGGACGTAACATTTGATGAAAATACTTGCTAAAAGAAGGGAGAATTTTTTGCAAAACATTAAAAGCTCTTATCCAAAGATCTTTTACTGCAACATAATGCAAAAAAAACCTACATACGAGAGCCGATTATTTTTCGTTTAAAAAGTTCAACGCAAAAAATCTTCTCACAGCATAATTCAAATAAACAACACATTTTTGAAAAAAAAAAGATTTGTGGCAAAACTTTTGAACGATTCAATATAAATTTCAATTTTGGAAGTGTACAAAAAAACACTGTCTATTATCGAGAGAAGGGATAATTTGTGATTGAAATAATATTTTTTCCAGCATATCTCGAAAGGAGATCATGTGTTTGCAAAAACGATATTTTGAATATTGGCAGGTTCAAAGTAATTATCATTCTAACAGCACATCTTGCAAGAATTGTTAAAACAGCAAAATAAAAAAATGGTACAAAATGCAATTTTATGATCAAACCAATAGAAGATTGGACGCCAAAAATTATTGCGGCATAATAAAACGAAAAGGCATAAAAAACCGCGTTCAGAATCAACGAATTGATTGTGCTACTTTTTCCCG
This sequence comes from Aedes aegypti, assembly GCF_002204515.2. Lineage (NCBI taxonomy): Eukaryota > Metazoa > Arthropoda > Insecta > Diptera > Culicidae > Aedes > Aedes aegypti. Next base: position 304,526,763 of record NC_035109.1, read on the forward strand.
AATGTCGTTTCTCCGTATGCCAGTTCCCCGAATGACCCGTTTCCCCGAAAAGTGGTGCAGTTTAAATAGGTGATATAATAGTCTTAAGTGGCTGGATCGTGGACGAGAAAGAACGATAAGCAATCAAAAGAAGGAGGTATTCAGTCATTCTCGGCTATATACACGTTGGCAATAGAGTTTTCAATCCCGGAAAAATTTCCCGGGAAATGAGATTTCCCGGGATTCCCGTTTCCCGGGAACAAGTTTTCTGTTTCCCGGGATTCCCGTATTCCCGGGAAATCCTTATATATTAAAGAATTGATCATCTTTATTCAAACAAAAACTATCGCACAATTTAATTTTCATAAGTAATTGAATACCAAATTTAGTATTATACCATATAATTCTACTATATTCTTAAGCAGATACGCGTATTTCAACCTCAACTGTAAGGCCATCTTCAGTGTCGTATACTATACTCAACTTCGAAAGTGTCGAGTGTAGTACACGATTACAGTTAAGGTCGAAATACGCGTATCTGTAGTACATCTAGTTAGAATTAATAGGTATAATAATAAATACGGGTTTTATTTACTCATAGGTATTCCGCTTAAGGGTTGTGCTACTTTTCCCCGAATGTCGGTTCCCCGAATGTCGTTTCCCCGAACGCCAGTTCCCCGAATGCCAGTTCCCCGAATATCCCGTTTCCCCGAATAACCCACTTCCCCGAAAAGTTTTTGGCAATCATAATTGTCGTAACTTTTTGCATTACAAGGAAGTGAACGTACTGGTCATCTGATATGCACCCTTCTTTATTTGATTGGCGGTTCTTAGAAGTTTTACCGTCCTCAGCATTTTTGGCACTATGTGTATAGTCCAGAAAGACCAAATAGCTTCTTCTTTCGTTTGATTATCGTTCTTTCTAGTTCACCATCTTGATACTAAAAACTATTAGAGCTCCTATTCGAACAGTATCACTTTTCGGGGAACTGGGTCATTCGGGGAAATGGAATTCGGGGAAAAGGGTCATTCGGGGAACTGGCGTTCGAGGAACAGACATTCGGGGAAACGACATTCGGGGAAAAGTAGCACAATCCCGCTTAAGAGCTCGAAGATTTAATGTCATCATTACTTTTCATGTCATACCATCTTATCTACAGTATTGGACAAAACATTTGCAACTTTTTCGATTTTCCATACAAAATGGCCAACTTTGGTAAGCTAGATCTCAGTTATTTATGGACCGATGCGAATGATATTTTCACAGAACATCAGATATAACTTGAATTTTAACATATATTTTTTAATAATTTTTCCAATCACGAGTTTAACAGTAAAAACGGTTTGACTAAAGTGTAATTTTCGACGAAAAATTCAAAACTATATATCTCAAAATCTGATAGCCCTACACAAAAACTGTCTTGAGCAAACTTGTTCATCTCGTCAAAACCTACAACCTTGCTAAAGATAGAATGAAGCTATTCCTTCAATATGTTAAGTAATGTCATTTATAAAAAATCGTCAAAAAATTCACTTAAGTCAAACCGTTACTGCTTTTGAACTTGTGATTGGAAATATCACTCATAACTATATGTTAAAATTCAAGTTATGTCTGATGTTCTGCCAAAATTTCATTCAAATCGGTTCATAAATAACCGAGATATAGCTTACCAGAGTTGGTCATTTTGTATGGAAAATCTAAAAAGTGGCAAATGTTTTGTCCAATACTGTATGTCCTCACTAGATCACTATTTATATATCCATTTTTATTTGTTATCAAATAGTTATAAAAAAAAGCATATCATTTGCTTTTTCAAGATTATATGCAATTCAAATGTTTCAAGTGATCTATTTTATAAATTAAGGGATTATTGTGTTATATATGGATTATGTTCAATGTAACTGTCACAATTTCAATGTAAGACTCTAGTTGGTTCTTATTTTAGTGCTTGATAAAATTTATTCACTGTTGTTCATATGATTTGTAAAAAATGACCTTCACTTTTAATATTATTGCACGAAGTTTTAAGTAATTTCATAAAACGAAGGCAAGATATTTTTAGATAAACGGAGACACATTCCTTCGAAACAAGAGTAATTCTAACATTATTGCTGTTATTTTCAGTCATTTAAATAAATAAAGGGGGTTAAATACAATATACATGAAATACGGAGAATTTACAAAAAAATAAACATCAAATTTGCATTATTATCACGTTTTTCAGGATTTCCCGGGATCCCGGGAATTCCCGGGAAATGAAAATTTTATTTCCCGTTTCCCGGGAAGTCGAATCCCGGGAAAATTGGAAACTCTAGTTGGCAAAAATGCTGAGGACGTCAAAACTCGAAAGAACCGGCAATTAAATAAAGAAGGGTGCATATCAGATGGCAAGTTCGTTTACTACCCTGAAATATATAGAGTTACGACAATTATGAATACCAAAAACTTTTTGGAGACGTGGGCTAGTCAGGAAAGCGGGATATTCGGGGAACTGGCGTTCGGGATAAAATTCGTGGAACCGACATTGGGGGAAAAAGTGGCACAACCCATCGTAGTAACTGCAGTAATCGATTTATCTTTTCGCTGATAACTTGAGCAGATCAATGTTATCGATTGCCACTCTTTTGTAAGTTGGAAATAAAAAAATATCTAAAAATTATAGCTCCAAAGAACAGCCTTTGTATAAAAGAATAAATGAAATTCATTTAAATTTTAATGAAATTCATTTAAATTTTAATTCAACAGTTTTTACACCTATAACTATGGTTACATCATATCTAAAAAAAAAAACAGAATGTTTGAAAGAAGGGTTTAATTTATGCTATATATCAAAATCTTCAGTGCAATTTTTTTTTTCCAATAGCGGAACTCTAAAGAAAAAATAATATTTGGAAGAAGGGTAATTTCTGGATAAATAATAAAATACTATTGGCTATAACTTTCCTAATATGTTTCAGTTTACTCAAGAGCATATGATTGCTGAATAAAGTGACATTGTATCAATTGACTCCATAACAAGCCTGTTATCTTCAGGAAGATTCAATAGAATGTCGAATGTCGTCTTAAGAAATTCTTGATTTCAAACTCATTATGCCAAACGACTATTATGCCAAACGACCATTATGCCAAACGACTTTATGTCAAATGACCATTATGCCAAACGACTTTATGCCAAACGGCTTTATGCCAAACGACTTTATGCCAAATGACCTACCACCGTCCTATTTTTCATGCTTAGTGGATTTGATCTCAAAAATTGATAAACCACACATTAAATTTCAAGTGAACATCAATAAAAACAGTATTTAAACCAACTTAGTTAAAAATTGTGACGTGCTGGAACATTTCTGAAAACTGCATCAGATACAGCATCACTTGAGACACACAAAACGTGATTTTTGTTACGCTGGATCGAGTAAGAAAACCACACAGAAAAAAGGAGGATATCGAGATATGGATAGTGAAAATGTTTGCAGAATGAAGGGACCAAACATATAATCGACATAGGAAGAGATATCGACATGTGAAGAGTCGGCTCTACTTGTAAGAAATCTTGTATAACAATCGTTGAACTCAGAACCTGGCAGAATATATTTTTATGAGACTGTATAGGTAAAAACTGAACATAGATCACTTTTTATGATTGTAAATCAAAAAGCCTGTTTCCCATAGAGTTTATGGCTGACCTAGAACACTAAGGCAAATAAGCATAGGGGTCGTCCATTAATTACGTAAGGTGTTATGGGGTGGGGGAGGGGCTTTTGTTTGAGATTTCTTACGTGCCATACAATTTATTTTTAATTTTCATACAGAAAATAACACCATTGGGCGAGGGGGTTCAAAAATCACGAAAATCGTCTCACGTAATTAATGCACAGCCCCATACAACTGACATAGTTTTCCGCGAGCTCTGTTCACATGTTTCATTTTTAGTCTATCTTCAATTTGAAAAATTTCATCCAATCTGAATTTCGAAGGTGAACCAGTTTACTTAATACCAAATTCCATTCAAGTAAAATTCTATTTACGTACTCTCGATCTATTTACAGGGTTATTTAGGTCAAAACATTCGTTTTTTTAAATTCCAATAGCTTTTGCGAACAAGCTTAGGATTGATAAGTTATTACAAAGATTCTTCGTTATGAAGATGTAGAACGATACTTAAAAGCGCAGAAAATTCAGATAACTGTGTTCTAACATCTAGGACCATCCCATTCAGTTGCAGTTATGCATGCAGAAAGTAGATTGAAAACGGAAAATGCCTACCGCATACCAAACATCACATCCATTGAACAATAATGTTGCACGTCAGTTGACGACATTCTAAGCCGATTTAAAATAAGAGCAAAATATGTTGAAAACTATTCACAGTGTTATGTGTATTGAAATGGTCAGTGACACATAATATGTGCTTTTGAAATAGTTTAGCTCTGTGTCCGACCGATACCGACCAAAACGACCAAATTCCTTCGTACAATATTGTAAATTCCCTACTCGATGGCTGTGAGGCTTACCTCGAAAAATCTATCCCTCCTCACCTGATTCCGAGTTGGAATTCGGAATTCGCCAGAGAAGGCGTTGAAAAGAGTGGAATCTGATTTGTTAAGCGCTGCTATTTTGGAAAGTTTTATCAATTTATCTGTACACCCAATACGAGGTTTCACGATTTCAGTACAATTCTATGTAAAAACCTTGCAAATGTTTTATACTATCGTTACAAACATACAATAAACGTTTAGTTGTCATACAGTTCTTGTATTGAAATTTTACATTTCCTGTTTATGTGAATATAATTCAAATTTTGTACTAAAGGTTGTGTTGCGTGTACGTCCTCAGTTGGAAGATGAGTAAAAACTCGTTAAATTATTGATAGAGTTGCGTTCCGATTACTGTGTGGTAGTTCCTTTGAATTGCAAGGTGAAGTAAAGTTAAATCGCTAAGTTGTTTGTGCGCATGCAAGCTTCCGGATAATGAAATGAACTCGTGGAAATATTAGTTACACCCCCCTCCCACTGGAGGCGTCACCCACAACATAAAAGCTTTAAATCATCAAATATAACACTGCGGAACGATTTTTTATCCCATGCCCCAAAATACCTCTATTTGAAGGTTGCTGAGTTCTTTGTCGATTTCAAAAATTCTGTATCCGGAACTGTATCCTACTTATAAGATTAGGTCGTATTTGACATGTTTGCTGTATTAGATTACTAAAAAAATGATGAATCATCGTTTAATTCCATATAAATATTTAAGGGCTTCGTGGCCGTGTGGTTAGTGTTACCAAGCGTTCAGCTGCATCGTGTCAAGAAGTGTGGGTTCGATTCCCGCTTCAGTCCGAAAACTTTTCTTCAGGAACGTTTTCCGATTGTACCGTTGGGCGTTGCATGCTAATCCGTTGTCTAGTGTGGTTCTTCCTTCAAAGAACATGACCGTCCACTGGAAGCATTAACGTGTAGGTGTCTTTTTTTATATTATTAAGATCAGTGCTTTTTCAATTTTAGCGACGTGCAGCTCACAATGATGCGATGGAACAATTCGTAGAGCGGCATCAGATTCAGCAACTCCAAGTTTATTTATATAAATAAAAATGTAATGGTGTTTGTATGTCACGAAATGACTTACGAGCGGGTCAGCGAATCTGAATGATTCTTTCTCCGTTTTGTTTGTCACGGGTTCCGACGTGTTTGTGTGTATAAAAATCCAAGGATATTAACCGGGAAAGCTGAAAAAACGAGAGTAAACGGACTGTCATTTTGTATGGGACAAACCATATCGTTTTTCAACAGCCTACTTGATGGCAAGACGAAGTTTGCCGAGACCACTAGTTAGAGATAATTTGATTTTAGCGAAACGCAGAAATGTTATTTTTGTTTCACTATGTAATCAATGTTGTTCACTGCTGAAACCGGGAAGATAAGCGTTATCAAAATATCACGCCCACCTTGGCTAATCCTGGTGAAAATCCCCGTCAGAGAACTAGTTCGCTTTAAAATTATTTCATCGACACCTACCAAGCAGGAGGAAAACAATTCCATATTCTCTACCACCACACTTGTGGGCTAGTGGCAGACTTGCAATCCCTCGTTTCTATTCCTGCCATTTTCTTCGAGAATGCGTGTGGTTTATCCTCAAGGTTGCTTTCTTCGAATCAAACTGGAGCCACAGAGCAAAACGGTAAAACCACATTCGAATAACGCAACCCGAACCCGGGTGGAATGTTGTTGCTATCTACTACATACTACTTACTGCTTCTATGCTGTTATTGCGGAAAATGTGGTAATTCCTTCCGGGTTGGAAATGTTATGAGTTCTACGCCTAGGTTCTGGCTTAGGATGAAAAATTAGAAGATGGGGGTTTCCTAAAATTATGATTCTGTTGCCCCAACCACATTGATGTCGGTTTAAAATTTTGAATAACATTCCGGTTTTTGGTTGGGTAACTCCTACGCAAAATGCGGCAGATCATAGCACCACCGGTGGTTGAAGTATTATTGCGTATATGTGCGATTTTTTTCAATACTTCTTCTTGGCATTACGTCCCCACTGTGACATCTTCTAAGCTAAATGTTCTAATATAATTCCCACAGATATTAACTGAGAGCATTCTTTGCCAAATTCGCTAATTCACTTTCGAATATCATGTAATAGGTACTGTATGTTCAAAAAGTCAAGAAAAGATCCTGAACCGAGCCGCAGACCTCAGCAAAAGGTCAATCAACCGTTTTTAACAAATGTACATGGTAGCAGGTAGAGATAGCGGTAGGGCTAGTGGTGTTGGTGCTGAAGTAGTGTTTAGTAGGGATCTGTTTGAAAATGATGAAGGATTTGTTTATTCGTGTGCTGTTGGTGGAAGAAAATATACTTTGTTCAAAAAGTTTCATCAGAAATTAGTTTGCTTGATTCATGCTTCTGTTATCACATTAGATTCGTTATTTTTAACCAAAAGCATAGTTTTAAATTTAAATTGATCCTCAACTCCACACCGATAAGAGGTCTTGAAAGTTTCTTAGCGGCCCGCTGCATTTCCAGACCTCATTCCCCCCAAATCGTAAAACATTTTCGCTCCTGTCCCAAACGACACTCAGAACCAAGACGACGGAACACAAAGAAAACGACATGACAACGTTGTTCACCGACAACAGAAAGCACCGTTCTAGTGGCGGAAGAGTAGGTACTATCTCGGCAGCTTGACGTCCAAAGGCAACCCCGACGAGTAGCATCCTTGAAAAGCCATCGCGCTTTTTATCCGCTTGAATGATTATACAATTCAACTTTTTGAAATATGTTTATTTCTTTCCAGAGCACGGCGCTGATTGTCGTTCTTTCGCTTTCTGTCTCTGTGTAACTTCTTGCAGCTATCGCCCCTCTTGCCAAATACTGTATGTACTAGACCCGAAGAAAAACTGCCTCCCCCCACGTCACACCCAAATCCCATCCATTGCATCCATGTGCCATTGAGCGGGAGCGAGCTTCTTATCTTGAACTTCCCATTCCACCATCGAAACCCATTTTTGCCCAACCAGATCCAGAGGAAGAGATTCTTTATTACCTTCTCACTGTCTATCTCACAGCCTCTTGACGTCTTCGGGATTGCGACCGAAAACGACAACGGAACCAGAACTTGCGCTAGGTACAAGTGGCCTTCTTCCTTATGGTCCTCCTGTACATAGGCGTTAACAAGAAAGTTAACTCAAAATAAACTTTTATGCTGGTAAGAATACTATTTTCTCAGTGATTTCTTCAGGTATTTTCACAAGACTTTTACTAGGAGTTCTTTCAAAATCAACCATGATTCTTGGAAAAAAATTTGAAAGAAATATTTGCAAGAATAACTATTATTTAGAGGCTACTTCAAAAACCTGTTGTCTATTAATTCATGTATCATTTTTCCTCAAAAGACATGGAAATTACTTCCTGAACTTGCCAACAATTTTTGGAAAGATGCATTCCAAACACTTGAAGATATTTTAAGGTTTGCTTAAAATATTCATAAAGAAATTTCACACATGGTGCCTGCAGCAAATCCTATGCGTACATTCTTGCAAAGAATTGCAACCAGAATTACTCAAGGGATAATTTGATATCAAGGGATAAGATAGGAATACCTTAAATTTTTCCCAGTAACTTTTTTAAGATTTTTCTTTCAATACCTTCACAAATATACAACTCCTGTAAAATTCCTCTAAAAATTGTGTTTAAACACAATTCGTCTCAAAATGGCCCAGAAACAGTTGTAAGATATTATATTGACGATTTTTTTAATTGATTCATTCGGAGTTTCTAGTTATTTCGACTCTTGAGCTTTGCAGAGCAAATTCATCAGAAATGCTAACACAAACTCACGAAATAAATTCTTCTATAGACCTACAACAGAAGCCACTACTTAAAATAAAGTATAAAAAAATCTTTCAGCAGTTTTTCTTATGACAACTCTTGAATATGTCATTGCTTTCGAACATCCGAATATTAATTTGCAATCGAATAGAAAATCCTAAAAGACGTGCCTAGACAGATAATTTATGCAGTTTTCCTACAGGAATCTAAAATTAATTTGATCAATTTTCCTTGGCTTCCCTAATTAATTTTCTTGGTAGGGATTCCCCAATCAGGGAGTTTTTTAAGTACCGTAATTCGGGGTGTAGTTGATCTGTGGGGAGAAATTGATCATTTCCGTACCCACATGTAAAGACTGTCAAGAGAGCTATGATCTGATTTCAATAATCACAATTTCCGGGCTGTCGCATTACCTGATAGTTACTCTTGATATTCCTAAAATCGGTTTGACGTTTGAAATAATTAAACCATGGGAAAACAGATTTTTTAAGAAATGTCTGATAAACTTTTGAAGGGTTCTTCTCCAAACAATCGACTAATGCTATGGTTAAATAAAGACACCATTTAATTGAACTGTTCCATACATTCCACATAAGTTATGTGAACACAGTTTTGAATTTGCATCGAGGATAAAAATCCTTTTTTAGTGAAAAAAACAATGTTTTTATGAGCGGGTTGCTGATTTCAAAGGAAATTGCATACTTTTAGGCGTTTAATGTGGTGTATTCAGAAATTCACAACATTCAATTCTAAAATTGACCGATTTATCAACAAGATTTTAGGGTTTGGAGATTTGATTCAGATTCAATGACCCCAAATTTAATAAATAGCATATTTCTTCAATTTTGGAAACCTATCGCAGTAATTGATCAACTTCACCCCGGAATCAAAAACTTCACTTTTTGAGTAAAAAAAAATGTTTTTGTTATTATGATAATATTTCGTCAAAATTTCGTAGATGTATTTTGATAAAAATCCACTCAGTACATGTTTTAAAAATATTTTTATGATAATACATGCATCCTATTAGGAATTATAGAACAAAATCACTCAAAAGTGATCAACTTCACCCCATATTACGGTATCTCTATTTGAAATGCATTAAGAATAACTGAAATGTTTCTTAAAAAATAGCTTAGAATTTATTTAAATACAATCTATAAATACTTTCTGGAAATTATAAATATTTCTAAAGGAATGCTTTTTAATTTTTTTTTCAGGAAATTTTTTAAAGGTTTCGAAGAGTTTCTTCTAGCGATGGTCGAGTTTCACATTTTTCAAACCCGAACCCGAACCGTACCCGACTTATTTTATTTTTTCAAACCCGAACCCAACCCGAACCCGGAAAACTTACGCGAACCCGACCTGAAATCCGAAAAAGTTTTCTAAGAAACACCCGAATAAAACCTGAGTTCGAAAATAAAATAAATTCATCGTTTCTGATGTATTGGAAATCTTTCAGGTTGCTACTCTGTTTGCAACTTTCACCAAACCCGACCCAAATCCGAACAAACACGACTTTTTTCAAGCTCGAACCCGTCCCGTACCCGATAATTTGGTAGTCCTGAAACCCGACCGGAACCCGAAAACGAAAAATTATAAATTTTTAAACCCAAACCCGTCGGGTTCGGGCAAAGGTCGGGTTTCGGATCTTTTGAACGGTTCAGTGGGCTCAGCGGCTCGGAATAACAGCGAACTTAACCGAGCGAAAGAATTCTACAGTTCACTCCGTGTCGCGCGATTCGCACACCATATGTTCTTGTACCGAGTGCTTCCTCATTCTTCGTACATTTTTCTCCGAAACCTCACGATTCGACTGCACACGAACACGATATTCAGCCGATTACTCCTACCCGAACCAGGCGAAAGATGCAAAACTATGCGCTTTGCCATTTAGGTGCGCATTTTCTCTCCTGTCTATGCTAAGAGCGCTGAGAGCACGGAGCAGCAGTTAACTGTGCTTGTATTAGCGTTGGACAAATTTGTCCAGAACATTGATGATTCTGAATCGATTCACATTTGAACTGCCGAATCAATTCACCTATTTAATCGAATCGTTTGCATCGATGTTTTTGAATCAATTCGAATCGCCTGCAAATTGAAATTTATAAAGTTTGATATTAGACCAAATACATTTGCATTCGATTTCAACGTATACTCAAATTATTTTTGAAAATAAATCGAGCACATTTACTACTTCAAAACTTATTCCAAATTTGATTTCTTTTCCACCAATTCATTAAGAAATATTTATCGATTTTAACTAAATGAATCGAATCAAAAAATCGAATGAAGAGAACCGATTCACCCGATTTTAGGTGCTCCAAATATCGAGAAAAAACGATTAATCGGAATGAAAACACCGATTTTTGGAAAATCGATTTAAAATCGCCCAACGCTAGCTTGCATGTGTGATGTGGCGCGCAATGTAAGGCCCGAGTGCAGCATTATAATCGACGTATCCACTGGTGAGAGAATTCACACGGTCCAAGAATTCTTGAACGGGGCACGCTTCCGTATGTTCACAACGAGTTCTGGCCCACTCTAGTGTCACAATTCTTTGACCGTGTGAATTCTCTCTCACCAGTGGGTTAGTCAATAAAGCGGAGATAAATACGAAAGAGAGAGAATGGGAGAAAATAATCATATCGTACTTATTGCAGGTCACTCATTATCTATTCCGTTTTGTGACTGATTGCTGGTCGAATGAACCGGCTCTCGCCACGAAGAGCCACGAATCACTCGCTCAATTGAGTGATTCGGTTCTTTTGAAAGTTCCTATAGAAGTTCCTGTAGGATATTTCCAGAAGATGATCGAATCATCGGGTTTTTCTAAGTTCTAAGTCTTAAATGAAATTCTTCTGAGAAATCCAGTAATGTTTTCAGAAATTTCGAACCATGTATTTCTCAAAGCGTTAAGTCTAGATTTTTATTTCCAGGAATTGCGAACACTCAATCTATCGTAAAATAGGATGAAGCTGATCACTTTTGATCAGTTTGTCCCAACTTTTGCGGATTGGGATACAATCAAAAGCAAAATTGTCATGACAATCACAGGGCACAACATTGTTGCAACCTTTTCAACTCGTGATTAGTCAGTTATTTTGAACACAAAACCAAATATGTTTTATGGATGCTGTTCGATAATGTGGCAATGTTTACCAACATGGATCTAGTGGTATACACGTTTAATGACCTAAATATTCATGATACCTGTACTGGTTGGATTTTTATCGAATTATGTAAATTAAATTTTGACAAAATGTTATCAACAAAAGCTATTTTAAGAAGTTGAAGTTGATCAATCACCGTGATAGGTTTCCAAAAAACAAAGCTGCCTTGAATGAGCAGAACAACTGCTATTCAAAATCATTCTGCTGTTAATGAGCATTTCAACTGCACGGCTGTTTTTGGAATGAAGCAACCAAAATGCTTTTAAGTTACCGCATGACTGCTTAGAGAGAAGAGTGCAGATGATGTGTTATTTATTTGACAACATATTCCTTGTTTTAATTATGAATCGTGGTTTACGGCCAACCAGCCGAGTGGAAGTTTAACAACTACCGAAAAGCTAAACATTACATATAATTTGCAATTGGATTAGATGGACAAATTGATGTGAAGATTTGCGAAAAAGTTACACGTCTTCTCAGTGAGAATCGAACTCACGACTCCCCGATCTCTAGTTGGGGCGCGTTAACCACTACGCCATGAGAGGACTCATGAACGCAGAAGTTAACCTGAATTCGATTTCAGCTCAATAATCACGTGGTCCTCTATTGAGCTGAAATCGAATTCAGGTTAACTTCTGCGTTCATGAGTCCTCTCATGGCGTAGTGGTTAACGCGCCCCAACTAGAGATCGGGGAGTCGTGAGTTCGATTCTCACTGAGAAGACGTGTAACTTTTTCGCAAATCTTCACATCAATTTGTCCATCTAATCCAATTGCAAATTATATGTAATGTTTAGCTTTTCGGTAGTTGTTAAACATATTCCTCCTCCCTCACACAATGATTCTGTGGATTTCGAAGGAACGAAGGTAAAAGAGATTTCTCACTCGCACTTACACAGAATATTATCAGCAACCGTCAACGAGAACACGAGAAAAACAAAAACATTTATCTCGTTTTTTTTTCACCCAAAACCCTAACATCCATTTTTGGAACCATGAATGTGATAAAATGTTTACTATTTTATCCTTGTTCTCAATGATTCACTTGATAAAAACCAGGAAACATGATTGAGTCAATGATCTCGAGAGACGGCCTTTGTCAATTTTTCCTCTGTTGGAGAAGCGGTATAAAAAATTGCTTTCACTGGCTTGTATTGAACATTATTACATGCGTGGAACCTTATCGACGATAATCGATTAATCTTAACCTGGTTTTTGATAGTGTTGCAGCAATCTTATTATTACATACCTTATAATGCGCATTAAACCAGTGCTTATCATCGAATTGACTGTGGCACATCCCGGAGCGCGGAGAACATCATCGTGTTTACTAACTGACCAACCATCGGGTTTATGGGTTTGAATCCCTATCATAAATAAGGAAGCAAAAAAGTATGCAAAGCAGCTACGGATGTATGAGAGAGTGAGAGAGTAGAAAAAACATTTTTGTTTTTGTTTTGCTCTTCATTGAGCGAGGCGTTACGCTTATTTTGACAGTAAAATGATACGTTTCTGATAGGTTAGCATTGAAGCAGCCCGATATTTCGCCAAACCCTGCTTTTGGGCTGCACTATCAGCAGCTATATGTCTTCTAAGCATTTAATGGCTTGTCTTGTAGGTGCATATAATGCTAGATAAATGCTGTTTTAACTGCTTATTGATTACTTGGGAATCGTCGATTGATTTGTGAAAAGCCCTTTAACAGATCGTCAGTAATTTAGAGTGGCGAACATGTCTGCTGAACCGGAACAAAAACAAAACAAAATGCTCGCGAGCAAAAAAAAGTGCTGATTTATTCGCATCTGTGCTGTGTCAGTGAGTAAACGAAGCTTAAATGATTCGTGAACGTGTTCAGAGCTGTTCAGAGTTAATTGCGCTTTTGGAAAAAACTCGTTTTCCTCCGAAATTTCTAGTTTTCAAGGGTTTTGACTATGAACGGGTAATTTACTGTCAATTTGATGGATACACATGTCAAAACCATCATAAATCAAACCTTGTTCGGTTACTCGCGAGCAAATGTACGCAAATTGTTTTGTCATTTCTTTTGGTATGTTCTCCCGAGCAGGCAGATGGGAACTTACTCACACCTAGCCTGTTGGCGAGTCTGTCATGTTCGTTTTGCTTTGGTTAAATCTCGTGAAATGCTTCGTGATGCAAACATTTCCATTACAGCAGTTCATCAAACATCTTCTTAAACATCCGTTTTTCCATGGTATAATAAAATAAGGAAGATTGAGAGCAGCAGATAATGCTGCATCACAGAAATTTTGATCATTGAATTTGAAATACAGCTCTCTAGACAGTCCACACATGTGGATACTGGAATGATCAACTTCTACGCACTGATCAACTCCACCTCGAATTACGGTACTACAATTTTTTTCAAGAATTGGTCTAGGAATGTCCTTAGAAATTCGGATTTTTTTCAGAATTCTACAAAAGAGCTAAACAAAAATTTTTATATTGGAACATTTATTTTTGTAATTTAATAAAGTATTACTTCAAGAGCTGTTGAGTTATGGTGAAAAATATCTTTGAATGAGTTACTGGGTGGTAGGTCATTTGGCATAAAGTCGTTTGGCATAAAGCCGTTTGGCATAGAGTCGTTTGGCATAATGGTCATTTGGCATAAAGTCGTTTGGCATAATGGTCGTTTGGCATAATAAGTCTGGAACCAAGAATTTCTTAAGATGACATTCGTTTTTACGTTTCTATTGAACCTTTCTGATGGCATCAGGATTGCTTTAGAGTTAATTGAAACAAAATGACACTTTATTCAATAATCATATACTCTTGAATAAACTAAACCATATTAGGCAAGTTATTATTATTTATCTAGAAATTACCCTTATTACCCTTCTTTCGAACATTCTATATTTTTTTCTAAACAGGATGTAACCATAATTATAGATTCAAAGACTGTTGATTTGAAATTTAAATAAATTTCACCTTCTTTTACACATAGGCTGTTCTTTGGAGCTATATTGTAGATATTTCCCAGTTCAGTTCCCTGAATATCCTGTTTCTTCCATTAGCCCACGTCCCCGAAAAGTTTTTGGCGCTCATAATTGTCGTAACTTTATACATTTCAAGGTGGTGAACGAACTAACCATCTAATATGCACCCTTCTTTGTTTAATTGGCGGTTCTTTTGAGTTTTACCGTTCTCAGCATTTTTGCCAATATGTATATAGCCAAGAATGACAGAATACCTCCTTCTTTTGACTGTTTATCATTTTTTCTCCTTCACTATCCAGCCACTGAAGACTATTATAGCTTCAATTTAAATTACACCACTTTTCGGGGAAACCGGTCATTCGGGGAACCGATGGTTCTGAACGCAATTATTGATGTCTTTTCGTTGTATAATGCCGCGATTATTTTTTCCATAGGTTTAATCATAAATTTTGCCTTCTTTTAAAAATAGGCTGTTCTATATATACACATGTTTTAAATTTTCATTATTTAGTAAAGCTAAATGTTAACCATTTTTATATTTTGTTGTATTATCAAATCTTGCAAGATTTGATACTTTAAGGGCTGTCCATTAACCACGGGGACATTTTTTTGAATTTTCAGACCCCTCCCCTCCCCTTGTGGTCATTTGTCCATACGAAAAATTTAAAATTTTTATGACCACGGTCATTGGCCAGACCCCCTCCCCCCATAAATGTCCACGTGGTTTATGGAAGACCTGCCAATATTCAACATATTTATTTTTCTTGTGAATACATGATCTGTTTTCCCTTCTTTCGATAAGAGACGGTGTTTTTGACGTACACTTCCAAAATTAAAAATTTATATTGAATCGTTCAAAAGTTTTGCCCCACATATTTTTTAATGTGTTGTTCTTTTGAGTTATGCTGTGGGAACATTTTTTTGCGTTAGAGCCTCAAACATTTTAAACGAAGAATTGTCTGCTCTTTTATATAGGCTATTTTTGCATTATGCTGTTATAATAGGTCTTTGTATTAGAGCTTTAAATATTTTGCAAATAAATTATCCCTTCTTTTATCAAGTTATTTTCATCAAGTGTAACGTCCAAAAGGAGCAGAGCTTGATCTGCAGCGAAATATTCTACTGAGAACTTTCTTTGCCAATTTAATATTTTCGAATATGTATATCGCAACAAGCTCAATGATACTCTATGTTCCGAGATGTAGAAAAAAATATCATTCCGAAAAGATCTTCCACCGTTACGAGTTTTATTTAGTTATGCTCTCTAATGTCACAACAATTTTTGTCATTCATAGCTTGGAAAATCTCTGAACGAACACCATGATTATTGAAAACCTACCAAAATGTTTTGCCATGGGCTCGGTGGTGTTGATCTCGGTAAAAACTTCAAAATTGCCAATATTCATTCATTATGCCAAACGACCATTATGCCAAATGACCATTATGCCCAACGAGCATTATGCCAAACGACTTTATGCCAAACGGCTTTATGCCAAACGACCTTATGCCAAACGACTTTATGCCAAACGGGGTACAATCGAGTTACTGAGAAAATCCATACAAAATAAAAATCCGAACGAACTTTTGATGGAATGTCAGAAAGTACGCCTAAAGGAATCACCAGAACAGCTTCTTAGGTACCGTAAAACGGGGTAACCTTGATAATGCGGGTAACTTTGATAGTGCAAGACCCACAACATAAACAAAATAACAAAGTTTCTGTAAATCAGTTAAGCAAAACGAATGCAAAAGTAAAAAGTATTAGTAGACATTTTACATCAAAGCTATTTTTGTTGGAATCAAGTACTGCTCCCGCGGATACGATCCGGTTGGGAATAATTAATACGAAGATACGTTCGAATTCACGGTTTATTTCAGACTGATTTGATACATAGAACTTCGCCCTATATATAGTCCTCTACCCTATTGTACTTGCATAGAATATTCTCGATGTGCATTGTTGTATACAATAATGTGCTGTGTCTAAACTGTTATACAATAGACGGATTGAATATTCTCGAACTGTCAGACAATGACACAATGCAAGATATATAAACAATAACAATGCAAATTCAATGTTTGGATCTGGAATGATCTCGATGGTAGGTAGAAAGGTAATTGTATAAAAATTATATCTCTAACCTTTTCTGTTTGTTTTATGTATGAATAATATTGAACGGTATGCTTTACAGGTAAGTAAAGTGTTTAGCAGAATAGTGCGGATGTGGAGAGTGCGATTTAGGGCTTCAGCATGAGGCATGTTCGTCTGCTGATCGCCTCAACAAGTACATTTAAGGATTTATATGCAAATATTGAAAGTTTATAAGATTTTAGCATTTTTTTAAAGCTTACAAACAATCTGTTTTGCGATCACTATTTGATGAAGCCATAATGAGTTCGTCACTTATCCTTGACAGCCTAGTTGTAGTAGAACATGAATTCGGTCTCAAATCTCTTAAAAATGTTAAACGCCTAGAGGTATGCAACGCCCTATAGTGGCTATCGCGCCCAATGCACTATGGTCCAGGAATCAGTTTTACGCGGAAAGATGCATTTTGAGCTTTAGAATGAAACATTAGACAAAAACGGTCTTCTACAAAGTTGTTTGTATTAGTTAAGCCCTTTGTTTGGTTTTATTGAAAATTAGGGTGGACCACATTTTCATAGAACTTGTGTAACTAACTTTCTTATTTGCAGAAATTATATTATACATGCTTCAGCAAAGTTATAGACCATTCAATTTCAAGCAACTTTGCCAAAAAAAGTTTTTTTGTATCTCTTAAATTGACCGATTTAGAGCTTTTTTCCAACAGTGACATAGGGTGGTCCGAACAAAACTGGTTTTCTGGCTTTAGAGTTTTCAATTCAAATTTCTCATCAAAGTAGTCTATGAAACACTTTTAGAGCTTTGAAAAATGCGTAATTTGGTGAGTGAAGAAACTTGCTATCTCCTTCCGTTTAGGAGTTATTGTTGTTTTTCTCTCAAAAACATGCCTACTTTGATTGTGAATATCTCTGATTGGGGAAAATACAAAAAATATCTTTTAATGGCGTTCAAAAGACAAAATATAATTGTATATTATATCAAAAAATTACAGATGTGTTATTTTTGTAACTCTAATAAAACGTCTTGAAAGTCAAATATTTTTTACCACGAAAACTTTAATAATTTTTGAACTTAAATAGATATCAACAATATTTTTGCATGAAAATATGCGTTTTGTTAAGTTCTAAAAGTCGTTCATAGACGACTTTGATGAGAAAATAATATTTAAAAAACTAGAGTCGAAAAACTTATTTTTGTTGGACCACCCTGCGATGATTAGGAAAAAATGCTCTAGATTGGTCAAATTTTGAGCTACATAAAAACTTTTTTGGCAAAGTTGATCAAAATTTCAAGTTCTACCGCTTTACCTTAGAGCATATACCAGTATTTGTGCAAATAAAAAAGTTGATTACATGATATGTGTCATATTGTGGACCACCCTAGTTTCAAATGACACAGTATGAAAGCTTACATTTTGAGAAACAATTTTGTAGAAGATCATTTTTGTCTAAAATTTCATTTTCATGCTCAAAATGCAAAATAATAAAGAAATACATACTATAAAAATCTTCAAAACAGTTTTAGAGCCCTGCCCAAGTAACAATTTAGATTCTAACTGGCTTTATTTATTTTTATGATAGTTTTATCGTAGATTTGCATATTCTTCTAGGTTTTATAGTGATTTTCACCCAGTAGAAATGATCTTGAACCGTTTTTGGTTTTAAATACTTCTTCAAGAACACTTCGGATGCATCACATAAAACTTCATTTTCAATAAGAACAAGTGACTTTGGCAACAGTTTTATGATACTCTCGTACTTATCTGTAAGAACGCGCTCGAACGAGAGTAAGAACTCTTGACCGAGAAGATCATAAATTTCTCCCTCATCAATCAAAGCACTAATATGTACATTATTGATTGTTGTATTATGAATCCTTGCGTGGATTTTTGATCTGTTCTTCACGGAAGTCGTTGTTGAAGTCACGGCGCACAACTTAATAATAACGCAAATAACCAGTTCCATTGGTGTTCCTCCCCTTGGCCATGATATAGGAGCAGAACTGGAACACTGGACACCTCCTTGCAAGGTGGACTTCTGGATGTGGTTAAATGTTTGCTTTCCCTGCTCAACATCTGGGCCTTATTAAGAAGTTATCCACAGCTGGTAATACTTACCTTTAGTCGTTTTGTAGCTTTAAATTTCATGCCGTAACAAAATCTAGCATGAACGCTTTTCTCCAAAAACTAAAAGTGTAAATAAACAAACGTCAAATTGTGCTCCTCTTGAATAAAACGAACGAATCTTATCACGTTCTTCAAGAAGATTAGTTTGTCTTCATCAAGATCGCCTTAAGCCTAAGAACTCTCAAGTGATATTTGTTGCGCCTGCCCGAGTTCAGCAAAATTTATCATAGTTCTATGATGGTGTTGAGTAAAACTACCGCCATGATTGTAATTATCTATGCTTTGGCAAGGAAGCCATGATGGGAGAATCCATGTATGCTGGATTGTTCAACATTTTCGGGCACCAAATTGATGAAATTGTTTTTCTGAAAATGCAATATTGTCGAGGCGCATTGTGCGTTTCGGGTGTTTCATGCATGATATTCACGATGTAATAAGCGTGACAACCGAAACACTGGTTGGTATAAAAAAAAAGCGGAAAGTTATCATCACAAATGTTTTAATTTGGATTGTGTTTTATTATTGATTAGTAATTTTATTAAGAAGTATTAATAAATTCGTTAGCCAAACCAACATGATAAACATATTGTGAGTTTAACTTGTCCTGAGAACTACTTGTGGAAGATTGTCATAAGTGATGATTACAAGTTTTAAGAGATACTTGACAGTTGCTCTCCAACACCGTCTCTAGTGTGGGCCACTTTAGACTTATGAGAGGTTTATCATCGCGTTAGCGTAGGTTTGTAGAATTACTGGTTTTATTTCTAGTTTTTAGAATTGGTGTAAGAGAATACTTCAAGAATAGCATAAAATTAACTTTGCTACTTGGGTATCTTACTTATTTCAGATTTCTCGTCAAAGCGGTGTATGAGCGACTTTAAGAACTTAACAAAACGCAAATTTTCATGCAAAAATATTGATGATATCTATTTTAGTTCAAAAGTTATTGAAGTTTTTCTGCTTAAAATCCTTTGTTTTTCAAGGCATTTTATTAGAGTTACAAAAATAACACATCTGTAATTTTTTGATATAATATATAATTTTATTTTGTCTTTTGAATGCCGTCAAAAGATATTTTTTATGTTCGCCCCAGAGATATTCACAATCAAAGTAGGCATGTTTTTGAGAGAAAAACAACAATAACTCCTAAACGGAAGGAGATAGCGAGATTCTTCACTCACCAAATTACGCATTTTTCAAAGCTCTAAAATTGTTTCATAGACTACTTTGATGAGAAATTTGAATTGAAAACTTTAGAGCCAGAAAACCAGTTTTGTTCGGACCACCCTATGTCATTGCAGAAAAATAGCTCTAAATCGATTAATTTAAGAGATACAAAAAAACTTTTTTTGGCAAAGTTGCTTGAAATTGAATGGTCTATAACTTTGCTGAAGCATGTATAATATAATTTCTGCAAATAAGAAAGTTAGTTACACAAGTTCTATGAAAATGTGGTCCACCCTAATTTTCAATAAAACCAAACAAAGGGCTTAACTAATACAAACAACTTTGTTGAAGATCGTTTTTGTCTAATGTTTCATTCTAAAGCTCAAAATGCATCTCTCCGCGTAAAACTGATTCCTGGACCACTGTGCAATGGTATGGGTGCCCTAGTGTAGATGTAGTTGTGAACCTTAGAGGAAAACAATATGCACTCTGTCTCGAAAAACACCCAGAATCCGGGTATAAATTTTTCAAATTGGGTAATATTTCCATATGCATTTTGATGAGTCTGGAAAGCGTGTGCAAGTTTCTTTGAGGAAAACAAAAACAAACTGTGTATGACGAGCGTATGCTAGTCTACGTGTGTTCAAATGTCACTAAGCTCTATACTGCCCATAAAGGCATAACTGTCCCATATGGAAAAAGTAGGCATTGAGAAAATGGCACTCAAAGTTTGAAGTCTGTTTTCTCATAAAAATATTCATTATTTTCTAATACATTTCGTAATATCAGATTCATTAGACACAACAGCTCAGATAACTCATATTGCTTCTTTTGATCAGCGAAAAATATAAACTTGAACGCAATTCCCATTTTGCAGTTGTTATTTAAGTTGAAAGTTTATATAGAGACTGTTATGCCTTTATTTTGCAATATGGGACTGCACCAACTTTATATTTTTCTACAATATTTTCAAACAAAGTTTGTTATTATATATGTGTATAGTAAAATATATATTAAAACATGGATGTTATGATGAAAAAAAGTGTTGGTTCGAAAATCCATATGGGACAGTTATGCTTTTATGGGCAGTATAAATGTTCCGTAATTCAGACAATTTTGTTCGGCTATCAAAGTTATACCAAAACAGAAAACCGACTTTCGATTATATGAAAAATTATACATCAATTCAAAATAAATCTTTTGGCAATCTATCAACTGCAACCGATAGTTAGGATACCAGTACTTGTTTTTAAAATATAAATTATAATTCTTTAAATGCATAAATATTCAAGTTTCCTTAAACAAAAACTATCAAAATTACCCCGTTTTATGGTAATTACTTTCAGAATATTGTAGGAGTATTCAAAACTGAAGATAGATCTTGAATAATTTTCATTTATCTACTATCTTTTGATGAATTTTAGTGTTTTGAAAGATATATCTAGATTACAGGATTAGTTGCTCAGGTTGTCATCGAAGAATATCAGAAAGAACGTCTGAATGGATACTTGGGTGCATTTCATTAGGATTTTTATTAGAAATGGATAATATTCAAGGAAGAACGCATGAGAGAATCTCAAAACAATTTTCAGAAGTAATGAACCACGAAAGGTTTTGAAGATATCTCATAAAAAATTTGAAGCTTATTCTTGAAACAATCTAGGAAAACTAATCATGAACCTTAGAATAATTCGTGGAGTGTACTTCCCTAAAGGTGTCAACAGGAAATATCGTAACGTATTTGTCGAGAAATTCCTTGAGTCCTCAGTGGGATTTTTAGAAAAATGATTTGTGCAAGCATGAGAAAACTTTGGAGGAATCGTTGAAATGCTTTACTGTGGAAACTTTGCTTCCATTCCTGGATTTATTGATGCGGGATTTCCTCACGCTTTCGAAAGAAAAAGCTTCAATTAAATATCCAGACAATTTTAATTGTAGAACAGTCTCAGTATTCTTAAGTAATTTCGTGCAGAAATCTTTACAGGAATCTCGAGATGAAATCCAACGGAACTCCCGAAGGTTTCAGCAATCTCGCTTGAAAAACTCTTCGCAGGATGCTTGCAGAAATTTTGTAGTTATTAGATTAACACTGGAAGAATATCTTCTGAAGATCTCTTTAGGTTGATTTGGAGCCTTTTCTGTCATCCATCATCAGAAGGCCGGCTCCAAAGGCATGTTCCCCACCAGTTGGGAGATTTGTGCCATAAAAAAAAAACTGAATCTTATGTAAATTGTCTGAGGAATTGAACGAGATTGGTAATGTTGGTCGCACGGGTTGTAGTCATTGTTCATTAAGGTAAAACGTCAAACTTTTCAGTTACATCCCCAAATTTGTTCATTCAGACCCCGAGAAGTTACTGTGAAAATTTGAGTGGAATCCGTCAACTCTGAGGGGGGCTTAAAGAGCTTGAAGTGTTTATGGAAAAAGTTGGATAAATAAAGCAGAGAAGTCAATCAAATAAAGACATAGTAGTCGCGTTCATAATGGGTTTGGTCTTTTAGTACTGCATTTGGTCCCTTGGCACTGCAAAAGCTACTCAAGCTTCCCTAGATCGCAGTACACTTTTCACGGCATTCTAGATATTGCTCTATTACCTTATGTACCATAAAATTTAGGACAACTGCAAGGAATATGGAGGTCTTTATTTCGTCTTTGTGTCAATTGTTACTACTCCGTGACTGATCAGAACTGATAAGGGTTGCACTTCGATCCAAATAAATAAGGGATGTAACTTTCCGCTAATTCTCAAAGTGAACATTTTAGCAGATCCCATATCAATCATCAATAACAGCACCGGACAAGTCCTTGCAGCCAGTTAGGATAAGGAAGATATGTTATGTGTAATGATTGTTGGTTCTAGAGACCAAAAATACCTCTGTATCTCCACAATCATCACGGGAAGGGTATTTATTGGTTAAGGAGGAAAAAATATCTGAGATACCCTTTTGGTCGGTGATGCGATCTATGGATGAGAAGTAACATGCGATTTTACTTAAAATTAGTTTGGCATTTGTGTCTCTCGTAAAAATTATATAAGTAGAAGATTAAAAATATGTCGACATTCATAATAGTGGATAGGTTATTTTTTTGCAGTGCATAGATTTTTTGGAAATTACTTCAACATAACGTTGCCACGATGAAAATGTATAATCATAGGTATGAAACGAGCTCACCAGTTGATAATCTATTTTCATCAGACACGATTTAGCTTGATTTCGCTCATTCTACAGGAGCAGGCAACAGAACCAAAATACCACAAACTAATCCCAAACGAAATCCACCGACGAACGTTCTTGCTCGGGCGTTAACGCAACACAGTCCAGCAGAAGTTGTGCAAAACGAAACAAAAATCCACTCTGCCAACGTGAAAACAACGAACAACTTTTTTGCTCGGGCTTCCATTTCTCTCAATGTTGATCTGGATATTCTCCAATCTATATCGAAAATGTTTGAATATATCGCAAGTTTTGCCGTTTAGAAATAAAAAAGTTATACATATGGACACTAAAACTCTGTATTCTCCCGGGAGGAACGTTAATGGGTTGAATCAACGTGTTCTAAGCAATATCAGTATCAAAAATCTAGTGATCACTATCATGCTCATGTTATATTTGGTCATTGTACCCAAATTGTCCATATTATCAGGCATTTGATAGGATATCTCAAGGATACAGATTACCCGATCAATGGATTACAACACAATTGTAGCACAATTATATCAAGATTTGTTACAAATAACAAATTGTGTTTCATTTTTGTTAGAATCAGTTTAACATCATTAAAACAAAATCACTTATAATAACAAAAGCTGTTTCAAATTTGTTTCAATTCAAAACACAATTATAACAAAATTTGTTGTAAAACATTGAGAGATATTGCTTATAACTAATCTATTTAAATAAAAATGGAGTGTTGTTTGTATGTCACGAAATTACTTGAGAACGGGTCAACGGATTGACGCAAGTTTTTCACCGTTACACTCCACAAGAGATGCGACGTGTTTGTGCGAGTAAAAAATTCGGGAAAGTCTCCGGATTAATTGGGAAAACGGAAAAAGACCAAGGTTCATTTTGTATGGGGGAATTCTTAAAGTTTTCCAACAGCCTACTTGATGGCAAGACGAGGTTTGCCAGGACCACTAGTTTTGTTATAATTCCGTAATGAAAAATAACAAAATGAGTTATATTTTTGTTTGATTTGAAACATAATGAGTAACATTTTTGTTTAAATTATAACATTTCTTGTTTCAATATTGTTAAGTATAGAGGAAATTGTGTTATAATTTTTATTATTTTAACTACAGCCATTTTGTTACAAAAGCGCACTAATTGATTAACGAAACCTGTTACACCTCTGTTGTAATCCACTGGTCGGGTATGAGCTGAATATAAAAAACGTTTTTAAAGAGATATTAGTCTATGGAAGTTAGTATAGAATTCCAAACTAACAGCACGGAGCGTTATCAAACTCTTTTCATTCACATTCCTAATTTTGAAGCCTTTCCATATTATATTCAAGGAAGTATATTCAGAGCTATTTAGATAACGAGTTCTAAGCAATAGCATTCTAAGTAAGTGAGTGCAGTAATTCAAACTGACCGCAAGAATCGTCATCCACAACCTGATGGAAATCCTGGCTACGGCAATGGCCCTTCACTTTGGGTGGGGGAGCCAAAAAGTTGACGAAGAAAAAGTGAACCGAATTTTGGTTGATGCTTTCCACACTCGTTGCCGAATGCGGAAGAGCTTAGCGGAGCGCAAAGCATTGAAAAATCGCAAAAGAAAACTCCTTGACCTAGGCAGACGGATGAAACGAAAAAAAAAGAAACTCGGAGCATTGAACAGAAACAGGACTTTGATGATAGGGAATGTGATGCGGTTGTGATGATAATAAAATACTGTCAACGACGGCGACGACGACGTCTTCGCATCGGAGTTGAAGTGATTGGACCAAGTGACTAGAATGTCACCAGCGCTCACCGGTGCGCGCGGACAGAAGAAGTTGTTCAACCATTCCAGGCTGAGAATTGACTGAAGAGGTGGGGGTAGAATAAGCTCGTTAATCTTGGTAAATGCTGGGGATGCTTCGAGCAGATGGAGGAAACACGGTCAGGTCGGATCGAGTGCTGACGGATGACATTCGTCGTTGTTTCACCCTTACCTGGTTCCGTCAAGAGATGACGGAAACTACCGGAGGGTCGAAACTGACAGCAGCGCCAGAGTGCGGTCGTTTAGAGTGTGCTCATGAGGTTGATACATTTTTTTTTCGGGAGCCATCTGCAGAAAATCACCCAACCAGACTGTCGCGGCATTGGTGGCGTCTTGATTGAACCCGAACCTGGTGGCGATGATGAAGATGATGCTTACCTGCAATGATGGAAGGGAAAATAAATAGGAAAATTATTTTTCGAGCTTTCAACGGAGAGTTTGGAAGATAGCGGAGATGGATAATTTGCAACTTATGGTGATACTAGAATGAATTCAATTTCATAAATGTCATTTAAAATTCAGGGGTTATGACTCTAATTAGAAGTCAATTCAAGGATAAATTTGTGCAAACTCTGTCATTAGCCGTTCTTAGTAAGTACCAAGCAGTTTATGCTGTTAGAACGTGGAATGACTTCTATTTCAGCGGGGGATTTTTTTTCTTTTATTATGTGGTATCATTCCAAAAATTACATTCATTTCTTATATTTAGGTGTTCTGTATAAGAAAGCACTATCATCCTAATTTGGTAAAACTAAATTAAGCTTTCATTAACATTTTGATAACAATATTTTACATTTCATTTGCTGTAGCAGTATTTTTACAGGTGACATGGGCGTAAATAGCCATCAGACTTGAGGGGGGCCACGGCCCCTTCTCATGAGAGGTCGTCCAAAATCGATTGATCAACTTTCTTAGATACCAAATGCCACTTTTAGGGAAAAATAGTAAACGTATTTAAAAATCATTTTTTTCGTTGCCAAGAACACGCATTCAACCCTATCTTATAGATCTTAAATAGAATATAAGTATTTGAAAGCAGATTTTAATCAGGATTTACCTTTACAATTTGATTTGAACTAGAATTTTTGCAAAGTTATAAAACAAGATAAAGATTTAAATGTTTCAGTTCAATTAAGGTTCAAGATCAATGTGAAATCCAAACCACTTGAAGCCTTCAAGTCAAAAAAAAAAACCCAGGCCTTTGAAAAAAAACCTTACTTTTCTGAAAATACGAATTATTGTTGCTCAGCATTTTTCAACCTCTCTAAACCAAAATTTGAACATAGGATTGAATAATACCTTTTTTTGTTAGAGCTAAAAACATTAAATCCTAAAGCTGCTTGGCTACCATCATATTGCAGGATTGAAGGTTTTCTTGTACCGTACACCTCCGTTAATTTGAACGATACCTCATGCAAACCATCGGGGTTCATTTTTAATTTGAACATCTAGTCACCCTAGAAACCTGTTTTTGGTCACCCCTTTCACTGTTATGTTTTGTTTCTGCGTTCCGTTCCACAGCATTCCATCCCACTTTACTCCATTCCATGAGCTAAATGACGTTTGAACCATTTTTAATCTGAACGATGTGCAAATTAGCGGGGTACAAATTAAAAAGTGTTCAGATTAAATGTGGTTAAACCAACGGGGGTAACCGGTATTCAAATAAAGCTGTCGTCAGCAAATTCGTATGATGACAGTTGTTTGAAGAATGCAGGATGGAAGGTATTTTGCTCATGGATTTTTTTAAATATTCAATCAGAGTAAGGTAGGGAAAATGTTCGTCCTTAGTGGTATAATCAAAATTTTCATAAAAACAACATATTTGCTATAATTTCGCTGATTGTCTTGAACGAACTTTTGCCCAAAACACAAAATACCGACACTTTTACGACAGACATACTTTATACTAGCTAAAACTTATGTTTACAGATAAATACACACTAAGTTTTCCTCAAAAAATTTCCCAAAGCCCACAAAAAGCAGTTTTCTACAAAACTAAGTGAAAATGTGAAATTTTGGTGACTTTTTTCGGCACAATCGGGAAAATGTCGCTAAACTTGAAGATAACACAGCGTAACAAAAATGACATTTTTGCGTGTCTCAAGGATCAAATTATGTGTCTCTAGTAGATTTGGGGTTGCTGAATCTGGAGCCATTTTCAGAAATGTTCCAGCACGTCACAATTTTTAGCTACAGGTCGCCAAAGTTGTATAAAACTCTGGTTTTATTCATGTTTACATGAAATTTAAGCTACAATTTATCAAAATGTTTTGTAATCTAATCCACCAACCATGCAAAATAGAACTTGAACTTTCATTTCAGACATAATTTGATTGAAATTGCGCGATAAAATTTCGATTAAACCGATTTTTTTAACATGCTTGCAGTCTCCATACAAAATTCTTCGTTTCTTCTATATGGCAAAATACAAAAATTCTCTAAACCATTAAACAATAACATTTCCGCACCTAAAGTATTTCAAACTTTGATGATAAGTATTGTTATACACATAAAGTTTGAGTTCTGTGGCAAATTAAGCCAATATATGTCCGTACAAGCTGGCAAACTTGCATGCAAGTTGGCTGAAAAAGTCATTTTTTGCATTTTCAACAATCAATATCTCAAAAACTAGACGTGCTATGATATTTCTGAAAACGACAATGGATTCAGCAACCCTTAATTAAGTGAATAGCGGTATTTTCGTGCTGGAGACAAAAACGTGTTCCGCAGTGTCATATGTGAATTTGGGGTATTTTGTAAATTTATCTGCGAGCTTATATGGGTTCAACTTTTGCCACACTATGGGCCAAAAATTGATTCCAAGCAATTATGAAGTACTAATACACCCCAAAGCATCCTTAATAAGTGTTTAGGCATCATAAGGATTCCTTATGATGCCTTAAAACGTCCTTACATAAAAAAATCAAAGAAGATTTTATCCTTATTTATTTCCATGCAATGAAAATTTGACTAGAAATTATAATGTTTACGTCAAAAAACAACAAATAGCCATAATTTTTCTAATTCTAAATCGATTCTTATGATATTTGTAGTGAAAGAATCTGACTTGAACACTACGGTATTTATAAGCTTTAAAATGAATGGAGCTATAGTGGCGACTTCAAAGCCCAGGGTTAAAAATCTCGTTAACAGAGACAAAAAATAAACAAATAATTCATGTAATGTCCGTATAACCTACGTAAGACGCCAAAAAATTGTGCGTAACAAAAATTAATAAAATAGATAAAAAAAGTCGTATTATAAACACTTATAAAAGAATTAAAAGCGTGTCTTAAAACAATCTTCAGTATGAACAAGGTTTTACGTTTGTTCTACAGAAACAAATAGTAACATAGTATTATTTCTTTTCAATCAAAAAACTTCAGAAAACTCACGGTTAGATGTTGTTTTTGTACGAATCTGCCACTATCTTACTATACATAAAGGGATTTCAACATTCACAGTTTTGCTGTCACATTTGAATGCAACTGTTTCTTTGTCGTCTACTTAACAGCAGTTTATATCTGTTCCCGACGTCTGAGAGACAATGACTCATAAATTTGAACATGAAACATTTAAAAGTTCTTAAAAAAAGTATACAAACTAAAGTTCGCTTGCTGATGATGATGCTGAGATTTTTTTTTTGTAAAACTTTACCATAACTCTCATACACAAACATTTTCCAGTAACAACGATTCGTTTTAAATAATTGATCACAAAATATCCCAGCTTGTTTTAAAATATGAATAGAATTTGGTTTTCTAATTAACTATACCACTACAAATGGATCAAGCCAGTTCTGTTAATTCTAAAACATGCTTCAATTAATTTCAATATCGGGAAAGGGCAAAAAGGAAATAGTATGGCAGTATGTGACGTTGCTATTGCCATTGCCTGTCAAACAATTGCTATTGCCTGTCAAACAATGATCATCCAGAAATTAATATTCAAAATGCATTTAACGCGTTTAGTATCATAGGTACATGTTTGATACTAAAAACTAGTTTTTACTTTTTTGTCATTTCTTCTCCATTTTTTTATTCGGGGGGGCCAAGCCCATGATTCGGGGGGGCCAGGCCCCCCCTGGCCCCTCCCTATTTACGCCAATGACAGGTGAGCTGATTTTACCTGCTTATAAGAGAAAAAATACCTTACAATAACCTTAACCACATTATTCGTGGCAATAGAAGATTGAAACGTATTTTGACTAATATTAATAATCATTTTATTCGACAATAGGTATTCTGAGAATCTTTTTAAAGATTTCAAACGTAATATTCTCAATGTCAACGAGCTCAGTTAAATTTATGATTCTCGCTCTCTATTATAACTTTAATTGACCGACCTTTCGCATAGCATTTATGTGCAATTTCATAAGGACATAAATCATGAAGACAGTGGCGCCACCACCGTTTGCTATTACACCATTACGGGTTTACTGTAAACTATTTTCTAATGCGTTTAATCTTGCAATCTCCAAACACGAAACCCCTTTTAGCTCACTTGCAGATCTAAGCATGTTTTTTCCTTCAAATAAAACAAGAGTCATAAACTGTTCCACTTCTTCGATCGGCTATCTCTCCTGACTATACTGGAAATGTATTTTCGCGGTCTCCTCTTCAGATACAGAGCTGTTCCATAGACTAAACTCCTCAAAAGGGTTGCCTTCCTCAAGAACCAAACCGACATCCAAACGGCAAAAGCCAACCCGAGAGAGATATACAACGCACCATAAAATGTCACTACGGGTTGGTCAAGATTTATGAACCATTTGAGGCAGTAAATTAGCGCTGGTCGAGGGCTCTGCTCTCTCTCTCTCACTTCAGAAACGGCGTTTGCTTGCACGGTTCGGTGCAACTGGACGGTACTTTTTCCCGAGCGGAGGTCATCCATTGCAAAGGGCTGCCGAAGAAGGAGGAGCCAATGTGCCTTTCGCTTCTTATCAAATCAGATTGTTTTCTGATGTATTTCTCAGCTATCAGGAGACGATTTATACGAGTTTTCTGGGTGTTGTTGTTCATGGTGGATTCCGGCTCATGGTCAGCGATAGGACTGGAGTGTGAACATCTTCACGGTTTATCGCCAGGCGATGTAGAACTGAAAAGAACGGAATGGTCATTCCGAGGATGAAGGCCGGTGCCATAAAATTTTCTATTGTGAAGGAACCTGTTATAAGCGGAAGAGAGTTTGTTGTTCGCATCGCTAGCAACAAGGGGAGGTTAACTAATAAAAAAGTTGATCTACCTCCTTTCTGTAGATGAGGCGGGTTTTTTCTCTTAAGGTGAAACATCTCAGAATCCAAAGATGGCCGGCACAATGGCCGACTTGTGCCCCTACTCACGATTTCAAAGACACAAAACTGGAGAAATAGTTGGCAAACGTACCTGATCTTCTTATTTTAAGCTTTCTGCTAGTGCACAAAGCCAAAATAAAAAATGCACGGTTGTTGGATGCTTTCTATGTGAGATTTGTGCCTTTGAAGTTTTAGTGCAATCTTAGAAGTTGATTCAAAACTGTTTCACCTTAAAGGAGAGTAACGTCTTGTCGCGGATCGCTCGACGCCAGAAGGGAGATTTTCTGCCGTCGTTTAGAAAAGTGACATAAATCGTGTTAAAAATGTACACCTCTTTCCGTCAACCTGTGAAACAAGGCAAGACTGATCCTCTTGGGTGGCATACTCACAAGGTGCTTCACACGGTGTGAGGTAAGCGTTTTCCCCGGTATGAACGACGGCTCTTAGCAGTATCTTTTATGTGCAGAAATTTGTCACATGGAAGCGCCCCATTTCCAAGAAGACGCCTGCTGCTGCTGCTGATACTGCACAATGCGGGAAGCTTTTCATCAAGCAAACATTTTTCAAGAAGTGTGAATTCTCTGAGCTCCGGAAAGTGCCAAAAACTTTCGCCGAAAAATATTTCCCCTAAAAGTTTTGCGAAATCCCGCTCGGTTTCAAAAATCAAAGCGTGCAGAAATTCGTTCGAAAGAATGGAATTTGTCACGGGTGACTTCAACCCTTGCCGATCCGTGTCGCAGCGAGTGACGGCCAGCGAACAAACAGCAGCAGTGTGAACAATTTGCCACCGCCCGTGATGTGAGCAATAATCAAGCAACAGAGTTAAGTCCTTCACTAGACAGACACGGTGTGAGAAGCGTAGTCCTCGAGCAAGAACATTGGCTGACATGCAGGGCCGAATTTGGGCTTTGCGGGGCTTGGGTCAGTTATCTTGAAGAGCAGTTAACACAGGTGGTAATTTTTTCGGAAATTTTTGATCATTTCTCCAAACAAAACAAACAAAAATTGTGTGAACGGTGCAATTTGGCCAGAAAAAATCCCAACGGCCCAAGTAGCCGTAGCGGTAAACGCGCAGCTATTCAGCAAGACCAAGCTGAGGGTCGTGGGTTCGAACACTAAGAAAGAAGAAGAAGATTCCATTCGGAAATCCTCAAAATATTCTTTTTTTATTTTTTTAAAGAGAAAATTCCAAGTCCTCCAGGATTCTCTCAGATGATTCTTCCATCGATTTTCCTAGAACATCCTCCAAGACTCACGTTTAGAACATCTTCGCAAATTCGACCAGAAACTTCTCCAAAGATGCCTCCCGGGGACTAAATTGTCCTTCATGATTTATTCGAGGTTTCAACTAAGGATTTCTGTAAGGACACTAAATATTAGGAATAACTCCAGAGATTCATACTAAGATTTCTTTAGGAATTTCTACCGTAATTTTTTGAGATATTTCTTAACGAAGTCTTGAAAGATTTTTCCAAGTATTTTCTCAAGGTATATCTCAGACTCTTTCCAGGCCTGGAGAAATGGAACTGAAGAAAATCCTTTAAAAATATCGGACAAAATCCCTACAGAAATTTGTTATTTTCAGGAATGTTGAACAGTTTGGATTCCATCGAAGAGAAATTCTATAGAATTTCTTAGGAAAAAAAATAAACCAAAAGGAAGGTAATGGTCACATATCTAATTTATTCAGGAATTCTTGGAAAAGTTCCTAATGGATTTTCTCGATAAACCTCTCGAGGATTTTTTGGAACAATCCTTGGGAGTAACCGTGGATGGAAAGGCGTAGGAATCGCCAGAAATTTTTTTTTCACAAACTTCAGATTTTTTTAAATAATTTCTGTACGAGTCTTTGCAATACCTTTTAAAACTCTTAGTGGAATGGATTAGTGAAAATATATGCTGAACGACTTCTGAAGCAAATTGTGGGGAACTTCCTGTAGGCATCCTTTAAAAAAACATTCGAGAGTTGCTAAAGACATCATTGAAAGAAATTGTGCAGAGATTCCTGTAGAATTACCTGATAACATTCCTGATGAAATTTCTGTGGAAATTATTAGAATAATTCATAAATCATTTACTCGACGAATTTGACAAGAATAGTCGCGTAATAGTCTCTGATTTTTTGTCTGGATTCTGTCAATCCTGCAGGATTCATTGCAAGTAGAATAACAAAAAAAAAACTTTAAAGACATTTGTGGTTGAAATAGAAACCCTTAGTACCTTTCTTAAAAAATATAGACTTGCGTTTAAATAGATACAAAGTCTCTGAAAAGCCTGTTACTAGCCCTGACTTCAAACAATTACTGCAGAAATTTCTCAAGAGAATTGTTGAAAATGTTCTTCAGGTAATCACAATTCTTAAGGATTTGTTTTTTTTTTTTTGGGAATGGCTAAAGGGCATCTTCCGGAATTGTTTCATGATTCCTTATGGAACTCCTCCAGGGAAGTCGTACAGAATTTTCTAACGGAAACTTGACAGTGAATTTAACCAGGAATTCACTGTGAATTCATTTCAGAATTTCTCGACATTTTATCCTGACATTTTCTTTCTGTAAGATTCTTTTAAGATTCCCTGTAGAAATCCCTCGAAAAATGCATGAAGATAATCTCTAAAAACATTCCATAAGGGATTTATAGAAGAATTTACGGTAGAATTCGTGGAACAATCTTCAGTGAAACATCTTTTGATATTTCAAAAAGAATCCTCAAAGGAATTTCTAGGGGAATTTCAGAGGATTTAGTTTAATGAAGAATCTGAGTAGAAAACGCTGGTATAATTTCATAAGAAAACGCTTAGAGGAACTCTTAGACGACCTCATAGAAGAACTTTTAGAGGACCTCCCGGATGAACTTTCATTCCGGCTGGAAGTTCTGAAAATCATCGAGGAACATTTCAACCGGTTTTTTTTTAAACTCTCCCAAAATATTCCCACCCATCTTTTCTGGATTTCCATTGGAGAACTCAACAGAACACCTCAGAAAATTCGTTCATGAAATCCTCCAGGAACTTGTTTTAGCAGTTTATTCAGGTAATAGGGTACTCTGGAATTACCCCTAGATTTCCGTAAAAAATATCTCTGAAAATTAGCCAGGAATTCTTCAAAAGTTCAGAAAATCAGTACAGAAAATACTCAAGAAGTTGTTCAGGATTTTTTGTTTGAGGAATTTCTCCAGACATTTCTATAGTTCTTGTACTGATATATCAGGGATTCCTCAAAGTATTTTATAAATTCTTTCAGAACTCATAAAATAATTTCTTCAGGGATCCTGATAATCCTTACAATACTTCTTCTGGGATCTCCTTCAGGGGTTTGGTATTTTAACCTCAAACGAAAGCCTAATTGTGTATAACTGATCCATTTAAAAACATTTGAAAATATATAAAGTATTATGTAAGGCAAACGAAGTCAAAAATCAGTCCTACCCCCGGGCCGCACGAATTTTTCGACCGAATTGCATTGGTAGCCTAAAATGTAAAATAAATTTTAACTTTACTCCATGAATTAGAAAGATATGCAACAGAACTTTAATTTGACCAACACATCAATCATTTATGTCGAAAATGTGACGGAAAGGTTGAGCAGGCCTGTGCTAGAATATTTTAGCGAACAGCGACCAATTTGAATTCAAACGATTAACACAAGGCCTGATTTCAGCGAGAATTTATTATAAGTGGTTGATACTTTTAAGGTATGTTTTAAGATCATGTCCATTTTCTGGTCTTCTTTCAAAATATATTCAAGTATTCTGCGGATTTCATTCAAAGTAAGCTCTAAGTACAATCGGCCACCCTCTTTTTCCACCAAAACTGACATTCGGCCAAATGACCTGGAACCTTTTGATCATTTGTTCATTCAATTGAAATATGTATGTATAAATAACATACGTCTTAGTTACGTTTCAAGTTGCGTTGCTGCCAAATATGCGAAATATGTTTTAATAATCGAAATTCTATTATAATTTCAAAACATATAGTTGATGCTCCACACAACCCGATATTTTCTTTAATTGAATGGAATTTTCAGTCCCTTCATTTTCCCATGTCTCTACAATTCGATGTCGCGTGTGCTATAGGTTTCACTCCAACCTCGATGTCAGGTTTAAAAGCCTTCGTGAAATCTCAATTACGTCTTGTTGGGAAATCATTTCTTATAGTTGGATTGCAATTAACTATGAAAAACATGATTACAAAAACTCTGATTCTTTATAAAAGACTTTTCGCGAGTAAGTTACATAAATGAAAGTGCCAAAGATTCAACAACAAAATCAGGGCTAAAAATACAGATAATTCCTCATTTTATTTAATAAAACTAAGTTTTGGTTTATTCTGTAACTCGATAATTCTATAACTCATCGATCCCTACTACATCTAAATGTGAAGAGTTGAATGAGATTCAATTATTGATCAAACAGTGGTAAATTCGCCTTGGGCTAAAAGCCACTTAAATATAAGTAAATAATAAAAAGGGATAAAATATCTATTTTGAAATAAAAATAATTAATCTTTCAACACTTCCATCTTATATTTCGTTAAAAACAAAGTTTTGACCATTGAAATACTGAATAGAAGTAAATATTAAAACATTTTGAGAGAAGTATCTAGAACACTCAACTCCCCAAAATGTTTTGTGTCAATCCTTAAAAACGGCGTTTTCAAGTAGAAAGTGTTTTTTAGCGAAAGTTATTTAGATTCAGGTATTCTGAGCTGTTCAAGAAATATTGATATAATATAAAGCCCATAATCTATCTATATATGAATTAAAATAAAATGTTGTTTGAATGTCACAAAATGGTTTGAGCACGGGCTATCGGATTTTGAAAATTATTCCATAGTTATGTTCCTTAAGTGCTCCGAAGTGTTTGTGTACATAAAAAAACATAGGATATTGAGCGGGACAGTCTGAAATAAATAACTGAGGTGTCATTTTTTACAGGACGTTTCATGGCTTTTTCAAAAGCATAGCAAGATAATGTTGGCCGGGACTACTAGTTATTCATTTACACTTTATTTCTATTAGTTGGTAAATACTGGTAATGACGTACCTTTAGTGCCTCACGTACCAGAAGTTATAAAATAGCCTCAGCCTCAGCCTCCTGCCCAGCAACTCCTATCCCTACCTACTCGTAGTACTAGCCGTGGAGATGCGACACAAAACACCACGGGGCCTGTTTTGTTAGGGCGGGTCACTCAAGAGTTCTTTGAAAGTGTGTATAAGGGTGAGCATAGAAACAAGAGAGAAAGAAAAAATCCTCGCCTTTTGAAATACTCTCACTTGAACCGTTCGAGGATTCGTGTTGTGAATTTTGAGTTAAATTTTCACTCCTCAGAAAAAACCTAAAAATCGCCCCTCTTTTGCATCGCAGAGCAGTTTGTGTCAAGCCTGCTCCGATCATTTAGGGTCCTCCGGGAATCTAGGAAGTTGGTTTCAGGCGCTGCAAGCCAGCCGTTAAAAAATCAAGCAGCGAATAATCAAGGAGAGAATGCGAACCAGGACAATCGGCGAAGACCATAGCTACGTAAAGGGGCTAGCGATTGGAACTGAGCTATAAATCTCGCATGAAACTGTAAATCTCTCAACTTCATCGGGAGCACACGCATACTTGCCGATGTGCTGAAGGATCACGGATTCGTCATCGTAGCGTTCAGTTCAGTTGTACCTACATTCAGCACAGCCTTCCAGGAGATCACCACAGCAGACAGAATCATAAATCGACCACGTTCTGATTGATGAACTGCACTTCTCCTAAGTCAGGACTTATCGTGGTCGATGCTAGGACCCTGATCACTATCTGGTGATGGTTTAACTGAGCCCAAAACTCTCCATCGTTAGCAGCGTACGGCACGGACGGTCGCTCCGGTATGACCAAGAACGGATTAAGCAACCGGATGTCGGAACTGCGTACGCGCAGCACCTCGAGGATGCATTACCCGAAGAGTATGAGCTGGATGAACTCTCTTTCGAGGACTTCTGCAGTACAGCAAAAGCAGTCATCAACAATGCAGACCCGTGGGACGGAGTCGACGGAACGATTGGTTCGATGAGGAATGTAGGCAGAATATAGAGGAGAAGCAAAGGACTCGGCAGAGTGTGAAACGTTATATACGGAATTTCGGGGAAAACGCTGCCTATAGGAGACGGATTTCGAGAAGATAGAACACCTGTGCCAGTCTCAAGAAATAAAGAAGCTCAACGCAACCCGCAATGGCTTCGTGCCACGAGCAGACATGTGCAGAGATAGGGCTGGGGCATTTTAACGGACGAACTTGAGGTGATCGAAAGGTGGAAGTAGCACTTCGACAAACACCTGAATGGCACTGAGAGCACAGGCAATAAAGTTTGGGACAACTGAGGAAATTATTTTGTCAGTACTGCGGACAATGGAAACCAACCAGCGCACACTTTGAGGGAGGTTAAGAATGACATTCACCATCTCAACAACAATAAAGCTGCGAAAATTTTCCGATATTGTCTTGAATTGGATTTCGTCAAACGTTCCAAAGATGCGTACACCTGCAAAGCCACCTTGGGGGAATGCCGTTCGCTAAAGCGCGCGAAAAACTTATGTCAACGCCACTACCGCAAGCAGCGTACGCCACTTCATAAGCGCCGCTTTCAAGATGCAAGTGATGCATACAAGTCGCTCAACGAGCATCTTTACGCGCTGTATGCTGATACAATGCAAGACGGCCTCCGTCGATATCCAAAATGTTTTTGGAAGTTCATAACTCTAAACGTAAGCAAAAAGTGTCCGTGTCTTTTAAACGTAAGCAACAAGATGGTGTCCCTGCCTCGGTATTTTTTTTCGGCGCAGTAGCACCAACTGCACCGGGAAATGCGAACTCTACGCTTGCATTTTTCAAGTGTTTTCAATGCTGACTGTGCAACAGTTAATGATGTGATACATGTGCTCCACAGTGCCAGAAAACGTATGCGACATTGGTGTGCCACTCGTTACTGACCAAATCCTACGTAAAACTGCGAAGAAAATGAAATCGTCTATCACTCCTGGGCCCGATGGGATTCCTGTTATCGTCTTCAAGAAATGCATCGATGTTCTTACCGTTCTTCAACTCTCGCTACAGCAGAAGCAATTTCCTGCTCAGTGGAAACAATCCTCCATGATCCCAGTCTACAAAACCGGTGACAAAAGCGATGTTCGGAACTACCGGGGTATATGCGCTGGCTCCAAACTGTTTGAGACAGTCATCAATGATAACCTTTTTGCCAAAACAAAAGCGTTCATCTCTAACGACCAGCATGGTTTTTACCCTGGCAGATCAGTAACAACAAATCTTCTTCGTTTTACCTCAAGTTGCATCAACCAGCTAGAGGATGGGAAACAAGTAGATGCCATTTATCCCGATTTGAAGGCCACCTTTGACAAAATCGATCATCGTACCCTATTGCACAAGTAAGCTAAGATGGGTGCGTCGACCGCTATGGTAGAGTGGTTGGAATCGTACCTCTGCGACAGGAAGCTCTGCGTTAAGATTGGATCGTATACTTCCGCTTGGTTGAAAAACTTATCTGGCGTACCGTAAGTAACCTTGGACCACTTCTCTTCGCACTCTACTTCAACGATGTTGCGGCTCTACTGGGTGTCGGGTGTAAGTTGATATATGCCGATGACCTGAAAATATGTGTCGTTGTTGAAAGCCTAGCAAACTGCGAACGGCTGCAGTCGTTACTGAATACTTTCGTCCGTTGGTGTGAACTAAATCGCATGACGCTCAACATCAATAAGTGTTCCGTGATCACCTTCCACCGCTCCGCAGTGCCACTTCGTATGGACTACACAATTGGAGATGCAAAAATTCAGCGTGTTTGTCAAACAAGAGATTTGGGTGTATTACTCGACTCTAGACTCAACTTCAACGATCATCGTTCGGAAATCATTGATCGAGCAAATCGACAGCTGGGGTTTGTTATGCAGACGACCAAAAATTTGACTAATGTCCATTGTTTGAAAGCACTCTACACCTCGCTTGTTCGTTCAATTTAGGAATCCTCTTCCGTTGTATGGTGTCCGCTATGCTCTACGGTTGCTTCCGTGGAGGAACCGTTC
Organism: Aedes aegypti; assembly: GCF_002204515.2. Classification (NCBI taxonomy): domain Eukaryota; kingdom Metazoa; phylum Arthropoda; class Insecta; order Diptera; family Culicidae; genus Aedes; species Aedes aegypti. Next base: position 304,564,956 of record NC_035109.1, read on the forward strand.
CAATCTTCCACCATACGTGACCGGTGTTGCTTGCTTGGGAACAACGTCGAATCACCCAACAAGCTCTTACAGCCGCCAAGGTATTGAACGGAGAGATAGACTGTCCGAATCTCCTAGCAAAGCTAGCTTTGAACGCTCCAAACAGGATTCAACGCAGAGTCTGGAAGGATGCTTGCTCCACAGTTCAACCGTTCGCTTTACGGGTACAACGAGCCATTGTCTTCCTTAGTAAGAGCATTCAACGATGGTGCGTACCTATTTGATTTTGCGATGTCGTCAACAGTTTAGGGACAAAATGTCGAAAGCCAAAACGTCGAATGCCAAAATGTCGAATGCCAAAACGTCGAATCCCAAAACGTCGAAAGGGACAAAACGTCGAAGGGACAAAACGTCGAAAGCAGTCATTTTGGATAACTAGTGTTGCTAAGGAAAAAACGGTTGCGACGCGGACGGCGTTGGAAACAGCAAAATTTACAATTTTCATCGCAGTATGCATGGATTTTTTTTTTCAGAAAAATGTCACTCTTACATCCATTTCAGACGAAGACAGAAGAACTTTGTGAAGCAAATTGAATTTGAAGTACAGAAATGACCAAATCAACCAAGTCAACCATGATGTTGAGGATATAGGGTTGGGGCTGTTCGGGGCACGTCAGGAGTTAATCATCAATGTTAACTTCCTTTTTCCGATCAGCCTAGATAGCCGCGTAGTGTCGGTAGCGGTTGTTTCAACTGGCTAAGAATTAACACTACGGACTGCCTGTTCCGGTGGTAAAAGTCCACCTAACAGGTGACCCCTAATTCATGCGGCTTTAAACTTACCGTGCCTAAGAATGAATGGTTAGGGGGGTCTAAATAAAACCTAACCGAAAACGGAGCCTGTGGAGCACCAGGGCGCCTTCTACAGTATTGTGCTCTTCCTGTTCTACCCGGAGCAATGGTGGTGACCTTGTGTTTCTCTGAGATAATCGGCTTCCCTTCATCAGTCTCAAGCCTGAGGCTTAATAAGGGTGGGATTATTAATACGTTGTAATTTAGTTTAAATTTTCACCTTAATGGTCTCGCATTATGCGTTTTACACAGTGCATTCTGTGCTTTTAAGAGATACCGATCTGGTTTTTTCGCTGCTGGTCTTTCGTGCTGAGATTGCGAAAAGCTTAATCCTGCCTAGTTTGGGTAGTGGCTACGGTTAGGATAGCTTAGTTAGACCAATCTTCAGCATAAAATATCAGCAACGATGATTCTTTGTAGACTCATGCAAATGGTACAGCTTAAGTGGCGCTAGTTCAAAAACCTTACTTTTGTGAGCTTTTATCTAGATAACCTTGTGGACCCAGTTTTTGCTACTTTCAGAAACATGAAATGGTAAACTCACGTGACATGCCTCGTGCATGCGTGCTCGTAAATAGCGCAGACGTTGCTACACTCATTTCTGAGTTAACAACCATAGATGCATGTGATGTCACAATTGATATTTCTGTTCATATATCATATATTCAATAGGAAATACGTCTTTCGTTTTGTGGTGTATTTACCACATGATGAACCATCCCCAATGGATGATTTCAAACGAGTTGTCGTTCACTGCCTATGAAAAGGCCTTCTGCTGATTGTGGGGAGTGATGCTGATACTCATCACATCATCTGGAGCAGCTCGGATACCAATTTGAGAAGCTCCAGTCTGATGAAATGCTTATGTAGTTCAAATCTTGAATTACTTATTGTAGGAACCTTCATGGCATCTGCTAGAGAAGAAGTGTTAGACATAATGCTTCGCTCGAACAGAATCAGTCACGAGTTGACGAATTTACATATATCAGATGATGAATCATTCAGTGAACTCTGTAAACCTTGTATGGGTCCTTGCTATTCTTCCATTGCTGGGAATGAATTGGCTTATGAATTAGCTCGCAATGGAGCATCGCATGACTTCATTGGCCCTCAGGCAGCTATTCCAATTTCGAAGTGCTGTGTGAAGCTCCAGAAATTCTTGGGCGGCAACTCAAGCAATATTGGAATAATTTGGAGTCTTGTCGTCAAACAAAATTGTACATTACTGAGCCATCCCAAAAATGGCTAAGTATTTAACAAATCTGTCAAAGCAGAAGTTAAGTTGTATTTTCAGCAACGGATTCTGCAGATCCCCCCGTTATGTGAATAATCATGATCCTTTTCTTTCCCTGTGAACATCCTTTTTCAACTCTTCTTCCTTCCGATAAAAGACGTTGTTTTTTTTGGTGTAGAGAATTTATACAGTTTTATAATTTAAGCGATAGTGAGACAGTACCAAAATAGAAAGAACAATACAAGTATTAATTGAAAAAATAATGAAAACCGAATACGATACAATTAATTTAATTAGAGTTAATTGATATTTTTATAAACACGCTAAATGTTTGACTAATATTAACACTTTGATGAGACACTCTAACACATGTTTTGTAACTTGATGATTTAAACTTAGATATTGTTTAAATCATCAATTTCAACAATTTCGCCAAGTCATGGTAATTTTCAATTTAACTTTTTAATATACCATCCAATACCAACTAAAAAATACGGTACCACGGTAATAACATTGGAAAAAAAATTTCACTGAATTAACTGTTCAAAACACTGTTTAATTTTTGAATCTCACGTTACATTGTTATCGATTTTCTTGATATTCGTTCATATCCTTGAATAGATAGATGTTTTGTCAGACATTCGGTTTTTTGTCTGTTCCATGTTGTATCCCTCCGACGTTTTTTTCTTTCGACATTTTGGCATTCGACGTTTTGTCCTTTCGACGTTTTGTCCTTTCGACGTTTTGTCCTTTCGACGTTTTGGCATTCGACGTTTTGGCATTCGACATTTTGTCTTTCGACGTTTTGTCACCCAACCGTCGTCAACAGTATTCAGACGAAAAATTTTAGATTCGATGAGACCTAGATTTGTTTAAATTAGTACACAATTAGTAACATTCATTGAGACTTATGTCAGATGAATTAAGAAAATAAATAAATAAATAAATAAGGATGGTATCAGAGCTTCACACAAAACGATAAGCCCGGAGTGGCTGACCATTTCATTATCTGGGAAACAGAGCTGTAGGAGTAGAAGGAAAGGGTAATAAGCCCAATCTTCAAGAAAAGCGACAAGTTAGATTGTGACAACTTTCGAGCCATCACCATTCTGAATGCGGCCTACAAAATATTATTCCAGATCATCTTTGTCGTCTGTCACCTGTCGTAAATTAACTGTGTGCAAAATTGTCTGAAGGTTTCAGGCAAACATTCCGGTTCGTTTGGATCCTGCCGGGGACTTTCGTGCCTGCTTGTTGTTCAATATTGCGCTAGAAGTTGTTAGGCAGAGAGCCGGGCTTGACAGCAGAGGAACGATTTACACAAGATCCAGTCAATTTGTTTGCTGAAACGGAAGCAGTAAAAGATGGACTGGTGGTGAAACCAAGACAAAGTGCATGCCCAGACAACCAGAAATCGCATGAAAGTTCACGTTATAACTCGTTTATTCGTACTAATTATATCAAACTCGTAAAACACCGTGGATAAACTCGTCGAATTGATGAGTTTCCTCGCATAAAACACTTTTTTCTGAGTTCATTTGCACATTTTGTTTCGTCCCGTATATTCGTACAAATTAAGTCGAATCAATACGTAGCAGCTGTCAAATCAACATTTGTTATCATAAGTTAAGTCGCATAAGATCGCAGGTTAGTTAGGTGGAATATTTAAACACTCGCATTGTATGTTATATGCATATATCGCCTCCACTTTTGTACGTAGAAAGCCTTTTTGCGACATCTTATAAGTGAAATTTGGCACATACAAAGCCTCCAGGTGATTTCGTTATGCGCACATTTTGGTTGTCTGGGTGCTGGCTGGTGGGGCCGAGCACGAGTAGGAAGCAGTGTTACGATAGACGAGGATTCGTTCAAGGTGATCGACGAGTTTGTCTACCTTGGATCCTCACTAGTGGCTGATAATAACGTGAGCCGTGAAATACGGAAGCGCAGTGACAGTCTATGGCCTCCAGAAGAAGCTGCGGTCAAGACATATTCAAGCTCGCACCATATGCACCAAGTTCAAAACACGCTTATAAGACCGGTGGTCTTCTAGTGACATGGAACGAGGACGATGCTCGAGGAGGATCTGCAAGCTCTCGGGGTTTTCGAACGCCGAGTGCTTAGAATGATCTTCGGCGGCGTGCAGGAAAACGGTGTGTGGCGACGGAACATGAGTTCGTCCAACTTTACGGTGAATCCAGTATCCAGAAGGTGGCCAAAGCTGGAAGGATACGATGGGCAGAGCATGTTTTAATAATACCAGACATCAATTCAAAAAAAAAATCTATGCGCTCTTTTTAGACTTAGAAGTATAGAATAATTTGGCCAAAATATAATTCAGACTGCTTTTGTTTCATGTTTTGAATTCTCACCCTTTGTACCCTGTCTCAAATCCGGTCCTGCCGCCAAAGAATAGAAAGTTGCAACCGCTCGACTGTAAGTGTTTTATCAAATTAAACTTTATGACGTTCGAGAAAGTTCCTCCTGCTCGTCACCGGGAAGCAAACAATTCAAAACGCTCGCTGCCTGACGGCTGCTTGCCACCTCTGGTACTCTGGAAGTGCAAGGCCATTTTTCTTCCTACATATGCCTACATGTAGCTAGAAGCAACAGTCACCAGCAGTAGCTCAAACGAAGACAGGTGTACTTTGGAAGCTTCTAGCACCGTGGCTACGTCGAGTGAGCTCCTTTCGAGGACGATGACAACATTTCCCGGGACAAATGAGGACTTCTGGCGGAAAATCGAGTACACAAAGACGGAGAGGAAGAGACAAAGTGGAAGCGAGTAAGCAAACAAATGTTTGTTCTGCTAAATTTAGTGTGAAATTGGAATTGTATCAGAAAATAAAATTTAATGGAACGAAAATTATCGCGTTAGCAACTCTGGCACCTTGAGCATTTGGCTCGTAATGGGACCAAGCGAGGTGGATTTTTTGGAAGCGAAATGGATTTTTTAAAGTTATTATGATGGTGAAGAGAAAAATGATTGTAGGTTGGTCGTTGGTGGTTTGACGAGTAATTTGAAGCGTTTGGTTATCATGAGAGTTAGTACAATTTAAGCCGTGAAATGGAATTTGCAAGAAACAAAGAAACAATTTTCCTTATTATTCTTGTTATACCAGGTGTATAACCGAATCCAATGTCGTACCTGCCACTATCAAGAAAAGTAATTTGGGTGTTTCTTTTCCAAAGTAAACGTTCTAAGAATAATTTAACTGCCGATTCGTATTGCCTTTACTCCAAACATAATTGATTGTGTCTGGATAACACGGAAACCGACGATTCGGTTATAATTCCTTGATTCCAAAATCCCATTAAGCTTTCATATCTCTCTTTTATAAAGCTCAGGTGTTATGCAAGAAATTTGCGATACTTCTACCCTCGATACACTACCGACTTTTTCCAATGAAAATTTTCGCTCGAACGAAAAACTTCCTTTCCGGCGTTTTATTAATATATTCTTCTTTTTGGCATTTCGTGTCCACTGAGACATAACATGCTTCTCAGCTTAGTGTTCAATGAGCACTTCCACAGTTATTAGCTGAGAGCTTTCTTTGTAGAGTTTGCAATTTTCGTATTCGTATATTGTTTGACAAGTACGATGATACTCTATGCCCAGGGATGTCAAGGAAATTCTCATTACGAAAAAATCCTGGACCAACCGGGGATCGAACCCAGGCACTTTCAGCTAATGAAGGTCCTATAGGTATAATCAAAACATAAAATAAGCTCAACCCAAAGCCATAATTCGGCATCGCATTTAAGATCCATACCGTCCTCGTCGCCGTATTCGTGGGATGGCAGCGAGAGAGCAATATCGACGACTTCATTCTAGATGATAAAAGCATCCGCCGCCGCCGGAACAACTTTGAATGATTAATGATTGAAACTCGTTCCGAGAAGCACTCAGGATGCGTCCCGAGAGAGAGAGAGTCGTGGCGCTGCTGGTCCACGTGTTTGACATTGTCTTCATCTTGCAAAGAAGGTATCCAGAAAGCTTCTCTAGGGGACTAAATTTTGCGATTCTTTTTGATTCGATATTATTACTATTTGTCACTTCACTGAACTAGGTTTGCTACTTAAAATGCACGATGGATATATTTTCTCTCGTGATGAATCCGAATTACTGAATCACTATGATATAAATGGACTTTTTTTTCCATAATCACGAATATGAAAGTGCGATAAACTTGCAGTAAGAGACTAATATATGGAATTATACAAGGACTCAGGTTAACCATGAATATTGGTCTACGATCATCACTATGTCATGTCAAAGAATGGCTCATGACAATAATTTCCGAGTGAAACATTTCTTTCGCAAGACTTTGAACATCGAACAAACTCAAATTTTGAACAAGCAAATCCTGATTACTCTAACGGTAAACTAAAAGCGATAAACCTCTAATTTATAGTAATGTATGTAATGCAAATCAAGTTAGTCTGAGTAGCGGCTGTCTGCTGAGACAGATATGCATCCTGGTTTACAGACAGATTATTGCGAAAGGATGAGATGAAATGAAAAAAGTCTATGAACGGCTATCATTGCATCCTGAAGTTCTTGGAATGGCTCTCCCCAGCCTGATTTACCCAAGCCCACACAAAAGCCGAATGAAAGCGAAAAATAGTCATCCTTGCGGACCACCTACTATTTACTACTGATGGTTCCAATCGTTGACCGAGTCGTTTCCGCAAAGGATGACCGAACAAGGAATTGAATCCACCGATTGATGGTATAGCTTGGTAGTTGAAGCAAATCTAATCCATCTCGTTCCCATCGTCGTCGTTGGTCGACTACGAAGATGGGACCGGTCGAGAAGTGATGCATATCGAAGCAGGTTTACTCCGGGATTTACAATTGCAAAAGGGAAACGGGGGCATTACAATCACCCGTTGGAACAGGAAAAGGGTAGAGTTAGGTGGAAATGTTAACGGTAAGTACTTTTGTTGATGCTGGTCGAGAAGGAACAATAGAGAGGACTACGAAGGAAGGAAGCGAGGTCTGCCCACACTTTGGTATGCAAGACAGCGACTACAAAGGAGCAGGAAAAAGCAGACAACTCTCGCACCCATCAGCAAGTGCTTCAGTTCCATCTGGTTCTAGTCCAGGAACACAGTATCGTAAATATCAAAAAACTTTGCTGATGTCCAGCCCCGGAAAGATCAGCCAGCAGTGGGTGAATGTTGAACGAAAAGAAAATAAATAAGACCATGTGAAATGTAGCTGATGGAAACTATTTTCCTATTTATATTCCACCCGTATGTCGCTTTTTCCATCGGAAAGCTTCTTGCGAAAACCTTGGGAAGTCCATCCATTTGAGGAGGTTGGCTCGAATAGAGTTGTATGTGGCCGTAGTCAGAGGGGGCAGAGTTCCCCTCCACCACCAAAAACTAACCACTATGCGAATAACATTCAAATTTTAGAATCATAATGAAATTATTGCGGAACATTATTTAAGGGTGCACGGAATCCAATTGCATCACTTTTAAATGGCTGTAACTTTCTACCCTTTGGGTACTTTCTATTGAAATTTTGGGTGTTATTTGTTCAATGTGTATTTGTTTACGCTGTTTAAGTTTCACTAGCACAACTGGAACGATCAATGGGCAGGGATGCCTCCAAAAGCATCTGCTTCCTTCTCTGAGGTCACACGAAGATCCCACGATTTTCTGGCCGGATTTGGTCTCGTGCCATTACTCGAAGCAGATTTTGGAGTGGTACTAAGGCTAAGGAGGTCAATTTCATGCCGAAGCATCTCAACTCCCCGAACGCACTGGAACTGCGGCCAATTGAAAAGTACTTGGGCCATTATGAAGCAGGCACTTTGGAAGCATCCTGAAGAAGTGAAATTGGAGGAATATATTAAAAAAAAAATGGACTGGCACGCAAAAAAAGTTGACAGGACCTTATGAGTAGTGTGAAAAGAGAAGTTCGTGCATTTGGATATGGAAATGGAATTGAAATTGAATAAAACAAACATGGGAAAATATGTTTTATTTTACTCCCTGAAAGTTTGAAGATGATTGATTGAACATGCGAATTTTGCCAAATATTTGTGTGTTGCAATTTGATGCCGCACACCCTTCAGTGTCCATCAGTACTTCAGTTTTCTACCAAAACCGTCCCTAGAAATTTCAAAGTATATCCACTACGGATTGCGTAAAGAATCAGCATGAAATTATCTATGAATTTTCCCAGGTTTCTGTTAAGTATCATGCAAACAAAATAAACATTTATCTCTCTATGGGTTTAGTGATAACTCAAGGTATTTCTCCCTAGATTGCTCCCTGAATTTTACCTACGATTAACTCTGGTACGTATTAGAGATTTTGGTGAACGGATCCGATCCGAATCACTCAGTTCAGTGAACCGGATCTTTTTTTATCATTATTACCGAGATTTTTAGCCCTGGGCTAGTTCATATCGGGACCAACGGCTTTACTTCCATTCCGAAGGAAGTCGTCACTGAAATTTTTAGTGACTAAATCGGGGATGGGATTCGATCCCAGGTCCTCGGCGTGAGGGGCGTGTGTTCTAACCCCTACACCAGGTCCGTCCCCGAACCGGATCTTTTGAACGGTTCAGTGGCTCAGTGGCTTGCACTGAAAGAGCGAACGGAAAAAAGAGCGATTCGCTCCCTGTTGCGTGACATGCGTCGTATCTTTCGCTCTCTCATTCGTCCCCAGAACTCACGATGTACTCGGCCGATTTCTCCTACCCGAACCAAATATGTGCTCTGCCATTAAAGTGAGTACTTTTTCACAATCGTTCATCTGTCTGTATGCAAGTGAGCGGAGCAAATTTGTCTGTCTATGCTGTGGCGCGGCGTGCAAAACAAGGCACGTAACAAGCGTTATAATAAAGCCGAGAAACAAACGAAGGAGGTTCGTTCTTTTTTCAGGTCACTTTTTGTCTGATTCATGCTGAGCAAATGAATCAACTCTCGCCAAAAAAGGGCCACAGATCACTCGTTCTTTTAAGTGATCCGGATCTTTGAACGGCTCCGATTCTTTTTTCCCATCTCTAGAACGCATCCTGATTAATTGTTTTACGAAGTAGTCTGCTGATTTCTCAATGAGATTCACAGTACAATGTCCTGTGATCCCTCCATGTTTTTTTTTCCAAAATTCTAACCAAGAATTTATCCAGATATTCACTACAAGTTCCTTCGGATACAATGAACGACTTACTTTTTTGTTAATTACTTTACACTCGGTTTTTAACTGTTGTTCCTGATTCAGTAGAGAGTAATTATCATCCTTTGTCGCCTTGCATTTAAAAATGCTACGAAAATCAATTGAATTTCTTGTACTAATCCCAACAAAAAATCGATCACTGCAAATACGCCTGTATGATACTCAACGCAAGATTAGAGTTCTAATAATTGACAATATTTTTTCCTTCCATTTTCCAAACATCCATTCCATGATTTATCCAGAATTTATCCACGAGGATCAATTTAGTTATTCCACCAAATTTTCTTTCAGGAAATTCCTTTGAATATTCCTGCAGGATTATTTCTACGAGCATTACAAGAAATTTCGGAAAACAATTCCGGAGATTAAGGGAACTTATATAGAACCCCTGATATATATTTTCACAAATCTGCCTGTTTTTTTCAAGAATTCTTTCAGTCACCAATTTGTTTGGGTCTTTATGGCATTTGATCAGAAATTATTTTAAGAGCATCTCTGTGAGTTTCACTAGGAATTACGCATAAAATAACAACAATGATTTTAAAGAGTTTTTTATCTACATTTCCACCTGGAACTACACCCAAAATATAATATAAAGATTTTTTTCAGTAGTTTGCGTAAACTTTGATTTTTCAATTTTTTTTTCAGTTATTCACCTCAATCAACGATTTAACTACAAGTCTTCCTATGATATGTTTTTGTAAATGTTTCATTTCGAGAGCTCAACTGAAATTTACTCTAAGCAATCCTTCAATACTTAATACAAAAAAATAATCCAAGAATATCTCGAAAGATTCATCAACAATTTACATTTAACTTCTGAAAAGACTACTCTGAAAATATTTCTTGTATTCCTCAATACGCTGATCCAGAAATAACTGCATGTTTAAGTTTGATTTCTGCTCAAAATTGTTCAAAGAAATTGTTCAAAATTGTTCAAAGAAATCCCAAAATTTTATCAGAAATTCCATAGCGATTTCCAAAACCTTTCTGCCAGATTCGATGCAATGTTTGTTCTAAGAACTGAAGTTTCTTTAGAAAAATATAGAGGGATTACTCCATTTGCTTTTCTCTCAGGAAACATGAACTCCATTAAAAATATAATCAGAATTTACTTAGAGTTTGTGGTCGGAACACCTCAAAGAAGTTTTTAAGAAACGTCTCTAAAATGTTAACCCTTCAGACATTCCTTTATTACCTCCAGGGAAAACCGTAGAGTTTCATCCATCGATTCTTATGCTTATTATCGGCGCTGCGAGAACTTATCGATAATTTCCACAACAGTTTCTGGAACATTTTTTTCTCCAATTATTATATAATTATTATAAGGATGCCTTCGAAATGACCTACACAACAAAAAAGTCTTAAACTTACATGGTACGTAAACTTTTATGATTGTGATGTGAAACGAGTTAAGATTGAATATTGATCGATAAATGATGTAAACTGCCCCTTTGCCTTCAAGAATGATTGCAATCTTGAATGAAACTGAAACAATTCACGCTCTTTCATCCAACATTCGCCAATATTGCTTGCTTTTCTACATCTTGCATGCAAGATTTCTCAGTTTACACGATTATATGCTGAATATTCTGTCAAAAAATATTGCCATTGATTTATTTTTCAGCGTAAAATCATGTTATCCTAGCAGTTTCGCTTGTAACATTTTTACTTTTGCTCTCAATACTTAGGATTTAGTTAACAATGTTTGATATAATAGCTGTGTTTGTAGACATACATCTACAGAAACCCGTGTAAACTTAACTCAGAAAGGATCAACATATTGAAGCAAGTTCAATACCATAAACTTACATCACAAATAACGTGACTTTACATCACACTGAGCTGAATATTGTTTGGGACCTACAACTTCTCCGGCACATTGCATTGCAATTTACCAAGAATGATTTCGCCATTTGTTTTCCATAAATCTTTAAGAAAAGCTTCTGAATAAAATCTAAGGAGAGTTCTTGGAAGTTTTTCTTGTGGTTTCTATGTACAATCTTTTGTAGGAATCCTTGAATTCATTTTAACAATATTTTTGGAGGAATATTGTAAGAAAAATGTGAAGGTATTTCTTTAAAGCTATATAACCAAATAAAAGAAGGTAGAATGATGGAAATCTTTGATGAATAATTCGTTGAACCATATAAAAAAATCTGAAGAAATTCGTTTTTATGCTTAAAATGAAAAGTTCGGAAAATATTTAGCAGAAAAGTAAGTTTAACAGCAAAAAAAATATTAGAAAATTCTGTAGAAGATTTTTCAGAAGAAACCTTAAAAAAGGATCAGAAGGAATTCCCTGGATAAATTTTAAAATGAATGTTCACGTCAATAATGGTAAAATTGATATTGGTTTCTGGCAATACAGCTCTTTAAAGTTAGAGGAACGTCTAAAGAAGTTTCGGAGTTTTTCTCGGAATAATATTAAAAAAGTGAAGAGACTCTTCGACGTTTGTGTAGAGAGTTCTTGAAATATTTGAATGTCGTCGCATATCGTAAGACAAATTATTGTTTGATTCCGACCACCAATCGATGCAGCACCTGTTCTAATCGAGAATGGTCCTAACTGAAATAGGTTGGGTGGCAAAACGGTGAAAGACAAAACGTCGAATCACAAGAGGTCGAATGCAAGAACATCGAAAGGGCAAAACGTCGGAGGAACAAAACGTCGAAAGGAAAAGAAAGATATTGAAGGAAACGAAATTCCTTGTATCCTTGATTCTCTTCCGAAAGAATGAACAATTAATTATGTGCCGAACGTTATTCATAGCATATTTGATCGGTCCCAATATTAAAAAAGAGTTTTGGGGGCAAAATGTCAAACGTCAAATCGTCAAATACCAAAAAGTAAAATATCAAAACGACCAAAGCAAAAAAAACGTATTTTTTTCGGTTGAGTACCAATCTTTCACAAAATATCAGTTCCTGGTCAATTTCTCTTTTCCATGTTTTGTCCTTTCACATTTTAGCATCGACGTTTTGTCCTTTCGACGTTTTATCACCCAAGCCAACCTAAAAAAAGTTGTCAAAAAAGTCACCGCTTCGAGGTTTTGTCCCTTTCGACGTGCTGGAATTTGACCTTTTGAGATTTGACGTTATGGCGTACGATGTTTGTCCCAGAACCTTGAAATAAGGGTTGGATGACAAAACGTCGAAAGACCAAACATCGAGTTCCCAAAACGTCGAACGACAAAACGTTGAATGCCAAAACACCGAAGAGTAAAAAAAATTCAAATCTCTTTTGGGATTTGACGTTTTGTCTTTCGACATTTTGCCCCTATACCCTGAAATAAGGGTATGTGATATGCATTTACCTCATGTCGAAACCAAACGAAATAATACACGGAATTTAAAGCGCCATAAAAATGAGCAATAAGTAACTAGACAGACTAAAGGGGACAAACAATAGCATAGAACAAAAGCGAAAAACCATTTTGAAGTAGAAAGTTTATCAAGGGTTTAGAGACAAAATGTCGAAAGAGACGATTCTACCATCTTTGATTTGGATTAAATTTCTCACATGTTTTCAGTATGGCAGAATTAGTGGTATTCATTGATAAATAAATCATTGTGACTCAAGAATAACTTTTGAAAATGGCTTATGATTTTTAGTAAGCTCTTCATTTTAAAAAAAATTAAGTTCCGAAGCTATAGATTTTAAAGAAAAATGTTCTATGAACAAGTTGTAGTGAATCGTTAGGCTTTCAAAAAAAAAAAATATATACACTGAAAAAATATATCTTTTTTATCATGGAAATCTATACAATTAAAAATCGAATGGTGTTTGTATAACACGAAATCATCTTCCCATCATGAAACATTGTCCTAAAAATCTATATGCTATCAATATTCTATAGTAAAAATTTAAAAAAATATGAATAATGGTGTTTTTGTTTAAATTGAAATTCTAATTTTGTTTTGAATGTTTCAGTCAAATATTTTCTCAGTGTATATTTTTTCTTGTAGTCCAAACGGTTCAATACAACTTCTTCATAGCACATTTTTCTCTAAATAAACAATTTTAAAACTAGAATTTTCCAAATAATTTGCATGCAAAAAATCAAAGGCCATTTTCAAAAGCAATTCTTGTGTCAAAATTAACGATTTATCTATGGAAAATACTAATTACAGCATACTGAAGACATGTGTGAAATTTAATCTAAATCAAAGATCATTGAACTCGATTGATTTATTTTTTTTTTTTGACTTATTCTGGAAATAATTCGTTAAGATAAAACGTCAAATGCCAAACTGTCGAATACCAAAAGGTCGAAAAGGACAAAACGTCGAAAGCAGTCATTTTGCAATACTGGTTTGAAATTGTTTTCCAGATATGTTTTTTCACATTGTGGTCGATTGAACAACATTTAGCACATAGTGAATGATTTGATCTTTCGAAAGAGAATCATTCTTCCAAATAATTCTCGTTTTCTTCCGATTTCCTCCTTCTAACATTTTGTGCTTTCGACGTTTTGTCCTTTCGACGCTTAGGCATTCTACGTTTTGTCACCCAACTTATATCAAGGGCTTCCTAAAAAATATTAAGTTCTCCCTCCCAAACTGCTCCCACGAACTCGCTTAGGCTTTCAAGGTTAGCCAAGAGATTCTTAGATGTTCTCAGTGATTCCTGAAGGCTTCTCAGGCTCCCCTACAAAGCTTTCAAAACAATTTTGATAGTGAAACTCCTTCCGATATTGAAAGTCACTTCGAAGCGCTGGAAACCTTAACATCCCTTTATGAACATCTCAAAACGCCTGAATATGTGTTGTGGCTTCTTAGACTTCTGGGAAACTTGGGAATCCCATCCGGAAACTCAGGAAACTTCTACGAGCTTCTCCAAAATCCCTTGAAAATCACTAAGACGCCTAAGAACCTCTTGGATTTGTTTTTGGAAATCTCAGGACACTTAGGACTGTGAGTTTGACTATTAATGTAAAATACATCAAAGCCGTTTTCCCATTCAAAGTGAGAAATTTCAGATAGCTATATCGCCACCGTTTCTCCACCGATTGTTTTCATTTTTCTATGACGAACTACAAATTAGATCAATTTTTGATCACTATGATATGTATTCCATTTTGAAGGATTCCTAAAAGTTTACCAAAGGCTGCTTATAAAAACACTGAGTGCTCTCAAAGTGTTCCCACAAACTCTCAAAGGTTTCCATGGTTATTGAAGAGATTCTTAGATGTTCTCGAAGATTCCTGAAGGTTTATTAGGCTCCTTCTATAAAGCCATTGATTCAATTTGAAATTAGAACCTCAAATAACTTCGTTATATGTACAGAGGAACTGTTGAAAGTCATTTTGAAACGCTGAAAACCTTAAGAACATCTTTCTTATATTCATTAGATATAAAATAACTTTCGAGACTTCTGAAAACTTAAGAACCTTATCTGGAAACCCAAGAAACTTCTATGTTTTTCTTGGTAATCCCTGAGAAACTCTTCGAAACACCTGGAAATCAGAGCCTTGGAACCTCTTGGATTTTTTTTTTTGGGAACCTCGGGACTTCTTATAACTGTTAACACACTGTGATATTGCAGTGTACATTTTGATACGAACTAAGAACTCCTAAGGTACTCTTGAGAATCTATTGAAGGACACTGCTAACCTTTGAGAGGCGTCATTTATAAACCTTTCAGGAATCATTGACAACTCCTTCCGGGTCTACTTGAAATGCTCTAGTATGCTCCGAGATATCTTGAAGCCCCCTTACGTTTTCCTGGGATCCACTTGGAAGCACTTGGAAACCATAGAAAACCAAATATAGAGATCTCTATTTTTTTAGAAATTTCTCGAGAGAACCCTATGGAATGGAAGACACAAATCATCTTCGAATTGCAAATCGTCAGCTTTTTGGTTTGTAGATTTCTGAAAGTCCATACCCGAGTAGTGTGTGCTCTTTTGATTCCGCTGCATGCTCCTGTGGGGCGATCGACGGAATAAAGATCAAACGTGTCTGTTTTGCGTTGTGCGAGTGCAAAATGTTATGCGTGTTCAGTCGAGGATGGATTGCTGGTGAGATCGTTATGCTGATTATAACAAATTTTTGTCGATCGTGACAAAGTTACATTTATGTAATTCTCGAACAAAGTATGGATGGTTCATCATCAAATGTGTCAAAATAAACCCTTATACCTGTTCCATATAATTCCAATATAAACATACCATTCTTTTTTCGTTATAACTTAAAACAACCTTTGAGTAATTCGACATTATCAATGAGTAAGTAACAGTAATATTTTTCCTCTTAATCCATGAATTGCATCACCGGCCGAAGGCGACTCGCAGATTTTTTCCTCCCTCACTAATCAACACCCTTCCCGTGGTTACTGTTGAGATGCAGATCTGTTTTCGGTCTCAAGAAGCAGCAATCAGTACACACTAACATCCCTTCCCCAAACCAACTGACAGTGAGGACTTGGCTGGCGTCGTTATCGATATGAGGGCTGTTAAACTGTGCACTTCAAGAGTATGCGGAAAGTACCATCCCTCATTCATTTGGATCGAAGTGCAATTCCTACCAGTTCCGATCAATCACGGAGTAGCAACCATTGACATTTATAGTCAGTCTATGGTATATTTCTGATAGTCAAAACCAGACATATTTTACAGATACATATATTATCACAACACGTTGTTCACAAGTATTGTCACACCTGAAATATCTCTGAAGGTCGTTGGCTCCACCCCTAACGAAAATCCTGACTGCGCCCATGCGGAGTTGTGTGAAGTGCACGTGTATTCAGTGGGTTCAAGAGCAAATGGTCTCCTATTTTCATGGCAAATGCTATCAAGACGACGACGACGTCGGCAGCATTCAAGGATAGCACAGACGACTCATCCACTTGTAACCTGAGCACTTGGTCGGAACACACAGCCAGCAGTTCCGAATCCCACTCAAACTCGGGTCAACTCGTTAGGGACTTCAATGGGGTACTGGCAATGGTATATCGACAAATCAACCCATCCATTGTTTCAAAATGGGAACCTCTTAAGATTTCTACGAATTTCAACAGCATAGAAATGTATGCTATATACCGTTTTGACTCATATTCCGAACACTCAAGGCTATGAGTAACTTCAAATGCATCTGATAGACATAAATTAGCTGATATTTGAGAAAATTTTAATTTCTTCACAAAGTCTAACTGTTAGCTGGTGGGTGTGCTGATAAAATTGTTTATTTCAACTTGTTTAGTATTGTTTTTACGTAAAAGTATGGAACAACATTTTGATTCAAATGCCGAACACTGTGTTCATTCTGTCTCATATTCCGAACAGCTTGCTTCAAATTCCGAACAGCACGAATAAATCGTATTCAAATGAATAATTTTGCAAATAAATTTTTCTGAGCTAGTTCTACTGGTCTCGAACTTAAGACTCATCACTACTTCAGAGTCATAAAATAGATTTGAATACGTTTAAATTGTATTGCAATTGACTGCCATTTCCTTGTGATTTGATGACATATTTCAGCGAAACATTTCAACCAAATCGCCATACAAAAAGCGAGTGTTCGGAATATGAGTCTGTTCGGAATTTGAGACAAAACGGTATTTCCACAGCTGTAAAATCAACCGAACCAACCGTATCGTAAATCGAATGTAAATAAATGACTCGAAAATTGAAAAAAAAAACGTCTTCATTCTACTCTGCAGACCTGAGCTGCTGCGCAATGTGGGGGAGGGGAAACCCATTCGAGAACGAAAACAGAAATTCTCAATCAATTTCACAAACTTTCAAATTTGTCTTCCCAACCACCCCCAAAGGGCACTTTGCACAGTCGTCCTCCGGAGGAAAGAAGCGAACTCTTCGATATCTACATTATGCGATGCAAAGAAATTGCGCATCCGTAAAGGGAAAAGAAGCAGGTTCTGGCAGAATCGCACACGAATTTTGATATCACCCTTTCACCCCCACAGAGTCACATCTTGCTTTGACCGCACCTCTCTCCATCTTGCCGATCGGAAAATGGAAACTTGAGAGGGTGCCGATGGTGAGTCTGACATTTGCCATCACTCGAGGCGATGCAATAGTTTGTGTTTGCCATTTTCATCTGACTTCCATATTATCCACTAGCTCGCAGTTTGGGTCTGAACCCCGCTCACGTAGTGAACGTATTTCTGGGAGCGCTGTCAGCAGCAGCAGCCGGGTGGGGATGCACTAGAACCAGAGTGAAATCATTGCCATTCGATTTCCATTCCGAAGTGGAGTGCTCTAGAGAAAAGTGGCAACGCCTTTGGCACGCTCAGAAGAAGATATAACGAATAATAGCAAACTGTCTTATCTGGGAAAATTCGCGTATTTCTTTGTCTTTGGTGTTTTCTTTAGCCTTCAGTGCTTCGTTTTGGATTCCGGTCGGAGTGTATCGGAACGGGTAGATGATCAGTCAGGGTACTTACGATGGGAGCATGAGCGTGTTAAGGGTTCCAAAAGGATGTGTTGTTTTATTGAATGTTTGTAGAATATTTAAAGACAAAACGTCGAAAGGACAAAAGTTTGACAAGGAGGGACAAAAGCTTGAAACTATGTTATGAGAACACAGAAATTTCATCAGGACTCTACAAATGGAAATCTGCAAACCGACGACCCACTAAAACCAGCTCATGCGCTGTATGTGATGTTCATAGTGCACAGACATTACCCTTGGCCTCAGCCATTTTTATTTTTCGGAACCACCTCAAGGTATTTTTCGGAACGGGACCAGTGCATATAGTGCTCAACACATGTAGAAATAGTACACTGATCTACGAAACAGACGCTGGGAAAAGGTGCACAACAGTCACGGCGGGCGTCCCACAGGATTCTATTCTTGGCCCGACCCTCTGGAACGCTAAGTATGACGGAGTGTTGAAGCTGAGCGTCCCCCGGGGTGTGAAGATCGGCAGCTTCGCGGATGACGTACTCATCGGCAAATTACTAGAGGAAGTAGAGAGGGCCATAAGGTGATGTTGACGAAACCCCTGAGAACGTGGTCTTCGAATGTCCGCGCTTCGTGCATGAGCAAGCCGAGATGACATCCGCCGTCGGCAATGAAGTTAATGTGCACACTATCGTCCAATGAACGTGAGGTGACGAAGAGAAATGTGACGCGGTAAACAGGACAATCATCCAGATGATGTCTCTTTTACAACGAAGGTGGCGAGAGAAGCAGCGGCACTCAACACAGCAAACAGCAAATGGCTCTGAATCGTTCGGGGCAGCCGGAATCGTCGGACCGACCTTGGCACTTGACAAGTCAGCTTGTTGAAGCGAGCACATGAAGGAGACCAATAGGCACGACCAGAGTAGGCTAGATCCTCCGCCGGGGACTAGACCGAGTAGAGTGCAAACTGGAAGTCATCCTCCAACCAACCAGAATTGCAGGACCGACCAACATCGCGTCGGAGTAGGCTATACCCTTCTGCCGGGGACTAGCCGAGTAGATCGCGAGACAGCATCGGCAAATGGGGCGCCTGTGAACCGAAAGTTTCTCTTTATCGGAATCGCAGGACCGACCTCGGCATCTGCCCGGCCAGCTTCGGAGAGGCTAAATCCACCGTCGGGGATTAGCTGAGTAGATCGAGAAACAGCACCGGCAAATGGTCGTCGGGGCGCCTGTGAACCGAAAGAACTCGGCATCAGCCCGGAAAGCATCGGTTTGGGAAACCTTTGTCGGAGTAGGATATATCCACCGTCGGGGACTATTCTGAGTAGTCCGTAGCGAGTCACCGGCTTAAGTCGTCGGGGCACCAGTGAACCGGAAGCCATCCTCCAACCGGGATCGCTGGATCGGCCTCGGCAATTCACCGGTCAGCAGCAGTGAAACGGGAACAAACGCGTAACGTTAACGGTTTCGGGAGATTTTCTTACGTCAGAAACTTTCCGCTAGAGTAGGCTAGCTCCACCGTCGGGGGCTATGCCGAGTAGCGATCGTGACAACCACCAGTTTTGGGTCGTCGGGGCGCCAGTGAACCAGAAGTTTTCCTCCAACCGGAATCGCTGGACTGACCTCGGCATCCAACTGGTCCAACCTGGAGAGCTCGAGAATCGGCGGATTAGCAGCAGACGCAAAAGTTGCGCAGGGTTCTGGCGGGATGCCAGCCCCAAACACGTCGCAGCAGAGCAGCGAAGCGTAGCAATCACAGAAGCGGCAGTAGAAACATGGCCCTGGGGCGATGCCAGCCTCAAATGCAGTACGAAGAGAGCAAGCGAAGTACAGGAGCGCAAGATGCAAGTGAGTCACACGCAGAATGCGTAGCAAGGAGCAGGAGCACGATGGATCAAATCGATATGACTAGCCTCCATATCGAACGTGAAACGTTGGGTTAGTTCGTAAATGCAATTTACCGCCTTCTAAAACTAAAAAAAAAACATGTAGAAATAGTGGGTTGCAAAATGGTACGTCGACAACCAGGAAGGAGCGTCCAACATAGCTCTGGTCCTGCCCTACCTCACGTTTCCTCGGGTCTAACGATCACAAAAACCGCCAGCTGAAGGTTGCGTACTTAGCTGGTAGTGGAACCTGGGCACTTTTGTCCTTCTGAAAACAGCTAGAGTGAGGGGGTTCCAGGTGGGAGCATGGGATTCTTACCCTTTCCAAGCGAAACTCGTACATATAACCGTATGGAATACTACCTTTGGAACTTCCTCCGGGAGGTTGCCGAGCATCTGGTCGATCTAGCGAGTAACTAAAGCATGGTCTACCTAGGATGTGGCGGGGATTCAGCTCTGTTGAATCTCTACAGAAAAACCACTCATTTGCAAGTAGCCCTGATCAAGCGACCTGGTACCGCTTTCAAAGTGCCTTAGCCTTCTGGAGTGCCAACCGGCACGACCGGCAGCATAAGAAGTCGGAGTTGTCGGAAGTAAAGAGGAAGGTCAACTAACTCTATGAGTTCCAGGCCAAAGCCAAGAACAGTGTCCACCTCAGAATCAAGCAGCAGGTCACGAGCATCAAGTCCGCCGTTACAGCCACAAAACGCGGACAGAAAGAATTGCGGAATAGTGCGGAAAAAGCCGAAAAAGCAATTATTTCGGTGAATGCAATAGCTGTTGCATAGGAGACGCCTAGGAGCAATCCGACTACCCGCTCGGAAAAAAGAACGAGGGATACACCTGGAGAACAGGAAGATCCCAAAGAGCAGAGAAGCGACAATGAGTGCGTCAGCGAGCAGAATAACGGCAGTGAATGGCGCACTGTGAAAAGCTAGAAGGAGGAAACAGAAAGAGAAAGGAACCGAAGAAAAAATAAAAGCGACGGTCACCTAGTGAGAGGTTCAAGAGTGATGAATTTGTCATTGAGGCAAGTGACAAGACGCAGCGATTCTCAGGAGAGTGAGGGAGGATCCAGAGCTGAAGGAGCTGGGTGAAAACGTGGTGAGAACCAGGCGTACACAGAACGGTGATATGCTCTTTGAGCTCAAAAAAGATCCGTCAAGTTCGGGAGCTCGTCGCAAAGTCGCTGGGCAACGAGGCAAGTGTGAGCCTTATCCCAGGAGGTAATGAGGGAATGTAGAGAACTGGACGAGAACACAATAAAAGACGACGTGAGGGGTGCTCTGTTGTATCAATGCAACCTGGAAAAAGCACCACAGTCCATCCAGCTAAGGAGAGCGTATGGGGGTATGTAAGTCACAGTCGCAGCAGCCAAAAAATCTCGTCGAGGCTGGTAAGGTCAAGGTGGGATGGCCGCTCTGCCCGCTGAAACTTATCCCTCGGGAGACAAATTCGGTGAAGAGATGCTTCAGATGCATGAATTTCGGCCACCGAGCATTAAACTGCTAAGGCCCGGACAGGTCCAAACACTTCAGGAAATGTGGTGAAAAGTGTCACATCGGCCGGGACTGTCTGAAGACGCCTAGGTGTATGCTGTTTAAAGCGAAGGATGGTAACGCCCATACGACGAGTGGCTTCAAATGCCCCAAATATCAGAAGGCGAAGGCAGGGCAGTAATGATGATGAAGATAACGCAGGTGAACCTTAATCAAGCAGGTCTGAGATGACGGCAAACCGAGTAATGGACCGATTCTCTATCCAAGAAGTATTCGAACGCTCATATGAGGGTTTCGTGATCGTTGAAATTAACGAAATCTTTGTGTTTAGCTGTAACGCCCCCCGAGGTGGACACTTGAGCAGCACACCTAGATGTTGGATGTGCAAACCGATAAGCTAATCGGTTGAACGCCGGTAATCATTGGAGGAGACTTCAATGTTTGTGCCGTGGAGTGGGGTAGCAGACTGACCAACGTGAGAGGATACAGTTTGCTGGAAGCTTTAGCGAAGCTCGATGTAATGCTGTGCAACGAAGGTCTCGCTAGTATATTTCGCAAAGACAGTAGGGAATCCATCATCGACGTGATCTTTTGTTGCCCGTTGCTGATCACCAATATGAGCTGGAGAGTTAGAGAAGATTACACTCACAGTGACCATCACCCGATGCACTACTGCGTTGGCCAGAGAAGTTGTGCAGTATGGCAGAGGAGGAGTGGAGAACTTAGGTGGAAGACGAAGCATTTCGACAAGGGTCTTTTCATCGAAGCACTCCAAGCAGTAAGCGACGCTCCAAACATGCTGACAGAAGCAGTGGCGAGAGCATGTGGCGCAACCATGCGGAGAATATTGGAGCCAATGAATCAGCGGCGTCTTGCATACTGATGGAACGACAAACTCAGCACCTTTCGCGCAGCCTGCTTAAGAGCCAGCTAGATCGGAAGAAAGCATGGAAGAGCGTAAGGTGACCTACCGACTAGCCAGAGCAGCGGTGAAGCAGGAGATAGCGACGAATAAATCAAACTGCTACAAGGAATTGTGCCCGAAAGCTGACGCAAATCCCTGGGACAACGCCTATCGAGTAGTGATGGCGAAGATTAAGGGCCCAGTAACACCAGCTGAAATGTGCTCCGACAAACTGCAGATGATCGCGTGGCCGCCCACAACGTACGCTGATGTAGACGAAGAAAATGCCGGTATCCAAGTTTCTAACGTCGAGCTGATAACGGTTGCGAAATGATTGAAGCTGAACGAAGCTCCCGGTCCAGAACGTAGCGCTAAAGGCAGCAATCTTGGAGTTCCCAGACATATTTAGGACAGCGTTTCAGAATTGTCTAGGGAAGGCTGCTTCCCAGACAGACCATATAGCCCAATATGCTTGCTGGATACTCTAGATAAACTTCTGGAGAAAGTCATCCTCGGCAGGCTGACGATCTACATGAAAAGCATGAACGCGTTCAACAGGTGGGAGGCTATCGCTGCAGCTCTACACAGAATGCGGGTCCTCGAATATCTGTATAAAGTTCTGCAAAGTGGAGTTAGCTTCATAGTGATTGGGAAGCAAATAAAGCGAGTTATTTGGTGGAAACCGGTTATCGACCGAATCTGTGGCGATGCCTGGTCCCAAATAGACCACGTGCTGGTTGATGGGCGACATTTCTCAGATGTCTTGAATGTCAGAAACTTCCGAGGCTCTAATATCGACTCGGATCATTATCTCGTTGTTGCTGAAATTCGCGGTTATCCAGCGTCACGGTATCGCCAGCAGCTAGAGGAGCAGTTGGAAAAAATCAACGTTTCTGGAGATGCCGACAGCTTGTGTGAGCTTATCCACGAAGCTGTAAAAAAAAAGGCGGGAAGTGATTGGCACTGGTCAACGACGAAGACGAACCACTGGTTCGATGAAGAGTGCCAGAGAGTGACAGACATAAAGAATGTCACCAAATGCCGTGTACCCAACATAACAGAGAGCGGTACAGAGTAGCGAAAGTCGAATAAAAGCGAAGCAACCGCAAAAGGAAAAGGCAGAACGAAGAAAGTGTGGTAGCTGAAGCTCAAGACAGTATGAATCGGAAGAAAATGTACAGCATTGATAATCAATTTGAAACTACGTCACCGTTTTTCCTACAAAAACTGTACCACAGTCGTAGTTCACTTCCTTACGAATTGCAAAACCAAGAATAAAAAGATCCTATGAACGATGAGCCGCTTTCCGACGGAATTCAAACAAATGGAAACCGCGCGAAAGAAAAACCTCTCAAAATTGATTCTGTGCGTTTCCGCTTGAGTGAGCACCCACCACCCCTCCCACTATTCGTCATAGCAGACTTGTGGAGAGGGAAAAACATGAAATGCAATCAAAAGTTGAATATCGTTTGCTCGGGCGAGTCGAGTCGGGTGGCTGTTACTGTTACTACTCCGATGAAGCGATGGGAACCAGCTGGTTCAGCTCATCCTGAAATGTTGCTCCTATTAGGAATGCAATTTCGTGTTCGTTTCGTCTGTTTCTGCTCTGCTCCCGTCGTCGTCCGTCAGCAGCCTCTTTGTGCGCTTCAAAGAGACTCGCTTTCAAAAACCTTGCCCCCGAAAAAAAAAAACCCGAGGAATAGCTTCTCGAATGTGCATCCTCAACATTCTTTCTCCCGTTTCTATTTGTGTGTGCAGTGTGGATTAGGGTGTGCCAGGAAAAAATAATGAATGATAACATAATATAACATTTCTCTGTTGGACGCTGGTTCTAAGCCCTTTTGGCAATTATCTAAAATTTTGAAAAAAAAATCTTATAAGTCAATTCCGGGGTAGAAAGAAGGAAAATACATTAGTTCTTACTACTTGCGAAAATGCTCAAAAACTTGCGAGCACAATTTTAATTTAGAACTCACTAGTCCAATTGAAAATCAAGTTTCTCAGGATTTCGAAAGCATTCTCAATCAAGAGAACGTTTTCGAAAACTCTTCGGGACTGATTTGGAAGAAGTGACAACCATTATTTAAAAAAATAAAAAGTATGAGAGCCTTTTGCGATGATGGATTTTTTTACATCCTCATCAAGAAACTTCAAGAGAGTAACTAATCAGTTTTTGGTTGATATATTTACCAATTGTTTTTGATTGTAGGAAAGAAGAAGTAGGCTTCAAAATGTCTGCACAAAACGTCAAAATTTGACAATTTTCTACAAAAATTTCCATTTATCATCAATTGACCTGGCGGAAATTATTTTTTTATGCAAAGTTTATTTGTTCTACAAAAAAAAAGCTTTTAATAAGCATATCTCTCATTTTAGGGTTGACTACCTTGTCTTTTCGGCGATTGATTTTTTCTGGAACACCCTAATTCGGAAGCTTGTTTTCCGACTCGCAAAACGACGACTAGGACCACGATGACGGCGACGAGACGAGAGCAGACAATCTACTGATTTTCATATTGTTTTCAAATTTTATGCAAATAAAGAACTCGTCCCAGCCATTTAGCATGACGGCCGACGACGAACAAGTTTGCCTTTTAGTATTCGGAGCAGCGCGGCAGCATGTTCTGTCTGGTTTTCTGGTTTTTGGTGTGGTTTTTCCGACTCCACCGGCAGACTCTCGGCGGCGGCGGCAAATGGCAGCACCTGTCTGTCAGTCACTTGCAGTATTGTTGCAAGTTTTTTTTTTTCTCGATAGGTGGAAAGGGGTGGTAACGATAAGCGAACGAATTTGATGCGGCTGAATGCCTACAATAACTAAAGGGTGAAGCAACAATGGGAATGGTCTAACGTACTACACTTTTTCTTCTTCTTCTTCTTCTTCTTCTTCTTCTTCTTCTTCTTCTTCTTCTTGGCATTACTTCCTCATTGGGACCAAGCCTGCTTCATACAGTCAGTGAAATAAGTGTAACCAAATGCAGTTTTTCCATACAAAATGCTCAAGTTTGGGGTGCTGTATCTGGTAGTCCGAATTGGCTGAAATTTGGATGACAAACTACAAATAACTTTAAGTTTTGCCTGTAAGAGAATTATTACATTGTAGTCATTTTCCATAGAGTTTCAGAGGGTTGTTCAAAGACAAAAGTAAGTAACCGAGAGACTTTTTAATTTAATTCGAAAACGGTAAGTCTTGGGAAGTTGGTTTGTTCTATAAATTTGTGTGACTTCTGAAATTGAACAACTTTGTGTAACAGACCAACAATCCACAATCTTCGTCGGTCTTGGGCGAAACTTCTCCAGTTGCCCGAACGTTTAGGGTCACCAGGTCCTCCTCCACTGCGTACAGCCAGCGAATTCGTGGTCTTCCCCGAAGCCGCCGACCTCTACCTGGTTCCCTGCTGAATATTATTTTCGCAATTCTTTCCTCCGACATTTGCACTAATTGACCATCCCACTGAAGTCTGCCGTATTTTACACGCTTGATAATATTCGCATCTTTGTACACTTGATGCAATACGTGATTCATGCGTCTGCGCCACACACCATTTTCGAGTTTCCCACCGAGTATTTTCCACAACACTTTACGCTCGAAAACGCCGAGAGCTTTCCGGTCTGACTCTTTCATCGTCCACGCTTCGTGCCCGTAGAGAGCCACCGGAAGAATCAACGTTTTTTACAGGGCGAATTTTGGTTCCGTTTGCAAGCTGCGGGACCTAAGCTGATTACGTAGTCCGTATAAGGCCCTATTCACAGCCGAGCGGTTCCACAGAAAATGACGACTTTTTTTATATTTTTTGATTTGGATGAAATTTTGCACATGCTTTCTTTATGCCCAAAAATGCCTTTTTGCATCATCGGCTCGCCATTTTGACTATAGCCTTACATTTGAGAAGGGCCTAAGAAAAAAATCCTTAATAATTTTCAAAAAAATATAACTTAGAAACGGTTTGTCCGATCAGTTTGGAGTCTTCCGCAAAGTTTTAG
Source organism: Aedes aegypti (assembly GCF_002204515.2). Classification (NCBI taxonomy): domain Eukaryota; kingdom Metazoa; phylum Arthropoda; class Insecta; order Diptera; family Culicidae; genus Aedes; species Aedes aegypti. The sequence continues at coordinate 304,590,864 of NC_035109.1, forward strand.
GTTATTGTTGGGACTATCTGGAAAAAAAATATACACTGTAAAAAAACGTTGTATTTTTTATATATCGAAAATAAAGCTTAAAAATCAATTTTCTCAAAAATCGTATTTTTGATTTTTTTTAATTTTTTTATATGTTGAAGTAGACAAAAAATGAAGTCTTTTGCACAGTGGGTCAAGATGGGAAAATCATGGACAAAAAAGTTATGATTTTTTAAAAAAGGTTGATTTTTTAATATGGTCTAAATAAACTTTTTGAATGCTTTTAGACCCGATTTTATGAAAGTACGCAAAATTTTCAACAAAAAAGGTATATGAGAAAATTTTGCTAATTGCTACCGAAACATTTGAAATGTTTATTATGACCATTTTCAACAAATTCACCTTTTTTTAAAAAAAATCATAACTTTTTTGTCCATGTTTTCTCCATCTTGACCCACTGTGCAAAAGACTTCATTTTTTGTCTACTTCAACATATAAAAAAATTAAAAAAATCAAAAATACGATTTTTGAGAAAATTGATTTTTAAGCTTTATTTTCGACTAGAGGTCCCGGCAAACTTCGTCTCGCCATAGGCTGTTGAAAACCGCTATGAATCGTCCCATACAAAATGACAGTTCCGATCAGTACCGTTTTTCCTACTTTCCCAGTGAACAACCTGGAACTTGTATACACACAAACACGTCGGAACCCTTGACGAACAAAATGGAGAAAGAATAATTAAAACCCGTTGCCCCGTTCGTGAGCCATTTCGTGACATACAAACATCATTCCATTTTTATTTATATAGATATATAAAAAATTACAACATTTTTTTTACAGTGTATATTTTTTCCAGATAGTCACAACAATAACCTAAAACTTTGCGGAAGGCACCAAACTGATCGGACAAACCGTTTCTAAGTTATAATTTTTTGAAAATTATTAAGGGTTTTTTTCTTAGACCCTTCTCAAAAGTAAGGCTAGAGTCAAAATGGCCTGCCGATGATGCAAAAAGGCATTTTTGGGCATAAAGAAAGCATGTGCAAAATTTCATCCAAATCAAAAAATACAAAAGTAAACCGACATTCGAACATTCGAACCGCTCAGCCGCAACACGTCTTTTCACTTCGCAGGAAACGTCGTTGTCACATGTCACAAGTGTTCCAAGGTAAACAAATTATTCAACAGCTTCAAAGACTACCTCAGCACCTACACCACCATGCCTGACTCTATTTCCACCTGCAACCATGTACTTCGTTTTGGGAGAATTAATGGTCAGGCCTAGCCTCGCTGTCTCCCTTTTAAGAGACACGAAGCCCTTTTCCACTGACCTGCGATCGATTCCAATTAGGTCTATATCGTCCGCAAAGCCAAGGAGCATGTGCGACCTTGTGATAATAGTGCCATTTCTATGCACGCCAGATCTCCTAAATGCAGCCTCAAGTTCAATGTTGAACAGTTAATTCAAATTGCGAGGGTTCGAGGTTCATTATGAAAAAATAAACAAGTTCATAAGATTCACCTTGTAAGGATTACATAATTTTTTTACCATTTCCAAGTTACCGATAGAGTAAAGTGGGGCAAAAGTTCGAGTGGGGTTAAAGTTTCTTTTCAAGATTTCAAACTCAAATCAAAACAAAACTTATAAATGTCAAGGTGGTTCGAATGCTATTCAAGTATGAGACTTTCACTCCAAATATCATAAAAATCGGTTGAAATTTGGAAAAGTAATGGCTATTTGTTGTTTTTTGACGTGAATATTGTAATTTTTGATAAAATTTTCGTTTCACGGAACCAAATAAAGATAATTTTTTTTTTCAATATTTTATGCAAGGGCGTTTCTAGGCCTACCATAAGGATGATTTGAGGTGTATTTGTTTTTGCATAAATGCTTGGAAACAATTTTTGGCCCATAGTGGGGCAAAAGTTCGACCCATGTATAAAATCACAGAAAAAAAAATAAAATTGCCCAAAATGCACAAAGTATCTTCAAATTTAGCGAAATTCGCCTGATCGTGCGAGAAATGTAACCAAAATTTTACATTTTCATTTCGTTTTGCGAAAAACTGCTTTTTTTTTGGGTTTATTAAAATTAACCCTGTTTTGGGGTGTTTTTTGATGAAAATTTAGTGTGTATTTTCCAGCAAACATAAGTTTACGGCTGATATAAAATATGCCTGTCATGAAAGTATCAATATTTAGTGTTTTAGCCAGCGAACTTTTGCCCCACACTAGATTCGAACTCTTGCCCCACCGATGGGGCAAAAGTTCGTTTAAGACAATCAATTTTCAAACTGTTATAACTAAAAATGGGTGAATAATTTGACACAAGTATGTTCAGCAAAATTATAGCCAATATGTTGAAGGTTCACTGTATGGTATTTATTTTGTTTCAACTGCTATTGTTTTTCTGGAAACTTTGATTATACAACTAAGGTCGAACTTTTGCCCCACCTCACTCTAAGCACTTTTATTCGTCCTGCATGCTAATATAGGACTATTATTAGGCTGATAAGTATAAAATGCAGAAACATCGGGCTTGGTTGACTTCCTTCAATATTTCCAAAAGGCAAAAACTTCTAACATAATTTCACTCAATCATATATGCCAATATTTTCAAAAATTCCTAGAAATGAAGGTTACCAACTTCTGGGAGTGATTAATGCAGACTTTTTTGCAGGATTATAAATAATAGGCTTCTCATCATTAAGCTTTGCACAGTTTTGCAAAGAAATGTTGTCAGGACTTTTACTGATAATATTGTCAGGATTCTCACAGATACAGATATGCGATGTTCGGAAGTTTCGATCAACTTTGATACAGTCATTGTTCAACTATACTGATTCGTATATATTTTAATTATACTAAGGACCTTTTCTAATGTCAGTCTAGACAATATGTGTGTTTGTGTAAATTTTATGCAACTTGCTAAATTGACTGCAATAAGAAAAAACCGTAAAGGTGTAATGATTATGTATGCACCTAACCGTTGTATACAGATGGAACGGAATTCACCATTTAGTATTTTTCCATACACTTCAAAAAGGTGTATCTAAATACCTGTCCAAGAATTGTTCATACACATTTGAAAGCTTTGGACAATTTTCTAAAATCACTATCAGGCGTTAGATTGATAGATATCATTTGTTGGCTGATTAGTTATAACTAAACATGGTATTGGCCCTTGCCAAATGTCGGTCAAGATAAATTTTAGAAAAAGTATTTTCCAATATCTAAAACCAGATAAAAAAATTAAACTACAAATTTTTTTTATAATCTTTTTGTTGAAACAAGTTAAAGCGGCATACATCATATGATTTCTATCATATAAACTTCAAAAGGGCGAATTTGGCTAAGGTTTTTTTTATTTTAAATTCCACCCAGACGTGCAGAACAACGTCAGGAATCAACTGCCGACTGCCGATTGGATGGTATATTTTATTTGATAATAACGGTAAACGGAACACCGTGTAAAGATTAACCGTCCGGCTTTTTTGACATCTCCGTTGCAAAAAATACCGAAGTAAAAAGCGTAAACATGCTTGAATTTAGGTTTATAAAATCGTATTTTCTGAATAATGCGAACAACGCTGTTGTAAATAGTTCAGCAAAGCAGCATATACCATGCATAATGATTTCTCGTGATTTTGAAAGATGCCCTAATTCAGGTGTCCGGCTTAATTCATAATAGGAGTGATTCCAAGCAACAGCACCAAAATTTGGTAAATTTTTTAATTCATTTTTTTCTATTGAGCTGAAACTTTGCACAGTTTTCCAGTTCCATCTAAATCGTCATTTTCCGATATCAAATCTTCAAGTTGAGTCACGACTAACTTTTCAAAAGGGTGTATGTGAAAATGGTTCAAAAATATTCAAAAAGCTGCACAGCAAAAACGGTTCGTTCGATTGTTAGACAACTAGAGAAACAAAGTATGACAACTAAATAAAGATTCCAAAAAAAATACACACAGTAAAAAAATTTTTTTTTTGCATTAAAAAACATAATTTTTGACACAAAAACTCAAATATCTCAAAACCCTATCGGAATACCAACGTTATTTTTTGAGGGAAAACGGTCCATTATATTAGCTATCTACCATAAAAATGTGGTGATGGTAAACCAATAAACAAAAAAGTTATGACATTTCAAACATGTCACAATTTTCACATTTAGTAGAAAAAAAATTTTTTTTTCGGTGTAAATTATTACGGGAACCGCAGTTTGTTGCTGATTTTATTGTTAAGGGCCTTGCGTGAATTAAACAAGTCGTTTTCATGTATTCATTAGTATTATGTATATTATATGTATAAATATTATATATATGTATAAATATTATATGTATATGTATATATGTATAAATTAAAATGAATTAACAAAATAATTTTTTTTACCAGGATATTTTTTTTAGAGTATGATCGATGAGTTTCTAAATGTTATATATAAACTTTAAAAGTTTTGGATTTGGGTATGCGTTATGAGATCATGAAAACATTTTATTAATACTTATTTATTTATTTATTGTTATTCAATTTTTTTTTTACAATATCGAACACTTTTGCATCATTATCAGTACAGTTCGAGTATAGTTTTGCTTTAATTTTATTTTCTGACAATGGAATGAAACAGTGAAATTTTTGGGTTCCTTGGATCGTTTTCGCGTTATTATATTGCTCGCTGAGCTCTGATGCCGTTAATTCGTACTCTTCAGTAGTAGTAAAACAAAATGATAATTTTGTTAAATCTTCTTCTTTTCTGCGATTCGCCCAATCAAATAGTTCTTTTGCAGTTTTAATTGGATGCTCACGTTCTTTGGCTAAACTTGCTCTTGTGGCCATGCGCTTTATGGTTCCTCCAATAGCATCACAAGGACCTTTGCCATGTGACGTAGCAAAGAAATGCCATTCTGCATCATTTCCGTACTTTGATTTAAATTGACATAGGCTCGAAAAATTCTTACGGTTTTTGTACTGCGATGCTGCTCTATCAGACATGAAATATATCAAAATTTCTTTATCCTTATCAACGCGTAAAAAGTTAATCATTTTGGCAATGAACAAATTTACAGATACTGAGTCGTGTCTTAAATCTTCGGAAATTACAATAAAACTAAAATGTTCAATTTGCGTACTTCCATTGAAATAAATAACGAATGGATGAATTGTAGCTTGTTGTACGTTCCAGTAATGGGACTGCACTTCATCTTGCAATACAAAGCTATAGTTTTCAGAAAAACCACAAATGACTAAAAATTCACCATCTTGTAATGTATTTTTCGTATTTTTTAAAAAAGCGGGATTGCTCTGTTTTAATAAAGTCGTGAGGAATTAAACTTTCTAATTTCAAGCAAAAAAATGACACAAACTCATCTACAGGTTTTACAATAGTTTCTAGGTCACACCTATCCGTGGTCACCCATTGCTCAAATAATAACTGATCAATATAATTTTCTTCAAACTCAGCGAATAAAGTATTTTCCAATGATGAAGAATCTGGACAATCCGAACAAGATCGTAGATAGCAATTTGATGTTGTATTTCCACACAAAAGACTACCAGTTAACATTTTAATATCCTTTGATAAATTGATTCTTTTCAAACTATGTAAGATTAGGTTAATATTTTCGTGTGTTGTGCACACACAAACATTATGTGTTCCTGAATTGGATAGAAGCTTGCATTGCCTTGGACGAAGGCTTGCAAATGAGGAAAAACCTACCTTAATATTTTCGTTAATTTCCTTGAAGCGTGTATACGCTTCTTTCAAAGTAGTCATCATTAATCGTTTTTGGATTGCTTGACGCTTTCCATCTTTTTTTACAGATACATAATCTTTTTGGCCAGGCATAGCTCTACTTACTTCATCGTCTTCAAAATATTGAATTATTTTTTCTTTTGTCTCATCTGTTAATGAAGTACTCGACCTAGCATTTTTGGTTGCAAGACAGTTATTTTTGAATTGTTTTGCTTCTTTTGCTGTATTTCTATTGGTTTTGAACTCATCAATGGCGTCTTGAATAGACCACGAGCTTGGCAGCATCGACAAAATCAATAATTTTTCTTTCCTTGTCGTGGCTAGATTCGAGAACCTTTCCTTCATATTCATAATTACCTCATCGTAGTCTGTATTTTCCACATCCTCAGGTCCTAATTTGAAGAGGTTTCTTCGTACAGCTTCGTTGATTTCACGGTATTTTTTCTCGGGATAATTGACGTAACCCATCTTCGTCCATTTAATCGGAGTCACTTTTATTCCAGCTATCCCTTCGTTGAAGCGTTCGATGTTGACCTTCTGGATGCACTCATCTTCTAATTGATTTGTTAAAACAGATGTCGCTGATGGTACCGTGGCAAGACTATCTGCACTTGGTACTTCTGGTAACTCCTCAGTTGTTGTCGGTGCATCTAGTAATTCCTCAGTTGTTGTTGTTTTCGAACTTCCTGCAACCTGATCCATCGATGATGTACAGATTGCCCGTTTGTCAACGTTTAAACGGCAGGACGTACAAATGCGTAAATTTGTATTCAATGTAGACATTGGAGCATAACCAGCCGCTTTCAGTTTATCTATGGTGCTTTCGGTGAGATTTCGTAGCTCCTTCGAACACTTTTTTTCTGCAAGCAGGCCGCAACAGTTGAGAAAGCGACTACTCATGTTGCTCGTTAGATTTTAATAAACAAAATCACTTTTAAGTTTTTACTGACTAGTTTGGTGTCGTTTGCTTGACTGAAGAAAATTTTTTCAATTAAATCTTTTATAACCATAGTGGTAGTATATTTTTAGCTTTTTCGTGAGTATGTTCATGGTATGTACCTATCATGTTTTTGATGTTGTTGAAGTTACTCGCTTTCTCCCAAATATGATTAACAAAGTCTATTCTCTACCAAGGCGGGTCTATACCCAGGTGTAATCAGATTTTAACTTTGTGGAGAAAACCAGCGCCGAGAAAACCGACCTGCTTTACGTATACTAGATCACCTGGGTATAGACCCGCCTTATTCTCTACGAGGTAAACTTTTTGCAGGTAAACTAGTCGTATGCCTGTATAGAAAACTTTTTTTGTAGCTTTTGTCTTCAATATTAGATTTCTTATAGGTTTCTTTTATCAAAAGGTTTCAACACTATTGAGAGAATTTTTCTTCAGTTACGTACAATAAAAAATATGACACTATCAAGACTTTAGATCACAACACTGGATCGCGTCTAACTTTCTAATAGATGCTATAATAGTTATGAATAATTAAATAAAATATCATGAAAACAACTTGTTAACCTCATGTGGTACCCTTAACAAAAAATTCAGCAACAAACTGCGGTCCTAAAAAAAATTAACAATGAAAAAAAAAAAAATTTCACTAAGTGTCAAATTTGTGGAATATTTGAAATGTCATAACTTTTTTGTTTATTGGCTTACCATCACCATTTTTTATGGTAGATAGCTAATATAATGGACCGTTTTCCCTCAAAAAATTACGTTGGTATTCCGATAGGGTTTTGAGATATTTGAGTTTTTGTGACAAAAATGATGTTTTTTAATGCAAAAAAAAAATTTTTTTACTGTGTGTATTTTTTTTGGAATCTTTATTTAGTTGTCTAACTTTGTTTCTCTAGTTGTCTAACAATCGAACGAACCGTTTTTGCTGTGCAGCTATTTGAATATTTTTGAACCATTTTCACATACACCCTTTTGAAAAGTTAGTCGTGACTCAACTTGAAGATTTGATATCGGAAAATGACGATATAGATGGAACTGAAAAACTGTGCAAAGTTTCAGATATTTTTGAAATGGTCGATCAGAATCGACTTGCATGCCTCCGTGGAATCCCTCATAGATCTTTTGAAAGAATTTCAACCTGGCTAAGTTCTCTACAGATGGATAGCAGAAATTTAACCAGTGTGAAAAAACGACCATAGTTTTTGTTCCTACAATAAATTCTTTCTTTATATATCCTTCATAAAGTAATTTCGCATGGATAAACTTATTGCTTAAACTCAAAACTATATTTTCTGATAAAATTTATCATTTTTGAGAAATTCCAATTTATTATCTGACTAATTTACAACAGCTGGTATCAAATTACCCAAGGAATATCAATGAATGGCTTCAGAGCTTTTGCTACAAAGCTTTTGGAAATTGAACAAATGATATTTAAGGCTTTGTCCATAATTTAACTAAATTAAAAGTCAAAGTTTTCCTTCGCAATTCCTCCAAAAAAAAATCATTGGTGCTGTAAAATCTTCAACTAAGATATTTCATCGAAATTACTACTTGAAATTTCTCTGAATTCCTTCAAATAGTTTTCTCAAAAATTTTATAACACATCCTTTCACGAATTTCATCAAAAGTCCTGCAGAAATATTTCCATTATCGAAAATTGGGTAGGAAATTCTTCTAACTTTTTTTTGTGAGTTCTGCTTCATATCTCTGGATGGTGAATAATATACGATAGAATGTTTTTGAGATGTCCTTTGCCCTGGAATTTTCAGGGGTAATTTTTTGAAAAACCTTCAGGAATTGTTTTGCTTCCGAAATAAGCATAGCGGCAATGATGGAACTAATAGATTTTTTTATTCCAAAGAGAGGTTGCAAATTCATTTTTACCGCTAAAAAAATATTCGAATCGCGATAACTGTTTTGTTTCTCGATATTTTTACACCATTTTTTCACAAGACCTCAAACAACTCTTCTAGTTTATGAATCTGTGTCGATTTTAATCATTGGTGGTCTAGATTTGAAGATATTCCGATGTTCCTTGGGGGACAAGCTGTTTCGGTGGCTGACAAATGTGCTCAAATGGCTTGAAACTTTCCATGAGGTCTTCAAGAGTATTTCCAAGGTTGAGTAGTTTTATGGGAATTCTGCTTTTATGGGATTCAAAGTCTTCAAAACTTCCCGGAAGTTCTTCAAGAATTTTTGAGAATCCTTGATTTTTGAGTTCCTTGAAACTCCGATGCGCCTTGAAAAAGCAAGCAGAGTATAAAAAAAGAAACATGAATTCAAACTTGTAACTGAACGGATAGTGTTTTCAAATTTGGATCGTATGATAAAAGATACATAAATATAGACGTTGGATGGTTTTGTTCTATACATACTTGTCCTTCTGTTGATTTATATCAAATTGGTGATTCAGCAGCTGTTTTTTTACCTGTAAATAAATAGAAGATAAGAAAGTTGTGGTCAAAGTTATTATAGATTGGAGTAAATTAGTTATGCACTTATTTATTTATAAAATGAAACAATAAAAGCTATTTTAGTCGGTTTATCAGAAATCGTGTTCCTTGAGGGCATTTTTGGATGTACGTTTTGGCTGAAAGAACCTTGTTTTGATACTAGCAGTAACCAAAGAATCGAATTATCTTAACCTCTTTTATATTCTAGAGTTACTGACACGTTATATTTGATGGATATCCTGATAATTTGCAGCAAATCTTGCCAAAACTGATTGAAGTTGGATGGTCAACAACTTTGCTGAAGCATGTATATTATAAATTATACAAAAAGAAAAATTTAGAGGCATTTCTATGAAAATTTGGATCATCTTATTATAAATAACACCAGCCATACAAACAAGTTTTTAGAAGACTTTTGATTAAAGTTCAGTTCTTTAATTCTATATGCATCTTTATTTGCTAATCTGCTTTCTGGTCCAGCTTAATTGCAAAATATTCCAAATAGATTTTCCGGGTTTCTTATTTTTGTACGTATGTGATTATTGCTCTTAACTCAACATTTACTAACAACATTTCCACTCATATTTAAGGACGAATTCCTTACTGGATGATGAAGAAACATGAAAATAAGCTTCAGTTGAAAATTATCTAGCAGTGCATCCTTTCGCCGTAAAGGAAAAAAAATATCTCCAACAGGCAACCCATTTCCGACTCCACCTGACATCCACACCGAGATGATATGTATAAACATGTCATAAATCATACCGCTTATTTTTTCCCTCCAATCGTCTGTCTACTCATCTGTCAACCTGTCTGTGATTTACCCGTGCTATCATTTTTGGCAAACGTTTTACTCGGCGCGCTTTGCACAGTCCATGTCCCGATGCTCTTCCTTCTCGGCAAAAACATTTTGCGCGCCAAAACGCTTTCGCGCTGTCAGTGTAAGACATGACACAAACAGAGATTGATGGCAGGTTGAAATTGCACCGAAGGCGTATCGTTTCCAGCCACAACTTCACATATCTATCGTTGAGTGGGTGGCACTTCCACAAATCTAAGCAAATGCATCGTCTTCGTCTTTAGGTGTGGTTACCACAGGGCATATACGGATTCAATCGGAAAAAAGCTGTGCATTTCGGAAATGTCATTTTTCGCCAACATTTGCCGCCACTCGAGGTTGTATTTGTATTCAATTTAGAAAAAATCATTTCAAACAATCATTAGGTCGTAACGTACCGGTAGTAATTGGCCATAAAACGACAATCAATCATGACGACGACGGTGACGGTTTCAATTTATTTCAAATTTGAATGCCATGCGGAGATGATAAACATTGGACTGCGAAGTTGAGCGAAACTTTCTCCATTAAACTGTAAATGTACTGTAGGCCCAAAAGCTCCGAATCCGGACATCCGGAAGCAATAATTCTTCTTTATGGCACATGCCCCTCGGTTTTATTGATGGCACCCACTCGTTGCACTGGGTTGGTAAATTAATATGATCACATTTTTATGGGTCCGCAACTCTGAACATTTCTCATTGTTCACTTCGAGTTTGGGTAGTTCTCATGTTCCTGTTTGTGCTAGGAATCGGAATTGAGCTTCGATTGTAGGCCTTGCTCAAGCTTTATTGTCCCGTCGTTAATCTTTCGATTTGGAATAGAGTATGGGATTTTCCGGTGGCTTGCTCCGGTGGTGAGTTGATGGATTCTGAAGATATTTTATAGCGAAACGGAATACGGGGGCGGAGCTTCAATGGATCAATTTAGAATAAAAGAATATCGTCGCATGACTGGTATTTTCATCTTGATAGCATAGTAATCATCGTTTGGCATAAAGTCGTTAGGCGTAATGGCCATTTGGCATAATGGGCATTTGGCATAATGATTGATTTTTAATAAATATCGGCATTTTTTAACTTTTACCAAGATCGACACCACCGAGACAAAGCAAAAAAATTTGGTAGATTCTAAACAAGCGTGGTGTTCGTTCAGAGATTTTCATGCCAAGAATTTCAAAAATTGTTGTGACATTAGAAAGCAGTACTAAATAAAACACGTGACGGATCTCCACATCTCAGGACATAGAGTATCTTTGAGCTTGTTGCGATATACATATTTGAAAACAGTAAATAGGCAAAGAAAGTTTGCAGGTATTTATCAAGGGAACGCTCATAGAATATTTCGCTGCAGATCAAGCTCTGTCCCAGTTTGGCCGTAACACAAGATGAAAATTACTTACGAGAGCAGATAATTTATCGTTTAAAATTTTAAAATATCTCGGAAGAAGATCACGCGTTTGCCCAAAAAAAGTATATGTTGAATATAGGGAGGTTCTAAAGTAGTTACCATTCTAACAACACATCTGGAAACAATTAATAAAACAGCAACATATAAAAATGATTAGAATTTAGCTTTACTAAATAATAAAATTAAAAACAGTATGAATATAGAGGAAAAGCTATTTTCAAAAGATGGCAAAATTTATAATTAATCAATAGAAGAATGGACGCCAAAAATTATTGCGGCATTTTATAACGAAAATACATAAAAAAGTGCGTTCAGAATCATCGAAGTGATTGTGCTACTTTTCCCCGAATGACTGGTATCCCCGAAAAGTGGTGACTAGAAAGAATGATAAACAGTCAAAAGAAGGAAGTATTCTGTCATTCTCGGCTATACACATGTTGGCAAAAATGCTGAGGACGGTAAAACTCGAAAGAACCGCCAATTAAATAAAGAATGGTGCATATTACATGGTCAGTTTGTTCACCACCCTGAAATATGAGAGCTAAAATTTTTTCGGGGAATTTGGATAGTCGGGGAAACGGGATATTCAGGGAACTGGCATTCGGGGAAATGGCGTTCGGGGAAACGACATTCAGGGAACCGATATTCGGGGAAAAGCAGCACAACCCATCGAAGTAACTGCAGTAATCGATTTCTCTTTTCGTTGATAATTTGAGCAGATCAATGTTATGGATTGCCGCCCTTTTGTCAGTTGGAAACAAAAAAATACTTAAAAAATATAACTCCAAAGAACAGCCTATGCGAAAAAAAGCAGAAATTTATTAAAATTTTAAATCAACAGTTTTCTTTCCTATAATTATGGTTACATCATATTTAGAAATAAAAGAACAATTAAAAGAAGGGTAAATTTGTGCTAATATATAAAAATTTTCAGTGCAAAATTTGTTCCAATAACGAAACTCAAAAGAAGAAGTAATATTTGAAAGAAGGGTAATTTATGAATAAATAATAAAATACTATTGGCAATAACTTTCCTAATATGCTTAAATTTATTCAAGAGCGAATGATCGTTGAATAAAATGTCATTTTGTATCAAATGACTCCAAAACAAGGCTGATCTCCAGAGCCGTAGCGTGTGGTTGGCCAGGTTGGCACCCGCCAAGGGCGCCAGCCTTTGGAGGGCGCCAAAATACGTCACACATTTACTAAAATTTTAAAAAGATATATTTTATAAGGGCACCTTGAGTCACAGTTCCAAAGAAAATTCTGTAACGTAATAATGGAATGTATAAACAATTCCTTATTCGCTTTCAATGATTTTGATATTTTAGAAGATGATACCCATACACAATTTTAAAATTTATCATTGGGGTAAGTATAGTTATTTGATAAATCTCTAATCTTCCTTGTATATTTAATTGCCGTTAAACCTGGTTTAAGCATAAATCAAGTTTGCGGTGTTGAATTGGAGATTCATGTCGAGAAGAAATAAGGAAATATTCAAACAAACATGATAAGGAATATCAAGTCTTTTTGAAAAAAAAAACAACACAGAATAAAAGTTTTATTGAGCGTGAACGAAATTATTTGCGCAACTTACTTAAAGAAAGTTATAGCAATCTCACTTAATCGCTAGTTGAATTCACAAAAATCCTAAAATAATCTTTCACAGGGTTCTCAGAGGTATATAATTATCAAGAAAACCCTGAGCAGGCGTTTCACATGATGCAAGGTGAATTTCCGATGGATTTCTTTTGTCCACTTCTCTAAAGCTGGACAGAATATTCAAAAAATCAAACATGAGCTAAAAAAAATCATATTGTGTTTTCAAGTATGAACATATTCTACACTGACTGACAATGGTTCGTTTTTTTTTTCGAAAATGTGAAGATGATTTAGCACTGACCAATGTTAGATCTTACAATATAATGTACCTTACAATATCATTTGTAAAATCAATCCAAGAATCCAAGAAAACTATTTTAATCTTTTATAACTTTATCCAAAGGATTTGCCGAATTCGCTTCCATTTATTGGGTAACTCTTGGTAAAACAGCTAAAAACAATTATGGAGGAGTGGAGCAGTGAAAGATGTCTTAGTGGTAGCAAAACTGCTACCTGATCGATTCCCGGTCGGACCATCCTTGATTTTTTTTTCATGATTTTGTTCAATGATTGTACAGGTTGTTCAATGATTTTTCACCGAATTTTCAGCTGTTGAGATTACGTATAATACAATAAAATTTGCTAAACGTATTTAACTTGTTTTCAAATATCTGGGAGGAAGAATCAGTGCTATAACAACCGTACATGAAATCCACTACATGATTTTTTCGAATACGTGGATTGGAAGAATACCATTGCTTGAAACAATCTTTATTGATGATTGTGGCAGCATAACTTAAAAATCATAAAATGACATACAATCGGCAAACATATGCAGCTGGAATCACTTTCAGAGTTTGAAAAAAACTTCAAATTTTATTTTAAAGTGGATTTCAGAAAGGTACTTTGAGGTACTTTTTTGTATGGGCTAGAAGAAGATAGGAGTTTTAATTTTCTTCTGTATTAAAGAGCTTATTGTTCAGAAGCATCTTTTTCTACAATTTTTAAAATATATCACAGAAAATTGAACGGAACGACTACTAATTACTTGTTTCAACACGATCCTTAACGACTTTCACTTTGAAAATGTGATTAGTATGGGAATAAAGCGAATTAAAAAGGGATTGGATTGACACAAAAATAATAAATAATGAATAACGGTAAAACAACTTGTCAACACCTGGTGTTTTGGTTTGTTTTGATAAGCGCACGGACTTTCTAGTATCTGTATTACACGCTTAAAATATATGTCAACATCAGGGGCCCAGATAGCCGTAGCGGTAAACGCGCAGCTATTCAGCATGACCATGCTGAGGGTCGTGGGTTCGAATCCCGCTGGTCGAGGATCTTTTCGTAAAAGGAAATTTTCTCGATTCCCAGGGCATAGAGTATCTTCGTACCTGCCACACGATATACACATGCAAAAATGGTCATTCGGCAAAGAAAGCTCTCAGTTAATAACTGTGGAAGTGCTCATAAGAACACTAATCTGAGAAGCAGGCTTTGTCCCAGTCGGGACGTAACGCCAAAAAAAAGAAGAAGAAGATCATGGCCTACTTGATTCTTTCGAATATGAAAGTTGATTTTTTGACTTTTGTCCAAGGGACGAAGCACTGTGTGGCGTTGCCAAAAAATTTTTCTATGAAGAGTAGGGTCTTTTTACAAAAAAAAAAACAAAGTTTGACCGGCATACAAAAAAAAACACTTTTTCAAACCCCCCTTTTCTTAAATACGTTTTAAACTGCCTAACCATTCATATTGTATATTGCAATGCCAAATTATCTTAGATTTATGCATAAGAATTGAAAAACAAGAACATCAAAAAACAAATTCCGGATCTGCAATCTCGAGTCTAAAATTCCAGATAATCGAATCCCGGATAGTTGAGTCCCCGGATAATCAAGTCTCCGGATAATCGAGTCCGACCTGTATATGCGATGTTTAGTTTAACGGTAGTTGTAATTATACAGTAGTGTTCATGTACACTTTTTATATTCATACTTTACAGTTTGAGCTGCATAGTTACTTGGGATGTTTTACGAAAACTTTAATCAGATATGTACAAACTTGCATGATGAAAACAAAATTGACTTAGGGGCGCCTAAAGAGAGGCTTGCCAAGGGCGCCGTGAGGCCACGCTACGGCTCTGCTGATCTCATCAGAAAAATTCAATAGAAACGTAAAAACGAAAAATTGAGAAATTCTTGGTTTTAGATTCATTATGCCAAACGACTATTATGCCAAACGACTTTATGCCAAATGACCTACCACCAGTACACTTAAATTGTTTTTTCCAACTAATATTTGAAATATGTGAATGAATATTGGAAAAACGTTTTTATCGAGACATCTTCGGAATATCTGGAAAAATTTTCGAAAGAATGGAAAGGGCTTGCAAAAGAAATTGCTAGGAATACTATCATAGAGTTTTGTTAGCAATAAAGGAAATGTTTTGTGGAATCTTTGGAATGATATCGAAAATAAAACGCAAAGTGACTGCTGAAAAAAATCTAGAGTTCTTCACTTAGTCTCTAAGAATCCCTATAGGAATCATTTTTAAATTATGTATGAGATTATTGTAATTTTAATAGCTTGAGGAATTCTTGGATAATCTTTTACAAAACCACTATTAAACAGCTGTTGAAAGGTGCAGCCATTAAGTACAACTATGCTTAGCGTAGCTGGAATCCTATCGGTCAAATATTTTTTTCAGGAAGGATTTTTTGTTTTGACTTTTCAGGGCATACATTCCTGTACATTCCTGTTAATAATTCATATAATTCCTAGTAGAATCTTTAGGATCATTTCTTGAGTGATTGCTTGATGGTACTTTGGAGTAATTCCTGGGAAAGACTTTAGAGAAATACCCTGAGAAATTGCTGAGCTAAATCCTGGAAAAAAAATCTCTGGAGTAACGTTGGTATAATTCTTGACGGGATTGCTAGTTCATTCAAGGTAGAATTTTTGTAGTCATTACTGGAGAATCAAATGAGCGATTCTCGAAGATCTTTATTCAAATTGCGGAATAATTCCTAAGATAATTTATGCAGTAAATACCAAAGGATCTTCTAGAATAATTGATGGAAAAATACCTGTAGTAATTTCAAGTGAAAATCTTTAAATAATTCTTGATTAGATCCCTGTAGTTATTCTTGCAGGAATCCCAGGATTGATTGCTGAAGAAATCCGTTGAAAACTTCTTGAACGGTCTATGAAAAAAAAAACTTTTAAACAGTTTATGGAAGAAACTGTAAGAATTCTTCACGAATCCGTTTGTAAATTACTGAAAAATTTTCCGACATTTTTCAATGTAATCTTGTATACACTTCCGTGCAAAAGTTTGGGTTCACCCACTAAAAAACATACAAAAGTGTCCTGTCCATATCTCTGTAATTACACGTCCAATTGGGTCCTAAAATTTT